>NC_054057.1:49822126-50449171 GCF_017639655.2 Falco naumanni | reverse complement strand
GAATGATTGTCCCCCTGCACTGGGCACTGCTGAGGCCGCACCTCGATCCTGTGTTCAGTTCTGGGCCCCTCACTGCAGGAGGGACGCAGAGGGGCTGGAGCGTGTCCAGAGACGGGCAACGGGGCTGGTGAAGGGTCTGGGGCACAAGTCTGATGAGGAGCAGCTGAGGGAACTGGGGTGGTTTGGTTATGAGAAGAGAAGACTCAGGGGGGACCTTGTTGCTCTCTACAACTCCCTGACAGGAGGCTGTAGGCAGGTGGGGTCGGTCTCTTCTCCCAGATAACTAATGACAGGACAAGAGGAAACAGCCTCAAGTTGTGCCAGGGGAGATTTAGATTGGATATCAGGGAAAATTCCTTCACTGAAAGAGTGGTCAAGCATTTGAACAGGCTGCCTGGGGAGCTGGTGGAAGCACTGTCCTTGGAGGTCTTTAAAAAATGCGTAGATGCAGTGCTTAGGGACATGGTTTAGTGATGGACTTGGTAGTCTGGGTTAACAGTTGGACTTGATGATCTCAAAGGTCTTTTACAACCTAAATGATTCTGATTCTGTGATGATTCTATGAGTCTAAAGCAATCCAGAGGAACCAGCTTCACAAGCCCAGATTTGTAGAACAGAGATCTGGATTACATGTGTCTGAACCATCACCAAGAGATCAAAATTGCAGGTTGATTACCATACTGTTGAGAAATGGGAGAATGAGCTAGGGAGAAAACGACAGCAGAGTGTGCCAGAGGCCAAATGATTAATATATTTTCTCAGTATTAGCATCATCAATGTGCTGCCTCAGAGGAAGTCACGGTTAAAGAGTATCCACTAACGATGCAAAGCTCAATAAAATATTAGAGTAAATAGGATAAAAAATTACCTTCATATCTCGCAGAAAGGCTTTCTGATCCACCATGTCCCCTATTGCTTTGCTGGTCTAATTTCAGCCTTACTTTGTGCTGTTCATGAAAAATCAATTACGTGACAGAAAAAGTGAGAGACCTAAGAGGCCAGACCACCTCTGTGCCCAGCAACACCACTGGCTGGAAATTGATGTCAGACAAGTTCTAATTAGGAACGAAGCACAAATTTGAGACAGCGAGGCTGACTAACCACTGGAAAAAATTATTAAAGGAAGTGGTGAAGTTTCTGTCCTTGTATCTCTTCCAGGCAACCGTAGAGGCCTTGATGGAAAGCATGCTTTGGCTGAACACAAATTGCAGAACTCACCAGAGTCAATGAGATCTAATAGTTTGTAATATACTGCTTGGACTGGATAAAATAATTATTCTCCTGGATTTAGTTTTCATGAATCTGCAAGCACAAGAAAGCTACCATTTGTGTCAGGAAGAAGATGAAGACAAAAGCTCCTAAATTTGAGATTGCCAGCTGTGTTACCGTTTTGGCAGATTTACCCCCAAACAAAATACGAAACAAATGTAAAAATTACAAAAAGAGGCACTTCTTTGTCTTATGCTTAAAGCACAAAATCCTGTTATCAACATAATTTGTTATTTGTATCTAAATTTTACCTCTGACTTATACTTCTATTTAAGCATCACCTCAGCCACCCAAATTGTAACAGAGAAAATGGGGCAGCCTAAAAGGAGATTGTAGTTGGGTACCCTGTTATTATTCTACCTCTTTTAGCCCCTATAAATTTGATAAAATATTAATAAAAATGACACATTTGTACTCTCCTAGGAAATAAGTGATAAAGAGTTATTGAAGGAGGTAAGTCTGTGAGGTATTATTAGTGATGGAGCTTCATATACACAACTGAGCTTTAGGCAAGTTCTGTCTTGGGAAAAAAAAATTATGTTTTGGAACAAAATCAAGCCCCAAGTGTTTGACTGTGTTTCCTTCACAGAGATGAAGAGTTTTTAAGCAAGACACCAACCATTACACATCTCTACCTGTAAACAGGGCAGCTCTTATGTTTTCAAAGCCTGCTATACTGGCTTTCAAGCAAATAGCTCTCATTTCTCTTTCTCCATTTAGATCTGAGAGATTAATTAAGCTCATCTACAGTTGATTAATGCAGGTAGGAAGCCTGTGGCTTCCTCCAATTACATTCAGATGATGTGGTACTGCTAGATATATTTATTTGGCTTTTAAGAAATATATCTGTAAGAATGATCTAGGCAATTGTCATGTCAGATTAAAATACATTATAAAATCATTAGTGAACCAAACCAGCAGCACATTCTGCCTAGCCATCTGGAAAAGAAGATGTTACAGAACAGATCAACATCTCTTCTTGGTATGAAAAGGGACCCCAGTTCAAATATATATACTTGTACTTCACTAATAGCTGCTCAGTTATTTAATTACTGTGGAAGCAAGGAGATGCTAAGCTATGGAAAAGGGATGTGGCAGCAGAAAAAGTTTATTGCAAAGAAAACTGTGACCTGCTCCTTGCCTGGGGTAAAACTGGAGACTTATTGGTGTCATACTGGTGCAATACATGAAACTATTGCCTGTGACTATCTCTGCATCTTTGACAGTTTCATCTGCTGAAGAATGGATCTACTGATTTAACCAGGTAAAATCCCAGCATAGGAAGTATGTTACAAAATAAAAGTAGACAAATCAGGTTTGCTTTTTGTTGTTTGTTTTTGGGGTTTTTTTTCGGGGAGGGTGGGGAGCGGAAATAATCTCAAACATATAAAATGCACCTTAAAAGTCCACTGAGACAAGGCAGAGACCTCTCAAAATCAGAATGTCTTGATCCTATAAAAATGATCCCATGGTCCTTTCTTTATGCAGTACATATGGAAATAGAAACAAAAGAGGAAATTTCCCCAGCTTGAGAAAAATGCATCCCTTTTAATGTTTTCCTTTGCCACCTACAAATGCAATTGCAAACACTCCACCAAAGTGAGAATTGGGATTGGAAGCTTCTGATTAGGGGGGATGCAGAGATGCAGCTCTAGAGCTATGGAGCTGAGCTTGGAGACTGAGATAGAAATTTCTTTAATCACACTCCCTATCAGCTCTTTGAGGTCCTACACTGCATGGACAAATATGGGGTTTCCTGAATTCAAGAACACTGTTCGCACAGGTTTATGTACTGCCTGACCTTTACTGTGAGCTCATTACTGTAGCCAAAGGAAACACAACTGGGGCAAGTCACGCTCCAGGCAGGAACGGGACAGTCCCCACTTGCACAGAGCACTCCTCAGTGTGGCCCTGCATCAACCGCAGCTGTTGTTTCTCCAGCCTAGAAAAGGACAAAGAGCAGGAAGGTCACACAGTGGATCAGCTCTTCTCTCTATTAAATCTGTGGCTCTGTAATACACTTTGCTTATGTCTCTATTAAGTCACAGAAAAATCCACTGTCTAATGCACAAAAAGCTATGCATGGGTTTAAAACTACACAAAAGACACAAGATAATAATACGGCAAAATATTACATGAACACACCTTACTGTATAATTGACCTTCCCTAAATGCCTTGATTTTCTATTGTTCTTATTCCAATGAATGTGATCCCAGACTCCCAAACTCCTGCATCTCCTAGATGAATTTGTTAAGGAACAGTATACATATATATTAACAGTTACAGCCATGCTCTAGTACCATGCTTAATTGCTGCTCGCAGTTATATACTGTGTAGTACAAACACACACAGGCTACAGCCAGGATACCTCCTCAACTCATTTATATTCAATCCAGTACCTGGGATTAATTCTGTGCTTATTTTATCAATTTCAATGGGATTATTCTTTTTGCATCAAAGACTTAGGTGTTACCGCTACTGTTGCCAGTTTAATTTTTCTAATTGATAAGGTTTTGCTGAATCCATTTAATTGAATTCATTTCATTAACAGTGGAACCGATACTGATATATGGAAAGAATGTGGTTTAAAGAAATGAGCAAATATTCACCATTTCTATTCAACCCAATATGGCTTTTCACTGAAATCAGTAGTCACTTCTCAAAACAAATGCATTTTAATTCCTTCTGATTTACTTCCCCTCCTACCACTTCTTTGTCACAGTTGGATGCATTTAAGTAAACCTATTGGTATTTATAGAAGCCAATTTTCATTTAAATCCTTGAAAGATAGTTTAAATATTTCTTTAACACCCACTGCACATTAACTGCAAGTAACACATTTCTGAAGTGCAGTAGGCTTGCTGTTGATAATACCACAGGATTTTATTTTAATGGTATTCTTGTTTCCCTCTTTCTCCCAGTAATTTAGGCAGATCAGATTTCTAAACAGGAAAGATTAGCTTAAGGTTTATATTCTAACAAACCTCCACATATGTTCACATACACTCAGTCATGTTTTCACAAAGCTGGTCCTTTTCTGTCTCTGATAATACCAGACTCTGCTGATGCAGGCATCTTTGATATGGCGGCATCTTTGATATGGCAGCCTCTGATATGGCTCACTGAAATCAGTGATGATCCAGATGTAGGCGGCAACTCTAATCAGAAATGAGGAGTCTATTTAAAACATCCAGCAATGATTAGCTTATATGACCAACAGGACAGCAGTTTTGAGAGTTTAGGTTTCAAGTCAGGGATGGAGCGAGCCACTTTCCTAAGAGGTAACAGGTTGGAACAGATCAAAATACATCCTGTGCTCCTACAGAAGTACTGTAATGCAGTGCTTGGGTAAGAAGCACTACTTTTTAAAAACCCAAATAGTCACAAGACTGTCTTAAAAGCTTGGATTCAAAGCAATATTTACTTCCAGCACACAGTGCCATACTGATCTGAATGGCACAGTTTGGGTGCACCGACATTTGAGTACCAAGCTGTCTGTTCAGAGCAGCTTCGTTGTCGCTATGAGGTGATCCAATACTTGCAGCCTAACTATTTAGGCTTTCTATAAAAGCCTGTGTGTATATATGTATATGTCACAGCACTCTCCAAACTATCAAGCTGCAACAAGGTCTTTTACATCCCATACCAACACACTCTTCATGCCAGTTGCTCTGCTACCTTTTCCCCATCTCACCTCATCCAGAGCATGTGTTCTATCTCCTCTCACTTCTTCCTCAGCTCCTCTCTTTCCACTGGCTCTTAACCACTTCACTTAACCAGCCACAGCTGCACCTTATCTACATCGACCAACACGCCACCCCTGAAGCCAACCCACAGCTGTATATTATCAATACTAATTAACCCAGCTTCATTCTTCTACAATTCCCCTTTTCTTTTTTTTCTTAACATTTCATACCTTATGTTTTTAACAATCATTACAACCTTTTTACAAACAAATTTTTCATACAGTCCTCTATAATTCCTCTATGTGTATATATATATTTATATTTATATAAAAGTATATAAAATATAAAGTAACTTCTTCATAAAATGATAAAACTTCTAAATTACTGGCAGCTGTACTTAAAAACTGGCTGTAGTGGAGATCCCTGTGTATGGTTTCCAAGTGGTGCACAGGTTTTCTCCTCAGGTTTGGTGCATAGTCAGAACAGGACACACGCTTTTTCCCCAGATATCACAGCTGCTTTGCAAAGCATCCCAAGCACATTCTTTTTATTCTGGTTTTATATGGCCATCTCTTATTTTTTTAACACTGCTTTATTACCAATAGTTGCATACCAATCCCACACATATGAAGAAGTCTAATGTTTGGTGAAGTTTCTATGGAAATTGGTTTCATTATGTCTTTGCACAGCAGGAATATATACATTAATGAAACTTGCTGTCAAATATTTGAAACTGGTTATTCCAGAATTCACAATTCACTTCACTTCCATGGAGCAGTTACAAGATTTTGCTGCTTGTAGCACTAAGCACTTAACATTTTTGGTACATATTAATGATAGGCGTCCTCCTCCTTCCCTTTAGCAAGTAGAAAGTCAGCCTCATCTCTTCCAAAATTTCATATGAAGAGACAATGCTCTTTGAAGGGTATGTACAGCTGCTTTTGATAGTACACTTCCATATGATAAAGAACACAACCAGTAGAGATAACCTTCTTTGGTTTCTTTTGATTCAGCTGCCAGATTTGCTGTTGTCTGTATACAAACTATGGGAATCTGCTGCATGGATCTCAGCTTTGCTAATGTTCAAGTTGATTTGCAATTAGAAGTCCAAATCCTTAGAGGATTCATGCTCCTGTGACTTCCCCTATCACAGGAAGGTTCCCTGACCTCCTGACTTATTTACTCTCTGAAACTGCCAAGAAACCAGCCAAAGATATATATACTGATTTTACTGTATTACCTAGAAGGTGATTTCTATATGGATTAGCTTGTGTGCCTTTGTTAGAGGAGTTAGAGGAGAAACCTGAGTGGAAGGGTAACAGAACCTGTGAGGATCCCTTCCTTAATTTTCACATTGTTTTGCTTCAGCTTCCTCTTCCCTTTTAACTTAAAGATTACATCAGAGATCCAGAAATGGACAGAGTCTTCATTTCCCTCTTGCTGTGCCTGAGATGTTGCTATCTCTTCTAACCTGCTGGCTACCTGGTTCATCCATGGGCATTGGTGACTTTGTGACTCCCTCAGGCATTGTATAAAATACAGTTTGTATAAAATACAGTTAAGGTATCCCACAGCCTTCCCCAATTTTTTTCTTTTTTTTTCCACCTACTAATGAAAAATGCCTGCATCCCCTGGTAACAACCCATCAAGGAGCATATTCTAGGTGTACTTGGCCATTGCTGACCTGAAAGAGCAAGGGACTGCTGCAGAGCACAGAACACTATTCAACAGAAATAGCTCCATGCAGACAGAATTAGCATCACGTTCATCGTAGCTGAGAAACAGGGAAGGCAGGACAGATTAAATTCACAGGGAAGGCTCAGTTTATATAAAAAAGCAAAGGGTCATAAAATGTTCCCCCATGTCCTTCCACAAATAGATTATTTCAAATACCAAATTCCCTCATAACTTGTAAAACCTTTACAAGTACTCCAGCCTCTCTGCAGCCAAGTGCTGAGTGATGTGCCCATATATCAGATACCAAGGTCAGCAGAGGAAGAAACGGGGCTGGAGAACACCTGTAGATCATAGCGACCCCACAGCTGAGAATCCGCTCATCTGACTTCAGGCACAGGAGGAGCCAAACCCGCCACCTTACAAACAACCTGAGCATTGTCTTGTACTTTCATAAATGCATCAAATTTCCATGTTTTGCATCTTAACGAGATACTTCACTAAAATGTGAAGTTAATGATTTATTAGTTTAAATAATTTACTTTACAACTGAATTAACATGCCAGCCATGTTGCACACTCTATAAGGGAAGCAAATCCTTTTAAAGTGCCTCAGTAATCTAATTAGCATGTTCTCTCTTTTTATGCCATGTTTCAACAGTTACTATATATGCTTGGACCTCAAAGTATCTCCCCCTTTGGTTAGATGAGGAGAAAGTGGTTAATTTGGATGTGCGAGAAAGGGAAGGTGTTTAGGAAGCAGCTCTGTGTCATGCTTTGATAAAAAGCTTGGAAGAGGTTTCAAATGAACATACACGACTGGAGTTGATTTTGAAGCTGACAGCTTCAAAGGAGGTGCAGGATTGTATGGTAATAATGGGCACTAAATTACCTTCTCTCCAGCAGTGTGTATCATTTGGAGTCAGGTCATAAACAGGATAAGGGAATCTTAGCTTTCCACTCCTCGCTATACGGGCACTTTGAAACAGCAGAAGAGTCTTCACAAGTCTCATTAGCTGCCATTACTGTTCTCAAAGGACTATGTTAAACTTGAAGCTAAACAGAAAAAATTGAACAGATTTCTAATAATTTATAATGGCAAGACTGATGTAGAAATTACACTGCAACATAGGAAAGCAGCTTAATATAGGGACATCACCCCCCGAAAATAACAAAAAGTCGGACATCTTGGGAAAAGGTATGATTTTCTAGGTATGTAGGTTGGCAAAACAGTCATGAAAAAGTAGAAATGTTGTTTACTTATATCTCTGACTTAATGAACCAACTTTAATAGTGGTCTACACAAAAGCTGTAATACACCAAAGCTCAAGGTCTTGTTCTCATCTTCCAAATGCTCCTTATATTTCAAATCTGAATGCAGACAGATGCTGGCTACCTTTTTTTTATTGCTTTTATTTGGTATACATTTGATTAAAGCCATGTGAATTGGTGGGCTTTTTCTATGACACTTCAAGCAGACATTTAAAATCTTGTCTAATCAATAAGTGGCATTCCAAACCTCGGTAGGATGATCTTTGGTGAATGTGACAGAAAATATTGCAATGTTACTCATTCATAATTTAAATTTTAGTAGCATCTAGGGGCCCCGTGAAAGACTGCAGCCAGCTGAACTAAGTACTGAGTATATATATGCCATAAGACAGTATACAGAGCTTACAGTTTAAATATTTAGAGCACTCAGAAAGGAATGAGCATTTCTATTTTATATGCGGGAAACTGAAAATGCTGAGGAGGGATGGCGCAGACCTCAGGGAATTTTTCAGCTCTACTGAGACCCAGGTCAGTAATTTAACTCTGGCCATCTTTCATCTCTCTTTAATAAAAGATTTGTGTTGTATACTATGTGCGTGTTGTAACTTTGTGTTGTATGGTTATTGCTATTCCTGAAGCCTCCACAACACAGAGAGCCATAAAGTACACAGAAAATAAAGTCCTTACACCGAATGGATAGTCCTCTAATAAGGAAAAGAAATACTTACAAAATCAGAGGAAGAAATAACTCCTGTGTGCCCGTACATAAATGGGACTACTTTTGTTCTCACTGAATGTATCTTGTTCGGAGCAGCCACGTTGTGTTGTCCTCCCCGTGCAATTTTATGCAAATTTAATGATTAGTGTTACATGTTACATGGCTGTAACCTTATCCTGGATGCAGTCTTCTGCAATCGGAAGTTCTACCTCCGATGGCAGAAATGATGCAAAGCATGTCACAGGCTGCTCTCAACTTAAATTATTCTGGAAGGTAGGGGACAGCCAGCAGACAGCTCATGTGACAACAGCTGGTTTAAATAAAAAGGAAAGGGCTGGTTCAGTGCCTCTTTCCTCCTATAGCCGTATCTCAGCATGCTCTCCCCAAGCCTCTTATTTGTCCCTGCAAGTACTTCAGGCAAGACACAGATGAGCAAGGGGAGAAGAAGGCCCAGATGCCTAATCACCGGTCACCAGAGCCACCCCTGGCAGCCAAAGGACAAATGCCCGTGACCCCTCTGGTGCTCTGTCGGATCAGTGGGAATAGAGATGGACAGAACAGAACAGAACAGGAGCAGGCTGCCAGGCATGCCATGCTTGGCAACCTTCATCAGTCCTGAGAAAGGATTTGAGGAAGGACACAGCAGTGGAGAATTGCCACCAGCGCAGTGGCTAAATGCAGCTGGGGCATGGAGGGTGACTTCCACGACAGGCAGACGTCACCAAATGCAAACATTGACATAAAAACTGAGGGTATTGCTGGAAATGTCCTACTACATATAAAGCAGGCTATTGAAGGTGCATCAGTCAGACTGGCAGAACTTCATTTTTAAGAACTAAAGAGCACCTTAGACTTCAGCCAGATCACACCAGGAGAGCAAGTACCGCTCAGGCAGTTGGATGTCAACCGGTCCTGGGACCATGGGTGTGCCAAGCAGCACATTGCCATGGCGGGAGGAGATGTGGGAAGAGCTGCTTCCAGCTCATGGAAGCTGAGCTTTGTGACACAGGACACGGCTCCCTTTCACATCTATCAACAGATCTGCTGCCAGGAGACCACAGGGTTTCTGGTTTGAGTCCTACGTGTGCTTAGCAGGGCCAGCAACTGGATGGTGAATTCTGGCAGCTGGTGAAGCTGGCTTTTGTATCTGGCTGCCAGTGTCAGGCATGAGAGAAAATTAGCTAATTTCCAGGGTATTCTAGCAAGCAAGGAATGCTTGGAAAAAGAGCAATGTGAGGTTAATTTGACATCTGATTTTAAAAAGGTGCAAGTTTAAATACTAATAATGTGGAACAGGAAATCTGACATGAAGACCCAGCAAATCAGCAATGTTTAAGTAAAGGAAATTAAATGCACCCGTTACAGGCAATGAACTGTCTTTGAATGGTCTGGAAATACAGATAAATGGCGTTCAAAGAAACACCCCAAAAGATGTTGAGTTTGGCAAAAGCAATGACAAGGTTTGAATGGAGTACAACCGAATGCAGATGGTGTAATCGTAATCTCATTTAAACTAATGATGTGAACAGTTCAATACTAGTCCTTGCAACAGCACTGGGTCTTTTGTTCACAATAGCACATTTAAATAGGGAAGTGGAGGGAAGGAAGATTAGTCTGAACCATTTGCATAATGAAGGAGAGTGTGGCTATAGACTGCATTCATCATCCAGAGGAAAGGATCTAAGGACCCTCCCAAATCTGGTTTTCTTGCAGTGGTGGGAGAAACAAAGATGCTGAGTAGAAAATTTATACCTCTCAGATCATACTGCTGCAGCGGGGATACAATCCACAGCCCATTACTCAGCTCAGGAATTCAGACACGCTTTGCCATACAATTCACAATACTGGGCACAGGAGGGGCAAGGCACCCTGTTCTGCACTGCCTCTTTGCACCCCATGAGCAGCAGCGCTGCCACCACCCCTTAAATAGGAGGCTCGCTTCCCGGCTGCTTCCTCCATCGTCCCTTGTGTGGCAAGCCTGGTGAGGATACAGAAGTGCATCCTTCTGGGACATGTAATGCTCCATCTGGCAGTGGGAACCAGAGGCAAAGAAATAGAAAGCTATAAAAGTTTGAAAAGGATTTCAAGCTCCCCAGGGAAACGATTCTATTCCTTATTTAGCACTAAATACCTCTTGAAAAACTCAGCCTCCCCCACTTTCCAATTAGGAAGGCACCTGCTTTATTCCCGTTGTATCTTTCCTGAGTCTAAGCAGACTTTCTGAGCTAACTCCATAAATGAGGTCGACTCGATAAAAATACCCACTGCTGAAGGATCTGACTAGCGGCAGGTGACTTACAATCTTGCACAGCTCTAGCAGTTAAATCTGTCCTACTGAAGTCAACAGGAATTTTGCTGTTTGACTTCAAAAGGATCGGGATTTCATTCCAGATGATGGAAACTGTCCCTACTCACAGTTAGTATGGCCTTAGGACTCTAAATAATAATGGGATTTATACTCACCGAAGTGTCAAAATGGGAATTTTTATAGTGGGCTTCCTACTTGTCCAAAAGTCAGAGACAATCCTGTACAAAGAACTGTCTGATCTGCTGTAATTGTATGAAATAACTTCCAGATGTAGCGCTGATGATATGAGAGGTGCAAACAGGAAAAGCTGAACTGATTGTGATGGTTTCTTCCTAGATTGTGTCCATCCTTTACTGTAATTTTTAAACTTCCATGCCTCAAGACAGTTACACTTGCGGGGGAATATATATGGTATACTCTTGACTAGAAGCAGAGAATCTGAAAATCCAGGAGGCAGAAGCTGCAACAAGTAATATAACAAGAACTATCACTTGTTACTGCAGGCTTCCTAAGCTGCAAGGATAAATTATCAAACTCCTAGTATAAAACATGTATACCTCAAGTATAATTTTTAAATGTAGGGAGTGTTTCCCCAGGGTTTTTCTCTGGCTGCAGCAGCATTGGCAAATGTGCCAAGTACTCTGCCACTGATTTAGTGGGCTGGAAGCCGCACTCCATCATTGTACCTTACCTGCCATTACCATCAGGTTTTTGCTGTCCCTTGGCATCCTGCTTACAGCAGAAAATTATTCAGTTGCTAGTATGGTACACAAAACCCACACTATTTTTAGCCACCTGCATCTATCACAGCAAGTTTACATCAAGACTTCAGGGATGAAGGAAAGAGAGGAGGAAAAAGCAACCTGCGTGGAGGGTTTCCTTTGTCACACTCCTCTCCCCCCACCCAATCCCACACGGTGCCACAGGTTAGCACAAGCAGTGACACAGAAAGGTGCAGGCTGCTCCTTGAGCTGTCACTCCAGCTTTGTCTTTTCCTGGAGAGCACCGTGCTGAATGGACAGATGATGATCACAGTGGTATGAATGCAATTTTTCTTGTCTGCGTTGCCTCAGCTCAATGGGGTTTTGCAGACACAGTCATGGCCCGTATTTTTCACAATGACTCAGAAGCATTTTAAATTATTTTCCTCATGAAAGTGAGCCTTTTGTTGGCAGTTGGAAATCTCTGCCACAGACATTTTACATTTTTAGAGTCTATCTTTCTGACAGGAAGACATCTAATTTGCCATGTGATGAAAAGTGCATTCAGGGCACTTTCTAACAGCACCGTGCAAATATCATCTCAAGCTATGCCCTCTCTAAGAAAAGCTGCCTGACTCATTTCTTTCCCCCCTCCCTTCTTCTGCCCCCAATATGGGAGAGGTAATAACACCAGCCTGATGATTTACAAGTGCAGAAACTTTTGATACTATGGTTCAAAGCAAGGGTTAACACAGCAGGACATAAAGGCTGTCCTCAGAAGGTTGCAGCCAATATTGAAATATCTAATACCATGCATTCAAGTCACCCTCTCAGTTTGAGGAAGATTAGCAGACCATTAGATCCAAAAGAGCCATTAGATCATTAACCTACTGGACAAACCATGCAAGGGAACTTTCCAGACCATTTTCCTTCTTTTAAAAATAGCAATCAAAACTTGTACTTTTGCCTCCAGTCCAAAAAGGTCATGAGACACTGAATCAGCACACCCGAAAATTCAAATCCTCTGCCTCCATACATTAAGTACAGCACAATAATACTTAAAGTTTCTATCTTTCCTGTTAAAGCTCCTCTGCTGAAATAAACAAACCACATAGGCAAGAGTTTTGTTCAGCTTCCACCGGAGACTGTCTAGACCATAACACAGCCAGCACAGGACAGTACATTAATATCCTATGTCAAAATGCCAGTGGTATGTAGTTGCCCATCAATGTTCTGTGAGTACAGTTGCCTGCAGAAGGAGATGGCAGATAAAATGGAAAATTCCAAATAAAACCCCCTCAGAATATTGTTTCCCATATTGCGGCGGCATATTGATTTCTCTGACAAGAGGAACCTTTCCTTCATCTGAAAGCCCTGACTCTGTCTCAGCTATGTTTGTAATGACACTCCTGCCAACAAAACACCTTCTATCGGACCTTCTGGTGATCCCTGTGATTTTCTGGAGTCTGGCTTGTTCTAGTGCTACAGGACATACAACTATTGGGCAGTGAGTGCTGGACTGCAAAGGAATCAAACCAGAGAGGCATGTCAAGTACATATCGCCAGTGTGTAGATCCTAAACATCTGTATTTCTTTCAGGGTTAGGTTCAGCCCTGTCTTTGAGGGCAAGGAAGGAAGAGGGACATGCCATGAACACATGGGACTGCAGTAGCCTATATTTGGATGTTAAGATTCAGCTAGCCATATACTCTGTAGTTCAAGTTGGATAGTTCAAATCATTCCTGACACTAAAAATATTTCTAAATACAATGCCATGGTGCTCTTGGGTTTGACAGCTCTTTTTGGAGCTGATAGCTTCTGAGAAGTTAAAATATATGCAAAGTGTAATAGCTACATCCTAGTCCATCTGCACATGTACAGAAGGGTGTTTGCTTTTCAATAAGCCAAACCAAATACTCTGTTCCTGATAAAAATGTAAAGTCATACATTAAAAAACCAGCAAAATATGAATCTTCAAATAACTTTTCTGTATTACAATTTAGGCAAATCATTCTGTTGTGAAAGTTCATAGTTTTTCAAGCTATTATACTATAGGGTTAAGTTGTGCAGAATACATTCATCTTACATTTTCAAATTGCACAATTAATTATTATTTCTGTTGGGGAAAAATTCCTGTGCTTTGAAAAAATATCAGAATGATCGCTTTGCAAAGACATTGGAGAGAGCATATTAGCATTTTCCTTTATCGTTGTCTGTATTATTTTTTTCAGAGAATTGAAAATTTATTTCAGACATCTGACACTACACTTAGGAAAATGTAATATAACTGACTGCTACAGGATTGGAAAATGTAGATGTAAATCACAGCCCAGTCTTATCTTTCCTAATAGCTACATCAAATCTGTTAACAATTGAGAAGCCATTAAATGCTAATGAGTGTGAAGGATGATCTATGTTTCACACTCCAACTTCTATTTTCGCAAAGGCAAAACACATGAAAACCCCAACAGTTCTCTCCTGCTGAAAGAATTTTTTACAAAGGCAAAACATACATGAAAATCCCAACAGTTCTCTCCCACTGAAAGAAATATGAAAGACTGTTTAGCTTTTGAAATTATGACGTTGTTAACTTGTCTGCAAGATAAATTGTTACATTACTGCCAGCATGATTACAAAAAAATTTTAGGCCCAAAGTTATACCAGAAAAAGTCTTAACTAACTCCCTTTAATTTGCTTCCAAATACCAAACAACATGAAAGAGCAGTGAATTTGACTGCCCAAGCTGTGTCAATCTTTAAGATGCAAACTTCAGAGAGATGCCATTTACTCAACCTTCTGGAAAGCAAACCTCTTCATAAGTGTCTTGAGTGAAAACCTCTCAAAGTAAGCCCTATAATATTATTTATTTCTGAAAATGCTTTCACTGTGCAGTAGATCTAGCCCAACACAAACACTACAGCTCACATGCTTTTCCTAGCTGGCATTTTGAGAGTTAAAAGAGAAAAAGATCCTTCAAAGTTACTGGAATTTTATTAAAAGAGGTATCAGTGCTTTCCCAGTCCTCATCAAGGAATTTTATGGTTTTTCTCCAGTAGATGAGCGATGATAAACTCTGCTCAGGCTTTGGTAAAAGTGGCACATTTTCAGATGTGCTCAGGTGCGACTGTGTGTGTGTATCTGGCACTAAATTTGCAAACTCACTGGTCCCTGAGTAGCAGCACATGCATCATACTAATGTAATCCTGCCATCTCTTGTATCCCTTTAATCAGCGAGCAGCTGTGTTTCACTTGCTTCCAGAAATATCACAGTCTTGAACATCTCAAACAACATGGAAAACCCCACACTTTTATGGAGGTTAAAACAAAGAGGGTGAGGGGAACACGTTACAGTCAGCTCTCTGTGCTGTTCCCTTTATTGTTGCCTAATGTTATTTATTGCAGCACCATGTTTCTTTTGAAGCATAATTAAAAAAGATAAATAACCATACAGTCTCCCACAAAGATAAATTGATAGCTTGAGCCTTTTCCTGTTGGATTGCCTTTTCCTAACATATAAGAGTGAACAAACCTTTGATATCTTTTTTTCTCATTCTTCACAGGAAAAATATCCCTCTAATCTACTTTGGGGTTCCCTGAGTTCCCTGAAGTAATACACCACTTTGCTCTGAGTCATCTATCATCCTGCTACCATTTTTGCCCTTCACCGCAGGTGTTAGACAGCCACTCTATACCCGCCCAGGGTGCGCAGCTGGGCAGTCCTGTGTCTTGGACACCCGTCCTTCTTGCCCTCCTTGTGGCACCAGGACTCAGGGGGGCAGCTCCCGTGGAAACCCCTCCTTTAGAAACCCCTCCTACACCTCCCAAGCTGGAAGGGATGTGGCTGTTGTGGTCCATGGAGCTCTGCTGTAGCTTCAGGCTGATCTTATCTCCAGGGCCTCATTTCTATATGTCAACTTTACCAGCATAAAGATGATGGCAGATCAATTCAATTCCATGTTCTGCAAACTATGTGAGGCACTCTTGTGCTTTTCCACTAGCAAGTAGTCATGCTGCTGAGTAATTTCAGTAGCATTTCACATATTATAAAGTACTTGTATCATAGAAGTACAAATACAAATCCAAAATTAGACATTCCAGACAAAAAACACAACAGATTTTAGCTGGAATACAAGGAACAAGAACAAGACTGTCACCTGTCCTAGGTGGTATTGACAAGTGAGACAGGCAAGTGAAGAGGAAACTGATCAGTAGGAGTAAAAAACACCAGTTAATACCAGTCAAGTACATATATAAATAGAACAAGATTTCCACTTTTACCCACTGTCTCCTCCACTTTTGTAAACAACAGAATTCACAATGCAGTAAGACACACAACAATGAGCTTTCAAAAGAGATTTGGCTGAAGGCAGCAGAAGATCACGAGGCTCTTTCTTACATTGCAAAACGTTTTTGTTACTACGCTTTTAGCTCACTCAGTATACATGTTCAGAGTTATGTCTGGAAGAGACAACCTGGATTAGTGACTTTGTTTTAAGAATAGATAATCTCTTGGTAAATATTTGCACTGCGCGAGTTAGCTTTGCCGGCAAAATTGTCTTGACAGTTTATCAGGCTGAACACAAAGCTGACTTGCTGATTCTTTCGGGATGTTGCTAAAAATGATACAAACTAATGATGCTTGTACTTGCATATGAAGCAAAATTAATTAAAGGGGCAACTAGACTGGCAGAATCTTAGTAAACTGCATTATTTCCTAGGTTTGAAACTGCAGACTGAAACTCTTTGAACTCACTTGTGTAAATTTCAAAACATGTCTATCAGAATGGTCAGGGAAGGGAGCTCTGGAAACCATCTAGCCCAACCCTCTGCTAAAGCAGGGTCTTCTAGAGCTGGTTGCACAGAATCATGTCCAGGCAGGTTTTGAATGTCCCCAGAGGAGACCCCACAGCCTCTCTGGGCAGCCTGTGCCAGGGCTCTGGCACCCTCAAGGTAAAGATGTTTTTCCTCATATTCAGGTGGAGCTCCCTGCACTGCAGTTTGTGCCTGTTGCCCCTTGTCCTGTCGCTGGAACCAGTGAGAAGAGCCTGGCCCCATCCTCTTGACACCTGCCCCTAAGATATTTGTAGACTAAGTTGTTGTATATGTTGCTAAGATCCCCTCTCAGTCTTCTCCAGGCTAAGCAGGCCCAGGTCTCTCAGCCTTTCCTTTCCTTGCAAGAGAGATGCTCCAGTCCCCTCATCATCTTCATAGCCCTCTGCTGGACCCTCTAGAGTAGTTAGTTCCCTGTCTCTCTTCAACTGGGGAGCCCAGAACTGGACTCAGTAGTCCCTGGGGAACATCGTTAGCTACAGGCCTCCAGTAAGCCTTTCTTGTTGTCCTTGATCTGCCTTGCCAGATTTAATTCTAAATAGACCTTAGCCTTCCTCGTTGCGTCCCTGCATATTTAGAGAACATCCCTATATTCCTCCCAAGTGGCCTGTCCCCTTTCCCACACTTGGCAAACTTCCTTCTTCTCTTTGAGGTTTGCCAGAAGCTCCTTGCTCATCCATGCAGGCCTCCTGCCCACTTTGCTTGATTTCTTACTCATAGGGATGCACCGATCTTGAGCTTGGAAGAAGTGATGCTTGAATATTAGCCAGATCTCTTGGACCCCCCTACCTTCCAGAGTCCCAAACCATGGGATCCCTCCAAGCAAGTCCTTGAAGAGGCCAAAGTCAGGTCTCCTAAGTCCAGGGTTGCAATCCTACTTGTTGCCCTGCTTCCTCCATGCAGGATCCTGAACTCCACCATCTCTTGGTCTCTGCAGCCAAGGCTGCTCCCAACCTTCACATCCCCAACCAGTCCTTCTTTGTTTGTTAGTGCATTGCATCCATTGTAAGAATGATACACAGGACTTAGCTTCTACAAAGTATGAACAGATGACTGTGCATCTACAATAGCATGCACTACTAGATGAAGTGAGAAGAGCAGCAAAATCCAACTTCATAGAATCATAGAATAGTTTATGTTGGAAGGGACCTTCAAAGATCATCTAGTCCAACCTTCTGCTACGGGCAGGGACATGTTTCACTAGATCAGGTTGCTCAAGCTCAATTTATGATATTAAAACACAGCATTTTGATTCTGCAATTTCTAGCTCATGAAAAAATCCTACCATAAAAAAGGAGCATTAACTTACACTTGAGAAAACGATGGTGAATATCACCAGGTACAGAAAAATAATTTAAGGATACTAATATGTTTTGGTCAAGAGATCACAATGGACTGTTTGCCCATGAGACTAATTCAAACAATCACTTCAGCTGCTTTCAATTCTTAAGCATCATTTCCTTTTAATCTCTATATTGTCTCCACCTTTTTCTTCTTAAGGTACAGATAGGTACCTGACGTGTATAAAGCAGAATGATTTATTGACTTACAGATTTTATAAGCTGTGATGCCTCCTCCGAGGCCACTCACAGTCTTCAAGTGTCATTTATAATGGAAACTGCTATGTTTACATTGGATGAGCTTTTTGCTTCTTTTACTTTAGTCAGCACTGATATTATGAGCCTGCAAAAAAAAGCTGATAAAATATTTGACATATTAAGTGCTTTCGAGGTTTTGGAAAAGGCAGTGCATTATAATAGAATGAAGAACAAGAAAAAGTACCACATAAATACTAGTGGATAAACAAATGTGAGATACAACTTTTGCTGGTATGCTGTCCCATATTTTCTCAGGTATTACCCCTAAAGAGGCAGCGCTAGTTTTAACATCTTCTAACACCAGTACTAACGGTAACACCAAACTGAGAAGAAAATATCTATTTCAGCTTTTAAAACAGTTGCTGTTACAGTTTTGAATTTTTTTCCTTCTTTAGTTGAATTAACCCATAATTTAATCAACTTAGCTTACAGACCGGTTACAGCTGCGTGAAGTCTCTGCAGTGCTGTTCTTTATTTGCAGCTTCATCACTTGATACCATTTTGTAGAAACGGGATATCTTCAAACCAGCAAGTTCCTCCTATCCAAGGGGAAAATTCTTTTGTTTCAAGACTTTGTAGGAGTGAATTTGTATGTGAAGTACAGATGCTCCTGAGCAGAAACTAATAGAAAACGTCCTTACCATATTGTTTTTTCAGGATAGCAAAGAAGAGGAGATGTTGAGAAAAAGAGAGGAAAAATCTTTTCCCTATATTCAGTTTGGCTGATAATGGCAAGACTGACTTGACTTTCAGGGACTCTTGTCTGAATTTCTCTGCTGAGGTTATCTCAAGGATACTGTGCAATAGTCTCATTTCTCCTCGGTGCGCCAAGGTGAACCACACAAATGCCTCCAACAGCTCTCAGCTATTCTCATGTGAGACAGATTGCTGAGCTTCTGTTTGGCTTTAGAGATGTTCGCGTGCCAGTCACTGGGCCACGGGATGACAAATTACCTCTCTGCCAATATGAGAGCTGGGACAGTTCTCTCCACAGCCTCCACCAGATGGGCCTAATTAAACTATTAGCCAATGAGTGAGGTCTGATGGCTCCATTAGGAATCCTCCTGTGCTTAAATAAACAGCTCAAAATAAATAGTTTTCTCAATCAGAGTGTTGTTCACGTCCTTTTCTGGGATATTCATTAGCAGAGTGTCTCCTTTCTCTCCTTTTTCCTAATGGGATGGGGTCTTGACATTATGCAAGAGTTCCAAAGGGCAATAATGACATTAAGCAGTTTGCTTTGAGGAGTTAAACCCTCTCCCAAAGTATCTATTTTATTGGACTTTATGGTAAAGATATATTTTCCTTTATGATGTGCAGTTTCATCCTGGCTGTAGGGTTTGTTACCCTGATGGGCTGAAGACTGTCAGTGCCCCATGTACTGCCCTTGGAGCCTACACCACCTCCAGATGTCCTCAAATATGATCCTATCTCCCATGCTGGCAGGGATACTCTCTTCTCTTTTTTGTAATTGCTGTCTAGAACTAACTTCTATCTTAATAACTATCCTCAGGGTCCACCTTTACCCCCTCCCCCTCTCCATTTTCTCCCAAGATAAACCTTTTCTTCTTGATTCAGTTGTGACCTGTATGTATTTTATCTAGAAATCTGTCCATCTACCACAAGTGTCTCAGGTTTTTAATGGGAAAAATCGAGTTGGAACTCCAGATTTTAAACAATCTCTTCTCCTTTTTCAAAAATTTCCATGTGAAAGTCCCCTCCTACTCATTTCTTGAGTTCTCCCTGACTCTTAGTTTCCCAAGGACGTCTTCATAATCCAGAACTTTCTCTCTTCCCTGCCCAATTAACGTAAGGAAGATGAGCTTTGCTGTGAATGCTAGTCGTGATTAAATATGTTTTTTCTGACTCATTCTCAGAGAAGAATTACTGCTTAGGGGGTGGGTGTTGGTCCCACAGGGGAAAAAATTGGATACTTCACCCATTAATAGCACTCCCTGGCAGCAGTGCTTGACTCACTGTTTGAAATGAGCAACCAGGATTTTACATAAAACAAGTAGTAGATGGATTCTTCAATATACTTCATGTCAAACGTGGTAATATCCATGTAACTAATTAGAACTGTTTGAGCTCAAAAATAGTAAGATGCTAGCACCACAGCTTTACGTATTTAATTATAACTCATTTGGTATAGATTCCCCATTTGTTCTGATACAGCCATTTTAAGATACTCTTTGTCTAATTGCTCCAGAAAGAAATTGGCATTTAAGTTTTCTAAGTTATAAAACATATCTGGTTGTGAACCCAAAACTATGTCTTATTTACACACTGAAAAAAAATAGAAAATGAAGTAATTAACTCTGTGTGAGAAAACAGGATATTTTAGAGGCAGATCCTGTCACAGTCTACGCCAGCCAAGGATCTGTTCATCAGTGACTTCATGTAAGACTTCCAGGTAGTAAAAATCTTCACTATTCAAATAAAATTAATTCAATGCCATGTCACCATCAGGGACCATATTTTTAATTTTAGCAAGATACTATTTGCCTGTTAAATCCCACATTAAAGGTGAGGATACACAAAGTATTTTCCCATTTTGAATCAACTCCCAAGACCTTTATTGAGATCACCCTTTAAATAAGCCCTTTTCTTTACCTTCCTATTGGACTGGAGTGAAATCTGCATAAGTACCTCATCTTGTTCATTCTCATGCAGCTTTTAGGAAGCAGATGAGCTCAGAAAGTCGTGAAAACCACAGATACGTGGAGGTAGAGGTATTGGTAGAATAAAAGCTTTCAATAACTGTGTCTAGATCTTCTTTTGAGCTCCTGTGGGGAGACTGCAGGGTGGGAGTATTTTGGAGAGTGGCACTTTCTGCACATCCTGGTTCCTCCTGGTACTTCTTCACCATCAGTCAAGTTAGGGATGTGTCTCACCTCCATCACAAGTGAGGACCTCAGAGAAGAAAGGCTGACATGGGAAGGGGTGTGATTATCTCTCAATGGCTGCAGAGGATTAAAGAAGTAGGATTTTAAAAAGCTGTGCAAAAGGCTGCATTTTTTTTCTTTCTTTTTATTGTTATCTTGTTCTCCTTTCAGGGCTAATCTGGTGCTTCCACCAGATGAGCCATCAAGCAGAGAGAATGAGGAGCCAATTCAGAAACAGGATACAAAAGAAGCAGGTACCTGATGAAAGTACATAACTTGATGCAAAAAACCCTTGAAATAAAGTTAAGAAAATGCCTATGTAAGAGAAGGAAATACCCTTGTTCTTTAAGGAAAGCTTTCCCAGTGAAAGCCAAGTTCATTCGCATTTAAAAGCTAGCTTTGTTTCCCTTACAAAGTGCATGTGATGAAGTACCTTAATTCACAGAGACCTAAGAACACATCACTTCTGGTCCTTTCAACCGCAGCCAACCAGAAACATGTTTTCTTAGCTGCCCCACCAATTTATCTTAACCCTGGTGTTGGCAGACAACTTTTTTATCAGTTGTTTCTTCCCATACCCAGGCTCCTCTCTCTTGCTGAGCACTCCAACCCCCATACTGCCTTGTGTCCACCCAGCCTGCTCTGTGTCAGGACTGGCCATAGCATTCACTGGATCATGACCCCAGAAAAAATCAAATTACTAAGAAGGGCGTTTCATACCACCTGAGAGGAAGGTCAGATTAACAGAAAGAGCCAGGAGATTCTGACCTGCTGCAGCAGGACTGCTGTAACACTTCTATTCACACCACACCAGTTTGTACTGGGAAATGCAGAATTCTTCTGGAAAAGCTACATAGATTTCATCCATGACCACACAGACGCTTACTAGAATGATTTATTTTCTTTTTCCTTTGTTCATCTCAAAGAACAAAGGTTATCTTCAGGGCTGAGGCTCTGTGTTGTCTGGGGGTGGGCGGCTGGTTGTTTTCTTTTGGTCTTAGTCCTTAACAAATAAAACCTTAAAAGCCTACTATTAGTAAAAGGGTCTAGCACATGCCTGTGTTTGGCAAATCATGTTTAATTGCATCTCTGAGCTAACATGGGCACATTGTTTAAACTTCAATTGTTGGAATTGTCATATTGTAAAATTTCACTGACGTCCCACTTCTCTGCCTGAAGTGCCATAATGTTAGCCAAGTGGGGAAAAGAGTTCTTTTGAGATTGATTTTTCAGACACCGTAGTTCTGTTCAATTGAATTCACTCAAGTAGTGGTTAACATAAACACTGTAGAGAGTATGACATGTCAAATTAGCAGCTTTGCAAATCTCCTGTTAATTGTCAGCCTAATTAAAAAATTGCTAATTATAATGTTTATAACTTCAAATAACTGCTCAGCTATAAAGCACTGGCTGTCAGGTGTAAACAGGGGGACTGAAGGAAAAAAAATCAATCGACATCTGTTAATTTATCAGAGGCAGTACACTAAATTGAAAAATGGATTGCCTAATGCACTGTAAATCTGCATTACGATAAAAGACCAATTCATTTCAACACCTGCTTAATAAATGATAATGGCTATCTTTAGTGGCTAACCCTAGGGTTTCTTCTGCCAATCAGACTTAGAATCCTGCCTTTACCAACATCAGACAAGAAATCGATTGCACCATGTTAAAATGTATATATTAACTCCTCCTTTCTTTATGGTGATAAAAAAGAATAATCTTTACAGTGAATAAATGTAAAAAAATCTTCTGGATTTTCTCATGCCATAAAGAGCAAATCTGTCTCACCCTTCTAAGGTTCCTCTGTTTTAGGCAGACTTAAGTACACTGATGAACTAGAAAAAAAATCAAGTGCCAAGTCCAATCATTCCCATCTATTGACTTCCTTCCTTTATCCCATCTATTGACTTCCTTCCTTTAAGTAAGAGCTAAAGAGCTGAAAGCCAGTACTTTACTTTTGTAATTTTTCCTTAAATATTTACTTTGATCAGACAGATGATGATCTTCTGTAGCTTACAGGACAGTGAATATGACCACAAACAGCAGCGTTTCCAAACCACTGTCTTCCAAAACACCATTTAGTTTAAAGAACTGCAAAGTTTTGGACAGTGCCTGCTTCGTCCCTTGAAGGCAGATGGTGTTAAAGGTTATGTTTTTTTCAGGGAGCTGCAGACCGCTTCTGATGGCCAACAACAGCTCAGGTTTTTGGAGCAAGAAGATGAATATAAGTAGCTGGTTGTCATTTCCTCTGTGAAAACCTGGATTACTCTCAACTTGGGGAGAAGACAAAGAAGGAGGTTGAATGGAGAAGTTACATGTCTCAGGAAAGGACTCAGCTTTTCCAAAGTTTGGGAAATACGTCTTTTGAGGTTGCTGTTGCTGTATCTTAATCCTCAATGGCAGCAACATGGATTGCTGCTTCTTGACCAACCAACAAAATACGCTTCCCTGTTCATTTCCACAAAGACACACTTTGCAACTACGTGCCTGTCTTGAACTCAGTACACCCTTTAAAATGATGTCCTTGGCAGAGTGGCAGCAATTGCCGTCTCTCCCCGAGACATGTTGTGACACTGTCTTAATGGTTCTCATTTTGCAGTGACATTTCCAGCATGCAGTGCTGCTTCACCTTCTCATTTTAGCACATTCTGAGCAACTAGGCAGTTTCTGTATTTTATGATAAAATTCATCGATAGGTCTCTGACGTGTTTCTGAGACTGCAAAGCTTTCATAACATATTAGCAAGGCACAGCTAAGTTAATATTTAAGACTTTTAAAATTGCTGGTTGTGATGAAAGGGTCAAGTATGGCTTAAGATGGAATTTGATCATTGTGATCATGTTTTATACTTCCACTCCTCAAAAGCTTATTCCCCCCTCCACCTCAGGATGAAAACATATTTTCATTTCCCATTAAGTTTTATAATGTGTCTTTTATTATTTTATATTATGGCTTCATTGAAAAGCTTCAGACAGTATTAGGACCAGTACAAAGACCAAAAAAGGGCTAGTCCTTGACCCACACAGGTAACAGTGAAATCAGGGCAGACTCAAGGAGAAGCAAAAGGAACATGATTCATAACCAAACTCTGCATCCAAGATAGAAAGGAGTGTAAATCACGTCCTACCTTACACATCTATACATCAGATTATGCTGTCCATCTCAAAATTAAGCATATTTTCACAAATACATAACAATAGTTCTGGTAATACTTAGGCTTTTCTTATGATTTCGTCAAAAAAGAGACTCCTGCTTGTAAAATAAACTGCAAAATCAAGGACTTGACAGTACAGAGGAGGGAACAGGTGGAGAGGGGAAAGCAGGATGCCCACAGAAACTGCTGCTTCTGTTACTCACACACACACACAAAGCTTGTGGTTGTAAATCACGAGCTGGGCAAAGGTTTCCAGACATCGTTTTAAAGATTCAGTGTGCTGTGTCTGCAAACCTGTTGTAACTAAGGAAACAGTAGTAGTCTGTATTCCATGGTTTTGGTGGTTAGAGTTCAGCTATAATTTATATTTCAGTTTCCTCATGTTGAAGGAAAGTGCAAAGTTTGATTCTTTATGGGATCAGCATTAGTGATCTCTAGCAGTGTGTAAGCAATACAACTACACATAGAGTCATAAGTATACCCAGTCTGGAATAAACAAAACCATTATTTTATGTTATGTCTTAAATTTCCATTTTAAGCCCTGTACATGTACTGACAGAAGCTTCCTTTATTAACTTATAGGGGTGCAGCATTTATTGCCTTATTTTAAAAAATCTCTAAGGAAAGTTGTTTTGGAAGGTTTTGCTTTTTACAAAAGACGGGTTTCATAATAACACATGATTTTTTACAGCCCCACATACCTTTAAAACCCCTTTCTTGTGCCTAGCAACTTTTCATTACTATTGCCGCCTTCTCCTCTTAACCCCAGAAGTAAAACATTATGCTTTTCCTATTGCATACGAATGTTAGGTCTTTGGCACACCTAAATGCATACCTTTTAAGGCAAACACATTAAAATTAATGTAACAGCATGTACATCCATCTGGTGTACGTAAGTCAGCCAGGAGTGAGTCCTTTGATGGATTTAGTCTGCCCTGTACATCTTATGAATTTAAATAGTTAAAAATGTTGTGACCTTTATGTCCAATATTGTGCATAATTTTCAAGATGATAGAAATGCAATTCATCTATTTTCTGAATTTATTTTTGAAGCACAGTCCGGCAAGCAAACTTAAAACCATTTTTGTAAAATAATATTTTAATCCTTTAAAAAGTCAAGGAGAATATATTTGATATCACAGTTCATATTGTTATGATCTAAAATTACACACCAAATAGCCCTCCAAAATTATATTAAATGCCACAAACAATAAAAGACCAAGGTAATATCTGATTTGTTTTCTGGTTTAAATAAAACAAACTGTGACACCTGAAATGAAATCACTGAATGTGTTGTGTAGCTATTTTTATTAAAAATACTACAAGGGAATATGTCTTAAGTTTTACTCAGGTTGCCTACAGATTGTGAGATGTCAGCAGCACTGTCAAATACCTTAGAAAGCATGTGAATTCTACTGACAATAATGGTGACTGGAGAAGTTATTCTGCATTTGGACAATGCAGACCAAGCAATTTTTGTACCTATAGTGATAAACAGCAAATTGTTTCCAGAGCTAAATTTCAACGAAAAATTACAAGAATTGCAGGATATCTGACCCCTGAAACATCCCTCAAAATAATAACCAGAAATATTCATTGCAAGCATAGTACCCAAATAAGAAACAAGATGCTGGTTGTACTCTATGAACTCAGATACTATGCTATGTTTAAGCCATTTTTGCAGAAGGTAATCACAGTTTTGGGAACCTTGGTTAATTTAGTTAAGAAAATGAATAATACTCTACAAATAAAGATTCAGAGAAGAAAATAATTCAGTTTTCAGTAGGACCTGAAATGATAACTCATCACAATATTTTCATTTAACTGGAAGGAAAATAAAGCTTGGGGAAATTTCCCTACCACAGCAGAAAACAGTATTTTACTGAAAAAATTCAAAATGTTTCTTGGTATAGTGTAGTTTTGTATGAAACAAGGGACAGAAGTGACCAAGACAGACAACTGCATAATAGGAGTGAAAAAAAAAAAAAAAAAAAAAAAAAAAAAAAACAATTAAAGATAAAAAAAAGTGGAGGAAAATGATCATGTTTAGATTTTCAACTGGTAAGATCAGTGCATCTCCCGATTGATCAATATCTGTAATAATACATAAGATCCTTGATAGCTGGATCTCCCAGTTTTCCTCTTTTTTGGCTTTTTGATTAATTTATCTCAACATTGTAATCATAACTCTTACAGATGTAATGGGAGCTTCTCTGGCATTGTGCTGTAAGATGTGCCAAGGCCCTCTCAGAGAATCTGTTATTTTAATATATATCATATATCTACTATAACAGAATACCTATACCATGAGCATACTTCTCTACACATGTATATATATTGCTGTGTGGGTATATTCTGCATATGAGAATATATGTGCATACAGAAATATTCTGAATTACATCATGGTAATTTAGACTGCTACTGATTTAAAAAAATCCAAATGTAATGAGACACATTTATTCTTATAACTGTGGGGTTTTTTTCCTTCTTCATGTTAAAAGAGTGTTGAATACATCAGCTAGGGTCATTATCCTGTTAGTTACCACATTTGGATAATTCATTTGCAATATCCAATTATCCACTATATTAACACCACACATCTGTGTGCAAACCCTGCCAGTGAGACCACATTCACATTCAGAAAACACACTAGACCCATCGTACTACTGCAAAACAAAACCCCATCATTTCCATCCAGAATTCTCAGCCACTTGGTCTTCCTACAGGGAAAAAAAAAAAAAAAAAGAATACAAACATCCCAAAGTCAGGCTTATTCACTTGAAGTATAAAAAAAACCCCTCCTGCAATTATTTTTGCCAGTTTCCTGAATGCTCTGCATTGCAAAACAGAATTAAACATTTTGTATGCATTCTTCATCTTCCTATTTGATGATCTGTATGGAACCTGAAGGTTAGAACTTTACAAGATAAATGTTACTAACCTGTGCACATCACCATTTAGAGGTCAAAACACTGTTTGAGTATATACTGGAAATAGCAGAAGCGAGGTGCATATGGGGAAAGATAAAATCTTTTGTTGTTAGTCTGTTAAATGATAAGAGAAGAAAGCAATTTCTTTGTGAAGAAGGTTATAAAATAAAAAGATCAGGCATTACAGTAATTCTCACCTAACTTAATAATCATATTTCTTAAATTCCCTTTCTGCAAACAAATGCATGCTTAACTTCAAGCAAGTACTTTGCACATCAGTTTCACTGAAATGAATGTGAAAGTACCAATGAACTTAAAGGGACTAAAAACATGTATGAAGTCAAACATTTGTATTTGATCGTATAGATCCAAGGAGTAAAATATTATCTTGAATTCTGGACTTAGGATAAGAATGAAGTACTAGACTGAGATCCAAAGCTAATAAAAAGGCTCCCAGTGAAGCAGTGGGGGTCAGTAAACATAAACCATCAAATAAATCAGAAAGCATGAATAAAGGACACAGGAAAGAAACAATCAGAATATAGATAAAGGAAGTTTCAGTGAAGTACAGTGGATGCATTTTTGCCTAGATAGGTGAAAGAAGTGCAGTTTGTATGTCCTGTTCCAGATGACACCATCAGTGTTACACGGCCTGACAAATCACATACAGCTCCAGAATACGCCTGACAGAGCTTTCCCAGTGTTTCAGTCTTAGCATCTTAGAATTAGGATAGGTTACAAACATTGCTCTTGGTTGGTCGTGTTATTCTATCAATCAACCTCAAACCAGCATCACTCACCAGGTGGAGCAGTACTGAATCCAATCTCAAGTCACTTCAAGTACTGTGAAGACCCTGAATGCTGATACAGCTTACCAGATATTTGCTTGGTGGAGCTCACAGCTTGTCTACAGTGAAGCAAACATAGATACTTGAGTAAGTAACAAATAGCAAGGCTACTGGAGATCTTTGTTCTCTCTTCAGGGAGTTTTCTTTACACAGATCATGCATGAGTTCATGTCTTCTTATACTCTCTTCCACCCAAATACAAAAGAGATGATATGCTGGAGCCCACAAGATTGTATGTAGAATTTTGCTCAGTTCCAGGGCTGGCTTAGTAGATAAATCAGAAGAAAAAATTACTCACAACACTTTTTTGTGTGTCCTCTCTGCAGCAAAGAAAAGCAGTATTTCTATTTTTTATTTGCTGAAGAAAGGACACAACTATGAACAAAGCAAACTATGTAACCCTGTATAGGACAAAAAGTTGAGTATAATTTGAGAATCTTCTAAAAAAACAGTAAAATACAGCCAAAATAATATATTGATTTTTTTTTCAAGTAGGGTAATAATTCAAAGTAATCCATTTAGCTATTTTTAAATTCCTCTGTTCCTCCTCCTCGCACACACACATTACACACCCCCACCCCCCCAGCCCCCACCCCCCCCACCCCCCCGTAAGTCATGGAATTAGCATAGACTGGTAAGTATTTTTGCAGGGATCAACCCACACTTTAGCACAAGTTATTTATTTAATTACTCTTTGAGCAGATCCCTGATAAGACAAAGGTAACCGGTTTACCAAGACAGGACATTCTCCAGCATGAAGGACATAGCAAGCTTCTTTCCTGACTTTCTAAATAAGCATTCAAAGCCTGGTTTCACAAAAAGCCCTTTCAAGAAACCCAAGGACTTCCATACAAAAAGTCACAAAAATTAATTTTCATCCTCTGTTGAATACCATCTTAGTAACTGAAAGTCAATTTTATCAGTGTCTACTGTATATCACCTGATATCAGAGGAATGTTGGCTTATGACTGTTGAGATTAGGAAAGGTAAAGGGCAAAACTCTTTGGCAAATCTGCACATGTCCTCTGCCACAGTTACTCCCAGTGTAACCCACAGACATCAAATACACAAAAACTTTTTCTGTAAAGTCCTGAAATCTACGTAAATTGTTTTAACCTGAGAACAGAATATACTCTACAATATGGGAAATGTAGAATAAAAATTAACAACTGGAGAAGGAAGAACAGGTATCATATTCTTGCATCTATCAAGAAAAGTCAGACACGAGGAAAGTGAGAAGAGGCAATTCATAGATGTAAGCACATCTTGTCTCTCCTCTTAAGTAAAAAGAAATGTCACCTGAGCTCAGCCTCTGTGCACCTGACCAAAGATGCTGCGAATGGCAGCTGCGTCAAACAGAAGGGGGTTTGATGGACAATGAGAACTAGGCAGCTTTGAACACCGTTAGACTTAAATAACCTATAACCAGATAGATCAGTGAAACAGTAGTATTTTTCATATTTGAGTAAAGACATCCAGTTTGCTCTAACAGTCATAAGAAACAAGAGCTCCATCATACCACTCGCAACCTGCTTCCTCAAGTCCTACAAGGTGGATTGCTCTGAGGTAAGGGGTGCATAATCATGTGGGCTATTGAGTAACAATGCAAAAAAAGCATCACGTAAAGGCAATTACTACTTAGATATAATTACAGAATTATTAAAATGCAAGTTCCAGATGGAAATTGCTGTAATGGTTATTTTACTGAGGCCTTCAGAGTACACTCAGAGGAAGCAGAGCATTGACATGACAGGCTGTAAGGCTGTTATTATGCAAAAGGTCAAAGTTTCCCTTAGATTATGTCTACTCTGTGAGTCATTGACTTTTATAGACTGAGGTGTTTAGAAAAAAGTCTCATGAAATTTATAGAAGCATAATGTTCTGGTTATAGTCTGTAACTTTATTTTAAAAGAAAATATAGCTCATTAAGTATAATATTCAGACAACATCATATATTATTGTTTTTCATTTAAATGGGACCATAAATGTGCACTGGGCTTTAGAGCCTGCTTTGAAAAATTGCCATAAAAACTTTATACCTTAAGGACTTACTCCTTGAAATACCTACTCAAGTGACTAACCCAACTGGAAGTCTGACAGATACCAAAGGACTTCTCATACAAGTAAGGACTTTAAGGCTGACATCCTACATCTTTAGGAGTTGCTGAGGGACAGCATATAGCGGTGTGGAAAAAGGGTGGGGTTTTGTTCAAGTTTTTCCTTGTTGCTGCCTTTGAATCTGTCCGTCACAGCATCCCACCTTCTTTCCCAGCTTTGCTCTCTTAAAGCCTTCTCGTTGGCTCATTCATTTCTCCTCTAAGGATCATGCTCTGTCTTAGGATCTTATCTCCATTTTCTTCACGTTGTTTCCTTCATATCCTTTCATGGTTTAGCCTGTTTCTTCATGTCTCCTACATTCTTATTCATGAGCTCCTTCCATCTATACAACTCAGCTTCTCATTTCACTTCTCTGAAATCTCCACCTGAGGGTCTCACTGCTTGAACTTGGCATGTTCAGTCTGGAATCCTTCTGCATGCCAAGTATGAAACACTGCAAATAAGAGTGACTAATACATATTTTTCCTTTTTCAGTGAAGAGGGTTTTTGAGAAACACACAAATGAAAATGAAAAATTATGCAGGGCCTGATCAGACACATTCTCAGTTCAAACTGCAATACTTTTTCTGCAGTATGTATGCCCACCACATCAAAGACAGTTTCATAAGAAATCAGCATTATCTATAGAGTGAATATTTTCAACATACAGCACATAAAAAAATTTTGGTTTTATGACTAAAGCTCTAAACAATCGGTCAAAAAATAAAATAATGAAACTAATGTTCTTTACTAGACACTTAGCGCATCAGTTTTCACCAAAACCTGTTTTTCACATGTCTGAGGTTGACTGTCTCTGTGCAATTCTGGGCAGTTTTAAGGGCCTGTAAGTGTGCAACAGACTCAGCTGCTCTAGTGCAAATGATTTGGTTGGATTTTCACAACTAATTTTTTTAGTATTAAAGTGCTAAAGCGGTTTAAGAATATTTGTGCAAATGACCCTTGGCAATTATTCTGAATAATTTAATGTGCTTAAAATTAAATTATTTGCAATCTTGTGTGGTTACAATTATAAACATGACACATTCTCCTTTCTCCCCTCCCTTCTTTTTTTAGGAAGCAAAGGATACATTACTTAGGTACTAGAAGCAAGACAAGAGAATTCAAACTAAATTATAATTTTTAAGTGAGTTGAATACAGCCTACAGCTTATTCATCTTAGGATAACTCTACTACCAGAGTAACTTTTCCTTCGTATTTAATGTGCCACTGATATAAAAGAGTTAAGAAAGTGATTTTACACATTTTTCTTTATTATTACTTTAAAAGCTCGACCAACAATTACACGTTTGCATGATTCAATTAGAGTTCAAAAAAAAAAGTCTGCTTGGCAAGACAATCACCTGCTCCTTAAAACTAAAACATTATGTGCCAAGCATCTCCAATCTCTACTGATTAACAATAGCATATTCCAAATTTATAGAGTCTATTACAAGCCATCTGAAGAGCAGCCACTGTGCCAAATCTCCCTTACTCCCTCTCCAGGGAATCCCTTCTCAGATGGTCTTTTCACATCCGGTAAACAGCACTTTATGTCTTTTGTACAGATAGCAGATAATTACCATATGGTTAAAAACATGCTTGCTTCATTCACTTTCCCACTGTAAACTTCCTTCATTATGACAGTTAAGGAGCATCTAGGGAGGTAAACTCTATAATTTAGCCCTCTATAGGCTTAGTGGTTTAAAAGGTCAGTGTTTATTACAATAAAGTTAGAAGCAAGTATAAGCGACTTTGCAAGAAATAATTTTTTATTCCAGCAGGGCTGAAGAGAGAAACTGATGCAGGTGCAGGAATAAGGGTCTGTCACATATTGCACTGAGCACCAGTGTACTTTCTTATTGCTTCCAGTACAGTTACAAATGCATGCTCAGGAATAATGTAGCAGCAGAACAGCTAACAGATTTTGGACAACAAGGAGCTAAAAACAGCCTCTTCCTTGGTTCCCTCACTGCTTCCCTTCCTTGCTGTTCACTGCATAGTATGGGGCTACAGCTGGGAAAAGGAAACTGGACCAAGTCTTTGAGTGGTGACTATGCAAGAACGTGACCCTTCCCACCTGGCTGGTCAGCACCCTCAGATGGAGAAAGGCTTGCACATCTCACGCACGTAATGCAGCAGACGAGCTGAATCCCAGAAGGGATAAGAAGATGACATTCCCAGAGATCTGTCATAGTCTTGGGGAGCCTCAGAGGCTGTGTTCCTGTGGAGCTGCTTTACAGGAAAGCTAATTATGATTTCTCCCAAGCTGAATGATCGATTTCATCAGGCTCCCTCTCTATTGTGGTTGCTTAATCTGTACTCTGAACTGAAAGGCTGGTTGGTAAATGCTATGGCACTTTTGACCTCTCCAAGATTAATTCTTTGCGACCTGGCTATTTACTTAGGAGTGCAGGTGACAGATGAGCACATAGGGGAGAGAGAGACCTTCAAGTACGTTGCATCCTTTTGGTAAGAGCTCTATCACTTTATTCCACAGCTCCTGGAACACAAAAATCTCAAGGACAAGAGGAGGAGAAGAGGATCCTGATTCTTGTTGAATTTTATGCCCCGAGCCTTCTAAGAGGCATTTTTTAACCTCTCCAAACTTTATTTAAAATGTGATTTCATTTTATCTTTCATTTTCTTCGTATGCTAATTATATCCTCGTTATTGGTTAAGGTGGGAAAAAAGTTTTCATGTGCACTCTCAGTGATAAGTACTAAACTTTAATAAATCTGACATCACTAAAGACCTGATCCCGGTCATTCCCATTTTAAACTTTATCACAAGCCTAGTGACACCAGTGAAAACAGCTGATGATTTTAAATGCCTTCATTTCAACTATTTGCATGACCACACCTACTACCACTTCTGTCTAACTTCTTTTCTTTTCCCTTCTCATTTATTACCATTTCATACTGTAAAAAAGCAGAACAGCCTTCTAGAAAGAAACAGACAACATCAAGGGATATAAAGAGATACTCAGCATCTTATGGGAAGAGCCAGAAGATTCAGAATTTGGGTTACAACTCTCTCAGTCTGGTTGCATCTAATATATATAGTGGATTCAGGCTACCCAAAGAGGATAAGACCACACCTGTGTCTAGGTAAACTGGTATCTGTTGAACTGAATAAGCACAAAAGTGGTAGAAGTGAGAAAAGAAGCCAGAGGATTAGAATAGCATAATTTATACCTGTAAGAGGGAGGCCAAGGCAGGTCAATGTCCATAATGTCAAATGCTAGGCAAGCAAAGGGGCAAAGACAGTGACAAAGTGGAGCAGTCAGAGCAGTGCAGCTGCTGCAAATGCGAGTCCAGTGATAACACTGACTAATAGTTACTAATGTTTTTCAAAGACAGAAATGAGAATGATGATTCACCTGTTATGGACGTGTCATCCATCAGTGGAAATTGCCCTGTACGATGGACATGCTGTCAACATTTCATCTCCTCCTACTGCTTAGTTTGGGAAGGGGGCAAGAGAGAGCAAGAAAGGAACATCAGGGAGCTGATTCAGTACTCTGGAAAGGAAAACAAACAGCTTTTTGAATGAGGAAAACTAAAACCTGGTATCTGTCTGAATGGCTTGTAGGTTAAAGCAGCGCAACACAGTAAGTGAGAATGAACTCCCCAAGATATTCCTGTACGTATCAAGAGGGTCCCAACATTTTATAAGCCCTATTACCTTCTCCTCTGCCATCTGTCTGGGCCGTGGTGTTCTCCACCAAGTTAGAAGGGGTTTCCAAAACTCTTATACTGGTCACAGGATAAGAACAGAGGATATTAGGGGCTTATGATCCATACAAAATGTAAGTGGCTCTCAGATACATTTTTGGGCCCTTCAGTGTCTCTTGTTTCATCAACAATTTCATGAGTTAAACCCTCAAAAAAGCACCTTCCTAAGGGCAGGACCTAAGCTACTGGTGCTTGATGAGGAAAGCTTTGGGGTTTATTTTTAAGCAGAATATTTATTGTACACCTAAGTGAACTTATGCTGCCATTTATAGGCTTAAAAAGAAGATTTTCTCCTGGAAACACAAAGAACACTGTTTAAACAGCATTAGAGAGCAATTTGGGCAGCTGGTGCCCATCTTATTTGTTTTATAGATAAGTTACCTTTCATATGGAAAAAGAGCACCTGTGGTTTATCTGCACAGAATAAGTAAAACAAATAGCAGTACAGTATTAGAACTGACTGCTTGCTGGTTTACTTAAGAAATTATCTTCATACTTTATCATTATTATTTATATCACAGTATAATGCAGGAACTCTGTAATGATAAGCATTAAATAACACAAAACAGAAAAGATAGGCTTGTCCCTAAGGTCTTGTGCAGTCAGACTATGGCTGTCATGCTTACAGACTTGTTAGAGAACTTGGAAACACGTGCCTGGGGGAGCCTTTGCTTCTACAGAGAAGGTAAGAGGGGTAGAAGAACCGGATTAACTTCTAAATGCAGGACAATTTTGCTTTATCTCCTGGTAGAAAACTGGACTACAAAAATCACCCACTTTTGAACTTATCTGGCCATCAGTTATTTCCAAGAGGATAGATTTTAGAGAAAATCATCCTTCCTATTATTTAATAAAGGGCCTCTCGATGGGCTAAGATCAGAATAATGGACTGTTGCAATTAAAGTTCAGGTCTCCTGCTGTAACAGAAAAAGTAAAAGTGAAACAAAGACGTTAACTTCAAAGCAGAAGACGAACATTTAGCTATATGCTCTTTCCTTCAGACTTATACTATATGATTAATTTAAATGGAGACATCAAATGGGTGTTGGCACAATCACTTGACATGGGCTCTTACACCACAGTTGGCCTGTGGTGATTTCCAGTGGACGCAGAGAAGAGTTTCAGTGTTTGCTTTAGGTAGACAAGGCTCTGCTGAACTATACAAGTAGTGCTATAGCACACTTCTAGCAACAAATCAATTTCTGACTGCTCAGCTCCCCCATATACTCCCTCCCATTCCCACTGCCCAACCTTCCACTCTGTCTCTTGGCAGTGACTCTTTATTAGCATCTCGGATGAGCACCTTAGTGCTCCCCATAGAAGCCCAGTAACCTGCCCAGCTCTCCATTTCTCCTTTCCTTTCCCCACAGTCACTTTGGAAGAAATAAGTCCAATCTCATTTGTCTGTATACAGCTGTTGCTCTTGCTTTCCATACCCTTTCCACCATGTATCATCCATTGTTCAGGGCCTCTGACGTGAATGACCTTCTGTGGCCTATCACTACCTAATAACAGCAATAGATATTGCTGGTGGTCAGGGTGCTCTGAGGCCCATTTTTGGTGGTGGGATTAAATATGTAGATAGAAAAACATCTGCCCCTGAGCCAGTAACCTGGTACCAGCAGGTCCAATGATCAACGGAGGTATAACATGCAATCTGGTCAATCTGGAGAAGAATCATCACAGATGACAGTGCTATGTAATATTGTCTGGATGGTTGATGGGCAATAGGAACAGAAAAAGTAAGTGGGAAAGGAGAAGAAAAGTTATCCTGACCTTAAACATAGTTAGTGATGACCAGCCTGACAGGTTTTGTAAGCCTGAATTAAGTTTAAATTAAGTGTGCAGAGAACTGACTCACATTTCAATGAATTTCCAAATGAAAACAACAAGGGTTTTTTTTCATCTGTTGAGTGAATGCATCCAGAATGCATCAGATCTAAGAGACAAGTTCCACAATAACTGACAATTTTTCTAACCACAGATATCACCGCTAAGGTTCTTCAAGCCTTAATGTTATTTATTTATTTGTTTACTGCTTTCTGAGCTTTTCGCAGAAGTTAGCTTAAGGTTTTATTGGATATGGCAAGAAGGGGTAGACAATAAAATTTTGAATCAGCAAAATAACCCATGTTATTTCTATGCCATTAAATTTTTCAGGTTTTATACCTATTACAATATTTCTTTTTAATGGATACTTGCTGCCTGGTGATAATATTTTAAATTATTAAGGCCTAACAGAGTTCTTTAGATAATTGATTTAAGGGTGTATTAGACACAGCCAGGCCCAAAAGATACAAACATATGAAAAACTATATGAGGCCTTGGACAACAGTGAAATTAAATTAATAGTAAAATTGGACTGAGTTAATCAATTGAGTAAAATGACGAGAAGGTTGCATAAGAGAGTTGAATTGAAGGAGTTTCAAAGTAATCAGTTTCTGCAGTGCAGCTGCTACACATTTGTGTAATAACGGAGTTGATGAGCAGCTAATTTGTATGAAACTGGAAGCAAGTTAAATGTTGTTTGGATTATAACAGAAGTCTGCAGCTAATGCACAAAGTGTCTCCATTGGTTTACTGCAACACACCAGAATTTCTCAGAGCTATGAATGATAGGTTTGGCAAAGCAGTACATGGCCATAAGGGCAAAGTAACAAAAAAATCAAAAGCCACATTTCCTTCTTCCAACCTTTTGCCTTTCATTTGGCTTCTTTGGGAAAAGCAGGACAAGCTGGGCTTACAACACTGTTAAATCTTTCTTGCATTCCTCTTTCACGTGGGGCAGCCAATGCAGGAATGGCTGAGTGAATTCAGCAAGGCATTGAGAGACAACATCCTTTGCTTCAGTTTGACATTGCTTTTCCAGGGCTTCATGCAGCAATACCTGCAGCACATAGGCCAGCAAACAGCCCAGGAAACCACCTGGTTTCTGTCATCTATTGCTATTAGGGGTGTTTGCATTCACCCCGTCCACGTGCTATGTTCCACATTCAGTGCCGTGGATGTTAGCCCAGCCCCACGGCTGTCACTGCAGTCACAGACAGGCTCCTGTTAGCTTTAAACTAGTTAATGCAGCTGGCAGCACAAGTCTTTGGAATAGAACAGAGCTCAGACAAAAAAAAGAAAAAAAAAAAAAAAAAAGGGCTGTGTTGCTAGGAAAAAAAAAAACCCAAACAACTTCTCTTGGATACATCTATATAAGCTGCAGGTGCTGTGGGAAACAAGGATGCAGACAGAACCTTAGCTTGCAGGGAGTACAGTGAAGAGCTTGTTTTCTCAGCTGAAAACCTATAGATTTGACAACAGCAACTTTTTTTACAAATGTGTCAATATCTGTAAGTGTTCAGTTCAAAACTTTTAAAATGTTGCATTAGTCTTATAAATGGCAAATAAACATTTTATTCTCCATGCCATGTTTTCTTTCAGTCAGTAACAATATTACTGCTTCTTGACAGAAACATTTTTCCAGATTTTCAGTTCACTATAAATGTCAAAATGTGCTCTTCTTTGAAAAGAAAACATCTTCCCCCAAAATCTGAAGGCATAAATGGACTAAAAGTAATTATAAGCCATGATTTATCAGTAATAGCCAGTAAGTTCAGTTCCCAGCTTTCTAATATTGCAGCACAGGAAAAGCTAAGCTATTGAATAGAAAAGCTAAAAAAAATTTTTAATTAGATGCACATGGGATCTATGAGCTAACAATGTGTGTGTCCATAACCCCCACTCCTACACAGCTTGTTAGAAATGTACTTATTTTAAGTCAACACTGTCACGTTTATTTTAACAGGACTATGCGTGTAGTTAGAATAAAGCACATGACGGCACGTATGGATGCACGTATGCTGCCTATTTGCTGGTCATAGTCAACAGTCTGCATCTGATCTAAGCTTTTTGACAATAACAAAATGCCCATTCCAGTCCAACAGATTTTTGAAAATAATGTCAAGGTAAGGGGGACCTGTAATCAGCAGTGGAAACACACAGAGCAGATGCGTTACAAGGATAATTGGGTACAGGACCATGTACAGGGAACCAGGTCCCCTGGCACTGTGAGCCGCAGACTCCGAGCTGCTTTTGCTCCATGGGAAAGTGACTTCTGTGGGCCTTGCCAGCTGGATGGATAGTAAAACTCTGGAGCTGATATAAAAAGAGAAATGTATTATTTTTCCTCATGTATTATGTTGTGATATTAAATAAAGGAATCATGAGAGCAGTAAATTTAGAAGTAAACATTTTTTTGCCTAGGAGTATATGCAAACCTAATACATGGTAGAACAAAAATAAATAGCAAAATGTAGTAATATAATAACATTTAAAAAAAGTTTAAATCTCTTAATAGGGAAACTGGAGAGTCAGAACCTCTTTTTGAAAATTACGGGTAACTGCAGCACTGGTGTAAGTCAATGCAATCTACTGACTCCACTGGAGTCAATTTTCCTCTGTGATCCCATCAGTTTCTCATTTAAAACTTCACAGTTCCAAAGAACAATGTAGCAGAAGTTGTCTTCACTCCCAGTGAAACCTAATAAAGCACTGCAGCTGAAGGATGGAGCTCCTTCAGTGTGAGGTGTCCTGCAGCTCCCCGTGGATTCTGGTGCACGGGGAGACCTCTGCACCCTCCACCTGCGTTTTCGTGGTGGAATTTGGGAGAGTAAGGGTGCCCCCTGGCACGGCCATGGCAGAAGGTCCCTCATCAGCCAAAACGTGAACAGCCTCATGTGCTGTTTTCAGCTTGCAAGCAAAAGGAGAGGGGTCCAGAAGCTGTACTCTATCACTTATTTCTGTTTGTGCTGTGGATGCAGAATTTGAGCTGTGCTGAACTAATGTCCTGCTGGTAAATAAAGAATTGAACAGTTAATTATAGATGCTATTGTTATCACTATAACTTTATCAAAGGTAATTGATAGGAAAAGTCTGGAACTAGCAAACAACTGCATAATACCTACCTTTCAGTCAACCTGTTGGCTTAAGCAAGACTATGTATCTATTAAATTACACATGTTCAAAAGGATGGGACACATTCATGCCCACCAGTGGCCACTGAACACTGCTGTGCCGATGTAACTTCTGGCTCTGGCATTCCCGTAACCTCCTCAATCTAAACATACAGGACAGGAAGATTTCCTACATTGCCCGTCCTGTGCTTAGCCCCTTCCTAAGTGTCTGCTGCTGATTGCTGCTGGAGGCAAAAGGCTGGCCAACTCCCAGCTCTGAGCTAACTCAGCAAGTCTTATGCAGGGCTGTGGGAACTTAAGCTCCACCCCTGAAATCAATGGCCAAACTCTCCTTTCAGCCAAAGAATGAGCAAAGAAATTATTTTCACTGACATTTCACAGTTAAAGATGTTTGGTGATGCTGACACATCTAATTTCCACTGATTTGAACAACACAGACCCACAATTACATTTCATAGAATCACAGATGGTTTGGGTTGGAAGGGACCTTAATGATTATTTAGTTCCAACCCCACTGTCATGGGCACTGACATCTTCCACTAGACCAGTTGTATAAGAAAGTTTTGAAACTGACGGCTCAGATTATTGGTTTGGTGGGGTTTTTTTTGGCTAAATTAAATGAGATCAGTTTGTTTCTTGTATTATGTCTAGTCAATTATGAATATTTATTGCAAGATGTCAAGCAGTAATGATCACTGGGTAATACAGAAACTACAGACAGGTAGGCATATGGTCTTGATAATCCAGGATCTGTATCCCCATAAAAATGTCCTTGCCTGAATTCAGCCTCAAGGCTTACACATTTCCTTGAACTAAAATATCCACTCTGTTATTTACTGCATTACTTAAAAAATCTGCTTTTCTATATTTAGAGAGCCTCATAAATGGCGGAGTTAGTTGTGTAATGTACTAGCTTGTGTACCAAATCATACATCATTACACTTCACCAGACGTCAGAATTTAAAGCAGATCTCAGCTCGCTCTTCATTGGGAGACAGAAGGAAAACTGGCAGCTCATGCCACTGCAAGCTGAACTGCTACTTTTTCTGATTCATTTCTTTGTGACTGATGCAACCTGTTGGTTATAAAATCTCAATGTAATTATCTGGGCTGAGTTCTTCTGGGTTTTGATCCTCTCTCCCAAGTTTTTTAAATTGTTATTTCCAAAATAAAAGCTTCATGATCACCTGTTCTTTAAGGAGGGTACAGCAAGTCTAGGAGTTCAAAGTTCATAAGGTCTCATACAAATCCATCTGGAGTCAGTGGGAGTTAAAGATAAACATTATATTTAAGAATTAAGTATGCAATGACAATTCATCTCTGTCATGACACTGGATTCTTTCTATAACCACAGATGCCTGGGGGAACGGCAGGGAAAAGCAAAGGACCGATTTCATTATCAAACCCCTAAAGGGATGAGGATAAATATACACTTAAAATACTGTTGACTAACCTTAGGTATATGCAACTTAGGAGTTATGCTGCATAGGCACAAGTGCATTGGGCCACAGATGGTTCAGACAGCACTGCAGAAATCGAAGCTGCACATGACTCATCAGACTACAGGGAATTCATCTGCAAGCTGCTCACCTGGAGTAAGTTGCAATGTTAGTATACAACTTCATGTATCCTTCAAGACCTTAATAGGTAAGATGTACACTAAATGGCACCTCTGTGGTATCAAAACATAGAATCATAGATTGAATCATAGAATGGTTTGTGTTGGAAGAGACCTTAAAGATCACCTAGTTCCAACACCCCTGCCATGGGCAGGGACACCTGCCACTAGACCAGGTTGCTCCAAGCCCCGTCCAGCCTGGCCTTGGGCACTGCCAGGGATGGGGCACCCACAGCTGCTCTGGGCAGCCTGGGCCGGTGTCTCACCAACCTCATAGTAAATAATTTCTTCCTAATATCTAATCTAAATCTACACTCTTTCAGTTTAAAGCCATTCCCCCTCATCCTATCGCTTATATGCCCTTGTAAAAAGTCCCTCTCCAGCTTTCTTGCAGGCCCCTTTAGGTACTGGAAGGCTGATATAAGGTCTCCCCAGAGCTTTCCCTTCCCTAGGCTAAACAATCTGAACTCTCTCAGCCTGTTCTCACATGGGAGGTGCTCCAGCCTTCTGATCATCTTGGTGGCCCTCCTCTGGACCTGCTCGAGCAAATCCATGTCTTTCTTATGCTGGGGCCCCAGCTGAATGCAGTACTCCAGGTCAATTCTCATGAGAGCAGAGTAGAAGTGAGAATCACCCCGCTTAACCTGGTGGCCACAATGCTTTTGATGAGCCCAGGATGCAAACTGGCATCTCCTTGAGATCATATTTATATATATATTAGGTTTTTTCCAGAACGCCTCACTAAGCTGAGAGACTGGATTAAGAAAAGTCATCTGAGGGTCAATCAACTTCTCTGTTTCTTCTCAGAAACAAAGAAAAACAGAATTGAAACTACAATATGTGTGTGTGTGTGTAAAATAAAATAATTCCTTCAGAAGTGAGAGCAAACACTTGGGACTTCTTTTCAAAATTGAATTCAAAGAATTTTTAAAACAGTGTCATACTGAGGGGTAAAATTAAAATGATTGACTTCAGCGATTGTCAAATAAATTCAAACACCTTCTACAATACCACTAATTGGAACTAATGCACTCTTACTGCTCCAGAGACTGTTTTTCAATGGTTTTACAAAATTATCTACTCACCTTTTAGTTCATCCAAAATTTTGCCATCTCCCAAAATGCAAAACATTGTTTCTATTTCCCATGTTTCCTAATATAAAGTGTGCATTGCATCTTGAACCATCTCTTAGGTCAGCCACTGATGACTGCTACTTAGGGATTGGTCTTACTCCAAAACAAACCAGCCCTGGAGGAAATTTTACCACTCATTCTTCTTGATATCTGCCTGTGGTTTTCTGTTTCACAGCAACTAAGAAAAGTGTTTTCATTGGTTTCCTGACCACTCGAACATGCTCAGTCTTGCAGCCTAGAGGACCTCAACTGAATTCACAACTGTGTGAGGAGCACAGAGCGCTTTGTAGTTTTCCATGTACTAGAGTATGACCTACTGAAATAACTAATTTCTCCCACTTTCTCCTAATTATAAGGCTTCCAGTTGCTACTAGAGTATTTTGCTCGGGGACAAAGAAGAGATATCCTTAGCTCAGCATGCAATGGGAAATTTGTTTGACTCTGGCAATTGTAAAAGAACGGGATTTTTTTTCTTTTGGTTTGGGAAAATATTTAGCAAAGCCTAAGGTATGCCAAGTCCATAAGGGCTCAGACTGAATCTAAGGCATGTCCTGAAACAGTTTTTTGAGGTAAAGAATCTAAACCACCTAAAATTTCCTTATGCTCTTTACCCGTTTTGTTAGTGGGTTTTACTATCGCTGATGTGCTGATTTTTTTCTTTTCTTCTTCTTCTGTTTTTTGGGGGGGCTGGAGTGGCTTAATGAAAGGGGGGCAATGAAGAGTCAAAGACGACACCATCAGCCAAAAGTCTTCCCACATCCCACAGCCATTCCAGGCTATGGGAAGGGACAAGGCACAGCCCGCACGGAGCTTGTGACCCAAGAGGGGAACCATTCGCAGTACCCTGGCAGGAGTCTAAGACAAACATACTAAATATTAACGGTTCCCCGAGTGCCATAATGATGAATTCAGCGCAAGAAATGCACTTTAACATGAACTAGTTTAAGGTACACATGTTAAATTGGTTTCTTTCAAGTATTATTAAGAAAAGACTGAGAAAAAGTCAGTGACTTGAAGTGCAGGATATGAAGGAGATCTGTATGCTTTTTTGTGTGAAGCTGAACAAGTTTTTCACCCTTTCTGAAGAGTTTTGAAAGCTTTCTACTCTTTCAGGAAAGATATGAAAGCATAGTCTATGCCTTAACCAAAAGCTGAAAAGCAAATAAAAAGAATCCCAATTCCTTCTCTTCTCATTCATGGCTTTCCAAGTCCCTGAATGAGAAATATTAAAGTACTAGTTTCTTAACTACAAGAATAATTGCAATATTATCAAAAACTGTAGAAGGCAAATGAAAAAAACTGCTATGGGATTTTTGTGTGTGCATTTGTATATAAGTTTATATACTCCTTTGATTTGCCCTTTGATTTTTTTTCAATAAATCTTCCTTGTGCTAGTAACAGCAGATAGGACAAGATTCTCCCTATCTTTATTTTATAATTATGACCCAGCATTCCTTGTGCCACTGATCATTCCCTCAGGCAGGCACCTGGCTGTCAAAATGAATAGGAGCTAAACCAGCAAGTTCTTCATAGCTAAAGCCGAACCACACAGGATAGAGCCAGATCATGGTAGTCTCAAATATCTAATAACCACTCTTAGACTTAAATGGGAATTACGGCAGGATTTTGTAAAGCCCATTGTTAGCACCTCCTGAGTGTTAAAGAATTGATCTGAAGCTAAAGAAGTACACAAGATATCTTTTTTCTCATGTTCCAGTTCATTTGTGCTTTAGTCATGGTGCAAATAGGAGTTTCAGAACCAGAGAGTTAGTTGATGTTATTTAACAAATTTTATAGGAACATTCCAATGATTTAGGGCTTTCCTTTCTGTTATGTTTCTTTACCCATTTATCTTTTTCTAATTTCTTTTCTGATATTCTGTTCCAATAATCCTTAACTAGCCATTAGCTTTTATTAGTAAAGCTAAAATGAATGACACTAATGTGAACAGCATAAAACCTACATTGACCTACTTCCATTAAATGAAGGAGAATAGACCTTATAGGTCTGTTAGGTTGTCCAATTTACTCTTCCACTTAAAATTATTGCTATTTCCTTACCATGATCTAGATATGTAGGTTATGCTTAACTCTGTTTGAAAGCAACACAAATATAATACACAGTATGTTCTTATTCACCCCCTGTTCTGAATTACCAGCAATTCAAGAAATAGTCAAAATTGGTGGTTCCAAAAATTGGAAAAGGAAAGAAAAAATGGAACAAGGTGGCAGATGATCAGCTTGACACAATTAAATGCTACCTATGAAGCTGATATAACCCAATGGCATTTTTTAAGAGAATGAATTATCCTCAGGCATTTTTCTACTCAGGTAATTTTGTGCGTTTCTTCTCTTCCTTGCTCTGTCCAGTTTTAAAGATCCAATCCTGACTGAACTGCCGAGTACTCTTCTCTAGCACTGGTTTTAACAGAACAGAAATGCCTTTTGCACGTCACTAAGGTTTTCCAAGCATCGCACAATTAAGCAAAATAATTAATCACTGTCAGACAAGATCAAATGTCAAAAAAGTAGCCTTTGAAATTTCACCTGCAGATTATACACTCAGCTTCCTCAATGCCTAGAAATAAAACTTAATGCTAATTAGTTACATTGCTATTACTTTTAAAATAGTAACCAAGAAGTCCCAAATTAGATCAAGACCATATCATTTCAGGCATAATTTGTGTTCTCTAAAGGTCTCACAGTGCAAAGAGATTATAAATAATAGTGATGAACGTATTCTGTCTGCCCTCATGGACTCTATGAAGAGGGGAGGCAAGCAAGTTGCCACAGTCACAAAAAAAAAACCAGCAGCAGAGTCAAAAGTCAAAGTCAGGGTTCCTGAACTTAACAATTGTGATCATCTTTCCAATGAACTTTGCAAGTAAACAAGACGTGTGTGCAACTACCCAACCGGTTCTCCTGTATTTCTTAAGATGAAACTTAAGAGCAAAATGACAAAGACTTGTTCTGAAAAATCTACTCTAAAAAACCCAGTCTAAGGTACCAAGAAAAATCAACCCGCTGCCTCCATATATATGCACTGAAAAAAAAAGTCAAGCTAGTATTCACAGATTATTATTTTTTAATAGTTCTGACCTCAAAGCAGCAGCTCGCATTCCCAATGTTACAGGGAAAGAGGAAAGCAGAAACATATCAATCACTCAACAAAGAGGCTTGTCAAGGAGCGGGCATTTTTCTTTTGTAGCATTTTCTTCTCAGCAGCTGCCCACGTACAGCCTATCAGGAGATATCTCAGGTGTCCATCTGAGTATTTTTCTGCACTCTCTCCACTGTTAGTGCTTGAGTTTAATTTATTTGTCAAGTGTTCATTTGGGAGTAGGACTGAGTGGTGGGGAACAAGGAGAAATGCATTTGTTTCAGTTTGCCCCATCTCCCTGTTTTTTATCAATACGCAAATATTTACATCAGACTTGCTGGATTTCTGCATCTTTTAGGATTTTTTGTAATTAATTCAGTCTCAATATTCTCCTCATTTCCATACCTCTCAAATGTCATTTCATCCCTTTTGATCTGCTTCCATTTCTGTTCTCCCTTCTCCCTCTTTGCCTTCATGCTCTTTCTGAATTTTGAAATGGATTTTGCTGGTTGATAGAAGAATTTGAATTGCTTTCAGAGGCTGGGCCTTGGAAACACAGCATAGCAGCTTGCTTAATCACATTTATCACCTAGAACCTGTATAATAAGGGTGATACATAGGGTGTGAGGCTGCGAAGCTACTAGTGAAGATGAGCTAATGGACCTTGGCCAGCCTTAATTAGAGTTTCTAAGCCAAACCTTTTCCTCCTCTGGCCATGAATGTGTCAGCCGATCAGTTTTATAACAGCTGTCAACCTCTTCTGACTAGTTTATCTTCATCTTTCCTATTTTGTGCGTTGACATGGCACCAAAAGTTATTTCCCTGCAGCAAAGGGGTCCTTCGCTCTGCTGGTGGAAAAAAAAGTGCCTCTTCTACAGGGCAGCCGACCCTACCTCAGGAGGGGTCATGTATGGCATGAACCACTGCACCCTCAACTCTCTGCACCTTCAAGATATGGCAGTCTGGCACTTAAAAAAAATATATGTGTGTGTGTGCGTGTGTGTGTGTGTGTGTGTATATACACCAAAAGAAAACAAAAAGAAAACAAGCAAAACAAAAAAAACAAACTATCACCTCAATAAATCCATTACTGATGCTTTGGCACCCAACATGAATTTCCTTGCCTGCCAAAGAGGTTAGAGTGAAACTTCTTTTCCCATTTCAAACTAGTTTAGGAAGGCTTATCAGTTGTATATGTAAATGTATAAGTGTTTCCCAGTGGAAAGCTTCCACTCAGATGTGCAACATGTAAATCAAAAAATGCTTTCTTAATAACAAGGGCTTGTTTTGATCAGGATGGACTGATAAATTGATTTCAGCCTGAGGATAAAGAAGGCTGGGCTTTAGGCATGTAAAATTGGTAAATATTTATCTTCCACTTTTGTTCTTTCCCAGCCAAAAGCATCTTAAGAGAGCCATCTGTTTTCTTGCCATAGAAAGAAAGAGATTAGGGTTACCATGCTCCCTGTTCTTATTTATCTGATTTTACCTTGAATAAATTGTTAGAATACCATCCCCATTTCAGAAGGTTTTAGTTCTGCCACTGGCTAGGATAAAGGCTGCTGTTTCTATACACTGCTTGGCTTGTTTGTCTCCGGGGTTTTTATTTCAGCAAGAATGGCAAAAGGAATTACACTATTCTAGTGCAAAATGAATGGGATTTCCTCATTTCAGTTTATTATCTTCATCTATTTCTCTCCACTAAAGAAGACAGAAAAGTCCCACTCATCCTCCTGCCCTCCCCTGGCCGCCAGAGAAAGTGGCAATTGTACCATTAAGCCTCGAGTGCTTTACATATGCAAACATAAACAGAGAGCTTACAGGAAAGCAGGAGAGATCTTCCCTATCCATATGTTCATCTCCTTCCCTTTACCTAAACCAGACGATTACCTCAGCAGCTCAGCTGTGTTATTGAGACATTTCAGCGTGAAATTTGTTTTTCCTCACTGAACTTTAAGCGGAATTTCAAGTGCCAAGTCTCCAAAGCCAAGTGGGGCTATTAAGAGATAATTACTAATTATGCTAATTTAAGAAGTTGTGCTATTTCTTTCCCTGGTCATTTTATCTGCAGCTCTCCTGAGAGAACAGTCCCCATTCAATGTTAATAACCTTTCCAAGCTAAGCATTCAATAGAGGACAGTGTGTCCTAAACCCTGGAATATTTTACAGTTAATCTAGATCTGTGGCTGTAAATTAGAAAGAGAAGCAAGTTGCACTAATGCTAATGACTTATGTTATTAATTTTTTGCAGTAACAGAAATATCTGATTCCTCTCCATTCATATATTGATATAGCCTTTTGCTGATGGTTTTGTTTTAAATGAAAGAGTTCTCAGTGACTTGAAATTCAGTACACCAAGAATATTTTTCAGTGATCATCTTCTAATCCCACTATTGCAAGCTCCTATAATAACAGATTAAAACAAAGAACAGATTTGATTTGCATTTTCTAAATGTCTCATTTATTTTTGCCTGATTTATGTAAAGGTATGAAGCATACCTTTCCCAGGTTCTATACACTGGTTTTACTTTTTTTTCTTTTCTTTTTCAAGACAGTAGTTATTGGGTAGATCATATTAGTCTGTGAAGTATGCCGGCAGAACAAGAGACTTTATTATTTTTAAAAATAAAATACTGACTTTAGGTTTTATCTGATGCATCACTCCATCCCTGTTCTGTAGCGGAACATATATATTTTATAATTTGTTTGTGGAGTGGCAGTACCCAGAGCCTTCTTGACTTGTCTCCCCTTCCAAACACAGAGGCACCAAGACAGCCCTCCTGCCACCCTCCCTTGTTGATAAAACCTTGTTTCTCCGCTCCTTGGAATGGTATGAGCACGATGGCCCCAGACAACATCCAGGATCCGAGCACCCTGCCTTAGGAGACCACGGTTACTCTGATGCGAATTCCTGCAGTACCTGGGCTTGCGGGCATCCTATGGAAAGCCTGTGTGCCTGAGAGCAGCTCCATGGGATGCAGGCTGCAGGGCCACCATCTCTGCATCAGCACAGCATGAACACCATAACCAGGCGGTGGAGGACAGGGATGTCCGACAGCAGAGGAATAACATGGGCACAAGCGTGTGCCCGCAGGGAGGGCAGGGCCTGGCCCACCAGCCCTCGCTGCCTCCCCCCGCAGGGCCAGTGCTTATGGGGGCTGTGGCTGCCTTTGCAGAATAAATAAACCCCCATCCTCTTTGGAGCTCATCATCTAGCTCGGTAGCTTGCTAAATCGCGTACCAGCAGGGTTTTTTAATGAGTGCAGTCCCTTGCTTCACAGCCACTGGCGCTGATGCAGCTACCTCCAGGCCCATGTCCGCAGGGGCGCTGGGCGGGGGGCTGCGCAGCAGGGCAGGGGCTGTGCCATTGCAGCCACAGCTCCCACAGCTCACCAGTGTGCTGAGCCACCTCGTCTGGCCAGGCTGCGGTGGGGCCAAGCCCCCTCTGTGAGATCCTCTCACTGCCGCCTGACAACATCAGCCGGAGCCTCCTCTGAAGACCAGAGGCTGCCCTTGCTGCACGTTAGGGCTCCCAGGAGGGAATTTTTAGCAGAGTTTACCTCCCTAAACACTGGCGGCAGTGCGCCGGCAGGAAGGGGACACAGGTGTGCTGCTGGATTTGCCCTCACGCTGCCCACCGAACCCAGCAGGGCATAAATGGCTCCAGGCACTCATGGGGGGCCATGGCTGTGGTACTGCAGCTCAAGAGGAGAGTGCAGAAAACAGGAGACATCCAAAATATTTTAATAGGAATCGGGCCTATTTTCTACAATTTTTTTTGCCATTTGCAGCAGCTAGATGCAAACTAACTAAGCAAAGATCCCTTCCACGCAACCAAAATAAAAATGAGGATTGAGCAACAAGAAAACAAAGGATAGCAGTTCATGCTTTGATTTTTCACAATTTTAAAACCATATGCAGGACTAAAACCAGTGGGCAGATTTTTTTGTTTCAAGTTAAAGAAAGTAAATATTCAAAATCTTGGGTAGCATCTATTTCTAGAAAATGTAACACGCAGCCCTCAGCCTCCGGTTCAGTACTCCCAACATAGGAGTGGGAGGACTGTGCTCACATGAGACATGAATTAGGGCCTAAAAATATGTCCTAGTAATAAAGGAGGAGATAATTTGAAGTTTCAGCTTTGCCAGTTTCAGAAAAGAACTTCATTTAGCAGAAATCCATTTTGCAAGTGTGTGAACCTGCCCCCAGACCCCAGATAATAGTCAGGTAAGACACGTCTTCCTTGCTGAAGGGGCTGGGGGAGCCAACAGGCCACTGTGCTCCCACCATGCCACCAGCAGACATAAGAAACACGGCTGTGTGTCCCCCTAGTAACAAACCTCTCACAGGTTCATGTGAGCACATCCAGCAGAGCTGGCTGCTATTTGGACCATCCTGTGACCCCAAAATTTCAGCAGCTCACTCACACACACCAGACAGAAGTCCCTGACCTGCATCTGGACAGACACACACAGGGTTCATGGACTTCCTAAAACAGCGCTATGGAACACACATGCAGAGGCAACACAGATGAGTGCCTTGCGTGCGAGCCTCACATTCAGCTCTCCCGGCGGAAGACACGTTGTTATAGGTGGGGTCTCGCATCTCCCCTAAGCCCCACCAACCCTTGAGACATTGCTGCTTCTAAAGAAACACTCTCTTGCCCCAGAATTCAGCCTAACCAAGTGGCATCAGAGCCAGCTGCTCCTTGCTGAACATTGCTCTCCAAAGACAGCAGCTGAGGGGAGGCCGAGAAGAGAACAGTGCAGCTGGACAATAGGAGGCTGTAAGTGAATAAACATCTGCAAGAGATGAGATCTCTTTAAAAAAAACAAAAAACAAAAAACAACACACCACCAAAAAAACAAACCAGAGAAAAAAAGAGGCAGTTGAGAGGAAGATGCTGTACCTCCTGAAAGGCCTGCAACATTTAAAATTCGTTCTTCCTGGAGAACGAAGTGAGCACTAGAGACTTTTTCAAAATGCTTCACGGGCTCCGTTAGTCACAGACACACTTGCTCTGTGCACTCTGGAAAACTGGCAGACTGGAATCACAGCCTCAGAAAGGCACTTCACATTGCTAATTCTAGCCGAAATGAAGTTTTCTGCACATGTTATTTCTTATTCATATTTGCAATTATTTTTTAATCTAGTATCTACAAAGATAGCACAGATTTGTGAAAGAAATACAAAAATCAGTTAAATTTTTTTTACATTAGCTGTTTTCTTTCCTCTTTTATTTCCATAATGAAAATATTTATAACTATATTATTTTACAGTATTGTTCCAAAACCTGCAGTAACCCTGTTGGGAAGCATTGGGAGCTCTCAAAGATTTTGAAAGGCTCACATTGCATGAATAACAGAAATGCATATTTGCAAGAAACCCCAGCAGCTGGTTACCACCATCAGGCCTTTAACCAATGTAAGACATTATATACGGAAGAGCCTTAATACCCCACTTTGGCCCAGTTCACGCCAAAGAGAACAGGGTCCTTCGGATGACCAAGTTCATGTGGGTATCAGGAGAAACAAGCAACTTCTGCATAAATTATGTGACACTTGGAGACACCCCCTTACTTTTGGGTAAAGAAGTCCTCTCTGTGCTGCTGCCTGTTGCTTGAGACTGTGACTAGGAGAGAAGGTTGGATAAGCAAAGAAATAACTGTATGTGCCACTTTTCTAGCTGTCCTGACAAATGTACAACATCTTGGCAGAATTTCTCTTCCACTATTCCTTCACGCTGTGAGGGGGGAGAGGAAGTTTGCCATCCCATGATTTCCAGCTGTAAATAGATAATGGCAAATGGATACACAATCCCCCTTCAATCTCTTGAAATGTCAAACCTGGCTATACCAAGACACATGCACAGCAAGTGCAGCAGAGAAAAAATGTTCCCTGCAGAAGATCTGAGAAAACAGGCCTCATGTGGAAATCTTGACAAGGAGCTGAGGGAAGCTCAGACCTGAACTTCTGAAGAAGCATGGTCCCTTCACTGCCACCAGCAGTTGGTACAGCTGCAGGTCTTGTAATGTGATTTTCTGAAAACCATAGGTTCTGGCATCCTATGATTGAATGAAATTTTGGATTTATTTACTTTTCATAAATACACAAATAAATGTACGTTTCTATCTCTCACCTTTGCAAAGAAAATTTTGAAAATATAAACTGATTAAAGTTCTGAAACAAACAATTCATCTATCATTATCTTTTCCCAGCCACAGTTTCTCTAAGTTGATTCTTGAAAAAATGGACATCTGAGGTCCAAAATTTCTATAAAAGAATGCAAGTTGTGGACTCCTTGACTTTCACCATTTCCCTGTAGCCCATCTGCATGGATTTATTTTCAGGCGAAGAGCCCAGATAACACAGAGTGTAACATTTCACCCTTAATAAAGAACAAACAATAATCACGATGCGTACAAGATGCAAAGAGGTGAATTACAAGGCAGATGTTCAATTTTGTCTTTTCAGCTAAGATTATAAATGGTCTGAGCCTAAGAGAAAAATTCAGAGCCTGAAACTGAAGGTTTGCTAATTAATCAGTTATAACAGCATAGGGGATTACAAAACATGATTAAAACACACTTAAACAAGAAAGACAAAAGAGGATGGCAAAGGGAGTATGGAAGCAGCTCTGTCAACAGAGAAATATCTCTACACAAGCTGGTGAAAACGATGCAGCTTGTAAAAAACTTGTGCTTAAGAATCAAAAAACAGCTACAACAAAAAGACAATGTTATAAACTAAATCCATTCCTGGAAAATTTGCCCAATGTTTATTAAAAAAATCAGGGTTTGAGCCAAGCTTCTTATGAAGCCTAAGACAAAACTTCCAGTGAGTTCAGCCCTTTATATAAATATGCATACCCGTTAATATACGCATTGCTGGAGCACATATTGGCACATTAATATGCATAGTACTAGAGTGACTGTGTTTAAGTATATAAATAGAAATTGAATATAAACATATGCATTCATAGCTTTGAAGTTCCATTACTAACAAAACAGCGTAGAGAAATTATTAGCATTTTTACATTATGATTTCTGTTTAAACCAGATACTGAACTGCTACTGATTCTTACTTACGAGGCATTCAACAGATGGGGAGTCTAGACTGATAACTTCTGTGCTATGCAAGTATATTTTTAAAACTCCTTTAATGTGAAATTCTGATGCTGTGTTGCAGGGACAAAATAAAGTGCTTTCCTGAGCATGCAATTTTATCTTCCTTGTTTTCTTTTTGAAACTCTAATTTGGCAGTGAACTACTACTGATAGTGCCAGTTAGCATGACCATAACCCCTATAAAAATTACTACCAAGGTCAATCTCCACTGAAGACAACATGACCTCACATGTGAGGATGACCTATGAGATGAAGGTCCCATAAGCAGCAGGGGCTGGTGCACCTGAAAAAGAAAGATTCCCATGTAACAGCACAGGATCGGGCTCCTATTCTCTTAGTCTCGATTCTGCTCTCAACCTTTCCCTCTTTTCCAGTGGAAATAAACAAATAAATGGTGCTTTTGTTCACAAATTCTCAACAATGGTGATGCATGCATATTTTCTGTAATATTGCCTACTCAACAAAAATTAATCTACAACTTCAATGTACGTAATGGTTGAAAGTGAACATTATACAAGTGAAAAGAGAATATATTTTTTTTCTGGTTTTGGGAAATGAACGCAATAAAGTTTTATTCCTTTAGAAATACCGCTGTTTACTATCTACACAATTTTAAACTATATTACTTAGGTAGCTTTTATTTGTGTGGTTTGTTACTAAGAGACTTCATTTGTTCAAAGTATGAACTTATTCTAGATTTAAAATAGTAAAAGCAAACTAATATAAAACCATAATGAAATCACCTTCAAATCTGCTTACATTCTCACTTTTCATACACCCCCCCATTCACATAAATAATCCCCTAAATTTCTCTGAGATTATTCCAGCAAATCCTATGCCCATCAAATCCTAAAACATGCTCCACCTGCTAGTGAAACTATAACAGTAATTGTCTGGGCTTTTATCTAATGAATATGCATTACAGCAGTCAAAACAGAATTCTAACTTAATCTACATTACTGGGGAAAGTTTCTGGAACAAGCTGTTGCAGGGAAATTTATGTAATATGTTGTCAACATTCGGCAAAGACAAGCTGTCTGCTAGAAAGGGCTGATGGAAACCAGTTTCCAGCATTTGGGCAGGGAGCTGCATTGTTGCTGTGCTTAAGCCATGCTTTTGGCCACAGATGTGCTGCGAGCATCTCATCTCGTCTAGCGTGCCTGCCCACCTGTACTTCATCTCTATGCAAAGCTTGTGCTGACAATCACTGAGAAGTCTCTTTTTGCCATGTGGGTTTCAGTGAGTCATCATCATCTCTCCTACAATGCACAAACTCACTGATACCTGCTGGAGCCCGGGGAAATGACAGATGGAAATTCAGTCAATTGTCTGTATGAGGTCTGTGCATGATTGCATCTGCAGACAGGTATGTGCCCGACACCAGCATTTGAAACAATATAGCACGGGGCAAACCAACAAAAGGAAAATTACCTGAAAACAAGATTAACCAAGATTAAGAAACCACTCTCTTCATCCAACTGCCTGCATATGAAGCACACATTGCTTTTGCGATAATGGCCATTATAGTAATAGTCTCAGCCCCTTACCACTACTTTTTGCTGTCTCCTATTTCTGCCTAAACAGCGCAGAAACCAGCTTTACATGCCAGTGTCAGCGAAACATCTATTCAGCTCAGAATGTGGCAGGAAGATACGTTTAGACGTGCTAAAACAGAACGAGCCCTAAGAAATACATGCTGGCAAGTAAGTGCATTAAAGAATTTTTATATGTAGACAGTTTTCTGGAAAAGAGTAGTAACTTCTTATTCAGTTTCTGATTCCACAAAAAATTGAAACATTTGCATATTTGTATGCAGATCTTGTTACTTATTATTTACTGTTTTTCTGAGCAGCAACAGAAAGACCGAACAAGTGGTTTTGCTGTTCTAAGGCCATACGTTACCTCAAAGACCTTCAATGATATATTATTGGTCTTATCCAGATAGCAATCTCACATATACTTTCATTTTCATAATTTGTATGAATAACAACCGCTTTAGTAGGTGAGGATACAAACAATGGGTTTAAGATAGTAACAAGGGGAAGAAAGAGAAGGGTGTTTTGGTAAAGAAAGAAACAAATTTAAAAAGTGCAAATATGTGATAAACACATGGATTTTCCGTGTTACATACATGATGTTTTATTTTAAGACCAACTGGCTTTTTGGAGCCTTTGCGGTTATCTTTTTAATCATTAACAATAGATTGAGACAGCTTCTATATTGTTTAATTCATACTCCCGTTAAAACAGCTCTCTACAAGACCCAAAGCAGCATGTAATTTGTTGCTTCTTGCTTTAAGTTAATTTTGGAGACTCAAAGATGAGGACTTACGAGTTTTCTGAGGCAAAATTAAAGTATAGGGAACAGAATTTTTTAAATTGTTTTTAAATTTTAGAATTTCTTTCCTGGACTTAGAAACCAGGGCTTGGCTCTTTTTTTCATCTTAGAATTCTCTGCCACATTTTAGTCAGATTATCTTATGGTTAAAGAGTACAGTCAATTTACAGTAGTTTTAGCTAAAGTGGAATAGTCGGCTGGTCTTCCAAGAAGCACGTGCATATACAAAATTGATGAACTACAGGCAAGGCACAAATGTAGGCACTGTAACTAAGATTTTTAATGGAAAGTTATGAAATATAGATACGATCTAATCCTACTGAAATTGATTCATTTAAAAGGAGAATCCTCATTTTTTAAAAAAAATCTGTAACAGTTTGAATCAATTCCATAAGCAAATTCTTATAACATCTGAAGGCATTAATGTATGTTATAAAAATGGAGTTATTCTACAGACATGTCAGCAATGTGCTGCTAATATTGAAGAAAGTTTCCTTTTAAATATAACCTCGGATACACAGAATACTTGCCCTCAGCATGTATAACAAGCTATTCATGGCAGAAATCAAAGGTCTCCAGGAACTGAAGAGCAAAAGTGATTTAACGCCAAAGAAGAATCTGATCCCATGTATTTGTTTACACACGAAATAGATAAGTAAATAAAAAGCCCTCTTTCAAACACCACCAGGCAGAACTGTTTTGCAAACAACTGTAGCAGGCTGCCTTGCAGGCAGGGATTATACCTGCTCCTGCCTGCGAGTGCTGGCTGCCTGCATGCAGCCTGGCACACCGTCTGCCCTGAAATGAGCGGTGCTCCCAGGGACCTGCCATGTCACACGAGTATTTTGCAATGATAGACCTAAGCGATGTGATGCAAAGACAGAAAAGATGGGTACGAACGAGAAACAGTTCCTTTTGATACTTGGAACTGGAGCTGCTGCCTCCTGAAGTCGTATCTCTTGCTAATTAACTCTGCAAACGATTAACTGCCCTGACTCAGTTTCCCTCTCTGTAAACAGGGGGGATGTGGCCTCTCTCTGTCTGTAAGAGTTAATAACGACTTTTCATAAATACTTTGAGCATCTACCTAGTCTGATTACACCGATGCATTTTTATTAACTCTGGGCAATAAGAGTCCTTGCTGGCTGGGGTGAGTTGGAATTATCTAAAAAGAATGATCTTCATCACTGGCAGGGAAAATAGTCTAATGTGCATTACATCATGAAAGTATAAATTTAATAAGGAATTCACTGGTAGCCTTCAGGAAAATCTGCCAAAACTTCTTTGTCTATGGTTTCTTACCTCATTTAAGCAGAATGTATCACCTGCCTAAAGATGTGCCTGAGCTAACTGATCTATAAAGCAGTGTTCTGTTAAACTACTTCTATTACTAATCACATTTCTAAACTGAAAAAGGCAGTTTCATTTCTGACTAATCAAAACCAGTGTACATTTTTTTTTTTGACACCTAATAACCATCTTCTGGTAACTGGCACTGTTGGTATCTCACTGCCTGTTTTTACCTTACATTTCACACCTTGTATTATACCGTGCAAAGATTCCAAAATTCTTCAGTTTGTTTTTTTTTAGCAAAACAAATGCAGAAATAAAGTCTCATTTTAAAAGTATTATTGGCAGCATATGAGTTAACCTAGAAAGACTAGCTTTTGGCTTGTGCTGGCAGAACCAAAATGCTTCACATTTATGCTTGAGTACTGTATATTCCCTCTTTCTGTGTATGAAATCTAAAGGATTTGCAGTGAAACTTTTTTCTTTTTCTTAAAAAAAAAAAAAAAAAAAAGGATCGAATGACTTGTGCTTATGGATTCTAGCAGAAGGCACAAAAAGTGCTCCTTGTGGGCACAGCACCAGGTAAAGCAAACCTCTGTCACACAGCTGTAAAAACTGGCCATTATAAACATGAACTGAAAATGAGTCAAGTATCTTTATTTTAGAAACAGATTTTACAGACACACATCAGATGCTTTAGCATAAATAAATTATAAACACAGATCAATCAATAATCTTTGCAGCAGTTGCAGCTGGAGGAGACCTGCTGTCAGTGATATTAGAAAACATTCCCTTTTTTGTATGGTTTCTTTTAAACTCCTAAATTTAGGAGCAGCAAGAGCTGAGCTCCAATTTAATTACCATCTGTGCTGCTCAACAATGGAAGAAAGACAGACCACTGCGGCTCTGCCCCTTGACTCCCCAAATCACCCTTCATACTGACATGCAAATAGCAATTCACCATTGGTATGAGGGAGCAAAATTACAACCTGGAAATCAGCTAATGAAAGCTAATTTCAGTTAAATATTGTTCAAGAATCCATAGGCATTTTGCCTGGCGGTTTGTGGCAGGGCTGCTGGCATGGATGTAATACAGAGCACAAGCTCAGGGTTGGCTTCTGCTCCCAGTTATGTCGGTTCTTCCATAAGATTCAGCTGGAGAAAGATCAGCACACAAAGAAACTTAAGCCCAAATCCACCTTTTTGGTAAAGGTTCAGGTGCTTCCTGACATAAGCATCTGTCTTCAGCATTCTGAATTACTTAGTTACTCAAAAAACATACCTACAAATATAGAACATAGAACCACCCTTTTAAAATCTCACTTATAAGAGGTTTCTTTCATTTGTTTTTTTTTTTCTCACTCTAAAAAAAATAATGTTATAGTCCTTGTTCAGTTCTGTCTTGTGATTTGTCTGTAAGACCATCAGTATTACATAGAGGAAGATCATACACAAATATTATGAGAATGTTTATACACATATTTTTAAAATTACAAGTTTATACAACACATACAGATGGATGTGTATAAACACACAAATTATACAAACGTATTTTTTTACATCTCTAAAAATACTTCAATGTAATACAAAAATCCCTTGTGTAAATATTTTTGGACTCTACAGGCTTAAAGACCCTTTGTCTAATATAACTTGGAGTTTATTGTAGTCATTCATTTAATACTACTAGACAAGTGAAGCAAAAGTTTATATTCCATACAAAAATATATATATATGTACATATATATTAAGGCACGGGCACATGTATATAGGAGCATAGTTCTGCCACCCTGACTCATGCTGGGAAGTTTCAATTTCAGTTTTACTGGGAGTAGGGGCAGCAGCAGCAGGCCTTATGCAAAGGTAATACATTATTAGAATTGGCTTGAAAGCTGTCATTTTGCATTTGTTAAACCCCACTATTTATTCCTTAAATAGTCACAGTCTCTGAGAAGTGGCAAGAAGCGGGCAATTGCATAAAATTAGTTGTAAGTTTTCTTCTATGGAGATGGAGGTAAAAGATCTGTCAATTTGTACTTATTTCTCCCCACTCCTCCCAGCAGCTTTGACTCTTCATGCTGATGTTTCATTAGCAGTTAGAGAAAAGTGACTCTGCTAATAATTTTGAGCACCATTTCTCTTATAAGGAACAAAGATAATGTAAAAAAAAAGGGGGGGGGGGAATATCACACTTTAACATGAAGTATTTTGCTGAGATCTACTTACTGCCCATTCCTCAGCCCTGAACCGCACATAAAACGCCACCAGAACTGGTGGTTTCAGAAACAGCACTCGCAAGTGGCACACCTCCAAAATCAGATTCAATAGTTGGTACAGCACTGGGACCAAAACCTCACCCAGCAGGAACACTTTCACAAAGACAGACTATTGGTTTGCAGGGGTAATCTCCTACTACACAATATTCATCTGATGATGATGCACAAGCAGTCATGCCAGTAACTGCTTTTTTTCTGCTTAACAAATCATTGCACTTTTAAAGTTTGTCTGTACCCCCTTTTATGCCACTCTTTTGTTTCTTTTTGCAAGGGAATAAGAAACAGGTCGTTATCCTCCTAACCTCACTACAGCATCAAAGTAAGAGACTGGGAATCAGTCTCAACTTCAGTCTCTTTTTACATACATCATGCAGGGCGTTGAGTGGGAACAGAGAGGAAGGCGACTTAAAAAGCCATCAGGAATATTCCAAGGAAATGCGCCTGCCTTCCTCACAGCTGTGTTCCCGGTTTTGGGAGGCACACGGGCGGAGGGATGCACATTACCACTGCCGCGAAGCCAAGCAGAAAGGCACCTCCTGAACTGCCGTGCTACAGCTTCAGCTGTGACAACAGGAGAGTACAACAAGCCTCACAGTGAACAGGAGCGATTAAACTGCCTACAAATCACCTTCCCATGTAATCCAAGTGAGTCAGAAATCAGATATTTTCCTGAAAAAGAGGATTCATATCTCATATTAAAAAACCCAAATCCTTCTTAATGTATCCTACCTAAAGGCCAAGCCTACATCCACTGAAGCGAGCAGCAAACTTTCTAACGTTAGTCTCAGCTGAGCTAATCAAATAACTCAACTCCCTATGCACACATAAGTTCTGTTTTTCCATAGCTTGAATGAACGTATTTCCCAGGCCAGCTACACACTGTATCAACAGAAAAAGTCCTTTCACTCCTATTAAACATGCTGAAATTCTGTTTCCTTAAAGGCCCCCGTTTTTGTGAATAAAAGAATCCGAAATAAATCAGAGTAGCCTGTTTACCTTCTTAAAAATCTTTCCTTCTTTAATATAATTCTGCTGTTTTCTTTCTTATCGCCAAAGTAACAATATAAATCTTAACAATTTTCTTCTACTGAAATTTTACACATCTCTAATCCCATATTGCCATATGTTTCTGAATCCTCACTATTTCTAGTACTCCTTTTGGAGCGAGTAAAGCCAGAATGAAACAGAATATACCCAGCGAAAATAAACCTTTAATTCATTAACGACACTGTAATATCTTCAATATTAGCCACGCTGCTCTTCACGCACTCTGCCCTGCTCTGTGCTTCCCCTGTTATCACGCTTTATTTAACAGAGATTTTCATTAAACCATCCATGGCGATGTCCAGTCCTTAGTTCAAAGTGGGTATTGTTAATTCAGAACCCAAACATACACCTTCATATTTCAAACCTATCATACGTAGTAAGAAATTCTAGACTGACTGAAAGGTGATAACACCATCCATTTAATGCTTTCTGTTATAGCATTAAATTTGATTATTTTACGACTCGGAGAGGGTTGCCTATTAGTATGGGTTGACAAGCTGCTTCCACCAGTTAAGAAAGCAGTCTTTTTAATATATTATATATCACAATGTGCTGTTAAAACTCCTCTGGGTTCGCTGCTTCATTTCAAATTCATATAGCTGGGAACAAAGGTCGGCTAGAGCGGAAAGGTAAGCACTTCGTTTTACTACTGGAACTTCAATAATTCGCAAGCAAAACGGGCTGTTTTACACAGAAAACATCAAGTTCATCACAGATGCCTTGAGAATGTTTTATCTACTGATGCGTATCAGCTTTTTTTGTCTGGATAACTAATAGTTTACATGGAAAAAACGGTAAACTGCCTGAAAGGTTGTAGAGATAGTTAGCTGTAAACACAGGGATCAATTCAGGTTCATTACTACTTGCAAAACATATACAATATTGGCCAGCAGTAATTCAAAAGTAGTACAATTAACAGAGATCAGACAGACATTTTAATGTTGGCATTTTTAATGCACCTTGCTAACCTAAAGTGCATTAAAGGAACCTAAGAAAACAGTTTGCGCAGACCTTTGGTTACTTCAATATTTCATAAGGCAGTTTCATCTGATCTTTAATTTTTAGTGTAGTGTTTCCCATTTGTAGGGTATCCCTTCAAAAGAGATGCCGTTAAATCTTTTGAAAACTCCATTAATACCACTTAAACTGGAATTTGTAAGCAAAGCTCTCACCTTATGGGAGAATTTCCCTACCCAAATCACCAAGGAGAAGCTACAAAATTTTAAGCAATATGAAGCAATTTCCAACAGTATGAATACTTTGCCACTAGCTTTATACACTTCTGCATCACCACTGAAAAAAGCAAAATATCTGACTTAATTTCTGTGTTCAAAAAGGCAAAAATGGCTATATAAGTCCTTGCTCATGTAAGAGATGGTCAATATTTATATCAGTGGTTTTTATACTTACATAATTAATATTTTGAGATAAAAGTTGATATATTTTATTCCCTCTGAAAGTAAAATGCGCCATTTTATTGTCCTCACACTTACGTGCTGTTGCTAGGTAGATACAACTCTGCTATAACCCAATCACTTGCTATTTAGATATGGACTCATGAATCCCATATTTTTATTCTAAATTTAAGTTCAGTCATCGTAGCTAATGTCCTTGATGCTATCTCAAATTGCTGTCATTACATGGATCACTAGAAATTGGAGGTAACAGTAAAAAAGAAAAGAAAAAAAGAAAGGTACCAAATTAAATGATGGATAAAGGTTTAATCAATTTAATTTTATCACTAAATCCAGTCCCTTCCTCTCGAGCTGTCAGGGGATGAGATAAGCGGAACACATCCTGAAGCACGGCACAATCCTGTTGTGGGGAAGGAGTTGTGTCCCTGAACCTCGCCAAGATGAAACACGCTCATTTATTACTTTGGCATTGCAGGATGATGAAGAACCAAGCTGGTTTCCTCCCTCCGTTCTCAGCACAATCTTTCTATTTCATTAATTTTTCATGGAATTTCATTTCACAATCATTTTGCCTCTCTCACCCGCTTGCTGCCTTTATTTAGTTTATTCTGTCAACTTTTGTTTCGTGTCCTATTGTACCAGCAGCAACCCCAGCCATGCTTTCCACCACATCAGGGATACCATATTCCCTCCCGTTTCCAGTAATTAACTTTAATTGCTAGCTCTATAAAATGTCATTACAAATAAGGTGGCTTATTTGTTGTCTTATAGTGTAAAATAACCCAGAAGGGGCATACCTCCAATCACCCATTTCACACTAACTTTCTATATGTTGATTTCTAAGAAGTTGCCGGAGGCTGCTGAAGTGTGGCCTTTTTAGTATTATCACTAAAAGGCAACTCTGCTTTTGTTTGGTCTGCTTGTAATCATTTATCTCAGAAAACAAGCCTCCTTTTCAAAATCTATACCACAGGCTATAAAATCTGCACAAATCGTGCCGAGGCCACTGTGCTGAATTCTGCCAGTGCTTTGTCATACTCCAGAGCCCTGGATGAAAAACAACAAGAACCCACAAATACAGTAACTTTTTATAAAGCCTAAAAATTTTCAGTGGATTTCTCTAAATTATTAGGCATAGTTTTCTAACATCTACTCATTTTATACACGCAGATTAAACAGAGAAAAACATAAAATACGTATTAATGCTTTTACACACAATTACTATGCAGACAATCTGGCAAGCATCCATATTTATTTTTCATTAAGTCTTTGAGAAACTAAGATTTTTACTTCCCACTGGGAGTTAACATACTTATTTTCTAAAAGACAATGAAAATATTCCTACCTATACTAATTTAATAAATGGTTATGAATATTCACATTTTAGCTTTTTAACACACTTTGTGAGTGTAGTGTGAAACTGAATGAAATCTATGTTTGCAATGTGATATTCATTGCATGGACATTCAACGTTCAGTCTTCAAGGCAGGATCTTTATACTGACAGGGTTGCTGGATTTCACAAGCGCAAAAATAAGATGCATGCAAATTAATTATTGGACAATGTTATTGTACACTGGAATCACACTCAGTGTCCTACACTTTTCAGTGTTCAGTTTGCATATATGGAAATTCTCTCTCTCTTTCAGCAAATTTTTATTGTTTTTTAGCCTAAATGCACAGGGAAATTCCGCTATTCAGAGAACACTGTTTGCTTTCCTTACTTGAACTTGCTTTCTGCCCCCAGGAAACTCCTAAAACCAAACATTCAGGTGCAAAAGAAATGGAGTAAAGTGTTATAGCCAGACACACTAATTTAGAATTCACACTAACCAGGACAAAAATATGACTGAAAACACAGAAAGAAAATCAGAAGAGGAAAAATGACGCTATTAAATAGAAAATAATATTTACTTCTACTGCTACACATTCCTAGATATTCTATCAGGCAATGTCTCAACCTTATTTTAAGCATAGTTCATATGTAACGTGTAATAAAATATATTAAGTTGTATAAGTAATTTCTTGAGTCCATCTTCTGAAGGAGTGGGGATGTGACAGAGAATTTCATTTCCTTGCTCTGATTAATGCTCAGTTTAAATTTAAGTCTACAGTGATTTATTTATTTTTTGGCTACATGGGTCCACAGGTATCTCTGTGTGTGTAAACATATGTGTGTAATTACAGACTTTAAAGCATCTACTAAAAGTATTCTTGCTATAAACAACAAAATATGTGCTGGAGAATAGTTAAAGGCCAGTGTCTTTGATGTAATTCGCTACAAGGATTTTTCACAATCTATTAAACAGATCAAACCTGCAAAATAGTGGAGCCCATATTCATTCTCATAAAGGCGTAGTAATTTATGAGCCTAATAAACATTTTCTTGACCAGTCTCCAGGATAGTCAGTTTTTTAAACAACACCTTCGCTTTAGACACCACCAAAAAAAGACACAGAAATAGATGATCAGTAAATAAACTACCATAATAGTAAAATCCAACAGGTTTTATACTGGGCATGCCTGAAGTTACATGCATTTTTTGCCTGCACAAATTTACAGGAATGTGTATTTTTATGAATATATACTGTGATGACAAAATAAAATCAAAATCACAAGAACACAAGCATTGTTCCCCATAATTAGTGTACTAACCAACTACATTATTTGGAAAGTGGCTGCAGTAGCACATTTGGAGGAATAAAAAAATAAAAAAAAATGAGCCTTTCAAGTGCATTCTTATTGATATTGGTCAGCCAAGCACCTTCCAGAATGCCATCAACCTCCAGCTGTGTATTTTGCAAATAGCTGCCATCTACCAAGTTATTGTTTAGGAAGTTTTTGTGGGTTTTTAAAGACATTCAATTTCCAACTTATTTTGGCAAAACATAGAGCAACAAAGGACACATCAGAAAAGTCTTATTGAAAGACTCACTTTTTTCTGCTTTTTAGAAACAAAATTAACACTTATGATTTACAACAAAGCAGTTTTTCTCCATTGCATCGGTTAATGGGTTACTCTTTCCTCTTGGCCAAGTGCAGGGACGCTAAAGCTAGACTAAGTTTGCATGTCCCTAAAAAAGTAGTTTTGCTAGATTAAATACAGCATAAAGAAGTCTGCAGAGCACAACTTCAGCACAAGCAGATGTAAAGAGACCGAGTACAGAAGGTGTCTCTTCACTTAAGTGTTTTAAATTAATTCTGTAACAGAGAGTAACAGAGACCAGGTGTCTGCTAAAGACACAGGGTAACAGTCAAGGTTACACCCCTACTCGAAGTCCTGATACATCTGCATGGCTGTTTTCACGTGTGGCCAGGTCACCATTTGTTACTGTGATTTTGAATAGATAGAGTTCAGAGATGAAAGTTAAAACAGTGACAGTCCAATGAGACAGTCTAGCATGGAGCATTTGACCAGCTACTAGACAAAGGCTGCTCTGACACCTTTCTAAAAAGTTACCAACTACTGCGCCTACCGGCTTTACCGTAATCAATAATTAAAAGACACGTAGCTAATGGCACCTACAATCAGGTTTTCTAAAATCAGCAGAAGATATAGCATATTCAGCCCGAGTTGACCTGCTAGCTAAAACTTGTGTTAGTCCCGCACAATGATGACAATTCCAGCTTAGATGCTATTTACTGCCTAGGGAAGCACCTGGAGTTGGCGCCTCCGCAATGAAGCGCCTTGCGGCTGGGCACCCTCGGCACCCTGCTTCGCCTGTCCCTTTATTTCACTTTAAAGTGTTCACAGCCTGTTAACTTCAGCTTTTGCAGGCAAAACGTCAAAAACCCGGCAGTAGTGTGTCATCCCTTCTACGGGAGGGGAAACAGGACAGCCTTGCGAGGAGCTTTTATCCAGGGCACAGTCCCCGTTCGCAATGACACCCTGTAGCTTCACTTTCCGTGCTTAGGGCAAGTAGCGCCTTCCTAAGGAAGGTCGCTCCGGGAAGGGGGACAGCACCGAGACAGCCGAACTCGGTAGACCTGATCTACAAAAAGACAAGAAGAGGTAGCTGCGGGGGGCGGCCCGCCGGCCGGGCTGCGCGCTGCCCCGGGGGGCTCTGCCCTGCCAGGGGCCCGGCCGGCGGGCGCGGGGGCGGCGGGGGCCGGGGCCGCGGAGCCCCCGGACGGCTCCGCCGCGCAGCCCCGGACAGAGCCCACCGAGCCCCCGCCCGCCGGCACCCCCGCGGGGGTTCGGCCTCAGCCCCAAACGGAGGGGAGGGGGCGGAGAGGACCCGCCCGCGGGGCAGAGCCGCGGCCCCTCCGGTCTCCGGCCGGACCCCGCCGGTGGCGCAGCGGGGAAGGGGCCGCCCGCCCCGCACCGGCCGTCGGGGCAGCGGCAGGGCCGGTGCCGGTGCGCCATGCCCAGACAATAAAAACAGGAGCAGCCGGTGTCGTGCGGGAGACCGGCAGAGAGCGGGAGAAGAAAAAAGCCAAAGGTGAAAATTCCCTTACCTTTCCTCTTTGATCTCCTCCTCCTCCTTCTCTTGGACTTGCATTTCAGCTGCCCGCTTGGCCCTCCCGACGCCCTGCTGCTGCCCAGGACGGATGTCATGCCCGTACTTCAGCGGCGCGGCACGGCACGGCACGGCACGGCACGGCACGGCACGGCACGGCACGGCACGGCACGGCAGCGAGATGTTTTCCTCCCGCGGAGTTTCTCCTCTTTCTGGAGGCGGCTTTTATAGCGCGGTGGGTAGGGCCGGCTGCTCGGCGCTGCCCAGCGCTCACGGCGAGGGGTCGCGCCTCCGCCCCGACGTGCCGGGCCCGGCCGGGGCGATGCCCGGGGGCGGCTCTGCCGGCCCCGCGCCCACTTTTTGCACCGCTGCGAGTTGCTGGGCACCGGCCGCTTTGAAGCCAACGGTGCGGGGGTGGGGGGTGGAGGGTGGTGGGGGGAGGCGAGGGGGGCGGATTTGCTGCTGCAAAGTCTCCCGCAGCCCAATCGCTCCCGCCGCCCTGCTCTGACATCAGCTCCGCCAGCCCTCGCCCCCCAGCCCCGCTCCCCCTGGGCGGCCGGCTGTGCCCGGCACCCGGGAGAACGCGAGGGAGAACGGCCCCGCAGGGACCGACAGCATCCTGCCGCCTGCCTGGGAGAAGCCGGAGGGGCAGCTTGCAAGAAGGGAGGCTGCAGGCTGGATTTCAAGCCTTTTCTGGTTTTCTTTTTTGCTCCCCCCCCACCCCCCCCACCCCCCATTCCTTGTTTTCCCCCTCTTCTGTTTTAGACCATGTGGACACTGAACACTGCTTCCAGAAATACAGAAATGCCGCTGCTGTCTTCCCCAGCCACACACTTAGTAGCTAGTTCACTAATTGCGTTGCTTATTATTCCCAGGGAAAGAGTATGAGTTTCTGTTGAAGGATCCCTGTGTCAACAAACCTTATGCAAGCGGATAAGTGTAGCGATTCCCCTTGAATCTCCGGTTATTTTTCAGGTACGTGCTCTGCTAAATTCAGGACCAAGGGCAAAAGCTCTGTGAAAAGAGGAGTGTGTTGTCGCTCACTCATACATTAACATTCCGCAGTGCCTCATTTAGGCAACTGTGCAATTAAAGTGTCGGGAGCAGAGGGGCTTTTACAGAGAGGAAAGATGACAGCAGCATTCCTAGGAAAAGCTTGGCTACAAAGCATTACACGTTCATTACAAAAAGCCCAGATATGCAACAGATAAGATACTGCGTTAAGTTACAAGGGACCTACTGTTTCTGCACTCTGTCCTCCTTAGTTATTATCTAACTTAAAATTACGAATCTGGAAACCTACGCAGCAGATGGAAAACAGAGGAATATCAAGAAAAAGTCATGCTAAATAATTAATGTCATCATTAGTGCTTACTGCATTTGTAGTTGGCTGGAGGAGCGCAGTAAACCCCTGTTTATCAGAACTCCTTTAATCTAAAACTTCCTCTTGCTGGAATGTAGGTTACCCAGCTCCTGCTGCTAAGCACTTCCACTGCAACTCTCCCAGCTATTAGAAACCCTCTGTGTTTGGCAGTTTTAGGCCTCTGTCATTTTTGGATGAGGCAGAGCTACACATTGCACAGATTTTCAAATTAAATAAACAAAAATATTTCCATGAAAGTCTCTAAAAGTGCTCATTAAACCAGGGTTTGGATAACACAAACGTGACAAGGTGATGTCACCTCTTGGAGCCCACCCTTCACGAAGCAGGTTGCGTATGGTAAGAGGGCCCTATGTACGCTCACTTCCAGCTATGTGGCACAGCACAGAGCACAGGGGGGAACTGCCTTCCCTACCTTACCAGCTAAGGCTGGGGAGCCTGTGAATTCTGACCCACATGGCTTGAATGTCAGATGTAATTCAGGAAGCCCTGTGTGAAAGTAGATTTTTACATGCCTACCTTTTACAGGTTACTGGCTGGATTTCTTTTTATAACATACACATCACCCAAAAGAATCAAACCTTTCAACTGCTATGTAGCTTAAGTAAACACCTCTTTAAATTGCTTCTGTTTCAGGGAGAAAAACAGGTCTGCAGGAAAACAGAGAGGTGATCACTATTTTTTGTTTTTCGTTTGAGCCTTCAGCCTTTAACTTTTCTCCCCTTTTCCTTCTAGTTTCTGTTGTCCTGACCACCGCTGACCCTCATTTATTAACATGGCAAAATCTTGTAGCTGTGTGTGAGGTAGTAATGCTACCACAAAACCCAGCTCACATTCAGCTGCACATCAAACTTCTGACCAGTCTGCAATTTAAGTCACTCAATTTAGAAGCCACATTTAGAAAAGTGTCTTCTATGCTTCAGTACCAATCTGTGTTCTATCCATTAGGGATCTAACAGAGAAGCAAGATCCAATTAGAAAGAAAATAAGCATCCTGGAACGTTCATTCATTTTTAGGAGTGGCTTCAAGCTTAACACGTTCATTAAAGTTTCTGAAGACTTTCTTTTTGATAACATTTTGTTATATTCTTAAAATTACTGGAATCTGAGGTGCTAAGAAGATAGATTGGCGTTGCCAGTCCCTAGAGAAGTCGTGCTACCAACCCAACCCAAAAAGCCACCGATTCTCAGAAACTATCATTCAGCGCTAACAATTTCATTGAACTGCTTTTCAGTTCTAGGCATAGGCACGGCATCAGCAAGCCAACAGCAACAGCTGAGCTCTACTGGTAGTATAGCTCCCTCCTAGCCTGGTTGCAGGACTGGTGAAGGCATGAAGACAGCTGAAGTCATGTTGGTGGAAGGTGTCCCCTTGGCTACGAGGAGAGGTGAAGGGCTGTCATTTTTTATACTGCCCAGCTGCAAAGTCAATAGGATTCCTATTTAAGGAATGTGTGGTACTTATTCCTCTTGTTCTCAGTAATGGAAGGAGTCAGCTTCTTCACCCAGTGACATCCCCTGTTTCAACACCCTTTTTTAACTTAAATACAAGGTTACCAGTCCCACACAAATGGGTCTGTCTCTCCTCCCAGGCAAACAGGTATATGATTTCAAGCACTATGGTAAAGTGGCATAAACTTAGTCTAGGAAATAAAAGAAAGCAGTATCAACAAGGTGGGAAAAAAGCTAAATTATAAAATAAGACTAGCTGGCTTTCAGTTACATGCTTATGTCTACTAATGGCCAATGCACCTGATAACCTTACCACCCCACAGAAATTACGGTTGTTCCTGAGTGCCCTGGTAATGATCATTCCTGATATTTCATGCTCCTTTTTGTTAAGTAAAGGAGCTTAGGACTTCTCCCATCTGCATGGACCTGGCTATGGAGGTTGTTTTGTTTATTACCTTCAAGCTGAAGTATTTCAGATTGTTCTAAAGGCAATAACTTCACACACCTTGGCTTACAGCCCGTGAAGAAACGCACAGCACACCAATGCACAGCCACCTGCTCAGGCCTAGGCGAATCAGACAGGCAGGAGGGCTTAAGGTGTGAGTCCTGATGTGAAATACTCTTCCCTGTTCTGTCTGGGGAGCTGGGACTCCTCTCGTGACCCATCACAACTGCTGATCTCAGCCAGTACATCAAAACCTATATTGCTGTTCTTGTGAGATAGACAGATCTCTCTCAGCACTGGAGGTACCCAAGCAAGGAGTCCAGGCTTTGCAGGATTTGTGACAATTCACTTCGCTCAGGTTCTCTCCAAAGAGGAGAGCTGAAGGGCAGTTCAAATAGTTTATTAACTGGAAGAGTGATGGTGACCATGAGAGTATGACGGGGAAAGAGAGTGTGAAACTGGATGCCAGGTTGCACACCTTAATTATACATTACCATTTAAATTTCTATGCCTAAGCAATATAGTGTAGAGTTAGTAATCAACAGAAATGGAGAAAAATGAAAATGGCTGAAGAAAAAAAGGAGCCCACCCTTATTTCAGTTAAGGACTTCAGATAAGCAACTTGAGGAATAAATCTTTGGAACAGTTATCCAAATCTGAATAGTAACCCCATGAGTATTATGGGTGGCCAGTACTTTTTCTGTACAAACATATTTAGATGAAGTAAAATCAATATGAAATCTGTTTTTTCTTTATCCCTCTGTTTTTCTGAAAGTTGGAGTAACTTGATTTTCAATGACATGTTATCACAAAAATTGCAGGTGAAATGATTTAAAAAAAATAAATAATGCTACATAGAACTTACAGAAATGCAAATATGTAAAATGACCCTGAGCATCTAGGATGTACCAAGGATGTTCCACAACAGTATTGCAGCATTTGCAGGGGCTGATCCTGCCAGAACAAAAAGGGTCCTGGTGAGCAGCACAGCAAATGGGAGAAGCAAGCTCCAGACTCTGCACTTCCCAGAATATGCACAAACCCTTGAAGAAGAGGCCATCTGGCTGCCGTATTCCCCAGTTTCCAGCTGCACTGTCCCTTCCTTAACGAGCTGTGGATGCTGAGAGCAGCAGGACATGGTAGAGACCTTTCTAATTTGCTGCTTGGGAGCAGACGTGCCCTATAGGCTCCTGAGTTGGCAAAGGGATGTAGCAGCCACCCTTTATTTTTCTCCCATCCTCCCCATTTCTGCTTACTTTTTCTCCCTCCTGTCTGCACAGGTAGAGAGAAAAAAAATAAGGCCCTTAAAATTTGGAAGATAAAAGATGCTCAAGGGCATTAAAGCAGGACATGAATGCAAACGTGTGGCTGCACAGGTGAGACTCCAGAGCCTTCTGCCGCAAAATGCCTGCACTAATCCACTCTTGCCCTACTTACAAGGAGCTGTCAGTGTGGCTATTTCAGCAACAGCCTCTTTAGCTTTGGGGCCAAACATCACAGGGTGGTGATGAAGCAATGAGGGTATAGATCCATATTCAGTGTATCAAGTTTGCCAGCAAAACGCCTTACTGCAGACAGGTCTTCCTGTCTGCTTTGCGTATTATTGCACATGAAATAGCCCATCTGGGTAATGCTGTGGCATTGGATAGCGGGACAATGCTAAAAGGATTTTCCCTCTTCATTGAACTACAACAGAACAGAAGGAATTTGGGATGCAATACACTCCCTGCTATGGGAAAGCCACAGCAGCCAAGTTTCATCTCCCACAGGAGAAGCTCCTCCTCTTCCCCTCATTTCTTCCAGGCCCCACATCTATTCTGATGGGGGTTCTCTGTGCAACATGCCAGCAACAAGCGACGTCCAACTCCGTGATGAGCATGAGGTAAATATTTCAAAGCTGCTCAGACAATAGTAACTTTAATGGGGAAAATACCTAGATGCCAAAGACTGCAAATCATTGTAATTAGTAAGTCTGTATATACCACAGAAACCAGCAGCAGTCACTGGGGATGAAACAAAACTCTTCTGAAAGATGTTTGGATGGGCATATGAAAATATAACTCAGCAGCTCTGACTCTTGAGGTGACCAGAGATACAGCTCATCACTAGAAACAGTTTTGATTTTAATAGGATTTCTTGTGTTTGTAATACACTAAACCAAACAGGGGAATGAAAGTATCCCCAAAGCAGGGATGTCTGAAACCTGATTTTCCCTTCAGATGTTTCGGTCCTGGCCACAACTGGTCATAGTCGGTTTGTTCATATACAGACCTTCCATAAGGCCTCCACTGACCAGACTCTTCCTGTGCCCCAGTGTCCCAGTATGCAGGCAGGTAATCAAATACACTTTTCCTTTAAGCACTTGAAAATGCATCAAGGTGCAACAGCTAGTTATTATTATTTTTAAATGATTAAATATTCACTCTGTAATATTGAAATACTGAAAAGCTGAAAAGTCGTTATAGTCCTTCTACATTATTTTAATAAACCATTTAAAACAATGAATCTGCTGGGGGAAAGCTCCCCATGCTGCAGCATGGCTGTTCAGTGCAAGGAACTGCAGCCCAGTTTGCCCGGTGCCCATTCCGGCACCAGCCAAGGGCAGTGGCACAGACCAGCACTGCCTGGCTCTGGCAGCACCCACAGGCAGAGGAGAGGGGCACCTGGTCAGCCCTCAGTGGGGCAGGGGTGCAGGGGTGCCACTGTGGCCCCAGCTCACCTCTCTGGGTGGACGTCTGCAAGGATTTCCCAAGAGATTGGACTGCAGCATCACCCTCATCATGCAGTTGCCTCAGACTGGGAAATCCATCACCTGAGAAGAGGATTGTGCAAAACAGTGACCAGGCTTAAAAATGAAGACCTTAATTTTTCTGTGCTGATGGCTTTTTCATCAGTAAAATACAGATGCAAATACCACAGGGATTAAGGAAAGCTAAAGTGACCAGGGGCTGTTTGCATACAATATACTTGCTCCCCTTATCTTTTCAGTTTGGAAATCTTCCAAAAGTTAAACAATTAGTAAATTCTCCCCCTAGCAGTCACGTGGTTTACAAAGACTTCCAAAATTTTTGATGAAAGACTCTACCATCTTTTAAAATGAATGCTGCTAGCCTATGTCATGAGAAACCTTAACCAACTTCTCAGGGACTCTAAAAATGTTTTATAGAGTAATCATGCAGTAACTGCATTGTACAGAAATAAGGCAGTACTGAAAAATACTACAGCATAGTTATTGTACAGCATTATTTCAGTAATACAATGTGTTAGACTTTAAAGAAGTTGTTATAGAACTATAATTTGACTAAAGTTTACGTTTGCAAGCATACATATGTTTAGTATTACAGCCTTTCCCTTTAGACCTCCAGCACCAGTCACTGACCTTGTTAGTGACAGTGGCTGAGGCTAAGGTATAATAATGGTCAGTGTAAGAGAAGTGTATTAAATTGCATTAACCTCTGGTTAGATTCCCTGGCAGATTCATCAGGTTTCAGTGATATCCTATTACTTTACAAAAGGTGTTTCACTGCATTTTTCTGTCACCTTATTTTTAAACATATCTTTCAAAAGTCATTCTGGTTTATACGATATATAATCACTGCAAAACCAAAAGGAACAGTTCAGGATGCAAACGCAGAACAAAATTGTATGAAAACAAAGGAGAACCTCTGTATTTACATATGCTTTCCAACACTTGGCCAGCAGTAACAGTCCTACAGCTTTCTAAGATCTGTAAGGCCCTACAGCCTCTGCTAAGCACCCCAAAACAGACAGTCAGAATGAAGCCATTGAGAAAATAATCCATATTTTTTGAATGAACTAGCCTAAAAAGTCTATAATGAAGATCATGAAAAGATACTATTTGTCCCTGTGCATCCTCCTAATAAACCATCTGATACAACAATTTGCCTGGAGAAGGTTGTCTGTGTTGCACAGTATGGCCATTTCGAAGTCAGAAACAGTAAGGATACGTACTGCCAGCAGAGAAAAGCAAGTGGCATAAAGGCTACCTAGTGCTATTAAACAATTCTGTGGGGTTTATTTCCTATATGATAGATAATTGATGTAGAACAGTTTAAATGTAGCTTGAAGTTCTGGCTAGTATTCCTCCTGATTGCCACACTCAGCAGCTGTTTGGGTCCCTTTCTGTTTCATGCTAGGATGGTTCTAAATTATGACATGTTGCTAAATGTAGACAGGCATCATTTGGCTGAAGACTCCTCTTGTAGACAACCTTACTGTACTAGAATATCATCATGGAATTAGTGCAGGGTTTGAACATTCCAAGTCTGAAGTCAGGCCTTAACCGACATTGAAGGACATGACCTTAGGTAAGTCATCTAAATGTCTATGTTCTATAAAATTTCAGCAAACCATATTGCTTCTTGTCATTTTTGTTTCATTGGTTTGTCAGTAAACTATTGAGATAAATGTTGTCTCTTGATTGTGTCTAGGTGAAGCTGATGCCAAGATGGCACAGAGTAACTGCACAGAGACGAATTTTGTCTTTAAGCAGCAAAGGTATTCATTTTGTGCAATGTTGGGGAGCTAGCTGATTCGCACTGGACAAACTAGCTCCAAAGTTTTCAGTGAAAAGTTAGGTATTTTATACAGTTTTTGTGAGAGGTTACACAACATCTTTACATACATATTCATTTGATTTTGACACCTAATCATTTCATTCACAATAGGTGGGATCTAGGTGGAGTAGACCTTTCAATTTTCTTTGTTAAACGATTTCCTGACTTGATGGTCTCCTTTTCTCCTTCAGATGCCCACCTGTCTTTTCTAATTATTCAGAGTACATTCCTTTCTCAACACAAACAGAGCATCACCCAGAGCATTGTACCAAACTCATCCTGACTAATCTTTTTTTTTAAGACCTTGTTCTGTTTCAAAGCTCCTACAAATATGGACCCCCAACTCTTGCTTGAGATGTCTAGATGATGCCATAATGTGAATAAAGGAATGTCAGGGAGCTATAGTTGCCATCACAGACCTAAATAAATATCCATCAGCACCACTGAGAAAACAGTAGCAGTTCTTGAATCAAAAAATAAACTCGTTGAATTATCTTGAATAAGGGAAGGCATAATCCAATGCAGTCAATACTGTTATACGTTTATCCTTTACTTCCCACATCAATTCCCCCTTAATTTTATTTCTTCTGCACTACTACTGATTTTTGCTCATCCAAATCCTATCAGATAGGCATCAGGAAAGTAGAGGTGCTGAAGCATCTGTCTGCAGAAAAGAAAGGTAGCTAGAGGTGCTTGCATGTGGGTCTTTTACAGCAACTGAGCCACTGAAGGAGAGTGATATTTGCTCCACCCAGGGTCCACAGACTAGTCAGGGAAACTCAAGCAGCAGCAAAGACAGATGACAGATCCAAAATATACATTAAGAGAAGCAGAGGCACCAAGAGACACAGAGACAACAGTAATTAGCCTGTGGCTCCCTCACTCCAGAAGTCCCAAAGAACAACCTGACATCTCTGGATGGTTCAGCAAACCAGTCTCACTCCAAACTCAACAAACAGATGGAAGTCAAAGATGTTATTCTAGGACCCCAGGTAAACCTGTTAAAGCCCAACATGTCCATCTCAGTGGTGAATCCTGAAGCCTCCCTTCATATAAGAAAAAGACAAACTCATTGTACTTCATAACAATTCACTAGTGACATGGTGGGCCTGCCAGTTACGATGTTAATTAGTAGTAGCTAAGGAGCCCTTCAGGTTAAGGTTTTTGCCTCTGCCCTCTGTCCAAAACTTTCTTCCCTTAGCTTTTCTCACTGAATCTACATTCAGGCATTAATTTCTATGTGTCATACCAGTAAAGTTCAGTTTTACATCAGGATGACAATGACAGGCAGCCGCTGAAGCCTTAAAATGCAAGTGCTGTTTCAAATCAAACAGTAGCCAAACTGACATGAGTTATTTTAAAATAATGAACTTCTCTTTACTGCTGGACAGTTTTTGAATAAAACTGGCAGATGTGAACTCTGCCAGGCTTAGTGGTAGGGAAAGATTCAGTGGAAATACAGTTTTAAATCCGTTGTTTAATCACAAGACTGGAGACCTGAGTTTGGATTAATCTCATCTAATTTTGACACTTCAAACAGGTGAAGAACTGAGTGAAGAGCCTTGTCACTTGTGCTCCTTGGTACACAGCCGCAAAAAGACAGGCCTCCAGATGGTAGCACAAAGTTTATTTTGGAAACATCTTTCTCTTTTTCCACAAGTGAATTGAATATTGAGTGAATCTTGGGCAATCTGGGAATTTTCAGCATTTCTTTGAATCCTAAAACCAGCCAACATAGATACAAGTGGACCTTGCCTTAAAAATAGGCAAAATTTGATGACTGTTGTTTGTTTCTCCCTAGATTTTATTAGAAACCAAACCCAGTATAAGAATAAGAGAGGGACAAAGGAAAGGAAAGTTGGAATTACATAAATGTAAAATACAAAATATTCTCCTGAATCCGGAGTTATAAACCAGACATTCCCATTTATAGAATCAGTTTCATAAACATCCTCATCAAATGCTCAAGATTCCTGTTAACATCTTTATCAAAGGGGAAAACAGTTAAATAAAATTACACATCAGTGCTTTACTTAGTTTTCTTAATTGTCTTCCCCCCACCCCCCCCCAGCAAGAAGTATTAGGTTCATATGTAAGATGCTTTATTTAGAATCTGAAAATTTGTTTTATGTTTTCCTGTTGACAACCAGAAGCACTGGGTGAAAAAAAATAGCAGAACAAAGAGCTTCCTAGAGATATTTCACGTTTGCTGACTCACTACATCATCACATATGACACTGAATTATTAGTTTCAGCAAATACTGAAAAAGCACAAGAAAGCTTTCTTGCTCTTTTATCTTCACCATTATTCTTGGATTTAAACAACTCACATAAAAACTTTTCGGTAAAACTACAAATATTGAAAAATCATAATTTAGAGTGGGCTGTATTGTACGGGATGCCTCCTTAATCATACTGAGATAGAAGGCTGGGAGTATAGTTTCCTTGAGCTCAGAGGACAATCTGGATAGAAAACATGTTTCATGCTGATAGACCGATGCAGAGCCTGTCAGGACTTCTGGAAGTTTTAGCAGGATTTTTCCTCTCTCTTTCTTCATCTGCCCAAGTGATGCTGCTCATGCAGAGAGATTGAAATTGCGGCCGGATTTGTCTCAGGATGAGCTGTGCTGTTGTCTGAGGAGCCTACGCTCAGTACAGCATGTTTTTCCATGATGTCTTACTTTTGAGTTAGCTATTTTCAGTATCCTTTTAAAAATATAAATATTAGTGGCTATCAAAATTCAGGTAGCCATGTGCGATACTATCTGCCTGAGCAGCTCCATTGCCCTCCCTTTGCAGTACCACTGACATATGGATGACCTCTCCACACCAACCCCTGTGCTCCGCTGCTTGCACGGGCTGATTTGATTCCTTTGGCCCTGACCTTAGCTGTAAATTTTTAAAGCAACACTGTGTTGTTCTGTATTGCAGGACTAGTGAAAGGTAAGTGTCCGGGCTGTACTGTGGCTTGCATGACCTTCTGACTGGGAACAGAAATGTAATACTTCACCAAAAAAATAAATATCCAACCAAAACAACAGCTCCAGCTGTATGTAGAAAGCAGTTCGTTTAATGTCATCTACTTTGATGCAATAATAAATAAAATGATAATAATTTACTGTGGATATTGAAAAATTCTGAAACTGAGAATTGTTATGCATTAGTTAATACTGAAACTGCGAAATGTTTAACACCACACTGGGGCATACCTGGCTTTTTTCAGAATTAGTTCTCAAAACCAGCTATGCTAGTTCTTGTTTTTAGACTAGGATACCTGACTTTCCTCCCCCTGAAGACAAAGGCAAAATTCTCAATTACCAACATTTTACTGGCACTAGATTGTTTTTCTACAGTCGGTGGCTCTCATATGTACTGGTGTCATTTCATTAAAATGCTGTGTGTGACAGCGAAAGAAAAGGAGAATACAAGACACAAATGAAGTGAACGGATAAGTACATTAACTGATGTCATAAACTGAAAGGAAGGGATAGAGAATGACCAGGAATACATATGTTACAACTTAAAATAATAATAATTACGATGGATTTATTTTAAATTCATGTTACAATTTACTGTGCTCATCTCAGACACTTCCTTCTCTTTCTTTTCTTCCCATATCTATTGAAAGATTTAAACACCTTACTTGTTAGTAATAAGCATTGATTCGGCATCCCTCATGAAATGATGCATGATTTTACTCCATCACAGATAATTTCAGAAACATTTTGCTGCCTGCTTTTATCTGCACTCTACTTGTGGAGAGGATTTGAAAAGGTTTGCGTAGTTGCCTGCTCTGCAATAATGTGAGGATTTTGTTATCCAGCTGAGCTACCACCGTTGGTTCAGATAGCTTGTATTCCTTCCTTCTGCAGCCAAAATCTCACAAAACCTCTCCCTGAAACACAAAGGTACAGGAGAGAAAGGGCAAATGAATCACCAAACCTTTCAGGAGGCTATTTATATTCCTCCTGGAACGTGGCAATTAGCGCTTCTCTGAGCCCCATCTCATGACCTTGTTGTCTTCTGCTTGTGCACCCACTTAAACAGTTTTTAGGCAGAGATCTTCAGCTACTTCGGATATCAGATCCAGTCCTGCTTCCAGCCAAAGACAGCAGACCATTACTACTGACTTAAAACACGAGCAGAATTAAGTACTGCATCTGTTTGATTCCAGCAAAACACCCACATCTCAGTGAGGTTTGCACATATGCACACAACTTTAGTGTTTAAAGCACAGCATCCCCAGCTCAGGACATACAACACCCCACCCCCCCCACCCACCCACCCCACCCCACCCCCCGCTGTGGGGTGTTGTCTTTCTTGGATGTGCCAGCAGTGATCGCTGACATATCAGCCTGCATCTGTGGGAGACACCCTCAGGTTCACGCACATACTTGCACCCTTTGAGAGTCTCTTTCATTACGGTCGGGTAATAGAAAACCTAGCGCAATACAGACAACACTGACATTCATCTAATACCATTTCCCCTTCTTGTGCTCTGTGTCTCATCCCTTCCTCAAGCCTCTGCACTAAAACACCCACCCAATAATTGCAGAGATTAATGCCAAATAGTCGACAGAGGGATGTGGATGTTGAGCCCCTTGTGCCTATCTATGAGGCAATCACGGTGACTGGAATTTACCAAGTACTGTGCTTGCTCCAGGGCAAGGACTGGAATTTACCAAGTACTGTGCTTGCTCCAGGGCAAGGACGGTCTCTCTGAGACCCTCCTGTGTGGGGTATCCCATTGGGGTGTTGGGGTCTTTGCCTGGGTCTGCCAGCTGCTGCGGGGAGCCACCCAGAGCCCTCAGCAAGGTCCTGCTGGCTGCTGTTCCCTCGGAAGGGATATTGTTCCCTGGCAGGTATGTCAGTCCTGGCAGAGTCCTTGGCAGGAGCAGTAGTACCTACAATGGGTATCAGTACCTACAATGGGTATCGGTGCCTCTAAGGGCATCACTGCCTGAAAGGGGATCAGTGCCTGCTAGGGGCATCAGCACCCAGCAGTTATCAGTTGCCACAAGAGATGTCACACTTCAGCAGGGGTATCAGGCCTTGACAGGAGCAAAAGTCCCTATAAGAGGCATCAGTCCCTGTAAGAGGTATCAGTCCAGTCCCTCTATGGGGGGCTCGGCATGAGTCCTCGGCAGGCCTATCAGCCCCTGCAAGGGGTATCAGTCTCTCTGAGGACATTCACGACTGATCCATGCAAATTGCAGCCTCAGTGCAATCAATAGATGTGACAAGCAGCCGGCGCTGGCAACCGGGGACATAATGAAGGTGTGACTGTGTAAACGGCTAACAGATAACAATGCTATAGGAAATTATAGGGCAGTGCTGTATTGAATAAGTGCAGTGCAAAATGAGCTGCGGCTCGCAGGTCATGCTTCCCCGCTGCTGAAGTGTCTCCTGCTCTTGTCCTTTGTAATTGTAAGTGGCAGCAGTGGCGGCTGAATGTGATGAGGGCATGTATCCAACCCTCATTTGTTCTGCATTACAATGCAGCCCTTGCCGCCAGCAGCTGATCCGGAGTGTCAGTGCCCACCTCCCAAGTGGACCAAGAAACCAGAGAAAACTCCATTTCCTTAAGAATCAGGAAGGCTGTCATTAAAACAAGGCTGTCCTTGAAACCACGCCGAATATCTGAGCTGGTCCTGTAAGAAATAGGGTGAAACCTCTATGTTTTGTTTTTTTAAAAAACATGGTTTGCACCCAAAGAAACACAGTAGCCTAAAGCATTTTCTTTCAGGAAGCAAAAGATCATATGTAGAAAGTAAAAAACCCGCTGACTTTATTATTTTTACATTTAAAGAAATATTTATAGTATATGATTTTTTTAAAGAAAAAAACAACTTGGAAAAGAAGCTTTTGACTACATACAGTATTAATACTGCAAATTCTTCAGATGCTACTATTCCCCTTACTTACTCATTAATATTCAAGGAGAGAAAGAACGGATAAAAAGTGTTAATTGATTTTTAATTTCATTTCCAAGTCCAGCGATGTGAAGTCCTCTGCAATTTTGTTCTGACATTTGGATCAAATTCAGTGACCGTTTTCTGAAGCCTCAGGTCTTCAAGACTTTTGGGTCTGATTCCCATTTAAAGGTTTACAGTTTAAGTATTACATTTGAACCTAATCGAAGACAAGGAGGTAACTCAAAGTGCTCTGCAGAGTTCACTGATATTTCACCATCACTGATCAATGCTTTCTGTTATTTATGAACATCCCATACATCCCTTCCCCCCCTCTTCATAATACCAGGTAATTTTATTTATGGTTCTCTTCCCCTGAGCCCTGGAATGTCCATTTTTCTGGTTAAAGTAAAACGTACACTAAACAAAACACTTGTTCAATTTCTTTATTAATGCACTGTAAATGTAGATCAGATTTATTCTGTAACCTTGTTTTCAATCATTGAATGTGGCTGCTTGCTTTCACTGTTATAAAGAACCAATCTGGTTCTTGCAAATGCATCTACCTACAAACGAAAATGAGCTCAAGGCAAACAAATTCAAGCTTTTGATTTTTTTGGTTTGGTTTTGTTTCCCCCCTCCCCCTTTTCAATACAGTGAACAAACCTTGCCTTTTTTCTTCTAGTTTCTTTAGGCCAGACAGCTTTCAGCTGAATCAGGGTAGGTGTACTTCCCAAGCTTTGAGGAGTCCACAGCAGGGTCTGCATCCTCCAATATTAAGCAAAATGCCACAAAAGCTCAGTTTTGGCAGGTACCCACATTTTCTGACACAGGAAGGTGCTCCAGGAGTTAAACCTACAAATGACAGTGGGTTTGATATCTGTGGAATGCACTGCTTTAATTTTTCCATTGTTGCCTCAGTTATGTAGGAGAAGTCATCAAGGAAACAAATCCATGGGTTGCCCATCTTCTGCAGAGGCAGCCCTGAGTAAGACCACGCAGCCATCCACACCGCCTTACCACTGGATGGGAAGGACACATTTCGGAGGGCAGACTAGCCGCACTCCTCACACAAAGGGTCACACAGGATCAGACCTCCACTGGGAATAAAATCAAGGGCCTGCTGAAGATAATCCTGGGCTTCATTATCTCTCCTGCACATCACTGTGCTTTCTGGTTAGCCTGGAAGGCTGCAAAAGTGTGTAAAGAAAGATGCTATCATCCCCTATCTGTCTAAGCCAGAAACAGGCAATACCAGAAAAGCCTGTCTTGTCCAATTTCCAGTTCAGCTTTGCAGACTCAAGAAGTGCAGATAGTTTGGACATGCTTTAGATAAGGAGCTGAATATCTGGGCGTTTTCCTGAGTGCTGAACGCCACGCTTCATACAATTTACTAAATTTTTACCTTTCCTGGTAATAGACTTTTCTTGCTGTATGTTTCTTCTCCCTACCTCCAAGCAGTGCTGTTGGTAAATGCATGAATATATATGTACAACCACCAGTATACACAATCTAGCAGCATTAGTACTAAAATGTGCATATTTGCTCAGCGAGCTTGGGTTCCTCAGGAATAAATGTGTGAAGACAAGAGCTAGCTGCTCCCATGCTTACAAAGCCTTGTGCCTGCAGTGAGAGTTCACTTTTAAATGTATGATGAAAAATCAGACCTTGCCTTCCTGTCTTTGTAGAAAAATCCCATGTATGTGTGTAGTACAAATGCACTCAGATGCAAAGATGAAAGTGGGTATTTTGTTTCTTTCACACACAGCCACAAAGGGAACCCGGCACCTTTGCAAAGCTGTAATTGCCAGGTGCCTGTTTCAGAGGCAGGAGGATAGATAACTGGTTTGGCATTGGGCTAATCCTTTGGAAATGGAGGAAAGAGAAAAAAAGGACTGGTTACAGATTGCTTTGCTTCATAAACCTTTCTCCCATGCTTTCAAACAATAAATGTTCGTGCTTACTGTTACCTCTTTCCACACAACATATTTAGCCAACATTCAAGGGGTTGGCTTTTATCTGTCTATGTATGTATCTATGCATCTATCTATCTATCTATCTATCTATCTATTTATTTTTCAGGGGCATTCAGTACATTTTCAGCTAGTTTTCCCCTTGCTTGTCTTTCTGGCTGCTTTCTCCCTTACTGTTCCTGGCTGCTTCTAATGTGCCTCTGCTGAAGGATACCTTGCTGCTCTTCTTGTTTATCAAATGAAATTGAATTCCTTAAGCATAACTACGTTTGCAGCCCAACTCGTTTGTGGGAGATTTACTGGTGATTGTTCCTATTTGAAGCATGAAACCCTGAAACATGAATCCTTTCCTGAGGACAGGGGGCCAGCCAGTGCAGTACTGCTTTTCTATCCTGCAAATCATAGGTCATCATTTAATTTCTGAGGCAAATACTTACTATTCAAAATTTGGTGTCTGCTAACATGTTTTTCAATCCTCTTTTAAAATTCACAGTCAGAGAGAGACCAGCTGACTAAGACTGGCAGTGGAGACCCTTAAAACCAAAATGTTGTAACTACCCCATCTTGAAAACCAAACACGTCACTGACAGCATACTGAAGGCATGGGAGGTTTGTTGCAAGGTAAAAACTAGGTGAGCTCAACCTTTGGGCAAGGAGGGGGGGGGGGAAATGGGGGATTGAAGGATGCAGAAAGATGAACTCCAGAAAGTATTTTTCAGTAAACATCACAAGAGTCTTTTGTCTCCATCACATTTTGCAGTTAGATAATTATCTCCTTTGTTATCTTGCTGTAGAACCAGACTTTTGTACCAGCAAAGACAGCACCTCAGTCACTGGAGAGTTTAGAGAAAGTGAAGATGAAGGAAGCAGGGACAGGGATGGGGATAAGGACACGAGCAAGGATATGTGTGGGGTGAAATGGGAGAAGCAAACAAAGCTGAAGCAGTGCCTAAATCCTGCCACACAGACTCAGCACAAATAGTGCTTTACTCTACCAGCATCCACAATGCAACAGGTAAGGCAGCTTGCCAATTGAAGTGTATTTTCTGTGTGAATAAGCACAATACAAATTCTTCTCAAAACCTGAAAGATCTTCTAAGCGGTTGTTTTCCACCTTGTTCACCTTGTTGTTAATACTTACTGCTCTGAAGATGTGCATGTCTTCGCTGTGTAATGATGAACTGCTTGGGACCCTCAATGTCCCAGCACAGAGAAAATTCCCAGGAAAGTCATTCAAAAGTTTGAATTTCTAGGATTCAAGCACATCCTAGTTTCATCTTTTTCATGAAGATCACGATGGATACTCAAGCTCAGTGTCAAATTATTGTCTTGTGCAGTAGCTGTTTTCTCACAGGCAGCTTCTTGACTGAACAGTGACTTTTCTTTGCCCCAGTCTTCACGAACTTAAGCTGACAGCATAGTCAAAACAGTATAGTCAGCAACATGCGGCAGAAGTAGGAAGCAAAGATTTGTATGGCTCACAATTAGTTTTATATGGGTAGAGATTAGGGAATAAATTTAATCACGAGGAGTCATCTTTGTTGCTATTTATTTCAACATTATACATTTTTGTGTGCACAGCCTAGAAATGTACCAAAAGGAATAATTTTATTAAATTGAATTACAAAAATATGTGCTTTCCTCTCACATGCTGGTTTTCTTTCTGGTCTAAAAGTCTTATTTCCCCCTTAGATACGGAGCACTGCCTCATGCCATATCTGTCTCTTTCTCTTTAGCTTTTTCGATCAAAATGTTCAGAGATGACAGACAGAAGACTCAGGCTCTAGGACCGAAGCTAAATATTAACTACCAACAGCTTACAATGTGAGGGGCTTAGAAGATGCAACTGCTGACCTTGCCACCAGCTCCTTCATAGTGCCAAAGAGGAGCATCTACCATGCTGATGCATTTCATTTTCACGTCAGATTATGTGCTCACTTTGTACAAATCACATGCTGACACAAAATGTCTATGAGTCAGTCTTTTTCCTTCATGTATTACTCATGTAAGATACGTAACAAACCCCTCTATTTTCTGCACATGGAAAAGCCTTGTTAAATTATTCACACTCAGAATAGAAAATAATATTTATGCCATTTTCTCTTTAGAAAAATTAAAACTTTTGACATTTTTATAGGGTATTTACCAAAGCGCTTTGAGATATACTGGCATCTACTTTCTGTCTATTAAAAAACATGTTATACTGTAAAAACTGTTTTTATCTCCTTCTCTGCAAAAGCATGGCAAACATTGATTCTATTTAACATTTTATCAGCTGAACTAGAGAAGAGATATTACCTCTCTGAGCACCAGCCAAAGGTCTTGTAGCTAATGCTGACCTCTGTCAAATCTAACACATTGTATAGGAAGGATTGACAATTATTGTTCTACTGTATTTTGCAAGACACCAAGGGTCAGAGCAATGGAATTGTTACATTGCAGCAGAGCAATAATTCAAAGCTTGTTTGCCTGCGCTGGGTAAAGCTACTAGTGTCAAAAATCATTGTTGTGTTAGAGTATAGACAAAATGTTAAGGAATTTATAAATAAGCTTGTATTTTTTCCTAGTGATTTTATTTGTTTCCAGGGATTTTCTTTGTGGTTGATAAGTATTCCAAATCAATCCACCATCTTCCTATGACAGCATGGTTCTTTTGGTTAGCAAATGATAAATCAGTTTTTTAATCTCAAAGATTCAGATTGCACTGAAGCTTTACCTAGCCTCCTGGAAAGGGACGGTGAGGGTTCAAGTCGAAAGGGAAAAGCTTTCTTATTCCTCTGAGGCATGTATACAATAGTGGACTAAGACTTACAAATTCATAAAAGGCATTTTGAGTTCTTTTGCTTGGTTTTTAAGGCTATGTAAAATAAAAAGTATTCCAGGATATCTGTCTGTGAAGCCCAAGATTGCATCTCCCTGTGGTGCATGGCCTTTACACTGCTAATTTCTATTAATGGCATTCTGCTTAGTTGAAAGAGCATCAACTTATATTTTTTGCATTGAAAGTACTGAGTTTGATACCTTCTTATCATCTTATATGGATGCATCTATGGTTCATTGAAAGTACACTATAAAAAAGAGAAGTATAACTAAATGCCTCTATATAATCAACAGAAATGACAAACCCATTCCCATTGATGTTGAAGTCAATAAAGGTTTATTGCAAGCCTTCAATAAGAACAGGATTAGATATAATATAGAATATAGTTATAGTTCATATATATATGAATAATATTCATAATGCAGTGAAAAATATGAAGAATATCAATGAGCTTGTCTAGGTCATCTCTTTTGCTTACTGTAGGATCATTTTCTGTGGTATATTTGGAGTATTTTGGCTCAATCAGCCTGCATTTGTCAGCAACATCACTCTGCTGCAAAACTAGCAAATATTGGATTGAACTATCTAAACAGGAGTACCATCTACTGGGCTCAGAAAGCAATCTTTCTGACCTACTTAGCTCTGCTAAGTCCTCAGGTAATGTGTGTGGCTTTGTGCGCTGCATGTTCAGGAAAAATATGGACCACAGGGGAAAAAAAGTCTACAGTAAAGCTACTGAAATGAACAGAGAATTATAGGGAATGCCTGAAAAAAGTGGATGGTTTTTATGTGGGAAGACATACAATGGAGCTATAGGCTAAATTAAGAATGGACCGAAGGACTGATACCAGATTGTAAATTTGAGTGCTGTTCAGGGTATGAAGAGATATCAGTGAGCAAATTAGAAAGCATTAAGAATTGGGCTAGATGTCGGAAATTTAAAGTCAGAGCAGATTGTTGTTGTTTCCCTGCTGTGAACATTTATGCATCTGTAACAAATAAAACTCACATGGCAAGCTGAGAGGCAGAAACCAGTTCTGTTGCTGCAGAGTCCACTACAAATCAGGGCCCACTTTTACTAGGCACTGTAGTTACCTTCTGAAAAAGAGCACTCAGTAAAAATGGTCTGATCTCTACACCCATGGATGAAATCACACAGGTATGTGGGCTGACTGAGAGGAACAAATCAACAGTAGATGTTTTCTTTCTTTGCAAAGCAAGTGCTGTGGCACGCAGTCCTCTGCAACTACTCCAAGGAAGGAAAGCATCTGCTGGATGAGAAAGGGGTAAGCAACAGACCATATGAATTAATGTAAATTATCATTGTAAATGCTTAAAAAGAGGAGCAATTAATGTAACTTAATGAAAGAAAAAAACCCTACCCCACAACCCAGTCTTACAACAAGATGACCGTTCATGAAATTCCCAGGCCTCAAAATTACAGCATCAGGTCTCTGTGTATCTCTTATTATTTGAACACCCTTCTTTATAAACAGTAACAATTGCAAAGAGCCACCAAATGTTATGGTACAGGATAAAAGCACTGTTTTCTTCCAGCAGGGGACAGTATGGAAGGAAGGCATGGCAAAAGCTGAGCATGTGGATTATACCCCATTCTGATTACCTCTGGGCTTCCAAAGTTAAAGTCAGATGCTCCCTGGAAGCATCTATTGCTTATGTTTAGGAGTCACTCAACCTGTGAAGAGTGCGTTTCAGTCTTCAAACGAGCCACTATATCATTTTTCATGGGCATTATGTTCATACAAACACTTTTGTAATGCCTTTAAAACAAAACAAAATAAAAAATAAAGAGAAGACATGGAGTCTGAAAGTGGTTACAGACCAGCAGAGGGACAGGCAAGATGCTGATGTGCAAGAGCCTGCTCTATATTTCAAGCTACACCTACTATCCTGCAAACACATACAAGACTTTCAACTTCACTTACAACAACATTTGTAGCTGCAGTTCTCCTGCCCAAGGAATATATGTGAAATAACTTTAATTAGTTAATTTTTTTATTATTTTCTGTCCAAATAAATCACTGAAATATATGGACAGTACAAAAGCATCGCAGCAAAACAATTCAAATATAGTAAAAACTGTGCCAAAGCTACATTGTTTCTTCTGACGTATATAAAACAATAAGCTGAATTTGAGGACTATTTAGGTAAGCCATCACTGTGCATATGCCTTGCTGGTGGTTTCTTTCTGTGTGAATTGCAGCAAAAGCTACACTAAATGGCTTTGGTCAATTCTTAAAACCATCTCCTGTTAGGTGGAGGACAATGTTTCATCTAAGCTCCCTCTAACTGTCACTGAAGAAATACGATCAAGTTAGATGATTCAAGAACTGTATGAAAGAAAACTCTAACAACAGAACAAGTTTGTGCTGTGACAGCAATGAAATTGTAGGTGCACCAGACATTAAGCATCCAAGTTACTTGTGAGCTTTGGGTGGGATTCACTTCTAATGCCAAATCCTGATCCTGCAGTAGTTGCAATAGTCACGATGCCACGCTGAGGTGTAAGCAAGGTCTCGCTGGCCATAAGGCTCAGGATATCCTGCAGAGGAGCAGAAACACTAGCCCTGACCCAGCACTTAGCGAAATGTCCTTCAAATTGTTGATTCTAAAGATTCAGTTTGGGTTTAATTCAAGTATGCACCAGCACTGAGGGGACAAGGTTTAAAGGGTAGTCAGCATCTAGAGCTGATTGGAGGAAGAACCTGAAGTCTAGCAATGACCTAAATGGGAATACCTAAAGTGGCTACTTAAAAACCTAAAAACCATCCAACTCCATTTTGCTGTGAGAAATTTTGAGAGCTAAGATAAATATCTGAGGCTTTCTTCTGTTATCTCATCATGGTATTGGTCTGCCCCTGAGGACCAGAGGCTATCACTAACTTTGCTTCAGTAAGAGACCATTTGGGACGTGAAGGGGACACACACAAAAGCAAAGTTATGTCAGTGCTTAAGAGTTTGTCATTGACATGACACAAAATCAAATAAACAAAGTGAAGCCTAGAAGCCTGAAAAAACTGAATTATTGCTTTTAACTTTCTTTTTAATCAAAATAGTTGATGAAAATGCAGTACCTATGACACTGAGTTTCTCCTCTAATACTATAAAATAAAGTGTTTTATAAATTTTTGCAGAAAAATACTTTCTTTCATATGCAAGTTCAAAATCATGATTGCTTTGTGACATCAATACATTTTAATTAACATTAATTTTATTTTTCATCAGTCATATGCTAATAGAGATGGGGAGGATTATTCTTTCTTTCTTTTTTACAGCTTACCATTTAGGAGATATGAGAGTTTATTGATAAACTAATAGAATGCATGATGAAATGGTTCTAGCGTTAAGCTGTTAAACATTGACCAACAAATTAATGTTATAAAATATGTACAAACTACAGTGTGATTCGTGTTTATTGAACCATGTATGTCCTTGCCAGATAAGCTGTCAGTAAATATTTTATCAGATACACATATTTAAATTAATGCAATTAAAGTGAAAAACAGTTCATCTAAGCTTTGTTACATCTGGGTAGAAAACAAAAACAATACTAATTACCATTATTAGATATAGTGTACAGTATATGACATTACATCAAATGGAATTCAAATTAGAATTTTTTTTTCTGTGTGGAAGTTTCTTAGGCAAGTAAATAAGAATAAAAGCTTCATCAATTAAAGCCAGTCTGGCAGAATTCCTGCTGTATATTGGTTTCATATCTTTAACCTTTTTCCCTTACACTTTTCATATCTTGTCTGTCTATAAGCTCTTTGGGGCAGAAACCTTTTATTTTGGGACCCTGCATACAACTGAACAACTTACAGTCAGTAACAGTTACATTGCTTATTGTCAACCACCAAACATTGGGTACCTCAGCTGGTGATTCCCAGCATTTCTTGCTTCCCATTAAGTGTCAAGAGTCTCAGCCCAAGAAGAGATTTTCCTCCAAAGCAATATCCCAGTTAACCAGGCTTGCACGTTGTAGGTGTGTGCAGAACATGCAGCAACATGCAGCTGGGGTAGCACATGTGAGTGGGACCTCATTCTTCAGGCCTGCCGTTCCAATAGAAGTTTAAAAGAAAATGTCCCTTTTACCTTACTCAAATGAATCCCTGGAAACAAACCCATATCTTTCTGTCAACCTGCCACTTTTGAAAACAGCCAGGGTGAACTGTGATCATCCTCTGCGGCCAGCCTCATCCTATAAAGCAATTCTTTTTTGAAGGTGGAAGTCAGGAAAGGAGACAAACGCAGCTTTCTAGGTGTCAGTCTGGGCTGGATGGGCTTTTGGCCCACACCACAGCAATTCTTCTGACTGTCTGCTTGGCCCAGATGAGCAGGTCTCCATTTGCAGAGGAGTTAAATGAAATATGAATCCAAGGAGAGATTTTAATTCATGCTTTCACAGCCATGATGAGATGCCTTAGCTTCTCTGTGCTGTGCCCTATTCAAAAGATACTTACTGAATAAATCTGAATAATGAATGAATGAGAAGAGACTGTTATCTGGTCTGTACTTACAAAGAGGCTAAGTTTGTCAAATTAATTATTCACTGTGAATTATTCACTTAGCTCCAACAACCTCTCCATAATCCATCTTCTTCCGTCCATCCCAAGTGCTATGAACACAGTCTATACCTCGCTCATATTTTAGCCTTGTTCTTTGAGATGTGTGTGATGCAAACTGTGAACATGGAGCACAGACTCACAATAACACAGGGAAAAAATATTCTATTTCAAATGAACTTAATAGCTGAAAAACAAGAAAGCAAACAAGCAAGCCCTAAGTACAAATAGCTGTAAAAAGATAGAGAACACACTGAACATACCTAAGGTCCCAGTCTTGGAAACATGTGGGCATGCACTTTGTAAGTATCAACCTTGACAAGATCAATGGGAGGAGGCATGATGCCAGAGTTAAAAATAAATTTGTAAAAGGAGGAGCCAAAACAGCTCACGGATAAAAACATGAAAGCATCTATAGGATTGTGGCAATTGAAAAAAAATTGAAAAAAATGAAATTTGAAAATTGAAAAAATTGAAAAAGCATTAACAAAGTTGAATCTTTTATAGTTAATGTTGTACTTCTGCTATGTTATTATTTCTTACGTTCATCAGTAAGATTTAACTTCTTTGTATTACTAAATCTCAACAGGTTAACTAATTTCAAATATTCAGATTTTGTTACTCCTAGTAATGTCGAGCAGTATCTTTAACTCTGTTCTTGCACAGAATAGGAAAAAGAACAACGGTCAAATTTTAATGTAAAGCCCTAATATAAAATATGAAATATGTAGGATGTGGCCTATAAGAACTGAGCTGAAATCATAGCTCAGAAAATCTTCTACAGTTCACCTAGTTTGGAGGATGTGGAAATCCAGGAAAACAAAATATTTTTAAGATTAAGGGCACAATGTAGGCTTTATTTTTATCAAGCAAGTTTAAAGAGATATTTAAAGCTAATACTTCACTTTCTTTATGGCATATTTTGTTTTATGCTAAGCAGAATCCAAAAAGACCCTATTAATGAAGATGGTTTAATGCTTGTGCATTATTATAATGCACTCCTTTGTTCTACACTTTCTCTGTGTGTCATAGACTAAGTCATTAATCAATGGGTGCTGAAAAATAATTGTCTAGTTCTTAACAATCTTCTATTGTTGAAACATTTGGAATTTTAAGATAAAGATGTACTGGCTGCTCTGAAAAAAAAATGTGGTTTAAGATTACCCTTCATGGAAGTGTGGGCTTATTGTTAGAAATGCAAAGCAGATGACCTGGTTTTAATATGTTTTAGTGCACTGTTGTTCAATTGCCTATTCAAATTATGCTCGAAAAGTAGACTTCATTAATGTCACAAAATAATGATTTTGTGTCTTATTTTATTGTACTGGCACATTAATTAAATGGAGAAGCATCATAGAATTACACAGCATTTAAAAATAGAAGTACAAAATCTTTTTGGTAATAATAATAATGATAACTCTTAGTCCATTAAATACAATTTAAGAATTATATTCTTTTTGTACTTCTATCCTTGATGCCAGATATACATAAAAGGCACATAGTGATTACAAATCACCCAGGAATACGTGTCTGTAACAACCAATTTCAGTGACTCACCTAGGCGATCTGTCTGACAACCTTCATATAGACTGGGGAAATTCTGTGGAAACTCTTACAAAGCTTCAGGTTCCTAAACAACACAGAATAGTTTTGGTTTGGCTTTTGGTTTGGGTTTGCTGTTTGGGTTTTTTTTCTGAGAGAAATACCACAGAACTGGACATCATCTAACTTCTCTATCAGCTGTGCTCAGCTCTAGCAGCACACTGGTTTGGTTGTGAAGATCACAGAAGTTGTCTGGAACAGCGCTCCATCTGAACGCCCTCTAGTCTACCTCAGGCTGTTTCAAATAACCTTAGAATATAAACAAAACCAAGAACAGCTCTTTTATCATAGCTCTTCCCAGAAAGCCCAGCCACAGGTTCAGCTGCTCAGTATGCTGGAGGTAGACACACAAATCTGAGTCATGCTTATGAGATATGAAGGAAAAAAATAAACTCCAACACACCAAACTTGCTGGGTGAAACACATGAAAATACTTACTATATCCAACAGAGAATATCAGCAACAAGAGAGCCCTGCCATCAAACTCCAGGCAATGAAAAGTGAATGAATGAGAAAGTAAAGGCAACGGGCCAAGCCTCTTTCCCATCATTGACAGCTCTTCATGGGAGTTCTGTTCAATGTGGTGTTCCTTATGTATACGCCATGTGATGCTGGCTAATCCTGTGGGGGGGAATGTAAAAGTGGCCCCCCAAGAGGAAAGCCTAGGATGAGAATGGTGGGCTGGAGCATACGAACCCAGGACAAAACTAGAGGTCCTCGTGGTATTAACACAAGTGGGCAGCTCTTGATCATTGCAGGAGCTGGGTAGATGTGGGTTTAGGGCATGACAGAGGAAACAAAGAACGTGCAAGAGTAACATCACATCCACGGAAAGAAGGCAAAGGAGCTAACAGAAACATATAAAATCCAGTAACTGGTTCCTTAAGGATGGGATTAAAAGAGAAGGAATGGGAGGGATAACTCCAGCTCTGCCTCCCCTGGTTGACCCCACAGATTACACACAGTAGTATCTCCTTCACTGCTTTTTGATTTGCCACTCACCACTGCAAACTCAGCAATTGCATGTCAACTATTATCCTTTACTAGGTAACTGGGTTGAACAGATGAGAATTTTAAAGACCAGTACGTGCACGTGTTTTCTGCCCGTCTGTCCACACACCAAGGCGATAAGTAGTGCAACACCGAGTCAGGGTAAACCAGGACACAACCGTCCTGTGCCACTGTTTAGCAGCCAGTCCACAGGTGAATGTTACAGAGATGTCCTGCATAATTCCAAGTAATGAAGGTCCTGTGGTTCTGGCCTAATGTGTTGTACCCAGCCCATACACCAATTTATTAACAGGGAACTTAAGACCTATGGGCATGATTTTAGTTATTGTTAGATTTCCTCAGAACGACAATTACTGTAGGAGATTATTGAGTTAAAAATGGCGTGTGAAAAGAAAAAAGAGGAAACAAAGTAGGTGGAGGAAAGACACAGGATATTAACAGCATTTTTTAAAATACCCTCAGCTTGCTGGTAGTTACTTCAATGCATGGGTGGATTATTTAATCTTATCAGATTTTTATTTGTGTTTTGATTTCCTTTTTATTTTATTCAATCAGAATGTTGAGGTGATATATTAGCCCTTTTCAGGTAAATTATAAACTTTCACTGACCTCATTATCAAGACAACCAGAAATAGTAGTACTCAGTTGTACCACTTGTTTTATTAATACTGACCACAACTTTAATAAAAACCTAAAATCAGTAGCTGTGCGATTTATTGCAAATATGCTCAAAATTTAAAGAACAATGAACTTGAAATTATATACACATTAAAAAAAAAAAGCAGAGGGTTCTGTTAACATTCTCAAATATTTACTGCTTTTCTTCTCCCTGCTGGCTATTTATTTTTCCATGATTAAATAGTGAGCTCCTTGGGACAAGCAAAGCACTTATTTCAGTGACTAGAAATCATATAACATGTTGTACAGGTTATTGTAAATAAATACTAAAGCCCATTATGGGAAGATGAGTCTTGCCATTGCATTTTGTCTTTCTGTTTTAGCTGCTAGAGGAATGTGTATGCTTTATTTTCATTTTCTGCATGTGCTTATATAAATGGTGGAGATCCCAATCGTATATATATATATATATATGTATGTCCAAACCAAAGGCCAAACATGCAATAAAATTGATAGGCTCATTTTCTAGTATGATGGCACAGTGAAGTAAATTCTGTGCCTAGTAAATAAAGGGGAAGGCAGGGAGCTGGCAACTTAAACATACTCCTCTTTAGCACCTTGAACTCTCAAGAAAAGGTCTTTCCCTGTGTCATAAATCATTGAGAGATGAAGAATAGTTGTGTAGTTCTTAATCATCTTCTATTGTGGAAACATTTGGAATTTTAAGATAAAGATGTACAGTTTGCACTGAAAAACTGTTGTTTAAGATTACCCTTTCTGAAAATGTGAGCTTATTGTTATAAATGGAAAGCAGGTGACCTAATGTTAATGTATTTTAGTGCTGTCTATACAAATTGTGCTCAAAAAGTAGACTTCATTAATGTCGCAAAATAATGGGTTTGTGCATAATTTTATTAAACTTCAACATTAATTAAATTTAGAAATACTTTGGATCTGTAAAACATTCGAAAACAGAATTCTACCATGTTATTGTAACAATAGAAGGGGACAGATGTGAGGCTGTTGAGAGCTTATTCTCTTTTTACTTTTTCCTAGATGTGTGCCATAAATAAAAAGAATAAACTGCAAGTGATTACAACCCAGCTAGGAATACACAGCTCTGTGTAACTCAGTTTTAGTATTCTTGTAGGACAAAGAAAATAGCTTAGCAGAGTTCAGTTTTATTTTTCCTTCTACTTCAGTAGTATGACAAAACTTGAAACAGAATTGCAATGCAGGCTACTGAGGCCAGAAAGAACTCAGGATTATTTATGAAAAAGTAACGTGTTATATAAAAGTAAGATCTTGTTTTCAAAATATCCTTAATGGATTACTGACAAAATGTCGAGAAATGGCACCCTGGTTTGCAAAATAAATAAACTTGATAACAGAATCCCTGAAAGTGACTTTCATCATGAGCAAAGCTTAGGTAAATGAACGAGGTTTTTTTTGGTCTCCTCCCCCCCGCCCACCTGAACTGTATTGATATGCTGCATTTATACAAAGACAACTGTTAGTTCACAATTCAGTCACTGTGAATTTAGGAGTTGGCACAGTATAGCAATTCTTTCTACATGTAGCTTTGGTATGAAGAACAACTAGTTAAAACTAGTGCATGATGGAGGGGATCCTGGTAAGAGGAAAAAATGTCTGCAAAACCTATAAGCAGTCATGCATAATTTTTGAGCTGTTCTTATTGTGGGGGGCAGCAGGGGGGCATGGATGGGGAGACGGGACAGCCCTATAGCTCTGATATGATAAAACCTGCAGCTGTGAGAATGCAGAGCTCATTAATCAATTTGCACTAGACCTTAGGGCCAGTGGTAGGGAGCAGGAAAGGAAAGCTGACTACTGGGAAGGGAAATATCAACTCCCATTCTTACCCCCAATATACATAAAACAGCTGAGAAGCTGGTGAATCTACATCCATTTTTCATCCCTCCTTATAATATACCTTTATAAGAAAGGCCCAGTCAGCCCATGAATTTGGACAATCCCTGTTACCAGCAGCTGTATACTCTAGTAAGGCTCAATATATCTCGTGTTAAGATTTTAAAACATTCTCCCCAGAGATATCATAATTTTTCAACCTGCTGCTAAAGAGGCTTGAAGGACTGGAAGTGAGCCACCTAAAATCTTATCATTAGCCTCCATCTTTTGTAGAAAAAAACGTGACATGAGATTATGCCAATTCCTAGAATGTATGCATGCACCCATGTTGTCTTATAAGGAATATGATCTAGTGGGATAGAGCTGCATATTTGGGAGGAATAGGACTTTAGCCAACTTTTTTAGTCTGTTTTGTCTCACAAGAATTCATTGAACCAGGGTGGGCATCATTCACCCTATTCTTCTAATTTGACTAGGATTTCTCCAAATTTTATTTGTCATCTTGGTTAAAAATCAAATCTGAAAGCTCTGTGGCTATTTTCTAAACTATCTTGGGGGAAGAAACCGTGATGCTTCTCCAATAGCCCTCTAAAACCTGTAAAGCAGTGGTACAACCAGCACAGGAAAGGTTAAGATAATTTTAGACTTAAACTTTCAACAAAATAGTGTTCTTTCATGCTGCCAATGAAAAAGCCAAATGATATAGGACCTTGCTGCTTTTGTGTGCTGCATATACAAGGGAAGAAAGTGAAAAATGTATATATATAAGATCCACCCTATGTCCAAGCAGTTACTGTCTGCTCAAAATAAAGAAATACCAAAATTTTGTCTCAAAAATTCTTTGGGACGAAAGGGTAATATTACTTACTGGATGTCCATATAACAAGGAAAAATGATAACTTGTGTGCATTCCACCCTCCCCACCCCCCCCCACCCCCCCCACCCCCCTTACAATATCATATGGTTACTCAAAAAAAAGACAAAGCATCCAAAAATAATTTTACATCTTCCAGCTACATTTACCTGTGATTATATTTCTCCACTGCTTCATTAATATCCAAATAATTTATTATAAAAGAGGATTTACAATTTTATATTCTGTGACTGGCCAATAACATTTGTGTAATCTTCTGTTTAAATGTAGCCACCTTCCCTCTTGCAAACACCACTGCTGACCTTAAACTCACACAATATTATCGGCTCAGCAAATTACACCAATAGTCTCATTGTATTTTTTAGCACATAAGCTTATCAGGAAAAGTCAGGAAGAGAAAAATTCACCCTTCTTTGGAAAAAATATTGATGTAATAAACCAAAGATAGTATTATTAACAAGTCTAAGTTCAAATACAGTTATATTAGCAGCAGGAACCAGAGCTGCTTGTTAGTCCTTTAAACAGTGTCTTATTAAAAGAAGTCTCAGACACTGGTAATTCAGACAAACTTTTCTCCTTGCTCTCTGTTCTCACTCTTATTTCACCATGAATCCCAGCTTCAGGAACATGAGAACTTGCACAAATTCAACTTCTTAGTATTATGTGTATCACTCACTATTCAAACGTAAAATTTGTATACGCAGGGACAAACTAAAGCTGACATTCTTATATTAAAAACAACCACAAAAATTTTCTTTCTCCCCTGCCGGGAGTATGTGCCTCAGTGGTACCTTGCACAAATTAATGGCTGATACAGGCTGTGAGCAAGGCTGATAAATGAGGTGAGGAAGTGGAAATATACGTGCCACATGTGTTTCTAATATTTTTACATTCTGAGCAAAAGAAATAAAAATATTCTTATGGATTGCCTTATTTTAGAAGGTCTGTCATGCAAAGAAGTTTTAGCATGGGAAGCTTTGACTCTTACCAAAATGGAAACAACCAACAAGTCAACCCATCTGCCTGGTTTTTGAGTTGACCCTGAGTGGGACAAACAGCAAACCAGGACCTTGTTGCACCACTGCAGGATGTAATCCCATAACAGGTATAAACTGATCCGTGCCTGTTAACACCTAGCAGTCACACTGCAATCTGCATTGTCAGATATATCTTACTGGGAACGATAAGCCCACAGGAAGAAATGGTGAAGACTAATCAAACTGTGGATTGAGCACAAGGAAATTGGAGGAAGGGAGGCCATATTACAGAAATTCACAACTACAGGACTTGGAAGTGTAACACGGTTAGCATTTGACTGTTGCAGCTCATGTTAGACCATACCTAACCTCAATTTAGTTCAAGTACTGAATTTGCACAAGTGACAGCAGAATGCTGAGGGCAGATTTGGAGCCGCTGTACAGCACAGAGCTTCCAGAGGAGCCTTTTGCCAAGGAGAAGGAGATGATCTGCCTGCGTGATTTGTCACACAGATTCATCCATAATGCTCCCTTAGTCCCAGGTGGAAAGCGTCCCACCACCACCTCAGCCTGGAATAATACTTCTGGGTTTCCCAGCTGTCAGATGCTTTGCTACAACCAGCAGATGTCTTCCCCAGGAGAAGGCAGAACTTTTGAAAAGCTTGGCTGGCAGAGGGAGCTGGCCCACAGGAGTGAGGCAGGGTCTATATATATAGCATCTTTTCTGAAGTACTCTCTGTTATTTTATACCTTCTAGATGTAACTAGCTTTTGACATCAATGACGTGCCTGTCAGGCAATAGCTGTACAGCTCTAGGATGGTGCAGCCATAGGAGTATTATCTCCTTGAGGGGGCGCAGCCCACTGAAAGGAGGATGGGAAATTAGGGCTGAAAGAGTGTCAGTCTGTGTGAACTCACATGTGTGGAAGGAAAAAAAAATATTGCTGAATCAGTACAATGTGCCTTTCCATCCCATGCTGCTACCTCCAGCAGCTCCCTCATTAAGACATACATTTTAAATCTAGAAGCCTGTGTTTTCAGCGCTTAAATAGCCAGCCTTCTCCCCAGATTTAATGATTTGGTGTATGTAAACACAGTGCAAAATAGAAATTGTTTTCCATAGAAAAAAATAATAATTTACAAAAGTTGCAATTCTTTAACATGTGAAATACACACATAAACACACACTCACAGAGCAGGATATAACTGTTGGTAAATGCGGACTTTATAACAGGTAACCTTTCTAATCTCATATGGAAGATGTGTCCTGGATATTAAGTTGATACTGCACCTAATTTCACCCAGAGTCTCAATTCCATAGTTCAATATTTTTCATTTATTTCAGGTTTTCATGGTTTGTTTGTACAATGCTAGAAAGCTTTTTAAGTTATTCTTCATGCTACAGTTCTCGTTTTGGTATTCATGAAAAAATTCTATTCCAAACAAACAACAAAACCCCAAAATCCTAATCTGCTTTTTGCCCCTCCAGGGTGTGAAGAGGAAGAACTCTAAAAGGAAGCATTTGCAACTCAGAAAAGCCCACATCTGTAGAAGCACATAAACTGAAAGGAGAAAATATTTTTCATTAAGTCGGGGCAGAACTGTTTTGTATTCTAGCCATTTACATAGAACAGGATTATAGTTTAGCACTAAATAAGTGCTAAAGTAATACTTGGTAAAGTATATTTATCTTCTTAAATATAATCTTATAATCAGATGTAGCAGCGTCTTAAACAAATGCATTCCTCAATAGGTGATGTTATACCATGCAAAGTAGGGGAATCATTTCACAGGAATTTGATACACTGTTAGCGCTTTTATCTTGTTCCTAAGACATAGCATTGTTTGGGCATTAAAAGAATATTAAGTCCAAAGTTGCAAAATGCAGTTTGTCGCCTGTTTCAGTGTTGTTTGTTGTGTTCTTCGTACTTTGATTTACAATCCTCTGTGATAGAGTTGGGAAAAAAAAAAAAAGAATAAAACCCCAATGACAGAGCACAGTTTATACTTCTCCTAAGCTACTACACATTTGCTCCTACTACAGGGAGCAAGATAGGTGCAGGCTGATGTTTGCAGTTGGTTCCTTGTACAAAGCCTCAAATGCTCACCATGGCCTACATGGAGTAGCACCAGAAATCTCTTCTAAATTTACCAGGCAAATATACTCAGTGAGGTGATGTTAACTATCTTGCTGGTGATGGTCATCATATCAACAAGCTGCAGAGTACCCAGGATTTTGGATCTGCTAGATGATGATGAATGGCCTGAGGCAGACCAATGACACTTACAGACAGCTGTTGACAGCTGTGAGAACTGAAACTGAGGGGAGAGCGCAGGAGAAAGCACGGAGTTTGAGAACTGAGTGGAACATATTAATACATATGAACAACCACTTTCATCATAGTGTTGTTACTCTGTGTTACATTCCTGGAGTTACTTTGTATTTTTAAAATCTGAATTTTATCATAACAAGACAGAAATTTGTTAACCAATATATGGTTGGTTTATTTCACTATTTTTAAATTACTGACATACCTCTTTCCCCCCTCTACCAGTACAGAATGTGGCTGTACATTTCAGTCTTGATTAGCGTACTATTTTCGATAGGGCTTTCTTCAGATAAACAGGTAAATAGTCACAGGTAAATACAAAACCCACTGCTCTACGAGTTAGTTGGCAACACAGGCTTTCTATAGAAAAATATTGTAATTAAGACCTCTATTTTTCTAACACAACCTGGTTTAATTTTAAGCATAGAGCTCTCTCATCAGTGTCAGCAGGATTACTTTTGTGCCTAAAGATATGCAGATGCTTAAGTGTTTGCAGGATTGGCTATTTAGTTAGTAGTTAGCAGTTAATTGATTCCACCCACTAATTAATAAAGGAGGCAACATTGCATTTCCTATTTCCAAATCCAGTCATGAAGGTTACCCTGTTAAAGGATTAATGAGATTTGTACTGGCAATTCCATATGCTTATTCTTGTTCCAGTGCAATGGTTTCTTCCCAAAAGGAGCTACATCTTAGAGGTAAAGGATAATTTCAGAATCACAATATCTGGAGATTTTGGCAAAGATAGAAAGTCTTGCACTTTTTTCCAGTCGAGAAAGAATCAGTTTTAATTTAAGGAAAAAGCCATTTCTTTAGAAGGGTCAGTGGGAAGATAAACAAGAGATTCTGCCATGTAAACAATGCAACCCTTGTCAAAACTACCCCCATTGACTTCCGAGGATCTCTGTGCAGAGCATCTGCAGTTTGGGCTAAGTGTCTAATTCTTTATCAAACAGCACTAACCTGTTTCCCTGTCAGTATCTTCTGGCTGTGGATTCTATAGCTTATAGCTGTGTTCATTTCTCATTCACTTTAATTTTGCAGAGGATTAATTTAATTGACTGTTTCATTAGCCTTATGATACAGGAAAGTACAATGCTGCCAAAAGGTCATTGCAATATAAAATGCACTTTCACTCAAATAAATATATATAGATAATAAACACATGAGTATATTCATGCTGTTAAGGAGAGATTTTTGTATCAAGTGCCTGTTCATATAGCATTTAATTTCTTTCTGTCATTCCCTGTGGTTTGCCTGCCTTTATTAACCAATGGAGAAGGAGCGCAATGCTTAGCTGAAATATTCCGAACTGCAGAGCATGGGATGGTGAGCAGCATCTGCTCTCCAGCTTTGAAAGTCTGTATGGAGACTGACTTTACTTGCCGCATAAAGTTCTCATTTGCAGTTGTTCATATCTCAGTAACTAGAAGAGCTAATTACTTAAAAATTAGGCAGCACTTTCATCAGTCAGTAGCTGAAGAAGTGAGATGTTTCTGAAATGTGTTCATTTGTCTAGGCTACATCAAAGGCATAAACCTAATTTTTTAAAAACCTGATGTGTGTTTAAATTGTATATTGTTCCTCAAATTCTCTTTTCAGATTTAAAATCGCTCAGTGGTTCAAAGGAAATATTCAAAAAACAATTGAAGTATAAAGGGATAAATTAAGATTCTATGTAAAGATTCCCAGTGCTGTTAGCGGGTTTTGAAAAAGCATACGTTTCAAATGACTTGCTAAACATTCTGTCTGCCAAAAGTAATACAATAATAATTTGCACTGGTGAAATATTTTTCATCAAAGAATCATAGAATGTGCTATAAAGCTGGCAGTAAACTTATTTCGACTGAGAAGAAATTAAGATACAGGGTTTAGGACCAAATATCTGTCACTGTTGTGATGTTATTCTGTGCCAGGATGGAAGAGTCAGATCCTCTTTATACCTTCAGGAAATGAAGGCTTCCCCTTCTTTCTGATGCTTTGTGTTGGTTGACAGGACATTCTCCTCTTAGTCTAGATGATCTTTAGTTCAGTGTCCACTGTCGCACAGCAAAACATATTCCTAAAGTCACAGTGTATCTATAGTCTTTCTTTTCATTGAAACAAAAATATTTAAGCATTTTCTGCACTCATTATCACAGCACAAAAGAGGTCAATGGAAAAGTAAAACTCTGCTCTGCAGCATCCGCAGCCTCCCTGGGAAGGAGTAAGGTTCCTGATCTCTGCAGTCACAAGAGCAAGCCTCACTCCGCAGACCTGGAGTATAATCTGTAGGCACCTGATATATAACATGTATAGAGCAAAGAGTGTGACGCAGGCGGGTGCCAGTTAGGAATTGGCAGGTATATGTATGCACGTGAGGTGAGGTCACGTTGGCCCATTCCTCCAGCAGGTCTGTGTTCCTCGAAGCAGCACCCCTACCTTCTCCTTGGCCATACCCCAGGCACTCGTCACCAACCTGCCAGCCAGCAGCCCCTAAGCACCGAGCAAACAAAGGGAAAAGCACACTGCTGCTCACTGCCAAGATGTGCAGTGCGGCTGAGGGAATCTCCAAATGGGAGTTAAAAATCAAGAGTATCGTATCTACCCCCTGATGCTTAACAGAGCTCCACCTGTGTGGAAAAGAGCTCCCACCCCACCGCCTCAGTGCAGGGCAGGCTCCAACGCTGCTTTCTGTAATGAGGTCCAGCAACCAGCAGCAGGGAGATGCCACGTAAGGCTCTGTGGATAGGACTCCTGTCATGTAAAATAAAATCTATCCCCCCCTCCAAGTCTTCCAGAAGAGAAAAACAGTAAAACTTTTGCTTTTATATAAAAAATAGGTTTATTCTGATGAAACTTTGAAGCAAATAAAAAACCTGTCTTGCTTTTGCAAAGATTCCTAGATGCACCTACCTTCATCTGAAGAGTGTGTTAACATAAGAGGTTTGGAGTTTGTGCCTTTAAGTATTTGATCACAAGGAGGGGAGGAAGAAGCAACCCTATACAGTGAAATGTAATGTAAATCCAACATTAATCTCCAATTAACCACTGCTTGAACACCTAAAATTAGGAGCAAAGCCTTGTGTTTAGGAACCTTAATTTGATTTTCAGAGAAAAACACATTGACTGAAAGCTGTGAATATGAAGGGTGACTGAAAATCAAGCCTTTGTTGTTCCCAAAATATATCAGTGGCTTTCTATATAACCCTGAGCTTAGGAAATCTGAATTAAAAGCAACAAATGCAATACACACACATGCACACATACAAAACTCAACCCCCAAATTTCTGCCTGTAATTGGAATACCTAATTTTTACATCACCCGAGTATTCCAGATAAAAATGGCTTTACAACTTTACTGGCATTACAGTATCTTTTTTCCTGTACTGTGTCTATTCAAGTAAAAATTCATCTATTTGCAAATACTGGCCTAATGTGCTTCTTAAATAATGAGAATCTTATAAACAAACTGAAAATGTAATTACAGGCATTACAGGCACAAAAGAGAAATGCAACTAGCTCTCCAAATTTCCTGTGCAAAATTAGCAAGACATAGTCTATATACATCTTAATCCTAGGTTGCTTTTTCTTCTGTTGGATATTGTTATTTTTTGACCACTTTTTTGCAAGTCATGAGAATACAGGATTTTTTTACCCAGTTGTCTAAAAACTCTGATGCATTACCCATGTGGGAATCCTAGTGGTACTTTGTAATGGAAGGGAAAACAAGAATTAGGTAGAGAAAAATCAATTTAGCCACCGAGCACAAGGGTCACAGCCAAATTAGTTTCAGTACTGATGGCAAGGTGCTATGATTTGAAAGGGAAACCTGATAAAGTAAGAAAGAGGTAATAGTCAGCAATGTTTTAAATCATCTGGAAATAACATGGGCCATGACACAGCACCACGGCATTGCACAAGCACTACAGGTGCTCTGTTTTTCTATCACAGCTTCACATTTCTTTCAGAAAATAGGTAGACCAAGTGTTTAAAGACCTGAGTGCAAGGAAAATATGTCATGCAGCAAGACCCCTGCCAACTTTGTGTTTCATAGCAGTACCAGAGCAGAGGACGTGATCTGAGATAGAGCAGAATGAGAGAAGAGGCCAAAGAAAGAACATGACCATGGCAATGAGACATCATTTATTCATACTTTTACTGCCAGGAGTAAATAAAGTTATGCTTGTAATTATTGCAGCATATGCGGAACTAGAAGGAAAACTGCTGAAGGTTTATTGTCCAAATAGCACTTAAAGGTAGTTAATTTATACATAGACACACTAAAGAAACAGTACCCATTATCACTGCTGTCCACTCTAACACATTCCATCTTCAGCCAGATTTAATTTAACAAGAAGAGCCTCAATCTGCCACTGCTGCAGTCTCTCCCTTCTGCACTTCACAGCTTCTTTTATGTGTCTGGAGAGAGAAGGAGGCACTGTAATTAGCTGCTGATATTAACAGGCTCTCTTTGGCTTTATGAAGTTGGAAATAAATGGTCACATTACTGAGCAGACTGCTGGATGCTTGTTGTATTTTGTTTTAAAGAGTTATTTAAACTGGGCATGAGAGCTGTTGTTTCTGTGCTGCTTGCACAGAGTTGCTTCATGCCTTCATGTAATGGAGTTTTTCATTCTGTGTCAAAGCAAAGTGGGGTCCCAGTTCTGTTTGTGTTAACAGTATTGCTCCAGCCAAGGAGATTATAATCTCTAACGTGAGAATATGAGGACCAGACAGCACAGCAGCACAGAGATGTGTACAGATATCTTCTTCAGGAATGTAAACATCTGAGTCTTAAACATCCCCCCCCCACCCCCCCCCCCCATTATTTTGCCTAGTACAAAATCAGATAAATCTTCCTAGAAAGCAGGATATTCTCAGAAGTGTGAGGTGGCAGTTTCATAAAATTGTCATATTGTCACTGCTTTTCACAGTACTCGTAGGAACTTCATTTTCTCCAACCGCTATCTCCAAGTCGGTTGAAATTGGCCAGAGGGCTAAAAAAATTATTGGACAGGTCAGAAATACAGGGAAAGTTGCCAGAGGAATGAGTTTAATGGTGGAGAACTCACTTTAATGCTCAAAACAGTGCAGAGAGCAGCACATGTGGCTGAGTTACAAAAGCTTCAGCAGCCAGAGGCTCACACCGAGGACAGATTTCTGTTAGATGGGCAGAACAGTCAAAGAAGCTCCATTGAAGACAAAATTCCTCCTTTACCCATACAATGTCAGTCAGCTTTTCCTGAAGCTTCATGAAGCACCTGCCACTGCTCTCTTCACAATTGCACCAGCATATTTTCCGTGAAGGTTTTTTCTCTTTTCCTCTCCACAGTTTTTGTTTAAAGAGGTAGAACTGCTATGATTTAAGCCACAGGAAATGTTTCTATAACATTAAATGAAAAACAAATCTTTCCTAACTGTTGGCTATCTCATTTACATAATGGATGATTTCTGTATTTCAGTGCAGAGCCTGGCAGAGATCAGGAGAGAGATATTAGCACTCCTTCTAAAACATACATTTGCACTAATGTTTGCTTATACTAAGTACCTGGGGAAGCTCCTTCAGAGATTTGTTGAGCAATAAGCACTGTAACCTTTCAGGCTAAGTCTCTGCAGTGGGAACCTTAGGGACAATATTAACTGACTTAATGGATTCTTGCATTTGCTATAACATATATGCTTCTCTAACCCGCTTTCACTCTTCCACAAATTAAACTCAAACTCTCTTTTTAATGTTTAAGTTTTCTCTCTTGTTCATACTGCAGGTATTTTATCCTGCCATCTACTCATTTTAAGCCCTCAATAAGCAATACTTAACGGAACAGCTTCCACTGCAAACTCTCGTAAAGCCGCAAACTCTCCGGGCAGCGCTGCCTCCTCCTGCCAGCCCATCGGGGAAATCTCCCCATATCCCTGCTTGCCTGTGGTTTGTGGAGGTGGGAGTGGCAGCAAAACCCCGAGTTTTCTACAAGCATAGAGTAACACTATCTACAGAAGTTTTTAATAGACTGAGTCTCCGTACATCCCTGCTTTTTCAATAAATGATAGACATCTTTTGAAACCCCAATTTTTATCCTTAGTTATACGGCAGTATTTCAACGGATAATATCATCTCCCCTTTCTTAAGCATATTTTCTGCGCTAGAATGAAGAGCAAGTTTAAAATTGAAGATCCTTATTTTACATAATTATATGTAAAGGCAGGAAATGTATTTCTATCATTTATTGAAGCTTTTTACAAGAATTCATTCCTGAATTCTGAAGGAAAGTACATTTTATATGTATAGAAAATACCAGCAGTAGCAGTCAAGAATAGCTATGGTAACAAGTCTAAGAGATTTTGACTCATATCATAGTCAGTGAATAAAATCCCTTTATGTGAAATATCCCTGAAGACTTTTTCCGAACAAAATTATACAACTGTTTTTCCCAGAGTGTGATGGTGTATCACACCGCTGACAAGGCCTAGGAAACTGGTACACTGCTGAGGGCTCTTTTCACAACACATGCTTAGCAATGTGGATGCACACAGGGTCTCAATTCACTGCATGGCTAGAAAAAGGTGTTGCTTTTTTTAAAGAAAATTTGTTTTCTGAATAATCTTACTATAGAAATTACAGGTGAAATCTTGAAAAGGAGATTAAAAAGGCCACAGAAAGTGCCTTTGGAAAGAAAGTTGCTTTTAAAGTGGCATCAAAAATTGAATAGTATGTTTATTTTACATGCAAGATGAAGAGTAGGGATCCTCATTATTGTAATATCAGTGAATTTTGACAGGTTTGTTTGTGTTCTCAAATCATTGCCATAATTCAGAATTATAAGAAAAAAAAAAAGTTTTACTTGATATTATTGACAGTTTGCACTTCAAGGTCATCTACTCTAAAGTTCAAGAGGGATGCAATCCATTGTTCAAATGTCTATGAAAATTATTACTGTTAGCCAATGAAGAATTTTCTAACAGTATGATGGCAGGTTTTTAACATCAGTCTATTTACAAATAGTTTCATTTGAAGTTAAAAAACCTGTTTATTACATCCAGAGAAAAAAACTGTTTGTTACACCCAGATAATGTCTCTAAGAGTGAAAATTTGTGTTTTTTTCTGACCAGAGTGCATGTGCTTCACTGGAGATTTAAATGTCTGAAAACAGGTTACTTTGACTTTTGTTAGGTTTCATTGGTGACTGATGCCTGAAGTAATGACAGCCTAACACAGACGTGGCTTTGCCTCTGTTCACTTGACATTCTCCTGACTTACTTGCTTGGGGATTTGCAACTTTAACCACTCAAGTCTCTGTAACAGAGTTGTCTTAAAAAAGAAATCAGCATCATCACATCCTGTACTTCCTATTAAATGTCAGAAAATGAGAACTTGCCAGGAATGAAAGTTTTTACCCAAGGCTTGCTTTTAGCAGGAGATGTAGCAACACTGTGACTGTTTTATTTAACCTGCATTTAGAAAGCCATAATGCATTTTGGATGCTCCTGTTATATGTGCTGTGATATGAGTAGCCTGGGAGGCAAGTAGTCAGATACATTCTGAGTTTTCTGTTGCTTAACAGAGGAACTGTCATAGTATGTCACCTGAAAAATACATCTCTATGTCCTGTTTCTGACCATGACTGGCAAATGATTCTTTTCTGAGGAAGAGAAGCCTTCATTTGGTCCTGGTTCCTAGTCCAACAGAGATCACTGTCAGGTGAGCTCATAAGGTCATACCCGCAATTAGTGGAGAAAGAGAAATATTGTCCAGCCAGATACCTCCAGACTGCATTTTGAATGCATCACCAATACTTTCAATTTTCACAGCTTTGTGATCATCTAAACACCAAAAGGCAAGGCATCTTATCACCAAAAAGGTTAAAAAATTCCTCCTTAGGTAGATATTATTTTGCTTTAATTCTACAGTCTTCCATTGGAAACATGGGTCAGTGGAAATTCATTGCACTTCTCTGGTCCCTTTTGTAGCAAAAAGAAAATCTGCTTACTTATGTTCTCTGCACCAGACTGCAGCCTTCGTCCACCTCCTCTGGTGGACATTTTGATATTCTGGCTGAACATTTTTCTGTATCTTTGTGCTTACAGATTCCCTCAGAAAATCAAAGGACTTCTCTCCTTCATCTCCTTCAAACTGTAGCCATGAGGAGGGAACTTAATGGGGAGGTTTCAGTCTAATTCTGGTCCTCAGTATTATCACACCTCTTTGCATAGCTCTGTTGGGTGGCACCCACAGGATCATCAGATGCTCTTAGGGACTGCTGCGCAGCCAGGGATACTCTGCTCAATGTCCTTACTGTTTTTTTCTTCTGAACCTCCCTTCTGTCTTTTTCTACACTTGTTGTGCATATTTGTATCAATTTTCATCAGTTTTGAGCCCCATCCCCTTTTCAAAAGCTCTTTCTTATTTAGAAGGATTTACTCTAACTCTTTCTATATATTTTCCAATAAAGATGCTTAGAAGAAGAGTATCAGAACTGGCCGGATACACAGCAACACCTTCTCATCCTTGCTCCCACCAGCCTGAGTCTTGAATGGATCCTGAGCTAACATTACGCTTCATCACTCTGCTTCCACCTCAGTTACAAAGGTGAACAATATACAAACCGCCTTTGAATTCCAGGAAAAAAAGCCCAACAATCACAACACAAAAAATCCAACTGTATAGAGAATTTCACGTACGTTGTTGTATCAACACGCAGATACTTCTACATTTCTTTAAAACTCAACAACACATGATTGTTCCGGATGATGGTTACTAGCCTCATTAAAACTTGTGGAGATCAAAATCTCTTAAAAAGATGTCTGGGAAATTCTGTCTTTGAAGCTACCGTTTATCACTTTGTCCCAACAGCCTGCTGCCCTAGACTGTTGCTCAGTTTGCTTATGTATAGATTCAGATACATCTCCAGACGTGCTATGGTGTGGGGTTTGTGTTTTTGTTTTTTTTTTTTTTTCTAGATGGACAGAGCCACACAGAGATAGATACATTCTGCAAAGTCACGAAGACCTGATAGGACAAGCTGATAATACCTCAGTTCAGCCACAGGAGCTATAAATGCCTCATATTTGGGCAGTTTAAGAAGATGTGTTCCCTATTTGATCATCCCCTTTCCTTTATCTTCCCAAAACAAGAGCACAATGAATTAATTTCACCTGCCAGTTACAAGTTGCTTCCATCTAAGTGCTGAGGAGTCTTGCCAGAAAGCAACATTTAGTACAATGTAGGACAGCCTGACTGGCTTACGTGACAGAAAAGTAAGCCATGAAACATATATTTCTTTTCCATCCTGCAGTCTTCTAATTACTGCATCCAACGAAAGGACAAAAAGACTGTGTGATTAGCAAAGGGTGGAGCAGCCCCTTTTGGCAGCAGTATATCTCAGATGTAAAATGAAACTACACACTAAATTTACACATACGCATTTCAGTGAGCAGAGCTGTACTTGTGTAATAGATGACAGTATTTGATGTTAGCTCCTCACATGCATCACACAGTGAAAATCATGTTCTATTTTTTGGCATTACAGACATACAGTATAAAGCCTCCTATTCAAATCATCGATCAAGTTATAGCCATAAATAAAACTATGAGTTCAAAGTAAAGAGGAATTTGACCCAGTGATGGACTTTGTCTGGGAGACAGTTTTATCACATAGAATTTGATCATGCCAAACCCTTAACAGTAAAATAAGTAGTTTAAATTTATCACTCAGTATTAAAAAACAATCTGGATTTCACTATTCTTCACGCACAAGTTTTCTTTGCCTCTACAGAGCTACACATTTGAGTTAAATGTCAGTGAAAATCACCAGTACAAATATAAAATGTGTCAGTGTGAATCATATCACTAAATTTATGTAGCAATTGACACTGGCACAAGCTTGATCTCATTCTTGTATGACCCAGTCTATTTTGGGCAGTCATTTCTTCCACCTAGTTTCCTGAGAATTATGCACGTATTTACTCCTCTAACTGTCACCTTTAAAGCTTCTGGGATTCTTTGGCCAATTTCAGCCAAAGCTAATGGGCAGAAATTTCAAAGATATTCATACCTACATATTTTATGCAAAAAGGTGGCCACTACAGATCAAAGACCTTATCACTATGTTTGCAAGGGAAAGGCAGCAATATGACCCCTTTATTACACAGCAGAATATATTTGTGACTATAAGTCACAGACCCACAGGAAGTCAGATTTTTACTGTTTGATGTGTTTGCACAATGTTTCAAAACCAATAAGGATTACCTGTGTCACACAGTAGGCTCCTATATTGAAATTCCAGCACTGCATTTCATTTTTACAAGCCTTTATTAAAGGTTCCTATAGACTCTTCATTTATAATTATCACATAGAAGAAAAAGTCAGATGCCTGTATTATAAAACTACTTTTATTTTTTAATAAAAGTCTGATTATCTTGTTAAATGCCTATTCATACATTCAATTGAAAATAATAATATTGAATCCTTGTTTTCAAAATACCTTTTAATTAAAGCAACCAATCCAATACAATTTCTTCTGCTGCTTACAAACTTATTTCTGTATGTGTCTTTCCAACCCATTTTAAGTAGGGAAAATGTATAGAGTGGCAGGAAAGATAAAGGCCAGATTCTGATTGTAAAGAAACGCATCCAAGTTTGTCTAAGGAAAGGATTGGTTCAGATTGTCGTACTTTTTAAGGCAACATTATGGACCGTATGTATTGGGTTGTTTATAAAATCCATTTCTATTAGGCAGGAGTTCATTGGAGTCTGAGATAGCTAAAATCAAATTAAATGCGTTTAACTGACCTTGCCAGTCTTCAAGATTACAGACTGGTTTGTGTTTGTTCTGACACACAGATGTCCAGATTTTGAGTAGAAATCATTCCTATTTCCAGGCCATAAAATCCTCCACTAGAAAGAAAATTCACACATTTAAAAAGGGTGAATTAATAGCGGTCAAAGAATATCATAACCTAGTGAATCATTTTCTTTTTTAATTCTACTCAGCCTCCCATGAGTTTTCTGACTTTTTCAGGGTTGCCCAACTCTGGAGACTTCTTTAATGAATGGTTTTAAGACTTCTGTATTTATCTCACTATTTGGAGGTGAGATTACCACATCATGCAGTTCTGTTTCCGGAAATATCTGTTTTCTGATATATAAAGAATGGAAGTATTAGCAGTGATTTAATACAGAGAAGGAACTATGAAGCATCTGACATCAGGTCCAAATCCCATGATATGGTATAAATCATGAAATGCATCCAGTTACATTTTAATGGGAAAGACTTTCATTGAAGGAACAGGCTGAGAGAAGAGCAGTTAATGCGTCATTTCTACCAGTTAATACCTCAGCATTACAGATCTGTCTCAGAGGAAGAAGCTAGGTGAAAGACTCAATATATTGAGATTTTTAAGCAAAAACAGTTCCGGAGCCCAAGATGTCTCATATACAACAAAAGCACTATCCTGAGTCAAAGTCCACTGAAGACCACTTAGTTTCCCAGGCATTTAATTAGATTAAAGGCGTATGTGCAGCACTATTTACTGCTGGGCATTTGCTCATCTCTTAATGGAAACAGAAAGGTGAATTCCTGTAGGAGACATGGGAGTTTATACAGCTACTTAATTGGAGCCTTGTGGCCTTCTCATATGGGCCTGATGCACAGAAGTGGAGTCAGAGTTTCATCTCTTCCCTGATGCTGAGCACTCAAAAGGCACATGACGGGAGTAGGCTTTGTCAGGAGCTGGTGAGTGTTGAGCTGTTGCCTGAACCTAACAGGGACTGAACAGGCAAAAACTTGTTGCATGTTACACAAGATCATCATTGAATTGCACTTGGCAATAGACATGAATAACATTGCCTGCATTTAGCCACAAGCAGACACTTTTGCAGAAAGCCTTGTCCTTAAATAACAAAGACTAAAGCATTATTTTCCACAGTAAAAGATACTATAGCTCTGCAAGATCCCAGTGCTTTAATATTTAATCAAGGAAACGTTTCTGACTTCGGTGTGGTTCCTTTGTACAAAAACATAAAAGTAAATACGAATAACTGCAGAATGGGATGCCAAATTAGCAGAAGCTGGCTCTTTCACTGAAAAACAGAGCAATGATCTCAAGATGCTGTTGGTAAGAAGGGCTGACATTAGCTATGTGACTACATGTGTATGTATTTCCATGCAACCTATATATTTATTTAGATTCTTTCCATTAATGTCAAGAGATTGCTTAGCAACGCACAACCATGCCATCCTGTAGGACAAGTAGTAATATTTATGACGGTGAAGAGAGGAAACAGTGCATAATAAAGTGTCATAACTGCTTTAAAAAAAAAAAAAAAAAAACAAAGAAAAAAAAAGCCTAGATTAATTTTTCACTCATGTTTGCTGTGTAAGCATAATGGTCCAAACCCAATAAGCACTACATATGTCATGTTCTGGATCTCTATAATGAAATTTTTCTATTGCGTTTAGTTGTCCCGCATCTTTATAGATGGCCAGGCTGGATGCTCATGTGAGAATCATACTACACTGCATTAGGAAACTACCTTACACTTTAAACAAAATCTTGTTATGTAGCTTAACTCCCCTTCCTATTTCCAAATGCAATAATATTGAACACTTCTGAAGTAAACAGTCTTTTGTTTAAGTAAACCAAACAAACTTGTCTCCATTTTATCACTGAACTATAAATGTTCTTTTCCTCCGTTGTTTATTTAGTGCAAGGATGGACTTCATCCAACAAGAACCTGTTCAGTTTGGTATTAGAGTTGAGAGAAGTCTTTCATAATCTCGTAGCTCAACACCACTGAGACCATCCTCACTAGAGAACTAGCACCTCATGTGCCTTCATTACACAACAGCTGGCATTTCTGCATGACACACAGAGCTACATTTAATAAGACCAGGAAAAAAGTAGAAAGTTAATGTAATTTATGTTTAGAGACTGGAAATAAATTTATTTGACTTCTGTAATCCCTGTACTATGCAGTAGCACTCTGTTTCTGGCATTCTCTAAAACAATTCTGGAAGAAAGGTTTTCTTTGAAGACTTAAGGGATGTAAATAGATTTTTCAGCTTAAAAACAAACCAACAAACAAATATACTAAGCAGCAAATCTATATACTAGTTCCCTGTCTGCAACACTCCCAGCAGTTCTAAGAGCAAAATAAATCCCTATGGCATTACTGTTTCTTTACAATATGTTTTGATTTTGTTTTAAAACAGCATCTTGCTGTTTTTTCCTATACTGGCTACCACAAGCACTCTGTTTTCAGTAAATGTTTTCCTTAAGAGTAATAAGAAACCTTGTCCCATTTGGGCTTAGCCTCCCTCAGAGCAAACACTGTTCTGGTGCCAGGTCTGTGGGGAGGAATCAAACAACATTAACTGTCTGGAATAACAGCCCTGCAACCGAACTTGCCTTTTTTCCCCAAGGAACAAAACCATTTATAAACTCCTCACAAGATGTACAAGCTAGCAATCTCTTTGATTAAACAAGCCACATCCATTGGTGATGGATATAAAAGAATTCAGATATAAAAGAAGCAAATGGAACTATAAATTATCTACCCTTGTATTTACTTAGGAACTTTAATTTTACTAAGTGTACCATGTTATATAGAAATAGCAATCCAAGGGCAGAGTATGCTCTACATTTTTAAGAGAAGCGTCTTCTGGATTTTATTCAGTTAGTCCACTTCAAATTCAAATCTGCAGATAATATCGTTTTTCTTTATGGCTTTTCACCAGATGCAAACCTGACTTCACCCTTGAAACTTCCCTTTTTTTCCTTTTGCAGATACTGCCTTTCCTTACCCAGACTTTTCCCACTTAAATTTGATGGAGCTCTTTGCTCACTCACTCATCCTGTCGAGTTCCCGGTATCACTTCAAGCATTTCACATGATTTCTCAGCACTTGTTAGTATAGAGCCTTGTTGGCTTCAGCTTTTATTTCTTGCTGGGTTCGTGCTTGAAGCCTACCTTGCTCCCATCATCCAGTGAATTGAAAGTCTCTGCTCTTCCGTCTTTAACAGTGAAACGGGTATTTTATTCTTTTCAACAACGCCTTCCACATAATTTCATTCTCCAACTTTGTAGAATTTCACAACCCTGAGTGAAATTATTACTTTGTCATTTCATCAGCAGAACATTAAATGATGGGGAACTTTTCTTTTTTTGACAACCTTTACCTTAACCTTCAATGACTCTATTAGAAGGCAATGATCATTGCTACAGAATTTTTAGCACATATTTTCATGTCTTATGCTGACTTCCAACTTTTCCTTTTCACCTTAACTTGAGTTAAAGTGCTATATATGAATTTATGGCAACCTGTAACTAAATGAGGGTAAATAGACAGTTCATGTTTTAAATCTGTACCTTTCCTATGTAAAGGAATTTCATGTAGATTTCAATCAGAGATGTTTCTGTTCAGGAGATGAGATTTTAATGGAAATGTTCTATATAGACTTTCATTAGGTATTTTGAAATTGCCCAATGAGATTGATTAAAACTTAATACTGGTACGAGTGACCTGGGCAAACACAGGCATGTATGTATGCATCCCTGGAATCTTTTCATTATGGAGATTTTAATTAATTAAATCAGCTTAAGCAATGTGTTTTTAAATAGAATTTCTCATAGTTCTCCCTCTTCTAGTAAGAAAGTTTCTTTGCCTCAGTCATTGCACTGTTGCACTGAATAGATCATCTCCATCTTCAGGTTCTTCACTTATCCACATTAATCAGATATGTTTTATTTTTACAGAAATAAATTCCTCCTGATAATGCTATCACAAACACTTCTGCTTAGTACAGAAATAAGAAACTTGCCAGTATTGGTGAGTCAGATCTTGTATGTACTACAAGTGACAGAGATGGGCTCTAGGACTCAAGGACGCAATTTAGAGTGAAACTTTCCTCATTTAGAGGTGTTTGGAAGGAGACCTGTATTTGTGGCCTTTGGGTAGAAGGTGAGGTGGACAACAAGTTTGATTTTCACTGATCTTTACTAAAGTCTACAATAGTTGTACTGATGGTATTTCAGTCATGGGGAGAATGGTTCTCTATTTTCATTTCAAGTTCAGATTTGGATTTTTAAAGCTTGGACAATATAAAAAAGGAAAAGTTCATTCAAGGGAAAAGAGGAGGATAGGGTAATCAGAATATATAGTAACCTATGCAGACTTTTCAAGGTGCCAGAAAGGATATTAATTATTTTAATTTTTAAAACCCACACCTCTTTTCATTTTAGAGATTAATTCAACATGTGAAACCGCCATCAAGGAATTCTTTTTTCCCCCCAAAATAGATAAAATAAAAATGATAAATGAAATCACAAGCTTTTGCATTGCCAGATGCTCTGATTAGATGCATTCCCTTCTATGTAGTAACCAAGTGTGACATTAAACCCTTCAGCATAGATCTAATGTTACTGATAATTCCCAGGTTTTCAATTCTCAGTATTCCTTTTATGCCACCATTCATGAAGGGGAGGATGTACATAACAGCTGTTTTTTGCTCCCACCCCCTTCAGGAAGCCTCCTGGTGCTTTGTCATCTCCTTGCTGTGCTCTCTGCCTTCTACCTCCGTGGTCCTGGGGAAGCAAGCCATGGTCGTGGGGATGCTCCTCAGATACACCTGGGAGACCATGTGGAAGGAGTAGATGTCACTTGTCCCTGCCTTTGGTGCCAAGGGAAGTTATATTCTCCCTTGCAGAGCTCCTTACAGACAGCTGGGCAAAACTAATTTTGCATCTCACAGGGGCAGTCTTCTCTCCCTTTGGGAAATGAGAAAATGGGAAATTTTGTACTCAGTGTTCACATGTAGATATTAACAGTTTGAGTTGTTATAGGGTTTTTTTTAAGGTTACCAAACCTTGGATGATTAGCCCATCTTTAACTAGAGAAAGTAAAAACCTGAGTCTTTAAATGAAATAGTAGTTATGGTGGTACGGCATGGAATCTTCCTGTAGTAAACAAAACCTGACTGTGACAAAACCAATTGTCAGAGCCTGAGGTCCACAATTTTCACTCAAGCCACAGGGGGTTTGGTGGGTTGTTCTTGGGTTTGTTGTTGTTGTTTGTTTTGTTTGTTTTCCCTCTAATTAAAAAAAAAAAAAAACAAACAAACTTCAGATTTTTCTAGCGAGAAAAAACATAATCAAGAAAACTAAATGGTTTTTTGAATTTGCCTAAATGTTAAATGTTTATGAAAAATTTAAAAAAAGCTTTCTATTCAGTAATAAGAAATTGAAAATAGAGTATCCCTTAGCTCTGACTTTTATGCATACTTTACGTTTTAAGGAAACACTCAATTTTAAAAATGAAATAAATATTGCTTGAATCTCTGCTAGGTAACAGCCACCCTTGGTGATTAGGATTCTATTCACTGTTGCCTTTATGCAGGTATTGTAATTATAGCTTGCAAACGGAGAGCACAAGATAATCATTATCTGCACATGTTTACAAGTTAAAAGAAATGCTGAAATCTATTTTATTGCTCCTTACTGAAAGTGTGAATAATCTTACACATTTGGTGCCCAACTGTATTATAGCAATACTTGGTGTTGCTGCACAGCCACCTATCCAAACTTATTCTTGTGCAATCTCTTGCAAAATCAGAAGATTCTCCTAAACATGTAGGTAACAAAAAGCCATGCTATAGATTGTTACAGGTTTTTCTATACGCTGTTCTGCTTGGCTTTGAAGCGGAGGCAAATCCTAAGAGTTCTAGCTGGTGTTTTCAAATATGTGTAATTTGAAGCATGGGTCTACTTAACATACGGTGGTTGACAGAAAGAAAATTCTCTAGAAATGCCATCGAGTTGTTGCCCATGTCTGGTATTGTTTTCTGACAAAAATCCTAAAACCCCTCATATGTTTGAGCTTAGGCATTGATTACAGCTGTCAGAATCCTACAAGAAGATGTAATTTTTCTAACTTTTGAAACAATAAAAAATGTATCTTTTTAACTAACATATTGGCAAAATAATATGTGAGCAGGACAGTCTCCTCCAAAAGCAGCTCCTAATTCTCCTGTTTGCTGAATGCCTGTCCTGCGATAAGTCCGGAGGGGAACAGAGAGATAGCCAGGTGATTGTTTCCCACCCACCCCTGCTCCCCCAAAACTCAGGAAGTCCTGATACTCCCAAACAGAACATTTGTGCAAAAAGTGGCAGTCAGTAATGTCACAACACATTTAGACCTCTAATTTTAATGCTATAAAGTGACAATTCCAAGGGCTACTCATCCATCATTGTTCCCCACAGAAACAGGCTCAAACAGTAAGCTGCTAACACACTTTCTCAGCTGCAAAGCCACCTATTTTCTGGAAGGATGTGTTTGTGTGTGAGTCAATTTCTTTTTCAGAGGCATATGAACATATGGCTACCTAAATCAACCTCAGAGATGATATATTCTGCAGCTCTGTTTATCTCACCTGTACATTTGAGCAAGGGCTGCATTCCACAATGAGCTGAGGTGTCAGGGGCGAATTCACCTCAAGGAGATTTGTTGTCTTCAGAAGTGAATATTGAGTTGATCCAAGGTAAGTAAAACTTCATTGTCGTGTTTGGCTGATACAGTTGGAAACTGGCAAATTTTTAGTATCTCCAAGGCTGTTACAAATGTGCAGTCAGTAGGCTGCAGCTATTTTCATGGACCTTTTGCGGAGACCTTTACAGATAGCTTTTGGAAAGGAAGGCACTTACCACCATTAGATAGCAGTCTTAATGCTTTGGGAAATACTTTCAACTAATGTTCCCGCTGGCAAATTGACTATCCATTTCTTCTCAAAGATGTCTAAGATGTAAATGGTCTTTTTCAGAGTACGGAGGTTGTGCATTGAAACCTGCTGTTCAACAATCCCAGCTGCATGCATGTTATTATCCCAGCACTGATTACAAGATCCCATTGACCACAAGCTGCCTGTCTGCCTGTCTAGATGGTGTGATTAGTGTATAATCAATCTTTAATCCAATCAGAAAACTCTCTGCCTGCAACTGATAAAGGTCTCGGCAGGGTACTGATGAGGCTAGAGCCTTGGTATCTCTAAAGGGACACCTGCAGCATGTGAGGTGCAGAAGCTAAGCAGGCTGATCTAAGAGAAAGGAATTAAGGTGGTCTGTAAAATATCTGATAAGCAACATTCAAACAGAACAAATGGGGTAACCAAAGTGTGGGGCTCAACAGCCTCACAGACCCTGAAACACTGCTGTTCGAAATCCTAGCACATGGAGAGGATCACGTTTTAGCTCAGGAAGATTGTTCAAGACATAACATTTAGTTTCTGCTTCCTAAAGAAGTAGCCAACAAAATAATTTATCTGATTGTATTATTTCCTCCAATACATTAATTCTTCTGTACTACTCCAGCTTTGTACTTCACTGTCTGTATGTCTTCACAGGATTCTGGAATGAAATATGACTGTGACTTTCCAAATCATAGTGCCAAGAAATAATTGCCTGTTCTTTGCCTCTTCTTTTTTAATTTCTAGACCCAAATTTAATTTTTCCCCCACTTTTTATCTCACTATTCTTTCCTAATTCTGCAGATGGGATACTTATAATTACAGCTCATATTAAAGCTGTTAAAAAATAGCACATTATTATGTGATAAACCTACGTGCTTTATATTAATCCCCATTGCTCTGCTTCAGGGCAAACAGTTTCTCATAACTTCCTTCCTATGATATGACCTGTTTCTATTACATTAACATTAAAAATTAAGAGAGAATCCTGACTCACGACCTTATTGAAAGCTAAAAAACTTCTAATGTACCTCTTTTGTAACCTTATAAGCATCTCTTAACTGTTTAAATGGAAACCATTATTTTTATCAATTGTATAATTATTTTAAACACAGTTCTATGAATTACCTTAATTCCTATAAATACAGATAATTTCCACACACCCCATGGATTTACTATTCTTTGTAACTTCTGGATGAGCTGCACTCCTACTTTCAAGCTCTCCAGGGTATATGGCAGCCATCTGAGGTACCTGCAGCAAAGCTTACATTTATCTATATTCACAATAAGCTTAAGATCAAAAGAAACATAATTATTCTGTCTACAAAGTCTTTTTTTTTTCTAAATGACCATTTCAGATTTAATAATTTCTCAGATTTCAAAGTCTCTCTCTAATCAGTAAACAATGAACACCATCACAGTGAAATAATCTAATTGTCACAGCTCAGACTTTCAAATAAATCTTTCAAGACTACTCTAAACTTGACAATTTAGGTAAAACCTGTTGTTACAATGTTAATATGGCCATAGCACCTATAAAATTCACAACGATCAAGTACGTACAAGTATTTGAAACATGCACTTTGGAGTCAGTATGGACTACTGTAACCAGTCTTATATCATGCTCAGGGCATAGTTTTAAGATTCACTGTGAACTAAAATAGCTTATACCCCATAGGACTGATTGTGCCTTTAAAGATATATGGAAAATATCTGCTCTTTATAGAATATGACCTTCATAACTCAATTTATGGGTCATTCCCTCACTTGTGGGATTTTTTCAATATCATAATTGTAAAAAGAGAAAGAAAGGAAGGAAAAATGTTCACTTATTCATTTTGCAGGGCCTTTTTATTAAAAGCAGAAATAACATTAGATGAAAATCATTTCGCTGATAATTTTAATGAAATATGGAGTGCTTTGAATATATTTTATTGCAGGCAATATAGAAAAAAGGCATTGGCTGCTTAATGTGTCATTTAATGAATGGATTCCACATCGCTTTACTTTGCTACATTTGGAAGTGAGGGCCATGCAAAGATAAAGGGAGTGCTTTCAAAAGAGGGCTTCTTCCAACATTTTTAAATTACACTTCACCTAATGGAAAGTGTGAAGTATAATGCAGCAGAAATGAGGCTGAACCAAAACACTGGAGCTAAATACCTTAACAAATCTCACTGAATTTCATTCTGTAAGCCCATCTCTACTATGGAAAAAACCCTGATGTAGGTTGCTGAAGGTCAAGCTGCTGTCAGAAGAATCCCACAAACCCAGAAATCTCATCTAATTTGCAATAAGCTAACACTGCAGTTGGTTGGTTAGCCCAGCTGAAGGTGAGGAACCAGGGTGGAAGCTCTGCCTGCAGAAATACAAGAGTCATTACAGGGAAGGCTGGTAGGCGTCATTTATTTACATCTTTTCCCCTTCTGATGTCAGCTCACAGAAAACCAAATTGAATTGCCAAACCTATAGAAATACACTCTAGTGGCCTATGTTTTTTAACAGACACGGTTCTAACCTAGCAAGTCTCCCATTCTTAACCCCAAACTACCTTAGACTTTCTCTGTTAACAGGTACCAGCTGTCACCACAGGCTTTTTTCCCTGTAAGAAGCAGATTCATTAGCTGTGTCTAAAATGAATGAAGCACAAATGGTAGCTGGCCTTGAGACCAGCTAGCACTGGCTGGTCAGGTCTGCATGCTGTAGCACCTGCCCCTGGGTCTGTCCCTTCAGAGCCCAGTGTCCTCTGTGCATGCTGTCCTTCGAGCTGCCTAGTAGTGCTGAAAGGGGCCATTCTCTGACTCAAAGATACAAAGATATTGGTATAAGAAATAAGTGGTCCGGGACACAGATCTTAGGTTTATTCCCTGATGCTTTTGTTTAGCAGTGTGGGCATAGTTATTGGTCCATTGAAAGCAGCCCTCCACAGCTACAAGCACAGGCTTTTAAACTAGCAGAGAAAAATTGCTGGAATCCATCAAATAGCATGCAATAGGAAATTTTATCATGCTATTATAAGCAAGCATCTTGCTTACTGGGCATAATACCCTGTTAGATTAGAGACAAGTCTATATGAATAAACAAGGTTTAAAGAAGGTCAGAAGATGGCACTTTAAATGAAAGCTATTCTTTACACACTGCAAAAACTTCCATATCAAGCATGAGGAGGTTTCCACATGTATTTTTTGGTCATGAACACAGACATACAGGAAGAAGGCAAGATCTATCCCAGAAACTCAGCATGGGTTAGGGAAGTAGCATTTCAATCCCAAGATACCATGTCTATGAATTTGGACACAACGTAAATGGATGCAGCACTGTGTGCTCTTGCCACAATCCTAATTGCAAGAACAGTGATAGGCTTGTGAGCAAAGGCATGTTGGAGGTCTTGGGGGGTGTGACTGCAAAATCAAGGACTGAAAACTTCACCATTTCTCTTACATCACTATACCTGGCATGGTTGTCCACAAGAGAAATGATAAACTGGAAAGAGGAAAATGAAACCAGCAAAACACACCTGGTCATGTAGATAATTCTTACCTTTCCCATTTTTACTAAAAAGTATTTTGTGTATCCAAGGACTTAAGGTGGAAGTGAGAAATAGGCTGTAGATTTTTCATTGGAAATATTTTAAATGGACCTGTCCTAACAACTCCCTCCACCCCCCTTAACAGCAACAAAACCCAAACCTTTTTAATCTCATTACTACTTTCTGTTCTAAGTACTAGACAACCTAATATAGACTGAGTTAATTTTGAATTAGTGGATACAAATCTCAGATTCATATCCTCACTGCTATAAAGCTCTAGAATTACCAGAATAGGGAATACTTATCTCAGAAACTCATGAGATATAAAATAGTAAAAGCAATCAATGTCCTTTCTTGGTAGTGATGCTCAGGCAGTTTTACAGCAAATACATCAAACCTGATTCATAACTTCCAGATAACTGTAAAGGAGTTCCCATGCACGTGCACATGCACATGCAGGGGGCTAGTTTCAGTCAGGCCTGGAGTGGCGTTTACATTGCATCTGCTGACGCCCTGCAGCAGAGAGGAGGCATATCTCCTCTGCTGCACAGGATGCTGCAAAATGGGTGAATGGCAGGAAATCCAGCAAAGAAGGAAGTGTGTCTCTGGCCTACAGGTGCAGGAAGCAGAGACAGAGAACAAACTTTTACCCTGGGATATTTTCCACATTTACCTTTCTGATGCCCAAGCTCTGTCACCAAGTTACTGGCTCCCCATTAATATCAGTGACTGATGGAAACAGTAAAAAATCTGTATGTAACAGACACTGCTTGCCAACAGGAAGAACACCTTTCTTTCAATGCATGGCATTGAGAAGGAAAGAATATATTTAGTAATATAGTCACTTTTTTTTGTTTTACAATAGCTTCTTCTCAGCATAAACCCAGCAATTTTAATACCATATGGTCTTAGAACCTAAATCAGTTACATGCAAGTGTCAAGTATTGTTAGAGATCTCATTACCGTACAGATCTATAAACAAACAGCTGCATAATTTCTCAAACAGTTATCACCCTTGTACACCTGGTGTGTATGTTATATACAAAAAATTAACAAAGAAAAGTGAGAGTTTTACTATACTGCAGTTCTGTCATGGCAAATTGCACCATCAAAATCCAATTGCACAACACAGCTTTAGGCATCAGTATGACGAGAGAACTGCAGTATATAACTGTAGAGACAGTGTTCCATTAAATAAGATGTGAAACAGGGCAGCGTGGAGCCTGAAAAACCCAGGAGGTGCTGAAGGCAATGTAATAGGACCCCATGGTCAACAGTATCAAAGGCTGCTGATAAATCAAGACAATGAAAGAAGGAGCTTCTCAGTTTGCTTGAAGCAACAGATCTTCATTACAAACCCCCACAAAAGCAGTTCCAGCAGTTCTAGTGGGAATATCTGAAACAAGACTGAGATTTATTAGAAAGATTTTATGTATTGAAGCCAGTCTGTAATGTCAGAAAAGCTCTGTCCAATGCAAAGAAAAAGAATGAGGAAATAAGCTGGGAAATTGCACTTTTTAATCTAGTGCAATTAAGAAAAATATTTTTTTTTTGACAGTATTTCACTCCTTAAAAATATTTAAACTATTTTCTTTTGGCTATTCAGTTTCTGCTTTAGTCTGAGCTACTAAACAGGAATTGACAGGAAGAAAACCCTAAAGACTACCTCCAAACACCCAACAAATTCAGTAATGGTGCACCATAAAAAAACTGGTCAGATGATATTCACTATGTGTCTGTCCTTTTGATCTCAAGGTTCCCTCAACACCTTTCTGGTTTCTTTAGGATCTACAGGCTCACTCTAACTCAAGAAGCTATGGGCTCTGGACGCATCTCTACCTCATTAGGATGTGAAAGGGAAGCCTACAGGGACCTACATGCTTTCAAGTTGAGTTTGTCACACACTAGCAGAGTCAGACCTCATTGTAACTGCTTTTGAAAAGACAGCTGGAAGGCAAAAATATAGACCCACTAGATAGAGTCTTCACCAAAAGACAGGAGATACACAGCCCTCCAAAGACTGAAGTGTACAAACTCCCTCACGGAGTTTTTATGAAAGGTGAAATAGTGCTGGAAAGAGAATATTGAGCCCCAAACTCCCTCATTACTACCTTATCTGCTGGGCCGCAGATTTCCTCTTAAGGGTCCTTCCTGAATTTCCCACCGCACCTTGGTTTCAATAGGGTAGGTCAGATAAAGCAGTAAAGGCAGCTGTCTGGGCAGTAAATGCCATGGATTTGAAAGCTTTCAGGGTCCAGATCCCAGCCCTCCGCCATCTGTGGTTAGGATAACAACAATCTAAAAGACACCCTGTTGAGTTCTCACTCCAACAAGTCAACTTCATTCTTAGATGTCTTCAAAGGAAAAATGAATTCTGAAATGTAAGCAGGACAGCATAATGGAAGGAAAGCAAATAGAACCAGAAGACCCAAGGACATCACTCTTTATTCCACCCTCAATCCTTCTTATGGGCACTGTTCCAGTCTGGGAATCTCTGAAGGCGACAAGGGCACTTCTGGAGCACTGGAACTTAGATCCCAAATCACTTAGTGCTTTACATACAAAAAATATCATAAAACTGCACCATAAAATACAAAGTGAAGCGAGTGCGAGATCTGAGGTGCTAGATATATTCATAACTACATACAATAATGAGGGACAGGAAAAGGCCTGCCTACAGTTTCTCGTATTAGAACAAGTCTTAAGTTTAACTTCTGCAATCAATTTTTTAGCTTAGGATATCAACTTTTCTGAATGGCTGTTCTAAGAACTTTTGAACTCTTACATACAAATCGCCTCTCTGAAGCTTAGTTTAATTTTTTCAATAGGAATTGAGAGCAATCTAGTATAAAAATTAAAACTAAGTGTTCACAATGAATCTGACTGAAACATATGGTAAGAATGAATTATAAATCCATAAGGCAGGGAAATACAAAGACATAGACTAAATTCAAATCCTCTGCTAGTATGAGTTACTTCGTGATAATGGGGCTCCATCGTGCCTGCACAGTTTAAGTTTGGAGCAGTATCCCACAACAGGCTTCACAGCACACAGGCTTCTTAACATCCTCAGCTTCACTGTATAAATATGAGGCTGGTGCTAATAATTTACCTTCTGTGAGAGTGTTCTTTAATGTGAAGGATTGGCCGCATGCTCCTACAACTATGCATTTCCAAGGATTTGTGAGTTTGTCATAAGCATTGTGCAGTAAATATAAACTAAAGGTAATATAGAAGTTATACCATAGATATTCTTTTGAAAATATTTCTCCCTATAAAACTTGAAATGGTTCAGAATTTAGCAAGCAGCAAATTAAATCATACTTCAATTGTACTTCAGTTAGAGCTATGGCCAATAGCCTTAGTTCAGAAGATCTGGTACCATGTATGATTTTATGCATTGGGATATACTCAAATTGTAAATAAACCTGAAAGAACATTACTGTATCTTTATCTGCTGTCATACCAACACAGAAACATATTTACTCCAGCACATTTTGTATATTCTGAAGTCGTGTCCTGTGTTCAGCTGTTCTGTTGTTTGCCTTACTCAGCTCCAATGAAGTTGTTTTGACTGATGTGGCAAACAGCCTAAAATGCCCCTCTATGCGCCTGTCTAGGCTTAGCATAAAAATACCAACATTCTCGTTATGAAAACAACTTCTAGCATTTCAAAATGAAGAAAGTTTACATGTTTCTTTGAAAGTGAAATAGAAAATTGTTCAAAACAGATCAGATCCTGATAGCCTTTACCCAGTTTTTACTCACTACCCATAGAAATGACAGAAGATTAATTTCTTAATTAGGATTTTTGTAAAAACTTGTCGACTACCTTGAAAAAAAGATATTCAGAAGACATGACTAATAATAGACCTATGCTGGTAACAGGATGGATGTAATACACATTTCTGTCTCACAGCCTCTGTTCACACAGAAACTGCCTAAGCTTATATTAAACTAATCTACAAGTCTAAGTTGTAGCAGATAAAGTGATACCCGTGCAAATGCTCTGCTGATTGGAGGGCGCAGAAGAGCACTGCTGGACAGTCCTCTCCTCTCTCATGAGATGCTCTTCTCTGCTGGGGGCTGCATGTACAAAACCAGAAATCATCTTTCATCTATGCATCACTTAATCAATGCAAAGATAAATATGCTGAAAGCTAGGGCATATGAATAGAAGCTTATTTGTTAAACAACCACCAAAAAAGGATAAAAAAGGACAAAACCCAAGCCCACCTTTCTTTGCCCTTAAAAGCAAGTTAAGTGACATGACCCCCTGCTCCGAAATGCCATTCATCAAAAGTTTGCAACACTTTTTGAAGCAGTCATGATCGAATCTGCTGTGACATCTTCATTGCCTCTAAGGTGGCAGAAATTCTGCTGCTTTCCTGAACTGACAATCATAACTATTTAGAAACTCTCCAGGGAGGTCAGCATTAAAACAGGCTGGAAGGAGCCAAAGCAGCATATTCTTGAATTGAAAAAATCTGTTCAAACCAGAGTATGCATAAACCCCTTATTTTCAGTGTGTGGAAGCAATTATTCTTAGCAATAGTCTATCAATAGTGCTACTCAGTTAGCTGAGAGTGTTTGTAGGCAAAGGATACGAGTCCACAGTCTACCTCACAGTCACTGAGCAGTCACTGGGCAGTTTGCAGTGCAATACACAACACTCAGGATTCAGCTGTCTGGCTGTCTGCTAACTCTTAGCGATCCTGTGAAACTCGAAGGTTTTTCACTCAGGCGAACAGGTTAATTCTTATACAACATTCACCAGAACCCTGAATTTCTCAAAACAGCTTAGTGGATATATGTGAACAACTTCATAAGGCAAATAGTTTAGTTTGAATTCTTCAGACCACTTGATAATGTGCCAATTGACAGTTCATTTATCAGTCTGATTTCCACATGCAAATAAAAGTTTTTGGGTCCATAAAATTTTTAAGTGAGAGTGCAGGAGATCTTTTTTTTTTTTTTAAAAAAAATGCTTTCAGCTTTTTTAAAGATGAAACCTTGGACAATGCATTGATTAACATCTTTTATTACAAAGTAGTTGTATTTGAAATGGAGCTTTGTTTATTTTCAAGTGAATTAAAGAATTTTTCCCTGTGAATTCAACCAGTTTTGTTATTTTACCATCTTTATTTTAATAAGATAATGATGTTAAAAAGATGACTTGTGGAGCAAAGACATGTTTATCACAGCTCAGCTCTACATACCAGTAGAGGTCTGCTGTAAGACACGAAAAATATCTGTTTAATTTGGGTCAATCAAGATCAAGATTTTTACCAGAAACTATCCAGGCAGAAGAGTCAGTCAAGGTACTAACAGCACGATATGTGCACTTATTTTCTCTTTACATAGAATTCAAGAGCAAACTTCAACGCGGACTTGTTCTGAAGAGCAGTTCCTGACGTCTTCCAAAGGCTGGAACAGGTAAATAACAAAACACTATGATAGCTGCATTACTGCAGTTATCTGTGATGGCAGAAAAAACCAGTAATATATCTAATCAGATCTTCTGTAGTTCTACAATATCACTTTCTATGCTTAGGTAGATGTATAGGAACAAAAGAGACAGGCAGCAACTGTAAAATAAAATTCAGATTCTTCTCATACTTGTGCCTGATGATTGACTGCTACACACTGACTTATCAGAGGAACCAGAGAAAGATGTGTCACACATATACATCCCATTCTGAAAAGCAGTCAGTTAGTTGTGGTAGATAAACAGAAATGAAACATCACAGGCAAGAGCTGAATGAAACCTTACACTCAAATTAATAGGATCATGCTATGCTGTTGTTACACGCCAAACTTGGAAAGGCCAGCTGTAAAAGGTTCTGGGAATGTCATAAACATCTGACAGCACAAGCTTAATGATGGTGGTGCTTCATCTGCAAAGCTCTATTTGGAAGGCAGTCACAGTCCTCCACACTACAGGCTGGGGAGTTTTACCACCCCATGCTACAGCCAAGGGATGTACAACCAGCAGCAATGTAATTTCCCACAGGAAGGGGGTTATCTGCAGCTTGTTCTCTGGCAAAAATAAAAGACCTAGGTAAGCTGGTGACTGAGAATAGGGAAGGAAGGGACTGGAGAGTGGAATGGAGGAACAATATCCTGGGGTACAGGCACAAATGCAAGTCAGGAGCAGCAGCAGTAGTGGGAGGAAAGAGAAGTTGCATTGGAGGGAGGAAGAGCATGGGAGGAAAGCAAGCTGGGGCACAGTCAAATTGCAAGAGCAGGGTTGGGGGTACAGCTAAGTGTGGGCTAAGGGTGGCACTCTCACAGGACTGAGGACTGTTTAATGGCTATGAGGGAAGTATGGGCCATACACTAGATGACTGGGTATATTAGCAGAGAGTTAGCATCATAGAGAATAAGGAGAGGGGAGGCAAAACATTTGTGTGAAGTCGAGAATTAGTTCGTGGTGGAGAGCACCTAGAAACTTTTGTGTTGAGTGGGATGAGATCAATGTTATGGGACAGGAAAACAAGGAGGTCCTGTCAAAATCATCAAAAGAAAAGTGAGGAAATCTTTGTGAGATTAGGGAGAATGGAGCACAAGAAATTGTGGTGTGGAATGTTCTCAGGCTTAAAAGAGCTACAAAACATGTCATATTCCACAAGAACAAGTGTGTCTGATTTTTCTTTGCCCAGACAGTTCCAATCTGCTCCTGTCTTGCATGTACTACTCACTTCAAACTCACAATATCTCCAGGAGTTCACATGGCCCTGTAAGTAATTGAGGATCCCTGCAGAGTGGATGCTAATGGAAAAATACCCCACTTTTATCCTTTATCTTAAGCCATGCAAAGTATTCTTTACCACCTAATCCTGCTTTCATCTGTTACTTAAAGTAATACTGCAGTAAACCCTATACTACTGGAGACCATTTGACTGTCGGGTTACATTTAACATGTTTAATGAAAATTTAATGTTCCTACAATTGATTTTTCTCTCAGTGGCACTGAATTACTTATGAATAACCTCATCTCTACTTAAACAAAACATGCTCCTCTAATGAGGTACAGCTAAACGGAGATCAAAATGATCTATAATACAACATCTAAGTGGCAATACTCTGAACCAAGCTGCTTCGTATTCTGGCAACAAGCAAGCTCCAGAAGAGGTGGACAAGGGAAAGGGAAGATGAAAGCAGCTCCCATCCTGAAGAGCAGAAAAGAGAAGTGGCTGGGCTTGAAAGGAAAGCCCTGGCAAGTGCTCATGCTAGAACTGGGGACTGTTTTCACTTGTGCTTCCTCTTCCCTTCTGCATTTTCTTTTCTCCAGTGATCTTTTCCTTTCTGTCAATTTTCTTTCTTATCCCTGAATAGTCACAGAATGAATGAATGAAAGAGCCAAAGCCTGGCTTCTATTCCTTTGGAAAGAGAAGATGTACTTGTTCCTGTGCCTTCCATTCATTAATTGTTTTTTACATGACTGTGCAGTAGTATAGACTTATTTCACACGGTGGAAAGAGGATCCAGCAAATAGATATCAAAGATGGGGTATCCTGACTTACCTTGGTAACTAGCTTGTGTTCTCAACCCTTTACAGGCAAAACCAAAAAATCCCGCTTCCTAAGGGCTTTAAATCTCTTACTGGATGACTTCTGCACCCTCAGGGGGGTTGAAGGTACCAAGGACAAGTTACTATTGATTCCATTAAAGTTGCTTACTAGACTTGGTTTCTATTAGAAAGCTGCCTTTATGCAAGGTTATATAAGAAATAAACTGCTCTTTGAATCTTCCCTAAACCTGTTGATTCCCATCACTGGGAACTGCCACCTCTTTGCTGTACTGCATGCCCATGGATGGACCATTCCTGGCCAGTGAGAAAGTAGCAATTTTGGGGAGTACTGCACAGATACCAAGTGGTTGAAAGTACTAAAATGGATGTTTACTTTAAGGCAGGTTATTATGAAACACCAAACTGAATGCTAAAGATGAAGAGGGAACAAAAATTAGAAATTGTGTATTTATAGTAAAAAATCAGACAAAGCTAAGTCAATCAGACAGTAAGCATCATTACGGCAGAAGTTAGTATGCACACAGAGTGCTTGGACAGAGTTGTTTACATTTGTCATAATGAGCTAGTTTCAGAAGATGAAGCACATCTTTCACTGCTGGATTAATTAGGGTTCACTTTACATAACAATGTGAAAGCTAGCAGTTACTGTAATACACCCAGAGAACCAGTATTCACTAAGCAAAATCCTCCTCTGAGACAGAACAGCCCATTCTCTGTCAGTGTCGCTGATCATTCATGATGCACAAAGTAGGACAATTGTGCCAACGACTTCAGAAGTGGCTCAAATAACTCAGGTTTCAGTCAAGTACTCAATTGTGTAACAAATAAGAAAAGGGAAGAGTGATGGAGTAAAGAATTAGTTTGTAAAAAAACCCACAAAACAATGAAAAAGTTTCTTATAAAAATTGTCTTTCCCATTTAAAGCAGAACAGTACTGCATCATATTTTTCAGAACAATCAACCTTAAATACTGATATATGGAGGTAAAATTCTGAACTGTGGTTTCCACACCAGTGAGTATCAATCCATTATATAATGACTAATGAAACTTCCTGGCACTTAGGGCTTTGTGACAAGCTTATTAAACAATAATTTGCTGAAGTGTGATGCTTTATGGATCATCAAAGATAAAAACCAGCTTTTAAAAGTACTGTTCTAACAGCTGATTACAGAAAGAGAAGACATAGAGATAGAGTTCCATTGAAGAAGAAATAGTCAAAACATTTTCCAGGACAGCTATGCTGACCTTTTTAATACATCAATACACATTTTATAATTGTACAATTGTGCAAAATAATAATAAAAAATTAATATTATTATTATAGAATTGATTCAAATTTTGATTATAAAAATTGTCTTACTGTCTCACAGATTAAATATAGAATGGAGAATGTAAAATAAAAAAAAAGGAATGAAAGAATACTATTGTTTTAAGATTGGTCTATCAAAAAGATATTATATTAGAAAATTATAATATGAACAAAATATTTGTACCAGAAAATCTTTACTGTAAATTAAACATAACTGCAGTACCACCTACTCACACTTTCAGTTCAGAATGACATCTCCAAAACCCCAAATTTTTGTATTATTGCATAACAAAAAGATTTGCTGGATCTCTTGTGTTTTGCCTGCAAGACCTTAAGAAATATTAAATGTTCACCAAAATGTTAAAAAAAATAGTTATTAGGCTACCTCAAAGACTATAAACCTCAAAATGCAAGATAACAAGTCAAGCTCTGAATTGCAATTATTGAAGAAGAGTTGCATGAATTCATGTCAAAGGAGAAAACAGAAGAATGAATCAGTCCTGCACTGGCATCTTTACTGCTATGATTTAGCTCTAGCTGAAGGGCATTTAGTTTAAATATATGACAGTGCACATATGTTTTCAGGAAGTATCACAATAGACACTACTGGAATTCAAAGCTTTCCAGGAACTGGGGCATGTATTGTACATGAAAATGCAGGTGTGCTTGACTCAGAAACCAAGTTAACATGATCTACAGATTAACTACTACTTTCTGATGAAATATTGTTTTGATGTTCTGTTGCTAACAAGAATGGAATTCTCTATTGCAAACTTAAGAGCTAATTAAAGAATTATTAAAAGTAATTCAGAAAGTTCTTCCAGAATTGAGGATAACATCAATAAAAGATACTGCATCTCAGCCTAATTCATGAATGCATCATATTCAAATGTATATCAAAAGTCATAAGACTATATCATGCTATTAATTGGCTCTTCAGTGTTCTTATTACATCAACAGTGTCACTGCTCAGAATTAGGAGTTGATGAGTTTCCTTGGATGACATGGAAATTATGGATTCCCAATGAAAATGCACAGGTTTTAACACAGTTCAAAAACAAGGTTTGCAATATTCTGGAAAACTAACAGTTATACAGGGAATGAGCAGCAACCTCTAATGTTTATCAAGGATCTTTAAAAATGTTCACACTGTAAACGTAAAGTTCCAGTAGAATGAATTCCAAGTGCCCTTTTAAGAAAAGCATATTTTAAAATACTGTATATGCTAGTTGTAGCTTTGAAATCTGAAACATACACGGATCCAAAACTACATATTATTTTTTAAAAATATAATTAAGTCTATATTGGTGCAATTTTCCTAGTTCTCTCTAGAACTTTGCTGTTGAATTATTTACTCTTATGCTATATTTAGAATATAATTTCTAAATTGAAGTCTTGAATGTGTAGTGGTGGGTGAATGTTTAGCATAGACAGTCAGGGAGACATTTGCTTTTTACTGGAGAGTGGGAACTGTTCAACCCAGGGAACATCTCCAACATATATTCAGTTCAATTATTCAAACTGATAGTCTGTGGTCTGAACAGTGACAGAGTCTGACAATACATTAGAAACCAAAACTTTTTTGAGGCAGTAGGAAAGATGAGCAAAACCATACCCATGAGGTGACTCATCCAGTCACCGATAGCAAACACGGGAATGCCATGGCTCTGGTGGACTGCCAGGGACACTTGGTGTCTGGGTCATCTGGCAGCAACTTTCAATAGTGCAAATGTCTTCTGAATGCAGGTAAGAGTCACGGTGCCTCTTGGCGCCACCGATGGTAGTGTGATTTGAAAGAATTGTTGTACATGAGTATGCCGATGTTGGTCAGGGTCAGGGTGTCGGCAGTCTGTCTATGCTGCTGGTATTGGTCAAGGGACAGGGTGTCAGGAAGCAGGGTGTCAAGGGTGTCATAGCCCTGTCAGAATATCTTCCACAATTTTCTGTGGATAACCACCTGGACAAAGACAGCCATTGCTGCCAAAATTGCTAACAAGTTGGTACCCATGATTTCAGATAATAATTTTAAATGAAATATTTCTATTACAGAAGTGCAAAATGGATTTATACACTAATTAAAATACTGTAATATTTCTAATACTAATCTGGAATCTCTAGAGAGTTTTGATTTCCTCTTCTGCAAAAACATTGTGTATCATCTTAGGAACAAGTAATTTTTCTCCTGGAGTTGGACCTCTCAGTCCTCAGCTGTAAAACTGAATAGAACTATGTATCAGCACTCTGAAACACATAAATTTAATGGTGTAACAAATTACACACAACACAAAGGAAGAAGGACAGGTCACTCACATGAACCCTTTAGAAAAACATAGGCTTGCCTCATTCTATCTATAGCCCCATTATCATTATTTTTACAAGAGGAAATTCAATTCATACCATTTAAAGTTTTCATCGAAGTACAGGATCAGGATTTTATTGCTCCAGTGAATGATGAGAAACTTTAAAGCTTGTTCATTGAGTCATAACTGTAAAACCAGAAATTAAGTAAATTTTGGCTATTAAGAAAATGGTTAATAATGAGGCCTCTAAGACCACAGAAGTGTCTCCTATGAGAAACAGAAGCTCTGTGCACCAATACATTTCAAAACTACATGACAATATATGCAAGAAAAAAGGATGGCTTTTTTTTTTTTTTTTCATGAAAAATACAGGGTGGATGAGATTGTTCAGCTTTGACTTCTGTTTCCAGAATACTGTCTTCACAATAAGCATTGACAAGAATCACTAAGAGACATTGAAGAATAAAGAAAATTATGAAAACTGTTTAATTTTCTGAAAGGGTGGTTGCCAGAACAGAATCTAGAAGAGATGAAGCATTCTTCAAAACTTTCACAGAAAGTCAGGATTTTGTTATGGACAGTCCTGAAGACAGCCACACATGCGTGGGAGACTGTCCCCAACCGTACTTTCCAGCACGCCTCTTCTGTAGCAGCAGGAGGAAACACTGATTTCCTTTAATGAGACAGTTAAAAGTTTTAGGCAGACTTTTTCCACATTTCAAGAAAACCAACAGGAATGCTCTGTGCTGTTCACTGACTGTAACCAACCTATCTTTATACATATACACAACTCTTTAAATAATAGAAAGCAGTAGGGAAATGGTGTTAATTCAGGAGTTCTGCTTGCAGAAGCTAAAACACACTTCACCGTGAAGGTCTTCTCCCTCTAACACCATAGCACAGAGAGGCATGACCCACCCTTTTCTTTTAAAGAACTAAGAATCATGCAAGGTATTTAAGTCTTTCTCCTGATTGCAGAGTGATAACAGACTAAAAACATCTTCTTCTGTTGTTTCTTTTTGTGGAAAGGTCATTTTCACTTCATGGGGAAAACTTTTCATCCAGGTCCCAGAATGAAAATACTCCTGCTTCACATGCAAATTGGATAATCCTAGACACCAGATTAACAAAACCACAGTGTTAAGTCAAGCAGGAAATGGGTTTATAGTTCTGAGGTCGTTATTTGAATGAAAGATTTCCCTAATGCAAGAAGGGGAGAAAGTTTGGGATGAGTATATGTTATACAAAGATGTCCCAATATAGAACTGCAGATTTTGCTGAGAGCTACAGCTTGTGCAAACATCAACAGCCTGCAGTTGCATTCTCTTTGAACATCCTCTATGTGTACACAGCACTGTTCTCTCCACTGCTGTGATGTGCAAACATCAACAATTTGACAAACAAAGCTCTTAATTATGAAAAATCAGAGCATTTGATATCATAAACAGAACTACAGAATTCCTCTTCATATGATAAAAACAGAAATTAAGCAAACATTATGGAATAAATAGTAGTTTCTCAGTGCAAAATTTTCATTTAATAAGAAGGGTTTTATAGATGAATGCTTGGAAATGTGTCATTCTAGGCTGAGTGATGCTGTGCAGTTTTGTTTCCCTCTAGAAACACAGCATGGGAATCACCTTGCAGAGGGATGAAGGGCAAAAGGAGAAATTGTACAGCCTTAGACCAAGGACTGAATGGGGCCAGCAGCCATCACATTTTTGCTTAAGATGTAACCCCTATTATACACCTTGTTTCCTTCCTCCATTTCCTTCCTCCATTGATTCATACCTACTTGAAAACAGGTCATTATCCTGTGAGGTTTAGTTCTTTTGTTGTTAAAAGCAGAGCAAATAATCATAAAACATGGAACAGAAGAGGGATGGTTGAAGGGACTAACCTTTTAAGCAATGTATTCTGCCAGCAACCATGCCTGCCACTGCTGTCCTACATGTGCTCTGCACTTTGCAGTCAGCCTTACAGAATGGCTGGCACAGCTCTGCACACAGTTTGAGCCAGACCTGAGGCCACGAGGTCTGTAGTTGGTCAGGTAGTTGTGGGATGGAAATGGTAAACAGCTGTGCTAGTTCTTGGGTCACAGAAACGGGATGCCAAATTGACATTTTGCTCTTCTCCTTACAGCAATGACCTCTCGTAACCTGTTTTCTTCATCGTGCCCTGTAAAGGAAACTGCTGTTATGCTCCAAAAGTACTACTGGTTTTTGGGTTTGGTTTTGGTTTCTTTAATTATCATTGTATTTATTAATAGACTCACCAAAAGAATAGCATTGTTTTTGCTCCCGTGTCTGGCAAGGATAGCCTGAGGGGCTACAAAAGGAATGGTGAAAAACTTGGTCTTCCTTCATGGCTTAGGAAGCTGTCAAATTCTCAGGCTACCCCAGTGGGACAGAAATATATCACATACTAGCTGAAACATGCAATGCAAGAGAAAATTGGGAAATTTTGCCAGGCCATTCACCATCGAGGATGAAAAGACCCAAGGGAGAGAGTTCTTTCAGTTTTAGCACAGAAGTTGTTCAAATTTTTCAGCAAGTGTTCTCTGAATCTCCTACTAAGCCTCAGTTTAAAACTATAATGTGAAACCAGCCACAAAACCCAGCTTCTTCCCTTTTGTCTTTGTTACAACACAAGAAGTCCCTTGCCACACTCAGTGAAGTTGTATCATTACAGTCTTTCTCTGGACACAAGGACATTCTCCATATTCCCCATTTCAGAAGACTTTTGTTATGGAGGTAAAGAGGCAACAAGCAACAGGCAGGGCTTATGAGCAGACATCGTTCTGTGCTGGGTAGCCATGCTAGGACTGGATTTCACAGTGTAGCATAGCACCTTCTTTTAGTAAAAAGAAATGTCAGCGGCACTGGTACAAAAGGTACAGTTCCATCCCTTGATGTGTACAAATCATTTGTAGCCTTGAATGTCCTTGCAATTTTGGGCACTCAAATTCCTTCTGATTAGCAGAGCCTAAGGTGGTAGGTGGTTTAAAAAATAATAATGATTGTAAGTGTGAAAAGGTGCCAAACCCTCTGCCTAGGCTGGTAAGCCTCAGCTTCTTTGTCTCAGCTTCTTTCTGAACTTGGGGAAGGAATACAATCCCGAAACCCAGGAGTGAAAATACTAGAAAGCAACATCAGCCCTAGGTAAAAGGCTGCAGTATAGCAGGAACAGGAAAAAAAATAATCAGGGGAGAAACCATCATATTGATGGAGAAATCATGGAAAACAGTCTCCACAGAACAATGACAGGACTGAGAAAAGGCAAGAGATGCAGAGCCTTGAGGACTGTCAAAGAGTAATCTGGGGAGTTGTACAGCAGGCTGCAGTGCGGAATCCAACTGATATCTCTTTTTGTGATGCCCACATGTTGGTAATCATGATAGCTTTGCAGAGTAACTAATGGTAACTAACACCAATCAAACAAAGTTTGGTGCCTTTGGCCTGACTGGACAAACATACACATCTGGGGAATCTAACTGACACATGCAAATTGTAATGGACAGTGTAAATCTTGCGTTTTAAAGGCTAATGCTCCAAATTAAATTTGGGAAAGCAAGCATTATTAGATGACCTGTGATGAAGAGAGAGGGCAGAAAAACAGAGCTGATAATTTTTTCTGACTTTGTCTGGTTGAAACCATGACTTGTTTAAATACAGGATGGGAGATCTCTAGCTCCTCTGACTTCTCTTGCCAGTTTTGATGTAACACATATTGTGTCCTATAAGAATAAAATCTGAGGGCACCTGGACAGTGACTGTCATGTTGGGGATGAAGCAAGGCTCAGAATTATGTGTTTGTCTGCATGTTGTCCTGACAGGCTTCTTGCAATAGTAATGGTAATAAAGCTAATGGGTAGCTCATAGATTTTTGTCCTTTTTAGAGTCAATTTCCAGACAATTGAAGAAAATGAAAGGCTTTCCCACTTTTATGTTATTTCACTCGTCCCTGTCAAAGATCCATTTCATTGTGTCCAAACAAGAATTTAAAAATAGTTGGTTTCACAACTTTTCCTTCACTAGTCATTTTCCCCATTAAAAGAAGGGTTCATGTGTTTGCCAAAAAGACCACTTTCAAAGAAAACCAACAAGGAAGGGTGACTGGGGCCCAGTGTCAACCAGTGTGTTGGTCCTCATCACAACTGATTTCTAGGAATGACAGCTTCCCTATAGGCAACTTGTTTTAATCTGAGCTTCATGGCCCTCTCAGTGAGCTGCAAAAATCAATGTCTCTGATGCATAAGTGACATCATTTTGCATCTGGATGAAATTGCATCTGCATGAAGTTATTCCAGGAGATAAAAATCTTGGAAATCTTGGCCCCAAACCTCCTTGAATATGGCATTCCACACCTGAATCTGAGATTTTCCTTCAAGAGAATACCAAAATGAGATTTTTTTCATAATTTAACAAGGGACTGTTTTTTCCTGTGCTCATATTCCACTGGCATGAGAACCACAGACACAGGATTTGTCTTCTTTTTTCTGAGAGTTGAATACACTGTATATTTAAATAGGTGCTGCAAAGTGGCTAATTTTTCATTTGGAAAGTTATCAGTGGATGCTGATATTTGCTAATAAGGGCTGCTATCCTGTCAAATTGCACCAGCAGTTTCTGAAGTGCATGAACTGGTTCAATCTGAATCCTGTAGTTGGGAATTGTAACAGAAATATTTTCTGGAATGACAAAGAGGGCTGTGAGTCCAACAGACAATAAACCACATCATTCCCAAATGATGCAAGCACCACTGAGACACCCTTGTACACCAAATGCCACCTTCTTGAGCAATGCAGGAAGGATAGAGGAAAACTGGATGTGGTTTTGAGCTGGAGAATTTTAGACTGGGATGACAATATACTGACAACCTTTGGTGCAAACCATACTTGTAATGCAAATTCACCAGATGCTTACAAAATGAGAGATTCCTGCTGTATATTTAAAATCCAAAACTGAAATTGAAAAACACTGTTAAGATGCCTGTACATAAATATGGAGAATATGTTCAAATAAAAGTTGCTCAATTCCAGAGAGGTTTCTATTTCATCAATAATTCATGAATTTGTAAATTCATCATTTGTAATACTTAAATGCTTCCTTGAAACTAAGTAGCTTTTATGTCTCTAGTTAAATATAGTGAATGCAGGTTATTGCAAAGCTCTCTGGGATTCTATATTGACCCTTATTTCTTTATAATTGCTACATATTTATAGAAGAACAGCTGAACTACATATTTCAATTTTGATTTGAAGCTTTGGAGCCACAGTAACAGCTTTTGGATTTAAATCCTCAGATGATGCCCATAATATAGTGGGTGAAATGTCGGGGGGGGGGAAAGAAAAACTTATAACAGAATAAGGGATTTGCTAAACAATTGGAGAGGTTAAAATATGCAACATTGTTAAGAATGAGGCCCTTGTCGTCTTTGAATTGAAGTTGGCTGGAGAAAGGCAATTAATTAAAGAGCAAACTGGAGTCTTTTGAGAAATGCCTAACTTGTCTCTGAATTACACCAGAAAAAGGAAGAGCAGTCCCAGGAATATAGCTGGCATCAGATGGTGCTGTTCACTGTGAAAGCCTGAAAGCTTTACAAGCCTTTTGGTGATGTGACAACACCAGAAATATCCTGCCAGTCATTTTTATACAGCTTGAGGTTTTGCCTTTCTGTCAGCTGCCATGACCTGTTTGATTTTGTTCTTAACATGAATTTTGCAATTCCAATAGAAAAAAGGATCAGTCCTGCAGGCACTATAGCTGAAATCTTGTAAAATGCTAAAGGAGGAGGCAAGCTTAAAGCTAAGCATGCATGTAAGCCTGGACTGGCACAAAGTCAAATGCTAAAGCACCTGGTGGGGTTGTCTTCACAGAGGAATAGAGCCTACATGACACACAGATCTTCTGCAGTAACAGGGCTTGTGTCAGACTCAGTTGCCTTCAATTTCCCTGTTACTCTCCTTATGCCACCTGGCATTAGGTCAGTTCATCAGCTGCTGAAAGTTGCTCCATCTCCCATGAAGTTAATGGAGCAACTTCATCAACATCTACTGAATGGTTTTGTTGCTGTCCTCAGCTGAAGAGAAGAAGGAACACAAATACATGCATCGTTTCCATTTTTAAAAATCCTTTCGCTGAAGGTTTCAGTGGAACACAACCATACAGTGACCATGTGATTGTATCTTAAGAGTTTGCTAGCCCGCATGTATGCTGTGAACACACCTGCAGAGGAAAACTGCTATTAACAAGTTATTCTCATAAAATCTTGCAATACTGTTTCTGCATCTTAGTCCACCCAAATCTCTTTTCTTTAGAGGATGGTGTTGTAGTTAGGATAGGTTCAGATACTTGTTGCACTGATGCCACCATGCACTGACGCAGTCCTGCAGGTTTCCTAAAGTGCTGGGAGATGTGAATGGATGCTCTTCATTCTGGGAGAGTATTTCTTGTTGAGCTAGTTTCAGTAGTTTGTCTCCTGATTCAAAACATATATTAGAATTCAAGAGGCCTCTTTCATATTTCTGGATCAGGTTTGCCATGTTATACTTAGAAAAAAGAAAATTAAAAATTTCAACTTTTTTTAGTGACTAAAAATTAACATCTGGGAAAATTTCAGTTTCCTTGCTTGTCTGGGTTTTTGTCCGATCAAGACTGGTGTTACTGATTGTACTAAGTCCTTAGGGTGACAGAATCACTGAGTTTTATGTCACCGTTTTCATGCATTAAGAACATTAGATTTTTAATCTGACAAGAGACACTGAAGCACATCCAAAGAGTTACAAGAGATTTTTGAAAATCCAGAAAAATTTAATCTGTCACATTGCTTTTTGGCAACAATTCAGCAGCACATATATATATATATATATATATATATATATATATATATATATATATATAAATCTAGCAAATTTAATATGGAGGAATTTTTGGAATTGACACTACTCTAATTCTTCTTCTTCTTCTTCTTTTTTTTTTTTTTTCCTACTTTCAGCTTTTAGAGATTAACAGTAACATATGTATTGGTCTTATTAGAATGGGCAGCAAATTCATCTATTGTATGCACGTATGTACATAATTTATTTCTCAAGAAAGTGGGAGATGTGGTGTCAACTCATCATTCCCATCATTGTGACTGGTATCTTAGACTGCCTTTGCATTCATTTATTTTCTGGTAAAATGTTCTAAACAGAAACTAGGTATTTTGTTACAAGATGAAAAATACCCATGACATTCAAGACAAGACTTATGACACTTTGTCATACTTGCTTTTTTGCATAATTTCTCTGGTATCTAATAAGAATTGCATTCTTACTGCAGGCTTTCAAGAACTCAAAGTCTCTCTCCATTTTCTTCCAGATTTCATAGAGATTTTAGGAGCTTAGCTTCACTGAGATTTTTGTTATTTTCAAGCACAATTGTGTAAAAAATATGTGAGGAAAGAACAGACAAACTGTCAACATAATCAAATAGTCTTTATTCCTCCAGAAGCCAGGCTAAAACCAAAATCAGCCAAACAGAAAATTCAGAAATGAAATTGTAACAAAAAATCAAAGTTTCTGAATCTATGCAGAAAAAAAGAGAGCATTCCTGTAATTTGCCCAGCCTAGCAAAGAGAATTTTATTCCAATGGTGGTTTTGCCATTGCTACTCCCTCATAATTATTGGATCTTTGTATAAATTAGACTAATTCTCCAGTGAGACCACATCTGATGTTTTTTCACTAATGTGTTTCCTGCTGAGCAGGAAGACAAACACATTCAAACTATCAAGAAAAGAATATGCCTTAAACTCCAGTCCACGACTGCCAGTATTTCAGATTTCTGCTTGAAAGCTAGATGGAATTTAATTCCTGGAGTACTATATTATTTGACATCTTTGGCTCTTCCTTCTGTGACCATTACCTTCTTACTCTCTTAAGACTTTAAATCGTTTTGATGGGAAAATATGATCTTTTGGAACACACTTTAGCATGCTTTACAGCCTAGAATAGCTGCTATGGAGTACTGGCATCATTTTGATCTGGGATTGGGTCCAGCTGAGTTGATCACCCCAAATCCCCTTATGGTCACTGAAGATGTTGTCAGTATAGTTAAAGGAAGATGTGAGATTCACCCCTTGCTACAGCAAGTCATACGATTCACACCTTAAAAAGTGTATCTCTCTCATGACAGTAACATTTGATGGTGATTTGTAAAGCTTGTAAGTGATTTTAAGGCAATTCTCTAGATTTAGGTGAGAGGAATTCTGCCATCTTAGGCCACTCTAACAATGCCTTGGATGGGTTAGGCTTATCCACTTCCACAGGGCTTTAATCCAGAAAACGTAATTCTTATAATGTTATGTATTTCAACACAGATGAAGAATTTTTCTCAAAATGCAAAATTTAGCACTTTCTCTGTGAATTCCCTTATGTTGATGAGCAATTAGGGCAATCTCACTACAGATATACAATTTAGCTATTAAATCTAGGTTTTCAGAGACCTTCAAGGTAATGACATAATGTCTGTTGTAAAATTAGGTGACTCAGAGTCTTAAGATGATATATATAGTTTCTCATACTTGGGTTATGTTCTGAATTCTATCAAAAAACACCTTTCAGACATCGTATAGGATGGTCCTAATAGAAAGAATCTGTACTTTTCAGTAGTGCCAGCTACACAGTCACAAGGGAGACTGACAGGTTATTTTTACGCCAACTTGGAATCCGCAAATAGGTTTTCTATGAAGAGAAGCTCTGGAAAACCTAGACATATGTATTTCTCTCTCAAGTTCTTTTCTCCTACATTCTTCTCAACTTGCTCTTATCTCAGTGTCATAGGACGTAGTGGGTGCAGAGGGCATAAACAGCTTTTTCAAAGTTATCAAAATATGGGGTTTATGAAAACAGATTGTTTGAAAGGAATTCGACTGTTTATGTTACTGAGTAAATACACAAAATGTAACAAAATGGCAGATGAAATTCTGTGTTCATTAATGCAAAGTAGTACATTTGGGAAAAAACCGAGATTATAAATAAACACAGATATTCTCTATATTGCAGATTGCAATGTGGGAAAAAGATGTCAGAGTTATAGCTGACAGTTTTATGAAAATAACAGCTCCATACTGAACAACAATCAAAAGAGCAAAACAAATGTTAGGAGTCATTAAGAAGCACAAAACAATCATGACCACCACACAAAACAGAAAAATCATTATGCTACACTGCAGCTCAGTGGTTTGCCCACTCTTTGAGTATCTGAGTACAGTTCTTATGTCCCTTATCACTAAAAACATATAGGGAACTATAAAGAGTAGAAGGAAAGGCAACTAGTGAGATCAAAGGTAAGGAATGGCTTATTGTTGATTAGAGTTCTCTGTATATGAAAAAAGATGATTAAGACAGAGATCTATAAAATAATGAATTATTCATAAGGTATGTGAGCAGGAAACATTAATTCATTGTTTCATGAAAGATTTAAAGAGGCTCCAAATGAAATTATCAGGTAGCAAGCTTAAAGCAAACAAAAAGAAGTACTTTTTCATAGTGCATAATCAAACCATGGAATCATTACCATAGGATATCATAATATCAGGCAGATCAGAAGGGACCTTGAGAGATCATCTGGTCCAACCTTCTGTGGGAAAGGGAGCCTACATGAGATTATCTGGCACCCTGTCCAATTGCATCTTGAAAACCTCTGGTGATGGGGACTCTACCACATCGCTGTGGAAGCTGTTCAAGTAAATGGTGGTTCTCACTGTAGAACAAATCTTTCTTATATTGAGATGAAACCCCTCCTTGTGCAGCTTGTCTTTTCTGCATGGCTCCTTGTGAAGAGAGAGCCTCCATCATCTTTGCAGCTGTCCTTTAAGTACTAGAATACTGTGATAAAGTGTCCCCTGAGCCTTCTCTTCTCCAGGGAGAAAAGACTTTACTTCAGTCATTCCTCACAGGGCAGGTTCTCCAGCACTTTGATTGTCTTTGTAGCCCTCTTTTAGGCCCTCTCCAGTCTGTCAATGTCTTTTTTGACTTCTGGAGACCAGAACTGAACACACTACTCCAGATGCGGCCTGACAATGCTGAGATGGATGATCACAACTCTGTGTCTGCTATTAATGCCCCTATGTATGCAGCTCAGGATCCAATTTGACTTTATTGCTACTGTGTTTAATACTAAAGGCAAAAATGGGTTGAAAAAGTGCTAAGACAAATTCAAGAAAGAAAAAAAATCCATTAAACAAACACCCAATGTCTTTGTTAGCAAGGCTTTTTGAGCTGGTGATTGCTGGAACTGGCAGGGCTTCCTGTAGGAATTTCATTGCACACTTGTCAGCTCTTTCTACTTTTCCTAAGAAACACCTGTTAGAAACAGGATACCAGGCTAGCTGGGCTTTGGTATGATTATGGTCATTTTTATAATAATTTTCTTATTTGTAAAGCAGCAGCCATCATGGTAAAGTTAGTAAAGCAATTTGCAGCAGACATTTGTGTCCTTGCTATACGTTCTCCTTCCAAGATCTATACCAGCTTTATAAATATTCATCTGCAAAGTAACCATGTGCAAAAGAAGCTCCTTCAGGCTTCATATAGGAGCAGTAAGTAGTTAATCCAGCTACCATAGATCAACAAATCTTGATTTCAAGAGTTTGAGCAAGTGGTGTGCTGCTTACCCCAGGGCACTTGACAAGAGATGACACTGTCCCTCTAAAGCATGACTCCACCACATGGAAGAGTGCGCTGGCAGGCACTGCTGGGTTTGATTAGCTAGCACCCCCAAGTGCTGATCCTCCTCTCATCTCTCAAGTTTTCCATTGCATTCTTTTTTTTAAGATGACTGCTATGCATATTCATATTTCAGAAAAGTCAAACACCAGGTAAAGAACTCCTTTTCCTTCTGAGTAATACATCCTTGTTTTGCCTCATCTGTAACCCTCCAGATTCTCTACTTCACTTATGCTCTCTCCTCTGAAGATAAGGAATCCTGTGCTGTCTGTCTGCCCACTTTTTTCCGGACTGACTGATTTTCGTGAATGAAAGACCTTTCAACTGTTAAGTGACCTCCATTCTTATGGATGTCTGTGGTAACTGAGGTGTTCAATAAGTCAGCTTTAGAGCCTTGAGGAGTAAAACTCTTGTAGACATATAGCTCAGTGTGCTGATTACTACTGTATAAAGTACCTAATAGCTAGAACAAGTAGAAATGCCTAAATGCACTTCTGGTATCTTATTTTATGTGTAGAGTTAACTTGTACTGGTACCCTTACTACTCTTTTGCAAGTATCTACATCAGCTTACTTGTTTGCAACTTGCACATGAATTTTGAAATTCACTCATCCGCTGCACTGAGTAGTATTGAAATATGCCTATAATAAATTATCTTTCAAATATACCTCTATATCCTCCCTAAATTATCCTTTGCAATACTCCTGAATCTTCCCACTACATGTCCCCCTTTCCCTCCTTCCCCATCTCCTCAGAACTCTACCTCCATGCACAGTAATCTCCCCATTCTTGTTATTTTCTAGCCCAGTTTGGCTATTCCCACAATATCACAAGTTCCAAATGCATGTATGCCATCAGCTCTCTTATCTTTGCTGCTAAGCCCTTTCCATTTGTATATAAGCACTTTAATAAGCCTCTTTTTATTTTTTAATCTTTTTTTTTCTTATTAGTGCTCATAAATCCCAGAGTCATTCTGACCTTTCTTTAACTCCTTTTGTGTAAACATCATGTTTTTCTGCCCTTTCTATTTATCATCTTATGTTCCCCATTCTGTTTTCTTTGCATACTGGTTCCTTCTCTGCGACTTAGTTTTCTCTCATCCCTCTGTACTGGATTGCGTGGCAAGGTTTTGGTAGTGGGGAGGCTACAGGGGTGGCTCCTGTGAGAAGCTGGTAGAAGTGTCCCCCATGTCGGACAGAGCTGATGCCAGCCGGCTCCGAGAGGGACTCGCTGCTGGCCCAGGCCGAGCCCATCAGTGACAGTGGTAGCACCTCTGCGATAACGTATTTAAGAAGGGGGGAAAAACCCTGTGCAACTGCAGCCAGAGAGAGGAGTGAGAATATGTGAGAAAGACAACGCTGCAGCCCCCCAGGTCGGTGCAGGAGGAGGCGGGGGGGCTCCAGGCACCAGAGCAGAGGTTCCCCGGCAGCCCCTGGTGAAGCCCACGGTGAGGCAGCTGTGCCCTCAGCCCAGGGAGCCCACGGTGGGGCAGATCCCCACCTGCACCCCACAGAGGACCCCACACCGGAGCAGGGGGATGCCCAGAGGGGGCTGTGACCCCTTGGGAAACCTGTGGTAGAGCTGGCTCCTGGCGGGGCCTGTGGCCCCATGGGGAGAGGAGCCCAGGCTGGAGCAGCTCCTGGCAGGGCCTGTGGCCCCACGGAGGCCCTGGGCTGGAGCCGGCTGGGCCTGAGGGGCTGTGCCCACCGGGGGAACCTGTGCTGCGTCAGGGTGTGAGGAACTGCTGCCCGTGGGAAGGGCTCGCGTTGGAGAAGCTCCTGGAGAGCTGTCTCCCCAGTCTCCCGTGGGAGGGACCCCAGGCTGGGGCAGGGCAGGGTGTGAGGAGCCTCCCCCTGAGGTGGCAGGAGTGGCAGGGACCAGCTGTGAGGGACTGAGGTGATGAAAGAATGCATAGGGGCATGGTTTAGTGATGGTCTTGGCAGTCCTGGGTTGGCGGCTGGACCTGATGATCTCAAATGTCTTTTCCAACCTAAATGATTCTATGATTCTGTGTACTCCTCAAGGTTTTTAAAGTTGGCAAGAGGCTGTCTGGGTGAAAGGGATCACTGTGAAAGATCCCACAGCCCCTCATATCAAGTTCAGATACTTTTGATTTCTCCCAGTAAAAAAATAATATATTTCAACATTTTTTTCTAATGAAAATTGAAGAACTGTTAGTCCATGTTCCCCAGGCTTCTCATTTTCATTTATTTTGCCTGCAAGAGCTCCAGGTTTTCTTTGTTTTCAGGTCAAATATTTTTGTTTCAGTTGGTGAAAACTAGGGAGTTTTTCAGGTTTTAGAGATTTCCTGTTAAATTAATTATCTCAGCTGGAAAAGCTCATGAAATTCATATTTTGTTATAGCTATTTTAATCTAAACACTTTCTGATGTTCTTGCTGAGAAGGACAGGGAATAATTTCTCTAACCAAAGTATCTCATCTCAGTTCTTACCTGTCCGTCTTTCATACTATTCTGGAAATTCCTGCCAGAAGTGAAAGGACAGAAGCCTACACTGGTCTCACCTCTTATGCAGAAAGGCAGGTCCATCAGCTTTAGTTTAGCTGAAAGCAGTGTCTTAGAATCAAGGCAACCCAAAACTTATAGTGGGAAGAGAAGTCAATAATTTCTTTTAACGTACCTGGATTAGGTATGTGTTTTTGAATTACTTCAGGCTTTGTATTGCTATGACTTGTTTGAAGAAGCATAACTGCAAAAATATTTAGCCTTATGTTTATTTATTATAATCTTGTTTTCTTAGCACTCTTTATACTACTTCATTGTGTGTGAGCATTAGAATTGCTGTACAATATGTGTGGAATCAGTATCGCATAGCTGTAAGAAAAGGAAATTCATGAAAGAAATAGCAGTTTAATGTACAATTCACAATGGAAAATACTTGAGAGATATTTGTCAAAGAAAATTAGTATGCTTTTATCACCCTACATTACCCACCTTTCCTGGTAAGCTCTAATAAACATCATAAACAAAAGCTCCATGCTCTATGTCAGACAAAGAGCACTTTTCCACCAAAGGTATAATTTCATATTAAATACTAACATCAGAACAGTGATGCAATTTTTTTGTCCTCAGGCATATAGCTGGAGATTACACCCAGAATGACCATTTTTGATAGCACCATTGCAGTTCTAAGCAACAACTTTTTCTTCCTTTATCTAAATTCATAGTAATCCAGTTAATACAGGCACTTTCTCATACATATGACTTTTTTTTAGGCATTACCTTAAATCTGGTCTATTTATTTCTAAAGAGGTTGCATTCATAAAATGGGCTCCACTGGACTTGAAAATACCTTTGCTCCCCCACAAGGCGCTCCTGTGCAGGGAGCTCATTAGCAGCATTAGATGTAACCCCTGACCTTAGCCTAGAAATGCTGCAGCACACAAATCTTCCTAAGCTCACAGACATCACTCCCATATTATACAGGAAGCAAAAACCAGGCACAAAACACATTTTGCACACTTTGAGGGCTTCCAGCCATTTTCACTGATCTGTGGAGGCCTATCCAGAGCATGGGCTGCCACACTCCCTGCTCCTGCAGACAAGATAACATTCAAAGTGCAATATATAAATAACTACAGAGATCTGAACTGTTGACAATTTCTTGACTCTTAACTTCAAGAAAAGTCAAGAAAGATCTAGTCTTTGCTGCCAGATCCTACATTTACCAATAGTGTTATTATATTATGAATAACTCCAATGAAACATTTAGCATATAGTCCTCTTAAAACAGCCCTAAAAAGTGTCAAAGACCAAGAGTTGGTTTTTTACATTGTAAAGTCTCTCGTCTCCACTGAGCTCTTCTGCCCGTATTTCTGCATTAATTTTATTGTAGCTTGCTATTGCACAAATAGAGCCATGGCAGATAATTGGAGTTCCCTCTAATTTAATACTCTGCTACTACAAGCTGGAGGAGCTCCGTTCATCCTCTTTGTGCTGATGACATTGGATCAGGTTATGTCCTTCCTCTCAACTGATCCCACTCTGAGGACAACCTCTTTGACACATGGGGACTGCCTCCCATCTCAGGTGAAAGTGGCATACTCTGGCAGGGGCAAGACTAAGACTAAATTTCCTAATAACAACATGATATATTGACTCTAGACAAGTCGACCATGTTGCAGTTTTACTCTAGCCCTTTCTTTTTTCTTGAACATTTCCCAAGTACAGTTTTTACAGGCAGGTTCATACGTAGCACTAAGACAATTATTTGTATCACTGATAAGTGTGCCTTTGAGCATAAAAAAATTTGCCACCTGTGCAAACAGCATTACCTCTAGAAATAAATAAGGGTAAGTGTATCCTGCTGTGTTTCTACCAATAGGAAGTATTATAACGGAATGAGCAATAAGTGGTGGTTTTTTTTTTTTCCTTTCTGCACTTAAACACTGTTAAAGCAAATCTTTCACATATGCTGCTTTCAAAGACATGATGCTGTACTCAGTATCTTTTACTAATTACTGTCTATCTTATTTCACCGGTAGAGTGAAAACATAAAGATTTATTAAAAAAAAAGTTTGAAACATATTTTGTTTATCAGGACAAGGTTATAGAAGAGCTCTTTTACATAAATATAATGCTGCAGGCCTAACTTGTTCCATTTCTCTCCTTCCATGTTACATTACTGATGGCATAATTTTTCATTATGCATTTTCCTACACTTCATAGGAATTCATAAAACATTTCTTATCTGAAAGAAACAATATGTTCTTCGCACTACTTCCACTTACTTTTTTTCCCTCGATCTACATAACTAAATGCTGAGTAAACCCATGAAAAATGTGTCCTCGTTTTAAGTTTATTCACCCTAACTATTCTGGGAGGTTTTGCATTATACCCCCAAATTTGAAGTATACATTAAAACAGTTGCTCTTTGTTTGCTTGAGTTTCTGATCCACAAGGTGAGAAACAGTGCACACCAGATTTCAGCACAATATGAAGGTTTAGGCATAACCCTGCCTCTTCTATACTCCCTCTAGGACCCATATGAGCTCTGTTTAGCACTTACTTGGTATTTGCTAGTAAACCAAGTACTCATTTTCCTGCTATAATTTCATTATCTTTTACTGCTAAAACCTAACGTAAATTTTTTATTGCTTGTTAGTAACAGGAAAATTGAAGGCTTTACATTTTTTCCTACACCTTCATTAACAAATTATGAATTAGCCCTGGAATCACTAACAGCTTTTATTTGCTGCTGTATTGGTAGTATGTGTGTACCGTAGATAAACAGTCATCACACTTGGTCATCTAAAAGTTCACTGGCCGGTCCAAACTAGCTTTCCCTGTTAGAGGCAGAAGTAATTCAAAAGAGAAATTCAGCCCCCAAATGTCACGTGCCTATCTTCATATGGTATATATGGTCCTTTGCAGGCATGCCCGTCTGCATGAATTCAGAGAAACTGGCTAGTAAGTAGAAAGTCCTGCCTTCCCTTCCCCTCTATTAAGGAAATGCAGTAAGTGCATTAATTTTCTAGAATACATGAACTTTGATGGGCTTTTTTATGTTTTCTAAATAGTATCTAAAAATTTGATTTTGACTTGAGATAGGCCTAGTCATGAACATGCTTCTTGATACAACACAATAAAGTTAGAGTAAGATAAGCTTGTGAAACTTGGCTTTATAATAAGGAATGGGGACATACATTTTTTCAAAAAGAATTCTTAGTTTAGGGAAACACTGTAATGTTTTGACTGTTAAGAAATAAATGTTAACAGTGGTTACGCAGATATTATTTCCTTCTGTTCTGTCACTCTCCTCCCCCCCGCCTCCCCCCCCATCTGTAATCTTTGGGCCTTCTGAAATCCTTTGGATCCTAATCCAAAATAAAATTACTTATTCTTTCAGTCCTTGGTCTTAAGGAAGCTGAAATTTTTCCTCTGTTGTCAACCTACTATCACCTCTGAATTAACTTCTGCATTGTAAATCCTAACTTTCCTTGGTAATATCTCACAGGCAACATGTTTAGGTAAATTTATGCATTTGCCCTAGTTCAGATATATGATGTTTTAGAAAGAATAAATGCATCTGATGTTGGACTGAAATGAGAGAAAGACCACAAAATAACTTGTTTTTAAGCACAAAATAGATATTAAAGACCACTGTTAAAAGTCATTTTGTCTCAGCTTATGAGCTAATGCTTCACTCAGGCTCCTGTGGAACTTCATCTATGCCCAGGCATTGCCTAGCTGTCACCAAAGGTGTGTATTCATGTACTTTAACCTTTTGGCAGGTTATCAGCACACTTTGCCCCACTGTGGGCATATGCCAGTAAAGCATTTAAAACATTTTGCTGTCAAGCTGAGGTGTAAGTTTCAGTCTTGTTTAGGGTGTGTGCTGTGGACACATCTATGAGCATGCTACCCCATGGCTGTCAAGTATGTGTTACTGCTCTTTATGGAGCTGCCAGTCGTGCATAGGAATGGCTTAACTTCAGTGATCTAATGCAACTTTGAATTGTATGTACAAAGGCTTTCGGGTTTGGGTTTGAACCTCTGGACATCTGCCTTTGGTAATGAGTTCTGTGTATGTAGAAGCTCTAGTAGAAGGCCGGTGTGGAAGGAGTTAAGCTCTCATAAAAAAAAAATCCACCACAACTTCAGACTATTTTAATATTATAGGTTTTACTTTCGTTGCTGGCATGACTGCAGTATCCACTCAAACACTAATTTCTTGCAGAGTTGGTTTTTCTTACTCTCAGTGCAGTTTTCCCTTAAAAGCCTACCTAGCAACTTCTCTAAGCTTTCTGAGCCGCCAAAGGAATTTTTGAATCTCTCTGTTGTTCTGTTTGCCCTCTTTTAAAGTCCTCATTTATGTCATTTTACTTTTAAAATACAGTGACCAGATACAGAAGTGTTTTGCTTCTGGTCACATTGCACTGTTGAATAATTTCTTCATATTTACATTTGCATTTGACATCTCTGTCTGCATACAGGGATTTTATGTGCCTGTATAAATTGCTGCTAAGTACTCTGTCAGAGGGTTTTCAGCTACTGCAACTCTCATTCAGTCACTATTTTCTCAATCAATGCTTTGTGTCTTTTGCACTTTGAAGATGTATTTCCTTTTCATTATTTTTTCCTCTTAGCTTCCTACCTAAGTATGTCTGAACTTTGAACCGCTGCTGCAATTTTACTTAATAATAGAAATTAGATGTGGAAATAACTGTGTGACTAAGTCTACTATCTGGTCTGTTGAAGTTACACTGAACTACTTTACATACACATTCTGCACAGATGATATATTTTGTTTTATAATGAAGACAACCAGCCTGTTTTCAGTGGAGAAAATCATGATCCTACAGGTATCAGAATGTGATGCCTTAACAGGGTTGCTTTTTTCTCAGGTGCTACATCCTTGGACTACAGAACAGAACAGAAGTACAAGCTAAGGCAAATGAAAAAAATGTTTCCATTTATATGCACAAATATCTACATGTGGTCTCCACCTTACTGCTGTTACTAAGAAGGGATGTTCATAAAACCATACGTGAGTTATCAAAATCAATAGATGGTGCCTGTCTCAAATATACATATATATATATATAAGGAAAACCAGAGTGATTGTCACAAATACAATCCCTCATAATACATGTTCATAAAACAGAAAGGCATACAGTGATCAATAAACCCCTGTCTAAACATCTGGGTACAGAAGATTTTACGTCTTGGGACAAGCAAAAGCCATATCAGCAGACAGTACCACTGACATGTGACAAGTCTATCTTGCTTAGGGCACCTTTAGGTAGCAGCAGTGTTACTGTTTATAGTGCCTAAATTTGCTGCTAATATTATACTAAGGCATCTAGTATACAGAAATATCTTATATACAGAAATACATATAGAAATACAACCTTGTTCTCACCTGGGCTCTGTTCTGATGCAAACTAAATAGTCATCTCAGTGGTAAATCCCATGCACACACCAGAAATGAGCTGGAGCTAGATCCTAAACACACTGTTGCTCTCCTGATTATCCTGTTGATGCTTTCTATGATCTTCACACATTTTAAGTGTGACATACTTCTTATGCCCCCAAAACTTCAGCAGTATAGCTGTGAGGTGGTTCCTTGGGCTGTGGACTGCTGTTTCTTTGCTTTCGTGGGTACAAAAAAGTGTAACGTAGCCAAAGAGAGCTGGACACAAAACATTAACACTGTTTGGAAATATTACTTTCATTGGAGTTCCAATTAATTTCAATATAAATAAAAATGCCTGCATTTTTACAGCTTTTCTGGTTTAGGTGCAACCATTAATAATCAAGTAAAGCTATACACTAGGTATTATTATTTTTGATAATAAATTTAAGCTACTTCATCCGAATATTCTGCTTCAGTACTCTTCCTGCATTCTTTACATTTTAAGCTTTGTTAGAAGGAAAGGTAAGTATTGGTAACTGTCAATTTGCCACCAATAAAGATAATATAGATGAAGGGTGCTAAAAACTCCCATTCTGACCAGGATAAGAGTTAATTAAGTTTAGGTGTTCCTATCAGGAACAGTGGTTTATACATTGTCTTGGTGTACTGATGCCTTGTATCCTTATCTACTTAATTGAACATTCACACTCTTTATTATTTAGATGTACTGTGAAACTGCAAGGAGTTAGCCCTGATACTCAGCAATGTGAAGGACCAAGTTGTTAAATTATCTATTTTTCCCTTATTGATGAAGATTATGGTAAATTTGACTTCCAGTAGAAGCCTTGAAGGTCTCTGCATACATCTTATAGTCTAATACTGGACAGATGACCCTTTCAAGGACTTTCTGTCCTTGCTGATGCCTCACATGTTCTTTTGAATAAAAGGACTTCCCTATGATCAGAACATTTATTCTATTAGTGTGATTATTCTACCTTTAAGTGAGTTTTAGTGTAATGGATACAGGGCTGTTTATAGACTGATAAGTGGATATTAATCCACTACAACATACAATAATAGTAAATTATAAATTCATCTAACACAAATACCACTATATAAAGCTGTAATTATGCAATTAACATACCTACTCTCCACCAATATGCTGAAAGCTCTAAGTGCAGTCTGTTCAGAGATACATGGCTGTGGACTGTACGCATTATGTATTCTTTGTGAAGAATTACAGTTTCTTTTTTGAAGTGTCCTTTCTGAAGGTCACCTTGCTAAAATGATGGTTCCTATTATTTCCTTTTTGTATTATTTTAATAAATCCTGTAAATGGGGATGAAGACTTAGTAGCAGCCTGGTTTCAAGGTGCTTGTCTTTTTATAGACTTTTTTTGCTGTCATAACACATGGACTGATTCTACAGGAGTCAGTAGGAAATAGGATAGTTCCCTTAGAATCCCTTCAATTTAGATTAAGCTATATCATATGTAAAAGGCATGAGTCTCATCAGCTTTTTGGTAAGCATAATCCCTCAGAAGTTGATGCTTTTCCTGAGGGACAGGACCAAGTGACCCCAATTTTGCAAGTTCTTTTAGCTTATGTCTAACTGTAAGGCTGTTTGCAGCCTCCCAGCTCAAAGTGGGTGTCTCTATCCTGTGTGACAGGTACAGTCAGTATGTTCCACTGTGCAAATCCTCTGATCATCTACGTTACAGGCCTTGTGGGATTGTTGAGCAGCTCTTTGTCTCCTAAGAAAACTGAGGGAATGCAGTAAGATGATGTTTGTTAATATGGTCACGACAGGACATTAGTCTCAGGACTCAGTCTGGGGATGCATATCTAAGCGCTTAAAGCTAGGAACGTGCTGAAGTACATTGTTGATTCAGGACCAATACGTGTGAAGGAAATAAGATCTGGCCTCCAACGTGTCTTTTTTTTCTGAGAGAGTAAACTGTTAGCAAAACACTTCATATTGTCTTTCATAATCTCTGCCTTCTTAACACAGTAATAAATGCATGGGGAGCTGTAAAAAGGATGCTGCTGGTAGCTAAACTGTTCTATGGCAAATCCACCTGGTTCTAAACTGTAATTCTTCCAAAGGATTGCAAGGGTTTAACACAAATATTTAGAAGAGCCAGAACTGCTGTTCTTCAAGTTTGTTGATCTATAACATGTTTTTCTTTTTTTTTATCAGGAACAAGTATTCAAGAAGACACAGACCTTTCCTGCCTTCCTGTCTTCTTTTTCTGATAGGAAGAGTAAATGCAATTTTTCATTCAAATTCAAAACCCAGAAAACATGCAGATCAAACAGCCCTAATGCCCCTTGGGAGTGTTACTCTCCTAGCTAAGGTGGGAATTACTTTGTCATTACACTAATATGAATGATGTTCTAAGAAAGGTATTTGTAGATCAGGCTTGCTTGCAAATGGAGAACTCATGTAATTAGTTGTTATTAGCAGCATGAATATTTTAAGTCTAGTTTTCTATTTAACCTTTTAGTTATCTAGTGCTTCTCTCTTTTTTCTGGACATTTCTATTTGAATCAATACAGTGCCCTTGCAGAAGCAGTTTGCTCTTCAAAGTGATGGGTATCATCTTATATAAAGCATAAGGAATTTGAAATACAAGGTTTCTTTTAATACAGAGGTGCATTTGAAGTTTTACATTGATTTACATTTCTAGAAATTACTTAGTGGTCTAGATAGGGCACAACACTGAAGAAAGGATGATTAATCAAATGCAGCAAAATTGATCCACTATGATCTTTCCTGTGCTGAAGGACTGTAATAACTAAAGATTATTGTGACAGTTATTATGGGGGACATGGATATAATTATTTTCTCCAAGCTTTAGAATCAAAAAGTTCAGTCTCTGGGCCAAGGCTGTTCACAGACTTCCCTAATAGTCAATAGAGACAGAAACCTTCAGGAATATTTTGCTTAGGTTAGTTGTGCATTGCCAGTTCTCACCACAGATAACAGAGCCTTTACACAGCTAAAACTGAGTAAGATAAAACCCACTTCAAAACCCAATTTCTGCCTGACTTTTCCATTTCCAGGACATCAGGAATCCTCCTATTAGCTTTTCCTTCTCACACACAGTTTGGTGAAAGGTTACTGGGTTAGGGTTTTGGAGGATCAAGTGTGGAGAACTGAGTGAAAAACTCCCAAGGACAAACTAAATACACTGCCCAAGTAGAGTGCATTTATTAAGAATATGCCTTAACATCCCATCAACTCTGTCAGAACCAAGTTTGGGGATTCATAGGAAAACTGATCACTCCTTCAGTGAGTTCTGTTCAAAGCAAGCTTAGGAAGATCTATATTTCCATGGATACCAATGAAATTAATAGATATGTACATAGATGCAGTCATTAATATTTGTACACTTGTACAGGTCTGCAACACCTGCCTGGACTACAGTATGAAAACTGCACCAGTAAAGTTTCTCTCTTACATTTTAGCCATTTATGTAGCTCCTAGGTTGAAATGCAGTGCTCCCTTCTAAGACAGCATTGATGACTAGAAACATAGGTGCTGTCATATAGAAAGAAGCTCACATAACTTGTGACCTTGAAAATTGGGCTGGGAAACAAGTATGAGGATCAAATATGGTGCTGCTTGCCCAGCTCATCTTTATTCTGTTGTATGTACATGGGTCTGGACTTGGGTCTAGTGAGGATGTAGCAACTTTTGATAAATGTAGCAGGATGATGTCAGGACAACACTGCTGAAAAAAACCCCCACAACCAGTAACCCCCCTGAAACATTTCCTGCTTGAAGGCACAAGCAATTGCATTCTGGCAATGAATTTCAAACTTCTAAGCTTTCTCTCTTCCACCTGTTCATGGGTTTACAACTATAAACTTTATGTTCCAGCTCACCTTTAAAAGATCATCTTCAAAAAGTTTGCTAAAATTTTCTAAATAAATGTTTTGGCCTTGCACCATTTCTAAATGTTACTAGCTACAGTAGGAACAACATAATTTTTTTGCAGTACCCATATACTTTTAATAGAGCATCATTTAATGCAAAAACAGAAGAGGAATGACCAAACAGGAATTAACAGTTTCAGCTTCCAATACTTGCCCAGGGCTAACCTTAGTGTGGTTTTTTCCCCTGAGTCAGCTGTTCTGGGCAGGATCGGGTAAATCCGTATTTGCACTGTGTTTCACGTGGTCTAATAAATCCAGCCAGCCCTGACCTGGGTCTGTCTATATGCAGCCTGCATGCCCATGCAACACTTTATATACCCTTAGCATCATTACTTGGTCTAAATGACTAACACAGTTTGTGGGCCAGATCTGGCTCATGGACTACGCGTTAGGATAAGAATTTTAGGTTATGACTTTTGCATTGAATGAGTGTTAAATATCCAGGAAAACAAAGCTGGTGTTAACAAAGAACAAATGAAATGGGATATTTTGACAGGTTTCCATTTTGCCTTTCATGATGATAGTCTCACTGTAATACCAGCCAGCATTCTGGACCAGACTCCGCACCACCTTGCCTGTGGAATGCAAATCTGCATGGCTGTCCCTATGCATGGGTTTTAAGGACTCTGTAATACAATACGAAATCCAGATCCAGGACTGGGCAGGGTTTACAAGACAGAGCTTTACATTATAAAACAGCTAAGGAAAACAATGGAACAAGCAATGCACAGTAGAGACACAAACCCTGAGTGTACTTCCTCTTGAAATGTTATAGTATCAGTTTCAAGTATTTCTAGAAAGTTTCAAGGCTCTGTTTTCACATAAAAAGAATCCAAGGGACTGAATTATTGGATCTTTATGATGAAAGAAACAACTTCTGCCCTTGATACAGTGCGCAGGACTATGTGGAACATTTTGCTGACCATTGTAGTAATTCTCATGGTTTTATGCTTCATGTAGAGAAGACTGTATTGGAGAAACCTCTTCCAATACATTACTTGTTCAGGTGAGTAAGATACTCAGAATTCTGACTGAGGATGGGAAATACTAATAAAAAAAGAAATAGAATTTTTTGTTTCCAAAGTCTTTAATTATGATGATCAATTGGTTTCATTTCTTACATCTAATGAACATTCCTGATTGTTCCATATCTTTAGAGCCAGAACTTTTGAGTCAAAGTACATCTTTATGGTAAGAAGAGTACTGCGCTGCTAATCTTTGACCATCATCCCTTTTCCTCCAGCCAGATGGCTCCTGCAGATGCCTGCATGCAGAGGTTATACATACACTCTAAAGAGAATAGGTGTGGAAGAGATGGGCTTGCACCGCTGACAGGAAAACAAAAAAAACCCAAAGCAACAGGAAAGCCAAACCCAGAAAATAACAATTTTCTACAAATAAAATATTCTAAATCAAATTAAGGAACAAATGCATAAACTACTAAAGAGTTCTTCCAAGCAGATGCAAAAATAATTTTGCTAGAACTACTTAGCTTCATGTAGTATCCTGTCTGTCAACTCAAAAAACATCATTTCACTTGATTCTATATAGACTGTGACAAAACTACTAACGTAAAGAGAATTATTTTTAAAATAGATAGAAAACTAAATAATGAATGGTGGCTAGCAGATTGGCTTCCATCTTATCGTGAATCTTCTATCTACTAAATAAATGCAGCAGAATAGTGGTAAAGCTGGGTTTCTCAAAGCATACTGCCTTGAAGATCGTAATCTGCATGACCTTTGTATCATGGGAAGATCGGAAATCCTTTCTGTCCTAGTTAACCCTGACAAAAAGTGTATGTACAACTCCTACTTTTGTTCAGTTTTGGACCACACTGGAATGAAGTTTTTGGTGTATTTTACTTAGACTAAATAACAGCATATTGAAGCATGAGAGTTTCCAAGAAATTCAGTCTGCTCGGAATTCAAACAAGCTTGCTGGAGGAAGTGCTAAGCCAACCAGTCTCCCAGACAGAAATTACATTTTCACTGCACATATTCAGAAAATATTTAGGTATAATTATGTGATCAGTACTGTCCCTGATTTAAATTGCTTAACTGTCCCTTTAAAATATGTGCAATGAGAACATACGGATGAAATGCTGTCATTTCACACATTGGATGATTGAAACTTTGACGAACATTTCAGTCTCACAGCCTGTCTCTGGCTGTAGCACTGCGAGTGGGTCTCTGCAGGGCTTGGATTGTGCTACCAGCATTTTGCAAATGAAGACATTTTGGTTTCCTGTATTTGATAGGGCAGCAGAAGTGAGGTTATGTCTTTTGTGCTTAAGATCTAGCATCAGGAGGAATGCTTTAGCATCAGGAGAAATGATTGACATTGGCATCAGTCTTCACGCTGTCAATCGTGAGGAGTGTTAGCTATTGAAACAGCTGTTCTGTTACCCGCATGTACTGCAGGAGGTGTGCTATGAGGGTCAGAATTATTCTGGTTTCAGCATGTACCTTTATCCTCCTTGGCAATCAGTTTCATAGTCAGGGCATATTTTCTGGCACTTTCACGCTTCCAGTGACTTATTAAGTAACTTAGAAATTGTAGGCATCCTATTGTATTGTATCCTATCCTATCCCATCCCATTGCATTGCATCACATCTGAAATATGAATCACTCACTGATTTTAAACATAATTTCAGCTTCCACATTAGTTAATTATTTTCCCTTTACTTAACTAGAAAGATCACCCTTTCTAATTCAAAATCCACTGGGCACTTGGTAAAATTTCATGCCATTTCTCTTTCCAAGCCAGTGGTTAATACTTCTGCTTTCTAGTGGTTTTGTTTTTCTGCTTCCTAGTTTAAACACAAAGGGAAAACAATCCAATGAGTGTCATAGGTAAAATTTCAAACAGCTTCTCAGTTCAACTGCGTTTGTACCACTGTCCTAACTGAAGACCACTTCAGAGCTATAGAGCAGGGGTAAACATCACGGTTTACTGCCAGAACTACCAGTGCTAACTTTATCAGAACTCCTATTGGTGTCACTGGCCCAAAGCATTGCTTTTGGCCAGAAGTTGACCTCATGCTGCCTTTCAGGGTCAGGCCAATGGAAACCAACATTTTAAATGCCAAAATTCTCTGTTTCAAAGCAAAACCCACATAGAAAAATAAATCTTTGTAAGAGTGAAATACAGAGCACCTCCATAATGAGATGGTGGCACTACCAAAGGATACATACACAAAAGGGAGATATAGTCCTTTGTTCCTATAAAAATCCTCTCAAGCAACCTCTTCTCCTGTACTCCTTCTTCCTTGCCCTAAGCTTTTCTGAAGAAATCTGCACTAAATTCTTACTCCTTGTCTCCCAAAAAGGACTAATACCATTGTTGTGGGTGAGGAAGAATGAGGAAAGACAAATGGAGGTATTAATGAACTAGTGAGCAGCACAAAGCCAGTTCATATTTTACTTGTTCCTCTCACCAGTGATATCTGAAAACTTACCTTTGTTTTCTGTAACTTCAAGAAATGACACTTCTGTAGCCAAATAACCTTACATCTCCTTTTATAATTAGTGCTATTACATAGAACCTAAGCTTACACAAATGTCCCCAGTGACGTGATTAACTTCAGAGATACTAGTCAGCAGGAGTCAGTCACAAAGCATAAACTAATTAATGTTGGAGGACAAAGATAGGACGAGAGAGGTCACCTATGTGACGTGCTTTTGAGGATTGCCAAGTAAAAACGGAAAGGAACCATAACATGTCATCTTCAGGGAGTTATTTCAGCAGTAACTGGAGAATCTGATTGCTTTCCTGAATGCTTCTGTGTTCTTGGTTTTCTTTTCCTTGATTGTATATTAAATGGGGGGGGGGGGGGGGGGGGGAAAGGAAAGATAGATAGAAGAAGGTAACTGAAATCTTTACGCAGACCATTTCAGCTGACCAAGAAATGTACCCAAGAAAGTAAATTTACAGAAGGCATCAAATTTACAAAAGCACCCCAAAATTTGATGTTGTGTCTGATATGCTAGTAATCAGCTTTGATGAGGTGTTGTGTAAAAGAAGAATGAATCTGATATTTTTAACTCTTCAGATTTCTTTTACCTTTTGTGCAGCAGACTGCTTTTCTTCTTACACCCAGATGCTTCATCCTAATTCTATTATGGTAAGCATTTAAATATGCTTTTATATGCTGACCTCTGTGAGAATTAAAGTAAAACATCTGCTGAAAACTTTGTTGAATAAATATAGATTATTAATATATGCTGAAGTGCCCTGATGAAATGGGGGCTGTGGTGGCAATTTTCTTATTTCATACACAAGGATGGGAAAGTTTGAAAATATAAATTAATGTAATTATGCTGATTTTTATTAACCAAAGATTCCATCTAGTCTGCTTCCTTTCACCTCTGCCAAAGAACTTGTTCTTTACAATTCTCTGTTCAAATATACTGCAGCCACCTCTCATTCACTGTGGTGGACTAATCTTGCTGCTTATGTCTGGGCAGGAACCTGGGCAACCCTGGTGCAAAAGCCCAGCGGCAGCAGGCCAGCCACAAGCCATTTACTTTTGTACTCAGTCAGCAGTGAAAGCAGGGCAGAGGAAGCAAATGGAGGCAATGTGGCCAGCAGGGACAACAAGAGATGTGAATAGGCTGGGAAAAGGGAAGCAACAGCTGGTCCATGCGAGGACACCGGTGAAACAAGAGTACAAAACCTGGGCAAGGAGTGCGAGTGCTGCAGACTCTCAAACGATCCATGGGCAGACTATGACCAGGACCGCTTTGAGGCGGACTCAGGGTAGAAGTCTGGCAAGACATTAGACTGGAATAAGCCAAATGGGGAGGTTAGAAAGGTAGGATTACTTCTTTCGGTGTCAGCTTTAAGAATTTATCAGTTTGCTACATTGCATTAAAATAGGACATCCGTGTGAGAGCTGGTGTCACCTGAACAATGAACTGAGGTAGAGGGCTGTGGAGAGGTGAGACAACGCAGGAGCAAAGAGAAGTTGGAAGGGATGAGGGTAGCACAGGTTCAGGATCATAGAGATGGGAAGTGAACGATGCCAGGAAAGGCACAGGGTGTCTGTGACCCAGAGGCTATGCTCCAGGACCTAGGGCAGATGTATAGCCAAGTATCTGTATTTCTTGCTGTAATTCTCAGACTAATCCAGAATAAAGAGGCCATCTGTAAAGAAGATAACTGATGTTATCTATTCCTCCACTGACTTATATGACAGGTGTTAAGTGATAAATTTAAGAACTACATAACTTTTAATCCATATAATCAATATTTCACATACATTTTTTTCATTAAAAGTAATAAGAAACTTCCCACTCACACATCAGAAAATAAGGACCAATAAAGAGCATCTCAATCGCCCAGTCAAGATGTAGGAACCTTTGGAAAAAAATACTTAGTATTTCCAGGCCATCTTAAGTTGATCTCTGCGTGCATATGTATGTGTGCAAACAGTATTATTTTTTCCAAGAGTCACTGTTTACACAGAAAAGCATCAACTGTTTTACTTCTCCTCTTACCTCTCCTTCCTGAGCTGTTCTATGGAAGCACAAGCATTCTTTCAAGTGTTGTATTGGCATTCAGTCCACATCTCTCTTTCCTGTATAGCCTCCATGCTTAAAAAATAAATAAATAAAAAAAAGATGCAGGGAGACTGAAATCTTGACACAGATTTTGCTCTAAGCAAATGTGACCTTACACTTCAATGGCTCCATTGGTTTCTATATTTCCAAAAATAAATAATGGGCAGGATGTTTACACAACAATCCTGCCCATTAAATGTAATTGTTCTACCTTTTCCTTAAGCTCTTGGCCAACAGAAAAAACTAACAAATGCATATTTGGTAAGAAACAAGCAATGAATTTGAAAGATGCTCTAAGCATGAACTCCTCACTGAAGATCTGCTTAAGTTGCAAAAATTGGTGTTTTCGGAAGTGTCTAAAAAGAAGACAAATTCATATTGGAAAAAGTTGTTGAAAGGTCATTAAGCTTTAGAGATTTTTTTGACAGTCATACAGACATTTCTGTTTGTTGAATTAGAAGTGACATTGGAAAACATTCTGTTATGGGAATAAAACAACCTGTCCTTTTCAGTCTTAAAGTAACAGTACAGGAACAGTCTGAGAATTTAGTGAAGCTGTAGGATTTCACCCTCACCCTACTTCCCTAGCACTCACCTGCTTTTATTCTCAAGGCATAGAAAAAGGCAAAATAGTAAATGCTATACTAGTGTGCTCTCATGTATGTAATTTCTTGAGCAAAATTACCTCCCTTTAAACAGGAAGGACTGCTGTTGCAACACTGTCCAAACTATCAAGTTGCAACAAGGCCTTTTACCATCCCATACCAACATACTCTTCATGCCAGTCCCTCCCCTGCCTTCTCATCTCTCCTCACCCAGGGCACATGTTCTCTCTGCTTCTTCCTCCTTTCTCTTCCTTGGCTGCTCCCTTTTCATTGACTGCCCAGCCTCTTAACAGAACAGCCACAGCTGCACCCATCATCCCTGAAGCCAGCCCACAGCTGTATATTATCAATGTTAATTAACTCAGCTTCATTCCTCTACAGACTGCCACTAATATTTATTCTAATAAATATACTGATAGATGATGCTTCTGCCTTTCACATATTCTCAAAACATTATGTCTAGTGCACTGCCTCATTACTTGATGCCCAGTCCTCAGTACATCAGTGCAGGCTGCTAGAAGACACACTCCCTGGATCAGATCGTTAGAGAAGCTTTAATCCTTTAGAACAATTTTTCAATACTGTTTACACCAGGGACTTCCTTGTACAAATCCTCTTTACACAAGACAAGAATAACACAGGAAGAAACTATTAGTCTCTGATCTCTGCAAAGAAGAAGAGCAAGCCTAAGTCCTCAGGGGGCTTTCTATCACTTAAACTAACCAGGAGGGGATTAATCAAAGATATCTTTGCTGCATGATGTAGAGCCAGCTTCAAAGCTACAATCACATTGATCAGTGTACAACAGAACAACACTCACAGCATCTTATGTTTTAAGCTGAGGTAGGGCAGAGGCTGAAATGCCCAGTTTGTTTCATCACTTCTTCTTTCCCATCAAAACAACAGCAGGGTACCATGGTGTCCTGATATCCAAAGTGCGCTGGTCAGATGCTTGCATAGGAACTCAGCCCTGCACTGTAATGAAGAGGGAGCACTGGACCCTCTGTGGTGATTTTATGTTCCTTGCAAGCAAATCTAACCTCCTTTTACCTGGCCTTTTAAAAAATGTCTTGTATGCAAACAAGTTTCCTCTGTTTGTGGGAGGTTGATTATTCCTGCATAACTCCATTTTTACCACGGCATAAGTAGTTTTATTTCCATTCTATCACAACAGCACACAATTGAAATACTGTAGTAATGAAGTAACCATTGCCATCGATGAGAAAAACTACTTAACCTTTCACATACAAGTCCTGAATGAAGAATTGCCCTGGTTGCTTTGTAAATAGGATAATACATGCAAAGCTCATTAATAAAATGGAAGAAATATTTCTGAGTGAAAAAACTACAAATCTTTTTTTCTTATAAATCTCAATTTAAAAAGATATCAATTTTACTAAAATATTTTTTAGTTTTCTATTTTTGTTGAAAGTGAATAACTTTTGTTACATTTGAAGAAAATGCATAAATTTCAAAAAGGTTTCTGCCATGAAACAAACACTTGTTCATTTTCATCAGTTAACTTTAAATAAACCCCAGCTTTTTCTATAATTAGTTAGAAATTTTCAATAATTAAAACCTTAAGAAAAAAAATAGTGTTTGCAAAATTTAGCATCTCCAAGGTAATGCATATAAATATTTTTGGCATCAAGGAAGGAATTTTGGGGTGACAAAAAGGGTGAGCTTCAACACAGGACACCTGCATACTGGTAGCTACAAGATTCAGTTGAGTCTTATGGATAGATCAAGTGTCTGATTTACAAAATTAAGAAAAAGGGCTTTTCTGTAAGTGTCTTGCAGCCTAGACAAGGTCCTTTATCATCAGCGCATAGATAGCTAATCTCTACCTTTCTAATGCAGTGTATGTTTAATTATTTATACAAAGAGACACTGACACAAGAGTTCATATCCCTACCAAGTGACCTAGTTAGCTAAGCTGTTGGGTTTATATCCGTTTCTATTTGCCTCTTGCTTCTTCCCCCCTACACCTCCTGCCCCCCCCCCCCCCCCAAACAACCCCAAAACCCAAAGCAAAACCCCTTTAAAATATTTTGGTTCTATGCCAATATTGTACAAAGCCAAATGTCAATGGCAGAAAATGTTTCAGTTGAGGGGAGTTGTGTTTCTATAGATAATGAAGCTATTTCTGAACTCTCAGAAGAATGAAGAGGTAAAGCTGAGAACAGCATCACAAACCTTTTGTATGTTTTTGCTAAAAATCTGACCATTTCCTCTTTTTGAGATATGCCCATTTCCTCTGCTGCTGGTCTCACAAGATGGCAGGACAAACCTCAGCAGCATAACAGCCCCAGCTCAGGCTGCAATTTCCCTTGAGATGCAAATGCCCTCTTCTGCCCCAAGGGATATTTATTGCCCAGGCAGCCTGAAGGAGGCAAAGAGGAAGATCACAAGGGAAAGGACTGTGCCTGTTACTTAGGCTCATTAGCTGCTCGGTTTGATTCTCTTTCTGACAAGTCTGACATTTCTCAGTAGGCCACAGCCAGTTCTGGGTTCTCCACAGATTTTCTCATCTTGTTCTCTCTATGTCCTGTCTCTTGCTACCCTTCACTTTGTGGGAAACTCCCCTTTTAGGATGTTTTTGTCTGTGATAATTGGAAGAAAATGACCTGTTGTGAAGGAACTTTAAGAATGGCTTCATGAAGTGGAGCCGGTCTCTGCCATCCCCCTGTTCTCTGCAGTTGCTGAGCCAAACACTGGAACAGGAATAAAATCAATGGAGCTACACCCTGAATAGAAGAAAGGAGTTTTCAAGACCCCAGCAGAGTTAAACCCCTTGGGAAACGTAGAGGACAACTAGAGGAAGTTTAAAAGGAACTACAAGCAATGAGCAGCAGCAAAAAGAGACAGAAGGCAGCCTCGTTTCTGACAGTAGGTGGTTTTGAACTGCTTGATGTTTTAATGGTTTTCAGTAGCTGAAGCAGAGAGGCTAACTCTGAAAGTGCAGTACAAAATTCAAGGAGTACTTCACACTTCACATAAAAATGAAGCATGCGAACAATTTTTAGACAGACTCGGGAAAAGGTTTGTAAGAATTTGCAGAGGAATTTGTACAATTTCAAGTTATACAAAGCTATCTTTTGGTTTTGGAGTTAACCTGGTCCTTAACATCTGACTAAATTATGAGACTATCTAGGGCAAAGCACTCCAAAAGAAGCTACTAAAAGATTCAGAACTTACCACTGAAAAAGTCATGTTTTCCAGACCAAAGAAATTGTCTACTGAAGTCCCTGAGCCATAGTGTTTGCATGTTAGAAGTGATGGAAGATCTGAAGCACTGCAAGGATGTATACCTGAAGCGTGAAGCCACGCGGAGCAGTTCACAATTAAGAGCACAACAGTGGTTCACAGGAGATGGAAATTGCAAAAACTACTGTGAATTATGTCAGTATATAAGAGTTTGTAAGTGCCAACATAGGAAGCACTGCCCAGACAAAGGAGATAATGGTAACATTTTTATTTCAGGGGATCTGTTCCTGGGAAAAATCAACAGTGCCACAAAGTGAGAAAAATATACTGAAAATTTGGAATCATATGGAAAATGTACAGATTTAAATTCAGAGATGTACAGTTCAATGCAATGAGAGAAACAAAGTAATCGGCACCTGAATGCAAATGGATGGAGTTCAGTAGTGAATCAGATTCTGGTTTATTTTGTCTACTTTACCAAATAACCAGTGTCTAAACAGGGAGTCCAGGTGCCTTCTCTCTGCAAACAGCTTTTTTTCAGAACCATGTAAGGTCAGCCTATGAGGATCTCCTGCTCTGTCTCACTCCTGACTGTGAAGGGAACCTCAGGTAACTAGGCATTTGACACAGGTCTTTCTTCTAAGTTTTGAAAGTGGAATAACATGGACTAAATCTGAGTGCGAAGAGATATGCAAACAATAAACCGTAAAATATATGTTTACTTTCTACTTTGCTACTAAGAAAAAAATCCAGTGCAGGTGAGAAATCAGCAGGGCTCAATCAGATGGTGAACTGAATGGAAGAACACAGATTCAAAATCATTAAGGAAGACTAGAAGATGTGTTCTTATAGGAAAATTATTAAAAGCTTTAAAAGCCATCCATCTTCCCAAATCTGAATCTTTAAGTCAAAGTCAACGGACATATTTTTCTGAAAATTGTAGAATAAGTAGAAGAACTGACATCAAAAAAAGCACTGATCATTGCAGAAAAAAAGGTGGAACATGTGACCTCTTAAGCAGAGCTGGACAGTTAAAATACACAACATGGGAATGTTCTTCACTGTCTGCAAGGACAGAAGTTTTCTGAGTGATAGTTGATGCCAAATTGTTCTGTGTTTCTTGTATCTGCTGCCTTCCAAGATTAGAAGAAGCTTAATGCTGGTCAGAGAAATGTTAATTTATTTCTGTGACTTCAAGACTAAAGCAGACTATAGTCCACTAATTTTACTGTCAGAAGTGAGTCCCTGTGCCTCCCACAAACACACAAGGATCACTTTTACAGTTGCTATAAATGTTTTTTTAACTGAAGACAGAACAGACAGATTTTTTTTCTTCTAAAATGCACACTACATAATTCGGCTAAATCATGCTGGAGTCGGTTCTAGAGTGAAGTATGTACTTGCCTTGTCAAGAAAGGAAAATGTTCATCTTTCTCATCTGAAAAGTGAACTGAAACTGCCGAGGACAACATCATACACAGAGAATAGGTCTATTAACATAGTATTGCTGGGACAAGATATTTCAAGGCTGTATTTTCAGTCTGAAGTGTATTCTAATATTATGCAGGACTTTTTAAAAAGATGTCAAAAAGCTCATTCCAAATGGATTAAAGGAAAAATGTACACATCATGTAAGGATTACAAAATGTAAGGAAAGCACAGAAGTGCTTTGTACTGATCTCAAGTGAACAGCAGAATTGAAGATAATGTTATACCTCATTTGGCAAAACACATTGGTCAAATAAAAAAAAATACAGGAGTAGAAAAAAAGAAAGAAACTGGTCAGAATAAAACAAGCAGAACTGCCTAAATTGCACAGGAGAAAACCCACAAACAAACGTGCCCTTGCCTCTTACCCTCGCTTTCCCAGGACTATCTTCCTGGAAATTAAACTACTTTGTTCATGCATATCAGCGTTCTTGAAGAGACATGATAATCTGGCATAGCAGTATCAGTGGGATGACAAAATGAGTCTAAGCAGTTTGCAAGGAATTTATGGATTCAGACACTTCACCAGTTGTCTTCATTGTCCAGAACCCTAGAGGCTGGTACAGAAGAGTGTTGAAATAACTTTTTGGTAAAAAAGGACTTAGATCACACTCTAACCTGTCAATTTACAAAACAGCAGGAGGGAAAGGATAGGTTATTCCCTGCTGAGTTTTCTGCACATCAGAAAAATAACAAAAGTCTCCAGTGTTAGAAACTCATGATAGAAACTGGTGCAGTAAATGGGTTAGCTATGCATTAATAAGAGGAAGGGCAAAAATATGAAACAATAATCATCAAGAAGGAATGAGCATTCCCTTTTGCTTCTACCCAGAGGCCCTGCCCTGGCACTTCCCAGGGAACCCTTTTCTTTTCTGTATCTTCCCAGCTCCTAAAAGTCCCAGGAAACAGTGAATATTAAAGGAATGCTTTCCCTCAAATTGACCTGTTTGTTTCCTTGTTTGTTGTAATGGTTGGAATACATGTAAAACCCCTGTTAGAAATTATTTTTATACAATTTTCAGGGTTTAGAGCCTATGTCATCTGTACTGCACAGAGGACCAATTGCTACAGGAACACAGACAATGGGAAGTAGTTTAATTGTTTTCTGATGGCAGTTACCATGGTTTTCACTGAATTTTGCTGGAAAGATTGACAACTGTTTTATACTGAAAAGTAATTAATGTGTCAAAACATGTGACCACACAGCCTAATTTATTAGGAAAAGTCTTAAGTTATCCATACAGTTATTATCAATTTTAAGTAAAAAAACTCAGGCTGTCAAAAGTTACAGATCACAAAAGCAGCCTTTTTCCTACTTGAAGAGTTCTCCTGATAATGATGTGTGCCTTATATACCCTATGTATATTTAGTACTTTAGAATAAGCTTTTTCATGTGCTTCACTTCAGCTGGTTAAATACAGATTCTGTCATAAGCCATGGTAACACGTAAACTATATGTCCTTGTGTGTTACATGCAGCTCTTGTATTAAACAGATGTGAAAGCATAATAAATCGTATACACATGGCTGGAAAAATAAAATATAGGAAAACTGCACCACAGGACTGGAGAGTTATGCTTCAAAAATAGCCCTGGAGGTAGAGTATGGCCCTCAGGCTGAGAGCAGTTAATGACTACAGACTGGAGTGCAATCCACAGCTTACAAACTGGATTTGAATGTGAGCTCCTGAGTTTGTAACTATAAAACTAAAGTACCCTGCTAACAACCCACAGAGACCAGATGGATGTGTAATTAATTGGAAATGTTTGTATTCATGCATTTCCAAGGTGTGACTGCTGATACGCATTTATGTGTGTTATGCATGTACCTGTCTAAATGTATACAAACAATAATGATTTTATTAAAAGATGGGGCAATTTCTGAAGTTCCATTGAGCTTTTATAAAAAAACCATCTCTTTCATGATTTCTTGTTCCCTCCTTGAGAGACCATGTGGAGTATTAATTAGACAAAAAAAAAAAAAAAAAAAAGATACACAGTGAACACGGGCTTTGTTTCACCTGCTTCTGGTGTGAATTTGTACAACAATCAGTGAGCTGGGTATTTGCAGAAGCGATTGATAAGCAGCAGGGAACAGCAATGGCTTTCAGCACAGCTAGGTCTGGATGAGGGCATCTGCTCAAAAGTAGTGTGAAGGAGGAACGTGGATGTGTGTCCTCAACCCTGCTCATAGGAGAAGAAGCCAATTAAAACACTTGCAAGTTACAGAAACCACCTCCAGGCAGCCATGATGCTTCTTCATGTGCCACGTACTTTGTATACAGCTGCTAAACTCAGACAGGTGATTCCCAAACTGGTCAGTTGTAGACAGTTATAGGGGGTGAACTTTTCCCTGGAGTTGCCTATTTTTCTAGACTGCATAAAGGGAAAAATGAGGCAGGCTGCGCTCCTGACTTACGGCTGTTTGCTAGGTGTAGTTAGGTGAGGTGAATATGGTTTCAAATTAATTTAGTAAGATGGAGAACTCATCCAGCTCTCACTTATCCAATCCTGTACTTTGGCCACTAGCTGAATTTTGAGAAATACATCTGCCATTCTTTGTCCTTATGTAAACCTGTAAAAACATTGGAGTAAAAGAGATAATTTATAATACAATTTTCTACTGGTTCTAGTGATTTTTGTAACAAAGGACTACAGCAAGTTGCATTTATTATATAGTCATATGCATTGTGTGCTATGCATATGCAAACATGCTATGTGCTGTTTGGCACCTAAGACCTTAGTCTGGCACCTTAGTCTACAATCTAAGATGGAAAGGTTTTATATTGGGAAAAATGAAATAAAAAAAGGAAGGCAGTAGGGAACTACATAATTTTCCCTCTTCCTCTAGCTGATCAGTGTGTCTTGACAAAACTACATCCTGGGCCTTGGTAGAAAGAGCTATTCCACATATATGTCCTAAGGGAACAGTGCCATAATGAGTGGTTAGAGTGGGAAGAATAAAAACTTTCTTCTTAATGCTGTATTACAGCATGAGTACTCTTACTATGTCTTTGACGTTCCAGACAAGCAAGCTCATGTCTGTACCACTCAAGTGCAGAGCTTTATGCAGTAGGCTAGCCACATTCATACTGCTTATACAATGCAACCTTCTGAGCAAAAATGTCTTCTGGCTCTTTTTGCTAAGGAGAGAACCTGGTTTGCAACATATATGCAGTGCAGATGACTTGGAGATACATGTCACAGAGTGAAAGAGGCACTGAACCCATCTGATGGTATAGACACACACTATGAAATCAGTGAGATTTTCTTACATTTCTTTTTCCAAATATAAACTTCACAGGTTTTCGTTTCCAGAAATGTTCATTTTTTTCATAGCTGTAATAGCGGCAGTATGAATCTGTGCATTCATTACCTACATACAGCAGCTTGTCTTTTTTACAGTGACTCATTGAAGTCTGAGGTCACTGAGTAGGAAGGTTTCAAAGACCTGCTAAAGAAGCACAGTCCCTGTCAGGAATTTTTGATATAGATTATCCCTACCTTGTGCAGCTGAGCTACTGACAAAGTGATTTCACAGGAGAACTTTATATATATTTAAAAGGTGATTCACTCAGCCTTGGAGACAACAGACATTGAAGGCAGTCGACTGCGACACTGGAAAAAATCACTCTATGGTACTAAATACTTTTTTTGTAACTGACAGAATCATTTTTTGTGTGCACTGTAGTTCCTTTGTGTCACATGAGCACTCATTATCCTGTACTTTTTAAGGTTAAAAATCTCTACTGGATGACACAGGGAAACTTTAGCAGTCAGGGTACTAATTAATGGACCTCAAAAGATTTTGAAGTTCCATCTGGATAAATGCAAATGGATTTGAAGATGGTTCAGCTAAAATGTCTCTCTAGAACCCCCCACCCCCCCCCCACCCCCTTTTTAATGTTTCTCCAGAACCCCCCAACCCCCCCCACCCCCTACCACCCCCCCCCTCTTTTTTTTTTTTTCTTCTTGTTTTCATTAAGCCAAAATGCTTTGATTTCAAAATCAGGCTACAGATCTAACAATCTCAGATTTTCATTTACTGTGATGCCAACTTTTTTAACTTCAGTATAGTTTGATAGAATGTTGGTACTACCTGCATCTCTTGATAAGTTTTGTTTCTGCTTCATATCCAGATAGGTCTATTTTTCCCTAGTTGTAATAGAGTCATTATCTTCCTACCAGCAACCTGACTTCGGAAGTTTTTTACTTTTGGTTCAGGTCTGAGTTGAAATCAACAAATGCTCCCAGCTTTCTCTCTCTGTTTTTTTAAAGGGCATCAATGACTTTAAGATAGAGCTATTGAGGAATTCACAGATGTAATACCTTCACTGAAGAAAGTTAATTTGTGATATATTAAATACTACATGATGATCGTTTACTGTCACTGAAGCTTTGGGTGTCATTAGGCATTGTTCTGGCTGAACTCTATTTGTGTTGTGGGTATCCATTGGTAATGTGAGTTTTTTGCAAAATTTTGTAACCCAATTTTAGCAGTCTTCCTGACGGACAGCAAAGATGCAGCTCTCAAGTTATTAGGCTCACGTCTTCTGCAGTTCACTCGACAAAAAATGTCAGGGCTTTGGGCTACCACTTCCCTGGCATATTGAGTCAGAAATCATGGGCATAGTCACTTCTAAATATCTATGATTGGAGTTCAACTGCTTTCCCTGAACCTCTAGGTCTGGGACAGTATGGAACTGTGGTCTGCCAGGTTTTCTTTTTCATTACAAATTTAGGCAGAGCTGTGGAGATGTTGCTCTAAATTCAAACAGAGCTAAATACCAACTTTGCAAAATTATTATAAAATGTGTTAACCCTTTCTTCATACCAGTTATTTAAAAAAATAATATAAACCTCACCTGCATGTTAAAAGTCCACCACTTCAGCTAATCTAATGATGATAAAGCAATAAAAATTGCCTCCAAATGATTATCACTAGATTTAATTATGAAAACACTTTTTGTTATACAACTATTTTTGTCTAGATAGAGGATATTCTATACCAATGTAAGACACTTTTATACTCAACATGAAAAGTTCATGGGAACAGTTGGATGGTACAATGTTAACTTGGCCTATTTGCCATAGATAAATACATGCATGGTCTATACAGAAAAAACTGTTAAAGGCAGAGGATACTGCAACAGAAGCAGTGTGTTTAGTGATCAAAATAGGAATAGTGTGCTAAAAGGTGCTTATTCCACCTACAGTTGTACAGACTTTGTCTACCTTCCAGCTTGGTTTTCCCCTTCTCGGTACAGCAGTGCCATGCAGCAGTGCCATTAGGAGGTGTTGCAAGGGCCTCAGGATAGCGGCATATCTCAGCATCCTGTTTCTTGTGCTGGCATGAATCAACACAAGCTTAAAAGTGTGGTCATTGGCAAACTTAAACAAAGATATCTGTTGGGGTGTTAGTTCTAGAGTTGTACTTCATGGGAATGATCCAAAAGAACTCTGCTAGCTGAGTGGCCATTAATGGAATTACTGTTTCTGACATTAACTATAAACCATTGATAGAACAATATCAGATTCAGAAATTGTTAATTTACATGCGACTTTTTTGTTTCCCCTGAGCAAGTCTTATGATCTTTGTGGTTTATATCTATTGCCTTTGGAAAGAAGATCAACATCAGAGGTCATGGTTAAGTCTAAATAATCACCAGCTCATGAGGACTGTCAGACTTGCTGATGCAGTTAAAGAGCAGCAGAGTACCTGCCTATCTTATGCACCCTCACTCAGTATCTGTCTGAATTACCTCTCTAGTCTTTTTGGTTTAAGTGGGTTATAGTAGGATGTAAACAGTATTAAAATAGGTTTTAAAATAATAATTAAACATGCCAGATGCACACATGGTATATAGAATTTGTTGCCACTTGTTTCCTACTGAAAAGAAATTTTGGCTGTTTTCTGTCATTGCTAAGGAGCTTTGGCTGTGGTTTTAGTTCTAGGATCCATGTACAGCCTTTTCATTTGAGGGTGAAATAATCTGCATTTTGACGTTATTATGCTTGATGTATTTGGAGAGCTATGCCACCTCCACACCCTGGTAAAGCAAAGCTTTCCTCAACCTGTCTGAGGATTGTCTATCGTGGGTTCCTCAGAGGCAGCTTCACTTACAGGGTTCAGGCTTAAAACACTGTAACTTGCTGAATTGGTTCAAAAATGAAAGAACTCAGCTTCTGGAGAGCTCACCTAGCTTACCGAGGTGGTTCACACAGACCTGCCACTAGATGCCTGTCCATTTCTTTGCCCAAACACACTTCCCCCAAAACAGGGCCAGCAAAATAAATGTGTGGCTCTGCACAGATCAGAAGTCACAGTCTGGAGCAGCAGGAGAAATACATTTGCTTCAACAGCTGAATCTAATACACTAGAAGATGAACTGAGGCAGCTGAGCTACAGGAACAAAATTCCTCTGCAGCTTTCCAAAAGGTGCAAAAACTGTTGACAGCAGGGGAGACCTGTGGCTGGAAAGGCCCTTGAGACAACAAGATGATCCAGAAATTGAGTCACAGCATCCTCAGAGCTGTTTGTTATCATTTTAATGTGACTACAGTGAAGAAAAATCCCCCACCTTGCAGAGGTAAAAACCCTCAAACCCTTATTGCAGAGCTCCAAGAGTATGATGATGCTGAGGACAATACAAGCAAGTAGATTTTCCCTGTGTTATTTTAAACACAATATGTAAGTTTGTATTAAATGATCTCTCCATCGTATCAATCTACTGACAACACAGGTGGGTAAGGAAGTTGCCCATGTTATTGAGGATCTTTTTGTCCCAGTCACACAGGTGCATATTAAGAATGAACAGCAGTACAGTTAAGGTTCAAGAGGATATCTAGATTATCTCACTTCTGATTTGAACAACAGAGAGCTCACCTACATCTCACATCCCAACCCAAAAACGAAAGAAAAGAGTTTGCCCACTTTTCCCTCATTTTCATCACTAAAATTCAAAGCAGTGACTCTGAGAGCGGGAATTATTTAGACTGTAATTTATTTGACTTGAAGGCTGTCTTCCCATCACTTGCCTGTGTATGTTCAGCATACTACAATCCTGATCATCTAACGGTGACCCCAAGGGCTGACTGGGAAACAAATAAATAGTTCTAATGAAAGTTGAAAATAAATGGACACTTAAATTAAGATCCAAAATAGAACTGAAACATGGCAACAGCAGTCTTCAGTTTCTATTTAACAGTTCTGGGTTTAAAATTTCAAAGGACCATTTGAGGTTATGTATACAGACTGAAAATGGCAGAAGTTTTCTTTTAATGATGATGTTAAAGGCAAAGAGATCATGGAAAACAGACTACTCACTTTGGAGAGGCTGGCCTGCATTCAATTGCTGCATATATGCTTGAAGCATTAAACAGAAATCAAGCAATAGTGAACGAAACATCTATATTCAGCTAGAATAAGTGAGAGAAATGGTAACTGTTCTGATTACATTATTGGTTCGTTATCAAGAGAGTGATGAAACCATGTTCTGTGGGTATAGTGACCCACTTATTCTGCAAACAAAGCAAGTGATGGGCTACCTTCCAAATTAAATCACTTTCAGTGCAATAAACTTAGTTCAGGTTTTGCCTGGGTAGTCAAAAGGCTTCCCGTCTAAACACAACCCTCTATGTTTTTTCTTTTCCACTAAAATGTTACTGTTTTATTAGAAGAAAAATTATTTGGCAACTTCTATTATAATTAATATAATTATTCCTATTTGTTTTAGAATAAGAAAGACTATGCTCATAAATCCACATTTTATATGGTGAAAATTTGGTTTATTCCCATGAAATAATAGCTGTAATATACTAGCATTATACTAGATTTGTGGATCTTCACAATTAAGTCTTGACCTTTTTGGTTTCACGTGATTTGAGATAATTTAGAATTTGGGTTTTGGTTGGTTTTTTTTTTCTTTTTTTTTGGGGGGGGGAATGAATGAAAACAGAGAACTAGATTCATTACTGTTCTAACAGTTTGAAGGTTCATGGATGGGAACTGTAGTTGAAATGAATAGGATTGTTGTAAGGGAATGGCTCATGCTTTTCTAAAAACATCTTTTTTTGGTTAGATTAGGGTTACATTAATTCCTGGTGTAATGCCTTGGGTAATGCCCTGTGATGCTGCCAGAAAGAACTACAGTGAGAGAAATGCCCATCTTGTTTCCCTATCAAAAAGCCTATTCCTGCCTTCTTTGAGACAATTCATGCTCCCTGATGGGTCAAGACATGGCGTTTCTTGCAGTGATCCCTCCTGCTGTCTTTAAAGCCCTAATAAGGTGATCTTCAGGGAATGGTCTTCCTGCTTTTTGGAGTTTGATGTTCAAAGAAGTTATCTGCTATTTCTTTGTTAGCTATTCAGAAGGGGCTTTTAGGACCCTTCATGATACCCAGAAGGAGTCCACATGGCAGAATCTGTCCCAGAAGGCAACTTTTTGAATTCTTATTTTATTAAGAGTTCCTGCCTTGACTTCCTCTGCACTTTTTCATATTGGAGTGCTCTCAAATTTCTATTGACCTATTTTCAGTCTATGAATTGCTTGCAAATCCCTTTGAAATTAATTATTTATCTTCAAGGACCTTAGGTTTGTCTGTTATCTGATATTTTCCTTCAACTGGTATATTTTCACAAAAAAATTTTCTTCATTTGCCATGACAGAAGCAGAGTTTTACAGAATTTACTGCATTGCCATGGGAACGAATGCGTTGCTTCCGAACCATCATGGCCAAACTAACTCAGATGAAATAGGAACAAGCCCTAACCTTTGCCCATTCTTCAAACATACGTCAAAACTGATTTGTTCTGAATGTTCAAAAAATTGAGAAGGTCCCTGGGATACATAGGTGGATTTCTAAAGTTATTTGTATTATTAGAAACGGAAAGAGGCACCTGCTGATTTATCAGTACCCTTTCACTCTTTAATGCTTAAGAAATATGTGGCTTTCAGGCTGCAAAGAATAATTAGCAACTTACTGAAAAAGCAGGGAAGGAAGTATATGCTTTTTGAAAATTGCTCCAAATTTCATTTCATACTTCTTTCCTTTTAGGATTTTCCAATACATTTTTATGTTTATAATAAAAATCTTAATTTTGATCACTTTCACAGAAATGCCTTTTCCTTCTTATCAGTAGATCCAATAGAATCTATGATGTGTGACACTTCTTTGTGCCTATGTTTACCCCTTAGAGTTTGGCAAAAGATAGAAACAAGTTGAGAAGTTACTGTGGAAGACCAAGGAAACCAACACACAGTAATATATTTTATATATTCTATGAGTAAAAGATGAAAAAATCAATAATAATATTCAGATTTTTGAAAATAAAAATTAGAAGATGATTTTCCCCCCTTATTTATCATGACATTGCCTTTAAAGGTAAAAAATGTTAATCTGTGGTGGTTTGCAATGAAAAATATTATTTTACAACCAAACAAATTTTTTATGAGGAAGATTTTGGTATGCCTTCCTTCTGACTGATTCTTTTCCTAATTTTGTTGAGTTTTGAGGTTCCATCCAGCAGTCTTGAAATGATTCATTCTCCATCACTCAGCAAAGTGAGTCTATAATCAAACCTAAAACAAATTATAGTATAAATTTCTGTATTCACTAATGCAGAGTTTGAAAGTGTTCACTTCAACATAGCTAATAGAAAATCTGAAAACTTTTGGCTTCTACAAGTAGTTTTGGGGACTTGATGGAATCTGGTTCCACAACTAGACCGTGGGCCTTGGATGAAGAATACTAGGTTCTGCCTCTGTGCGGTTGCTGACTCATGATGGTAGTAATTCAGTCATTACGATTTAAGAGTGTTCAAAATTTTGCATTAGCACTGTAATGAAGTTTGCCTTTAAGCAAAATGTTAGTAAACTAATTTTGATGTTTCTATCTCCCATTTTACCAGTGCATATACATTGAAAAAAAAAAAAATTAGATTTAACACACCTTTGCAAAGGATTGGAAGGTCATATAATTAAAAGAAGCTTTAGAATCAGAAATATTTATTTAATAAGGGTAGTTTTAACAAATTCTTTAACAAATTTTCAGGAAAAATCCTTACAATTTATTACAGAACACGCTGCTGTATATGCAGTTACTTTCCCTTTTATGATACAATTTAGAAGACAGTAAGAAATATTGAGCATAGGCCTGGTATGGAAAAATGCTGGCAGTACTCACAATTTGCACATCATTTTAATGCTTGAAGACAACTCAAAGGTCAGAGATTTGGGTTCTGTAATTTATTCACATTATAGATATTCAGCCCTCTGTTGAAGGAATACATGGCAACTTAGGAAACTAAGGCAATGGAGGAATGGGTGAGAGGTAAGTTTGATGTCCTTGGCCAGGGATACCCTGGGTTTGATTCCTAAATCACAGGAACATTTTTTTCAGTTTGGTTAATGTATTTTATTATAAAATGTATGCAGCATAACGTGGAAACCCATGATTCTTACTTATAGTAAGGCTCAAGGGAAATTATACAGAAGCTAGGCTCTGTTGCCTGCCTCCATAATTGCATTTTGTGAGAAGTCCAATCCTATGTGTTTGTTAGGCATATGCAGAAGACTCAGTCCTTTCTGGGAATTTAACAGGGTGCTGTCTGGCTTCTGAAATCCAGGGTCATGTGCAAGGTACAAATTCACCTAGTCCAGGACATGTCTGGACATGTTCAGGGGGGAAATGATTGGTGCAGAAGGAATTTTGTGATCAAAGAAGGGGTCCAGTGAATTTAGGTGGCAGCTGAAGTCCTTCCTTCCTCCCTTCCTCCCTTCCTCCCTTCCTCCCTTCCTCCCTTCCTCCCTTCCTTCCCTCCCTCCCTCCCTCCCTCCCTCCCTCCCTTCCTTCCTTCCTTCCTTCCTTCCTTCCTTCCTTCCTTCCTTCCTTCCTTCCTTCCTTCCTTCCTTCCTTCCTTTCCTTCCTTCCTTTCCTTCCTTCCTTCCTTCCTTCCTTCCTTCCTTCCTTCCTTCCTTCCTTCCTTCCTTCCTTCCTTCCTTCCTTCCTTCCTTCCTTCCTTCCTTCCTTCCTTCCTTCCTTCCTTCCTTCCTTCCTTCCTTCCTTCCTTCCTTCCTTCCTTCCTTCCTTCCTTCCTTCCTTCCTTCCTTCCTTCCTTCCTTCCCTTCCTTCCTTCCTTCCTTCCTTCCTTCCTTCCTTCCTTCCTTCCTTCCTTCCTTCCTTCCTTCCTTCCTTCCTTCCTTCCTTCCTTCCTTCCTTAGTGGCCCTTTGTTGGACTCTCTCCAGTATGTCCAAACCTCTTTGCCAGCTCTGGACACAGTGCTCCAGGTGGGACCTCACCAGTGCTGAGTAGAGGAGAAGGTTAACCTCCCTCAGCCTGCTGGCAGTACTTTGCTTAATGCAGCCCAGGATACCACTAGCCTATTTTGCAGCAAAAGCATGTTGCTGGCTTATGTTCAGCTTGGTTTCCACCCGGATCCCCAGGTCCTGATACTTTTGCTTCTATTTGCAGAAAGCCTCTTGGAATGGAGTTGCCACATTCTGGAGTCTCACTTAGTTTCTGTGTTGTTTTTCCTACGGTATTTTGTACGTTGCTGTGTTCTGATTTTTCAGACTTCTTTCAGCCTCGTTTCTCATCTGCATAATAAGCATGGTTAATAAACCAAACAACAGCTAGGTGCAGGATAGGTCAGTTAAGAACATGGACCCAGGAGAGTTAAGAACAAATCCAACACATAGAAGACAGTGAGAGCATCACCTTACTCTATTTACTGCAACTGTGGTATCCAATTTATTCCTAACAATATGTACAAAAAGGAACAAGCACAACTTTGCTAAAACAAACATGTGTTGTAAATATGCCAGAGAGTAACTGCCACTAACTCTCATCCATCTGTTACCATTAGACTTCAAGATATTTTGAATGCATCCATGTCATGAATGCCTTTAGAGACAAAGGATGTCTAACAATGGAATCATTTACTGTTTCTTGCTTTTCACTCTATACAACCATGCAGCAGTCCAAACATAAGAGAATATCATCCACCTCTTATTTTGTTTAACTAAGCCAGCCACTTCTGAAGAAGTGTTTCTGGGCTGGAACCTAAATTGAATCACATTTCCACAAAGGGGATGACTAGCCAAAACATTTAGATAGCAGTATTTTTTTTTAGGAAAGAATATTTGCCATTACTGTGTTCTCAGAGAACTGAAGTAAGACCTAAATACTTCTCTCTCCTGGCAGAATAAGAAATGGTTGCACATGGGCTATAAAAGGGAGCCTTGAAGACCTACTTCCAGGAAGCATCAATCCTATATCCAGAGCTGGCAGATTCTAAGAATTGTCTAGTAGCGTGCAGCGAGAGACAGCTTTTCTTTGGGTTTTCTCAAGGACATGGTCAGGTGGAAAAGAAAGAAGGTAAGTGGTAGAATTGGCTGTCACTGGGTTCCCATAACACAGCTGATTTCTTTGTATATTTCTTTACCTCTTACATCATAAAAAGTAACAGTATCTGAAGTTTCTTATGAAATAAAGTATTCTCAGATAATTCAGCCTCGGTCAATATAAGAGGATTGTTTTAATAAAACAGAAGTGATCTTATTTGGGCTTTTATTGTAGTTTGCTCTTTCCTAATTTAGGAAGGAAAGAAAAGCTAAAAGAAGTTCTAAATGAAATTTTTCAAATTCAGTTACTCAGATCTTGTTAATTTAAAAGGTTTATATTTTTTAATGAATTTTTGCTAGAATAATAAATTTCTTCAGATTTTTTAGATTCTACTGAACCAGTAATTTAAAATTGCCCCTTCAGAAAATTATTGATCACATTCTCAGATAAGCTTTTTTTGTTTTGTATCTCAAAAAAGACATTTTTTCACCTTTGTTCTCTGATAAATTTCAGCAGTTAGCCTTCTTAAGACTTCACAAAAAGAAACATAAGTTTATGAAAAACCTCTTCATTAATATTTTGAGATGAGTATGCCAAGTTCTTTCTAGGTAGAACTGACTATTCTAGGACAGTCAAAGAACAAAACATTATATAAACACATGACAGCAGCTAATTTACAATATATTTCTAATGTCAATTTATTGGAAAAAAAAGTATCTCTTTTCATAAAAAGGTGGTTTTTTTTCTCCTCTCTTCCCATTTTACTGCCTTTCTGTAACAAGCTACTTACTTTACTATACTGCAAAGAGGAGGAAAGCCTATAAGCTCATCAACAAATTTCCTCTTGCTTTTTTGATGGAATAGTCATACTAGTTCTTCCTCCTTTACTGTAGAATTTCCATCAGCCTTTTCCAGTTCAAAAGACCCAGGTGAGCAGACCAAAACAATTACTTCTTTCTCCCTTCTTTAAAATAAGCCCTGACAGACCCAGCTGCTCCCTTCAAAGCTGTTTCAGCTACAGGAGAGTTGATCAAAATACAGGAAATTGTTTAAAGAAATTGTTCCCCTTCTTTTGTATTAGTAACATCAGAAATTAGAAACGTTGTAACTTAGTGTTAAAAAAAAAAAACCACAAGAAAAGCTGGCGGCTTTGTGCCACACTAATGTTTTTGCTTTACATTGTTAGGCTCACTACCATCTTTCTGTGGTTTTGCTGAAAAGTTTTTTTTAATGCTGCACAATAGATGGTATTGATTACTTCTAATTTATAGAAGGATATTCCAGAGAACTTTTCAGCTGACTAAACTGCAAAAATCTTAGCTCAGCTGTTGGCTAGAACAAGCCTTATTTTGGCTTAAGAACTCAAACTGAACAGGAATCATAATCAAAATAGCTTCTTCCATATGAGTTATGTTTAAAGGAAAAGGTATATTGAGTACTTCTGTTATGATGCAAAGCTCAAAGAACAAACGTAGTCTTTCTCCAAGCCTATAGTAAATAGAATATCTTTCAAATGTAATGCCCTGGAAACAATCAAATCTAAAAGCACATATTTTCATTCGTCTTCAAAATAATTTTTAGACACACAGTCATATACTGACATTGATTATTAGGATCAAAACTCCCTAGTCTGTATCAGAGTCTCTTATCTTCCTTATCCTCTCTCATGATTTGTACCTTGATTTGCTTTTGACACATCTCTTCAATTCTGCTATGGTTGTAATCTTCCAGCAGTATTTTCTTCCAGTCCACCCCTTCTCTAATTTTGATGCCTGTGTTTGAGTTTCCTTTCCTATCTGTTGACTTCAGCACCAATGCTGATGACCTGTACAGACTAAAAATCTTGTATTTCCTTTTCTGTATTCTTTTGATTTAATTTATTGATTCATCATCACCATTCACCGAAAGAACTGTTCACTTGATTTGTTTTTTACTGTACACTGTAATGCACTCCAATATCTTTGTTATAAATAATTGCTGAAGCGGCACTATGTGTGCCTGCAAAGCAGAAAACTGCCTTTCTGTGGCTGTGCAGACGGGGTGCTGGATTGCTTAAGGTGTGACTGCTAAACAGCTGGACAACAGCCTAATAAGCAGGATGTCTGCAATACCCCATGAAGATAATGAAAGTCTGCACTTGCAATGGTGTCACTTTATGATGTAAATGTGCATGCTAAGAAAAGCCTTATAGGTGAACTGGTATATAGCAACGATTAGGTTCAAACTTTTTTAGCATATGGTTAATTAAATGCATAGTAGACTGGTGATAACTGAAAGGCAGATAATAGCTAATAACAGAACTGAGTTAAGATCGAAAGATGGTATCTTTTGGGATCTCTGGAACTGGGCTGCTGAACAGATTAACGCAACTGAGACCTACTGAAGAGGTTTTTGCTTGATCCTTACTGCAGACTTGAATAAAAGGACCTAATATTGCAAATCCAATCTTGAGATAAACCAATATTTAAAAGGGCTGAGATATTTGGGATTCTTTGTCGATGGGAGAAGCAGGCTCTGGAGTGGGCTGCCTGGTTGGGAGACTGCCTAGTTCTGAAAAAGCTGAGCAGTCTTTGAAATGCCTTTGTGGGGGAGACCGACAGTAGCTGGCCTTGAAGTAACCAACAAAAATTCATTCCCTATCTGATTATTGTGTCCCTTTTACCGTATCATTCTTTAGCTCCTCACTTAAATGTAACTGTATTAAAAATAAAATTGCTGAGTCTAGGCTCTACAAACTGTGGAGAGTGCTGGGACCCTTCAGGAAAAATCACTGCAGTCTTTGGAGACACCCACCTAGAGAGAGTCACTCTTTCAAGACCAAGTGACTTAGACTTGGTAAATAATTTTAAGAGACCTAAATTAGGTGAGATAAATTTCATGTCCCATATTTATGTGGTTTACAGTGTATTACAACTAATGGTGTCTCATTCACACTTTTAACTTTCTGCCACTGAAGGTATTTGGACTAGCTGCCTTGAATTTCTCCCAGAAATATCTCTTCTGCTTCATTCTGTGTAATGAAAATCTCTTTTTAGAGTTTTGTTCCTCCAGTCTCACATTCCTGAAAAGTCAATTATGCTCAACAAAGTTGATTATAATCTTAGTCTAAAATTGTGTTCTCTGTCTTCTGTGACTGTTTTTGGGTTGTGTCTCTTTAGTCACACATTCAGAATATCTTTGAGAGAGGATCCTTCTCATTCACATTTCTGTGTGTTCTCCCTTAGGTAATTATTCTTCAAAGTCACATTTTCTGTGACTTTAAAGGATGAAACCAGGACATCTAATGAGTATACATGGTGATAAAGCACATACTCAAAGTCCAGAATTTTATTGCAATTTTCCCCTTGGATTCTGTTACTACATTGAGGAATAAAAGATCTTACTAAACCATTTGCTGCAGTTTATTTTACATAAGTTTAACACAGCTGTTTTTGGTTAATGAGTAGACCAACATTAAATCTATGTTGATGGAAATGCCTTTTTGAAACAAATCAATCTTCATGAGAAATGTTCTGTTTATATTCAAGCTTTCATATAAACCACAAAAACAATTTTAAGAATCAGATTCTTAAGTTAGATGTGAGGATTAATTAAGGAAAGGCTGTAAAGAATTTGAATTCTCAGATGAAAGGCTCATTAACATACTGGTGAAGCACTTTTGTCCGCATTATATCTAGAAGTGAAGTGGTCTATAAATTTATTTTTTAACCTACTGAAGAGTACTTACACACTTTTAGAAAATTTATCTGTCCCTTAACACTTGGCTCTTTGGAAAAGAGATTATAATTCACATTTTTCTATTAAAGAATAACTATCACATGAGAAGATGAGAACAACTTTTTTAGGTCAGACAAAATGTCAGTATCATTTCTCCAGCAGCGGTTGGGTGCAAAACTGTGTAAGTATGGAGTGGTCTTTCACAGTTCTGGAGCAATCCGCCCAGAACTGATTTCCATGTCATCCCAACCTAAAAGAATGGTCTATCCTCTACGAACCATTCTCACCTTGAATATTTGTAGAAGAACTATTTTTAAAAGTAACCATTTGAATCTTTTCCATGTTGATTACAGGGGACTTTTGATAGCAGACTGAAGCTTCTCGACTGTTCAGCAGACATGTAGGGTTAAAATGTGATGATGATGATGAAATCTTTCATGAATAAAATTCCATTTGGTTTTAATTAAATCACAGTAAGAATACAATTACCGTTAATTATGAGGTAGGAGAAGTCCTTGTTGGGTATCACGGTCGTCAATTTTGTATCTGCATCTGTTTGATTTTCTCATGCTTGTAACGTAAGCACCAGGACTTTACCTCGTTACTATATTTCAGTATTTGTACAGTGACTTGTCCATATTAGGACATAATTCTTATTAGTGTTTCCAGATCCTTTTCTAGATCCTACCCCAAAAAGAAATGTAAATATTACCACCTGCAGTCAGAAAACCGAGAAGCTAATTTTCATTGATTCTTCCTGCCAGCTCTCTTTATCCTTTTATTTGAGCACTTTCTTTCTCTTGCTAATAGAAGGCAGCATTAATTTTAAAGGATATTAGCAGATGTGCAGCTTATACTTCAAAAACTCCCATTCCTGTCAGTTGACAGAATGTTCTTATCATTTCAGATATTGGCATACTTTATGAATACAGCTTTCCTATCTGTGTCAGGGCCAAGAGAGAAGTATCTCTGTTTCATCCTTTCTGTGTAAAATCGCACGACAGCCACAATGCTCCGAACCATGCACAGGTGCGGTTTACTAATGTTTCGCTACATTAAGAAGACCAAACAATAAATTTAGTAACATATGTGAACTGCACTGTCTCAAATGTTTTCAGAAATTATTTTAAAAGATCAGTCAGACAGTGTTCAGGCAACGTGTTTTTTAAATAAATCCCCTCTTTTCATTTCACTTCTGATCCCTTCCTTGACTACAGGCAGAATGAGGGTTGATTTTATGGTTTTTTTTCACACCACCACCACCACTACTTTTCCAAAATATGGCATAATCTCTTTCCCCTTCCTATTTTAAACTAGAAGTGTCTTGATGCTAAATGCCAAGCTAACAGGAGCATTGATTAACTGATTAATAAACCACCTCAATTTCCCAACAATGCCGATGTTGTCCATTAGTAAGTGATGTAGCATATCACTGTGCATTTTGACAGTATATGAATGCAGAATGTTTAGGTGTTCTCCCTCACAGCAGAAGTAACTTCAGTGAGTGCAATTATCATGCAATGTATTTAAAGGAACATTTTGCGCTTTTAAATTTTATTTTTAATTTTTAAATAAACATTATTCAGTGGAAAAATCAACTCTGACCAATAGTTAAAGCTTCACTAGGTTGAACAAAAATATTTTTTCTCTCAACTTAGTATGTCATACACAAACTTGTGTCATGTAACAGTGACTTCTTCTGACCAAAATGATTTTCCCTTCCTTTAGAAAATAGATCTACTTTGTGGTACAACATATTTCTACTAAGATACAATGACTTTGAAGAGATATTTTCCTTTTCTGAAGTTTTAAACTCGCTGCCTGCCTCTTCCCTTGTTCCTTGGCAAAGAACTAGATAAAAGGCATTGATGAAAAAGCTGAAGGATACTTGAAGAATATGTTAGCTAATGTTCATAAGTGACTTGAAAAAAAACCCACCTGTAAACCAGACACTATTGTTACCACAAAGGTAGTGAAGTGAAATACTAGACCATTTATCTTAAGATTTCTATTAATGCTTTGACCATTTTTTCTTCAATTTGATTGTTAGACAGCTATGTGTGATGAAGGATATATAAAGGCTGTTCAGTGGACATGCAAAAGTGGACATAAAGAGGTATAATAATTGAGAGATCTCGAATCATACTTGGTTATCAAAAATGTGTGACATTATTGAAAACACTGATGTTTAACAACTATACTGAGATTAGAGGACTTGTTTAGAAAAATGAAGAAAGGAGAGAAACAGATCACCAATAAGTGATCTCTGAAAGAAAATACTAATTTAGTATGAAATATTCACCATTTTATTTAATACAAAAAGAGCTATTTCTACATCTGTGAAGGAGTGGACAGGAGAAAACTGCTTAGTAAGACATTTACCCACATATTCCACCAAAGTTATCAGTCATGGTTATAATAGGCACAAGTACAATTTTCTTAGAAAATATAAACCAAGGTGAATGTATTTATCTCTTTGCAGTAATTAGAGATGGAGCTCCAAAACAAGGTTTGTCCTAGACAGCTACTGGATACCTACCTACTGAATAACTAAAATGAGATCAAATAGCTCTCATCCTTTTTTCCTCTTTTCCTTTTAGTTGATGATTCAACTTAAATGAATTGTAATAGATTTTTGTATAAATCTGTGTATGAGTTTGCACACAGATAAGAAAACAGAGGCTTAAAAGAACCACAGCGTACATAACAAGAACAGGTTGTAACAAAAGCAAAATATTTATAATTTGAAAAACAGAAGAAATGGCAATTACCTTGTAAAGACAAAATATGCAGTAAAAAAATCTGTCTTATACTGTATAGTTATATCTTATATTGCAAAATCATTTCTGAAGTACAGTAGAAGTCTTAAGACCACAGATGGAAAAAGTATCTGAGAATGTTAGGAGTATGAATGTTAGGAGTATCCAGAATGACAAGTAGATAAATACATTTTATTACTTCTTACAGAATTCTTGAGCATCACATCTAAAACTGATACAAATAATGACTCTTTTCCACTTCTTTTAAATTTGTCATGTGAAGTTTGGCTTTTTTTTTTTTTTTCTGATCCATTTAATCTTCCCCACAATTATTTAAAACAGTTCATTTAATATTTTTTTTTGCAATATGTAAACTACAATTACATAAATGCTGTGTTCATGGTGTTGTCTGGAGCTGTGAATAAGGGCAAATGGAGCTGTTGCAGACATCATGTAAGCAGTTAGAATACAGATTTTATGCTACAGAATAGGAAACGATGGGATGGTGTAAGGAAGAAGTTAAAGACAAATTTAACACTAACCAAGGAAAGCTGAGAAATCAAAAGTAGGTGGATGAACTCAGGAAAACTTATTGAGGGCTTTATGGAATTTTCCTTACATCACTGGAAAAGTACTGTGATGACACCACTCTATGGAGAGCACAATTGCAAATGCTCCTCTTGCCAGGGAGTTATAAGACTTGGTGTAACCTGCAAGGGAGTGTACAGGGGGTCAAGATAGAGCATGGGCTTGAGTGAGCAGATTGCCTGACTGGTTTACAGTATCAGGGTAATACAAAGCAGCAAAGCAGAAGCAAGAGAATAGTTTGAATTTCCAGTAGTTCTTCTTGTCCGTAAATGTTTAGATGTAACTTAAACATTATATGTTACCTTAATGGTTGCTGTTGACAGTGAAGGGATGTTCTAAACCACTGAATAACTAGAACTGCATAAGAATGTTTGAACTCCTCTGTTGAGCTATCTGCCTGGACTTAGCTGTAGATATTAAAATTGCATAAGTCTGCTCGTGTTTTTGTAGATAAGGGAATAATTCTGTCAGTCACTGTTGCTGTAATAAAAGCCAAATCATAGAAAACGCAGCAACACAGCTCATTCCCTCATTCTGAATCTCCTGCATAACAAATTAATGGCAGTGTGCATGAATAATGAGAAATGCTTCAAACCTGAAGATTCATTTGTTTGGACAAATGTTGACTGCACTAAAGTATATTGCAACAGCGGAACTGTATTTGGGTAAATAGACTACTACTGCTATTGCTATTGCTAATAAACTTAATACTGTTACTAAAACAGCTGAGCTGAGGTCAATGATAGGCCAGCAAAGGACGAGTCCTACTGTATAAAATTTAAGTCTATATATAGATATGACAGTGAAGGATTTTAGCTGGAAAAAAAAAAATATCAGGAAATTGAATTGCCCAGTATCAGGATGATAGAAGTTGACATCACAACGAAATCCCCACTTCTTTACTATAGATCTGTTAAACCAGAAAACTTCTCCAGAAAACTAGACTTTTATCATTTTTGTTGTCTGCTTTTGACAATAAAGTACTGACAATAGAGCTTTGATGTAAACTGCTCTGCTTCTAAACCTGGATTAGCCAGTTCATTATAGTAAGTGATTTGAATTTATAAATTAGTGGATTTTGATACTTATTTTATTTAAAGCTGTATGTTTCATGTTCAAGTTCACCTACACCTGATATAAAAAGGCATGATGCTACTTTTACAAACTTATAAAAAAACTAGGAATTCTTCCAGTATGATTAAACTCTCCATATATATATATATATGAGTTAGAATTTAATACAAGATTGTATTTTATTACAATTTCTCTGACTGGTACAGTATGTTACCTGAATGCACATTGGTCCGTGGAAATATGGTTTAGCATCTAAGAAGCATATGATTCAGCATACCTTAAAATGAAAAACGTTTGCCCTGACTTTTTCAGTCTCCTGGTCACATAGACTATTGTATGCCATTGTAGGAAAATATTGCCCTGAGTTTTTTCTTATTTATACATGTATAAATAGGTAATAACTCCTGCGTAGTCAGCTGAATTACATTTGTATAAAAATATCTAAGTAATAGGAGGATGTGTCTTTAGAGCTGTATGAATGTTTGTTGGAGGTCTAAATTTAAACAGGATGAAAATAAATGTATCTTTCTATGTGGACATGTATGTTTTTTATCTTCATTATTAGGAACATGAACATCAACTAAAGAGTGAAAAGTTAAAAGAAAGGGAGTAAAAATCTCTGTTCTTTTAGATCAGACTTTCTTGAGTTTGTTAGGAGTTCAACAGGGCAAAGGAATGCAAGAGTGTAGTTCTCAATGATTTCTAAATATTGACATTAACCACAATGTCGTTGTTCACATCTTGTTCCTTTCTCCTGTTCTGCCTAGAAGTGGAAGAGTTTCTTGACAAAGTTGTTCACAACCTAGTGCGGGATGCTCAGCTCCATGAAAGCTGGTTTCTCTTCCTGGAAGTGAACAATTCTTGGCTGCCTTGTGTCACCTGTGAGTATTTGTACACAACAATACTCATTGAATCAATGTGATTACAAGTGCACTGAAGAGAGTTCTGACAAGACATAGTAACGTTTTGCCTACCACACATCATAAGAACATTTTGCAAAGCCCTATGGGAGATGTCCTGCATTTAATTTTGCAGAAATTGATATTCTACATTATTAGAACTGAGAAACATGTCAATGGAAGACTGAAAGGTAGTTTGGTTATCAAACCTTGACTTCATGGCAATCCAATCACATACTTACATACTTTTTTTCAAACATCTTTTTTTTCTTTTTTTCTTTTTTTCCCTTTTCTTCTTTTTTCATCCCAACACTCCCTCTCTAAGCAGTGTTTGAATCTGAGGTACTAGAGCTCATCCCAAGTTAGAACAGAATGGAATAGAGAAGAATAGACTATTTCAGTTGGAAGGGACCTACAAGGACCATCTAGTCAACTTCCTGACCAGTTCAGGGCTGATCAGAAGTTAAAGCATGTTGTTAAGGGCATTGTCCAAATGTCTCTTAAACACTGATAGGCTCAGGGGATGACCACATCTCTAGGAAGCCTGTGCCAGTGTTTGATCACCCTTTTGTTCAATAAATGCCTGACATCCAGATTAAACCTGTCCTGGTGCAGATTTGAGCCATTCCCACACGTGCTATCACTGGATCCCAGGGAGAAGAGATCAGCATGTCCCCTTCCACTTGCCCTCCTCAGGAGGCTGTGGAGAGCAATGAAGTCACCCCTCAGCTTTTTCTCCAAACTAGACAAGCCCAAAGTCCTTAGCAGCTTCTCATAGGCCATGCCTTCCAACCCTTTCACCAGCTTTGTTGCCCTCCTCTGGATGCATTCAAGGACCTTCACATCCTTCTTAAATTGTGGGGCCCAGAACTGCACACAGTGCTCAAGGTGAGGCCACAGATGCTGAATACAGTGGGATAATCACCTCTTTTGACTGGCTGGTTATCACAGAATCACAGAATGGTCAAGGTTGGAAGGGAGCTATGGAGTTCATCTAGTCCAACTCCCTGCTAAAGCATGTTCTCCTAGAGTAGATTGCACAGGGTTGTGTCCAGACAGGTTTTGAGTATCTCCAGAGAAGGAGACTCCACTTCTGTCACCCTCACGGTAAAGAAGTTTTTTCCTCGTATTCAGCTGGAACTTTCTGTGTTGCAGTTTGTGCCCATTGCCCCTTGTCCTGGCACTGGGCACCACTGAAAAGAGCCTGGCCTCAACATCTTGACACTCTCCCTGAAGATAGTGGTAGACACTGCTAAGATCCCCTCTCAGTCTTTTCTTCTCCAGGCTAAGCAGGCCCAGCTCTCTCAGCCTTTCCTTGTAAGAGAGATGCTCCAGTCCCCTCATCATCTTCATAGCCCTCTGCTGGACCCTCTCCAGCAGCTCCCTGTCTCTCTTGAACTGGGAAGCCCAGAACTGGACCCAGCACTCCAGATGTGGCCTCACCAGGGCAGAATAGAGGGGAAGGATCATCTCCATCAACACTGGCCATTTTTCCTCAACGTACCCCAGGATGCTATTTGCCTTCTTGCCCACAAGGGCACGCTGCTGGCCCATGGGCACCTTGCTGTCCACCAGAACTTCCAGGTTCTTCTCCACAGAGCTGCCTTCCAGCAGGTCAACCCCTAGCTTGTACTGGTGCATGGGATTATTCCTCTCCAGGTGCAGGACCCTGCACTTGCTTTTGTTGGATGTCGTTAGGTTCCCCTCCACCCAGCTCTGTAGCCTGCCCAGATCTCGCTGAATGGCAGCGTAGCCTTCTGGGGTACCAGCCACTCCTCCCAGTTTTGCATCATCAGCAGACTTGCTGGGGGTATGCGCTGTCCCTTCCTCCAGGTCACTGATGGATAAGTTGAACAGGACTGGACCCAGTACTGACCCCTGGGGAACATTGTGAGCTACAGGCCTCCAGCGAGACCCTGTGCTGTTGACCACAACTCTCTGAGCTCTGCCATTCAGCCAGTTCTTGGTCCCCCTCACTGTCCGCTCATCTAAGCCACACTGCCTGAGCTTACCTGTGAGGATGTTGTGGGAAACAGTGCCAAAACCCTTGCTGAGGCGAAGGTAGACAACATCTACTCTTCTCCCCTTGTCTACCCAGCCAGTCATTCCATCATTGAAGGTCATTAGGTTGGTTAGGCATGATTTTCCCTTGGTGAATCCATGCTGACTACTCTTGATAATCTTCTTGCCTCTAGCTTTGAGATGACCTCCAGGGTGAGCTGTTCCATCACCTTTCCAGGGATGGAGGTGAGGCTGACAGGCCTGTAGTGTCCTGGGTCCTCCTTCTTGCTCTTTTTGAAGACTGGAGTGACATTGGCTTCCCTCCAGTCCTCAGGCACCTCTCCTGTCCTCCATGACCATTCAAAGAGAGTGGCTTAGCAACAACATCTGCCAGCTCCTTCAGCACTCACGAGTGCATCCTATCAGAGCCCATGGATCTGTGGGATTATGCTGTATTTGATGCACCCAGGATGCAGTTTGCCCTCTTGGCTGCCGGGGCACACTGCTGACTCATGTTGAGCCTGTCATCAGCCAGCTCCCCCAGACCCCTTCCTGCAGTGCTGCTCTCCAGACACTCCTCTCCCAGTTCACACTTGTGCCCGGCATTATTCTGTCCTAGGTGCAGAGCCTGGCATTTGGACTTGTTAAATTTCATCTAGCTAGCTTCCAGTCAGCAGGGACCTCCCCAGATTCCCAAGACCTTTGGCAGATGATAGAAAAAGGTCCTACCATAACATCTGCTAGCTCCTTCAGGACTCCGCCGGGCATACGGAGTTGAAGGGGAAATGCCAGGGCCTGTGTTCCCCCAGCAGGACTATCATCTGTATACAGCTCCTGAGCCTTTATAGGCTCTGAAAGTTTCTTTTGTTTTCTCATTTGTAAAGGGAAAATATGTAAGTAGATGGATGTGGACAGCCATGAACTTCTCTGGCTCTACTGCAAGTTGGGTGAATATAAGCTAAATATTGTCTAGAAATTCAGTGCAAAGTACAAGCCATAACATCCTGCTTTTTAGAGAGCCATGCTTATTAATAGTAATTTAGACAGTATTGGGGATAATTGACTTTTGAAACATATTCAGAATTCCAGGCGAATCTCCTTTATATTTTAGCTGATCATAAAGGTAGGTGGGATGTGGTCTTTTTAATTCTTTCTTCTTCATTTCATCTTACTATGAAATATACATTATTGACAGACCCTTTAGGCTGTCTTTTAAGATGACATTTAACAGGAAGGGTTCGAGTATAGGAAGACTTACCCTAAATATTAACCTCCTCCTCAGGTCTTTATTTAACTTCTGTATGCATTTTTTTTAGCATTTAGGTCAGTATTTTCGATGCCCTCCCTTTATAAATAAACAGAGAAAAGTGACAGGCAGCAAGACTGAAACCAACGAAACAAAATATTAAAAATAAAACACTGTCAGATTGTAGGATTTGTTTCTCTAATTCAGGAGGATATAAACTATTTAAGCAAGTACTATTAAAACTCTGCATTTAAATAATCCACTGGCCTATGTTCAAATAGATTAATTGCATTTGGACCTGTGCAAACTCTTAGACTTGAGAAGACCTACCATGCAAAACCTGTAAAATCTTTTAAAAATGATTCTTAATGCAGCAATCCAGTTGAAAAAAAAACCACAAAAAAACCCAACATTAAAGTGATTCACTGGAGATGTATCCTGAATCTAGCAGACTTGTCACACTTAAATTTGATTTGGTCACTTCTCCTACTAGAGTGTTCAAATATTTAAATTCTGTATTGTAAAAACTGTTGTTGCTATGTTGTTTTCTTCCTTAATTTGCAGCTGAAAGAAATATGCCAAATTCCTGAGAGGGGTTAGTTTTTCTGCAGAGTTAATAATTAAGGAACCAACATCTACATCATTGTTCATGAACGTTGAAAATGTAATAGCCATTCCAGATTGGCAATTTGATTGCTATAACTGTAATGTGTTATAGTAATTTAAATTATTAATATTATGACCGTCATGGCTTTTTGTTGCAGAAAATGAATTAATTTGGTCACTTTCACTTTTTTTTAAAAAATATCTGACAATATTGAAGGTTTTAATCTAATCAGTTCCTATCAAATCAAAATTCATTTTACCACAGCTTGCAATGGCTTTCAAGGAAGTGTGAAAAAATATGCTATCCTTTACTCATGGGTGTATAAAATAAGTTGATATAAAGAATCCTGGTGTCATATTATGGAGAAAGAAGATATTTTTCAGTGGTCTCTACATTAGTACTAGCTAGGAGCCTTGGTAATAAGAGGAATAAGAAGTATTCATTTATGAAACAATATCTGATTGGGTGGCTATTACTGAAATGTGGAAAGGTGTTTCACATGACTTGGATGTTAACATTGCTGGCAACACCTTGGAAAAAATGAAAATGTGGGCAGAAGAAATTGTTGTAAAGATATTTTCTATGTCGAAGTAACTGAAATTTTAAAAGGACAGGAAGCAGAAAATGTACGGATTGGTATTCAGACTGATAAATAATAGAGGGACATATTGATTAAAATTGTTTAGAGAACAAATTAGTATGTTAGAGGGAATAAACACCTTTTCAGCAATTTTTATAGGAAAATTTGATCCAGGACACCTTTAACCATAGGTTTTATTTTGCATTTGTTAGAAACAATTTGAATTCCTAAGCAATGAAATCAGTAACTGTCTGGTAGACAAACGAAACAAGCTCGGAGTAATTCCATAGTAGATCTATGAGGACTTGATCCTTGCTCTAAAATCTGATGGCTAATATGAACAATCAAGATCTAGCACTTTTTTTGCTATAGTTATACAGAATATTAGTTCTGGCCAGTAATATTCATACTTTGTTCTTTTGAACAGTTAGTTTTACAAACTAAAAATAATAAACAGAATCCAGAAATAATAAAAAAATAAATATACTCATGCGAATGCTGATTGAGCATTCCACACAGAACCAGTAGGTGATGAACCTTTGCCCCAGAGCACAATTCAGCAATTAAAAAAGCTGTCTTTGGCTAAAAATAATCAAGCTTCACAAAAAAGGTGAAATAAATAATTGGATTGTTTTTAAAAGGAAAGCAGAGGATTTCTGAAGACAATGGGAATAAATCAGTAAGTTAGAATGCAGACCATGGATGAGAATAGGAAAAGGTCAGCATTAAAGCCTTATAATGTAAATAGCTAAAGATAGGATCTGATGAAGGAGCGAGGAAGGAGCAGTGGCATGCACAGGGCTCACAATAGCAAGATGCCATCAGCTGGCCTTAAGGCTTTTATCTTTAAACATCCTGAGGATTTCCTCCTCAGAGTGAGAAAGAATGTTTAAATATATCAGGACAGCATGAAATCTCTTATACAGGTGTGACTCCAGGAAAAAGATGTTAAATTATGTGTCACAATGGAAGAAAGTCTGAAATATTCACCAGCTACTTCTCTACAGTTTTTTGGAGGAAGCAAAGTAAGATACCTACTGGAAAAACTTAGAAATGCCCTGATAAAATAGACATATATCTTATATTTAGCAGACCTATCAATCTCACACTTATATCTGAGAAATGATGCTAATATTACTTTTTTTTCTTCCAGTGGTTAAGAATAATACCAGGCCACAACTATTACATTTTAAGTTTATATTCTCAGGACCAGACAATTTGTGTCTGAATTTCTTTGTCAAAGGTCAGTGGAGTTCTTTAAAGTCTTGACACTGTTTTGTGACAAATATTGGAGGACAGAATATTCCAGGACACAAATAATTAATACAATAATAATTCAAAAACACAGAAAATGGTAATTTCCTGGGAAGTGTTAAAATGGTCAGCATGAAATTACCATTGGAAAAATCATAGATGAGCTGATATTGATTATGCCCAATAAAGAATTGATAGAGGTTAATATATTTAACATGAGGGAACATGGTCTTAATGAAATTTGGTCTTTTTGAGTAAATTTGGTATTGCTTTTGATGAGATTGTGTGTACAGCTGATGAAAGTAACTGTATTGACATACAAATTTATGTAAAATCTTTTATTTAATTAAACATGATGAAAATTAGTACTGTACAAAATCAGTGTAGTCCATATTGAAGTAATTAAAAAGTGGTAAACTGATAAATCCCACAGAGTAACTGTAACACTGCCAGAAGTCAGTCTCTAATAAAAAAACTGCAGAGATCCCATTTGCAGCTGAATCCTAGTCAACATTTTAATCAGTTCTCTGGACAAATTTGTAAAATAATTACAGATAGAGTGTACAAAGGTACAGGCTTGGTAGCCTTCCTTCTTGCTATTTTTTTGGGGTTCTGGCCAGTGTTTCTTAGAGTTCAGGACATGATCCACTTTTATCTTGTGAGTCAAACCTACTGAGAACTGAAGCAAGCAGAAACTTTACCACCAATGTTATTTGGAGCAGTAACTGGCCTTACTTCTGTGAATGTCCTTGTAGAGATTCTAATTGCTCCTGGCTACCATAGTATCATACAGTAGTTGCCAAGGTCGGCCACTTGAGACTGTTGAAGCAATTCCCCAAATAAAAATTAGAAAGCACGGCATATCCATAACAAATGCAAGGGGAAGGGGGAGAGAACAGGAAGAACAAAAGTGAGAAAGCTGGTGGGTTAAGACAAAAACAGTTCAATAGGTGAAGGAAAGGGAAAAAAATGCAAAGAAGTCATGCAGGTGATGCAAAGAAGTCACTCACCACCTCCCACAAGAAGACTGATGCCCAGCCAGTCTCTGAGCAATGGCCACTCTGAAAGCCAAAGTTCCCTGTTTCCTCTTCCACTACTTCAGTTTTTTATTTCTGAGCATGACATCATATGGTATGGAATATCCCTCTGCCTGGTTTGGGTCAGCTGTCCCAACCCTGTAACCTCATAACTCCTTGCTCTCCCCCAGCCTGCTTGCTGGGGGGCAGAGCGGGAAAAAGAGACCGCGCTGGCAATGTGCAAGCACTGTTCAGCAAGAGCCAAGACACTGGCGTGTTATCTGTTAGCTGGTTTAGCCACAAATCTGAAACACAACACTGTACAGGCACGGCCAGTACAGAAACAACACACCTTAGATTTATCGTGACACAGAAGCACCCCTTATTGTCTATATCTATCCACAAGTTTATCCAAGTGCAGCAACATATAATTATCATGAGTAAGTTTTCTAGTTCTCCCAGCACACAGAAGTCTGTAAGTCACCATAGCATAATGAATCCAAGGCATCAATCTCAGCTCATCTAAGCTGTTACATTACTTACCATATGGTCTGCAAAATACTAAATATGTTTATGCTAAAACAGTGATTCATGTATGCTAAACCTACATCCAGAAATTTGGTTATGTTCTCTGCATCACCACAGAAATGCCAAATACTGAGGGCTGGCCATTCATTGACTGTGCCATCTTGACACGATGGTCACTGCATATCCATGACCTCCTGCTCCTTTTACTTTTCCTTCTACAGGACCCACTTGCACAAGGTGGTGTTTCAGATAACAGTGATGTTTCACTCCTGCTGGCTACAGCAGGAGGAGAAGCTTTTAAGCATTTTTCTGGGAATACTAAAGCTAAAAAGTCAGTGAAAATATCACCACTTCAGGAACAAACCACTACTTTCCTCTCAGAAATTTCAGTGTATGAGGCAGGTAGCGAATGGGGCTGTGGTACTGCATTGTATCCTCCTCCACCCAGACTTAATGAAAAATAGAAACAGCTGGAGAGCAGCGAAGAGGTCCATAGGCAGCTGCTAGCTGATGTGTCTCGCCAGAGGCACAATGGAATGCATGTTGTGATTCTTCAATATACTGCAAAGAGGTACAAAATGATGAGGCATAATTCTTATTATTTTATTGCAGATCCCTCTTTCTGCCCTTACTACTTCACCTGCTGCAATCTGATATTTTGCATGCTATGTTTCATCTGATGATATACTGGATACAAATCTATACCCTATTGTATAAATGAGATTTTGCTAGATGTTTCTAATTAAATATTTTCTAATTTGTTTTGGTTCAATTCTGGCATCAGCTGTCACCAGAACTCTTTAGATACCTATAGATTTCAAATTATCCTGTTTTAGAACATGTTACAGTCACATAATATTATTGCACTATTGATAGACATGGTGATGCTGAGGTATTAAGAGATCTCATTGATCATTAATTAATCTAGATGAAAACAGACTTCATGCAAGCTTCTCACAGCACCTTCACCTCAGAAGCATATATACATGACATACCATTTATTGTTTATATGACAAAGCTATTGTACCATCATTTACTCTTATGGGACAACTTGTAGCTTTGGAGAAGTGAGGAGAGAGAGAGAGAGAAAAAAGCCCCAGCCATCGGGTGCTACAGTGCAGTTGAGGGATGTCAGTAATATATGAACATTTGAGAATACAAAGAATGTATTCAAGTTATGAAAATAGGTTGCAATGTTGAGATGGCTAGACAGGTGGCAAACTGAGACTACTGCTTTATGCAAAAACTGTATCTAGTTACACAGTTAGTTCTGTTACTATCTAGTTACTATTATGTTTTCTGCTCTTGTCTTCAGTCCATCAAGGTATCTGTGTATAAGCCTTGTTTCTGGGCAAGGAGTGTTCCTTAACGTATGTTTGTTCAGCAGCTACCATAAAGGAATATTTATCTCTGTAGGGATGCCCAAATTGTAATAGGTGCTAATGTAATATAAATAACAAGAAAAATAGATTACAAGATTTGCCATAGGTTTGATTTCCATAGTTTGAAAATGAGCAGATTTTCCTTCTCTCTGTTTAAAAATGGATAAAGTCATATAAAGTATCTAAAATAAAATGCATTTTTGTTCTCAGATAAAGTGCCTGTTAGGCATGTTATAGAGCTGTGAGGATTTAGAAAAGCTTCAGAAGGAAGTCAGCTTGCTCATATTTATTTTTAAAATGCACTCCACACTCACAGGCTTAGAGGGAGCTTAATTACAATCAATGGAATAATTAAGTTGAGGGAAATGTGCAATAGAGAACAAAAATGAATAGAAAACATATGCACAAGTGTACCTTTGGGCAAATGCATTATAGGCACAATATTGTCATTATGCCTCTCAAATCACATCATTATTTGCTCTGGTGTATGTGTGGGAAACAGACTAGATTGTTCATGGCTTTTACATTCATACTCTCATCCATATTTAAACATTTTACAAAATGGTGCATTGTAGTAACACTAGCCTACACTTAGCATACATGTAATTTTGTGTACAGCTGAACTTCCACAACGTATTCCTAATTCTGAAAATCATTGCTATTTAAAAACCTGTGCTTCTCTCCTTCCCCTCACAGTCCATGTATTTTAGGAGTACTTATAACAGTTTGCTCACCAGAGTTTGACTCACAGCGAACAGCTTTCCACAGATGTATTATTTGCTAGTTCCAGTCTACTTGCACTAGCCAATTGCTACTGTTTCACTGACCATAGCTCTCCGATAAATAAAATGCACACCCAGGAAAGGTCTCCTAGAACAGGTAGTTTAAGACTGAAATGGTCTTTGAGAGTCTTATCATGGTCTTTTTTAATTCTGAATTCTTATCTCTTGGTGCACCTTGCAGTCCCAAAGCCATAAGTACTGTAATGGGAAACCTGCTTTTTTATCTTTTTTTTCTAGTATTTGCCATGATAGACATTGAAGAGGGAAGGAGAAGAAGGAAACAACAAAAGCTACCCCTCCCCCCCACCCCCCACTCCTTTTCAGGTTAAAATTGGTCATGTCTATATATTTTAAAGTGGTCACCAACATTCATGCAATTCTATCTTTGAAAGGGTTAATATAGTGCTCCATAAAAAATATTTAGAAAATACATATTTGATATTTTCTGGTGTGCATTTAACAGCAGAAATTCCTGTATCAGGGGTGAAAGTCTCTTCAACATAACTGAACTGATTTCAGAAGGTTTAGTCTAGAAAATTTTGCTCCAGGGTCATGCCAAACCTTTCAATTGCCCAAATATGTTAGAAGACACTAACAATAGGTGCTATGTGTACATATAAGAATATCAAAGAGTAAAAAATCTTGAATTTATTCATATTGCCTGTTTAAATTCTAGCAAATAAATGTAGCAAGATGTGAGACATACTAACTAATCCTTAACCATTAATGGGGGAACTTGTTAATGGATGACTTTTTCAGCTGAAATATGCAACATGCTTTGTATTACTCTGACTGAGTTAACGAGTACAAAAGATGTGGGTTATGAAGTGAAGGTAATATAAATGATCATATTTTTTTGCATGGTAAAGCTGATTAAACAGTAATGTACAAATACACTACTGTAATAACTACATGAAATGCAAGGAGATAATTTTCACACAAACCAAACGTTCACGTTGAACTCTGAGGCATCAAGCACATACATAAAAAATAGTGTGGGTGTGAAAGAAATAAGGAAGTTAGGGGATGAAAGGAAGAAGAGAGAACTTGTATTTTTTGTTAGGTTTCCCTGTGCTTTTAATACTAAATTTCACTGAAGTGGAACTTAATTTTGATGTAAACCAGTTCTGGCCTTTGGAGCTTTTTAATAATGCACAGGTAACAAGGTGGATGTAACCTGTGAGGATGTACCTGCACTTGCTGCAGCTCCTAGGAAGGCTGGAAACCTTCCTAGGAAAAAGCTCATTTTATCTCTGATCACCACAGCTCACTTGGTTTCATTCCTTCTTCTCCTACCTGCACCCTATTCTGTCACATCCTTTTCTAAGAAACAATACAAATGGCTCCTATATGAGTAGGGACTTCATCTAAATGTATGTTATATATGTATATATGGAGGTTGTGTCCTGCACTTATGAGTATAATTTGTGGCCAGAGGCTACAAAAATCATTGCTAGTGAAAAAGGAATGTCAAATAAGGCTTAGGAAACAATATAGACATAGTGACAAAAAAAGGGAGTAAGAAATCTAGACATTGCTTCATTTAGGAGGAAGGAAGTAAGAAACTTCATGACAAAAACATAAAATGATAACAAGAAGTTTAGAGGAGGTAAACTGTGACAGCATATTCACCGAGGCTAGTAATCCAAGGAACAGAAAAGCATACAGTGGGCTTAGAAGCTGGCAAACTCTATGTGGCTGGATGGAAACTTTCTTTCAGACAAGGGGCAATCAGTCTACTGATCTAATTGCTGTATGCTACTACTGGCACTTCGGATTTTAGTAGGACACTTAAATATGACTTTTCAATAGCTAACAAAAAGACTAAGAACTACAGTAGCAAGAACAGTAAATTTTAACAGTTCTTCATTGATTGCAATCTCACATACTTCAAGGGATAAACCTGCCTTTAGACCATGAAGGCTGCAATAAACTTAATCTAGTCATTTTAAAGTCCCTTATTTTGTGACTATTTTGTGCATGTCTTCTGAAAAATCTAATAGTGGCCCTTATCAGAAGGGAGGGTAATGGACGTAAGAAGTACTGGTCTGATCAAGAAACTTCATATATGTATATATGTGAGACACAGAAACAGAAAGAAACGTGGGGCTTTTGCTTTTCCTAATTATCACTGAAATTAATATGACAACAATTTGCACAGCCTCTCACTACAGGTGTGATGAAAGTGAATGTGTTTGGAAGACAGCATTATAACCTCTCACTACAATAAGGCTTCTATGAGGTTTTTTCATCCATCAAATCAGCTGGTTGAAAGTGCACACTCCCACCTGCTCCTCTGAGTCACTGTGTTTTCCAGTGTCATGTGGGAGCAATCTGTCAGAACAACCATGTCATAAAACCACCACAGAGCTAGAGTCTGCCAGTTTGATAAAAGCTGCAATAGGATTAACTAACATGCTGACATAACGATATCAGTTGAAGAACTTAGGAAAAAGCAGAAGGTAGGGGAAGAAGCCAGGCAAAAGTAACTTTACTGAAGAGAAGAAAACAGTGTGCAACCCAGCCTTCAAAAATAATATTGTTTTAGGGTATGCAGACATATTGATTCTCAATTTATTCTTCCAGCTGGAGCTAAATAATTAATTATTTGGACCCCATATTTTGCTCTGTCAAGTTTTTACCCATGCCTGCATCACAAGCATTATTTCTGACTGCATGATATGAGCAGTGAAGAGTGTAGGTGGCCTTCAGGAACTCTGTTTTGTCAAGACTCCCTATTGCACGTGCAAATACAGGTGAATTTCGTTAGCGATTCTGGCTTGCTACATGACACCGGCCATGCAGTGTACTCTTCTCCTGAGTCTTGAAGAAGTAATGAGCTCTGTCACCCCAGAATGGACTGAAAAGCAACAAGAATGACTCACTGGAAAGCAAACAGACTGGGAAAAGGAAAGTAAAATGAAATAGAGCTAGCGAGTGACCTTTGAAAATTGATGTGCTGGCTTGAAATTTCCAGGGTAAAAGATCCAGGCAAATTACTAAATCTTGTTCTCACATGTAACAGGATGGTCAATTTGTTTGGTCAAATTCAATAAATGTTAAAGCCTTATAAAGCTTCTGTGCAAAAGGATTGGAGGTGACATCAAGGCGGATAATAAAGTTACCCGGAGCACAGATCAGTGGCTATTTAGCAATTAGCTCTGTCAGCAGCTCTGGAAGATCTGTAACAAATCATAAGGTTTTAGTTAGCCAATATAATAAAAATATTTAATAGCAAAGAGAAAGTAACAGAGGCAATAAATGTGTTTAAGCATAGAATATTGCCTTCCTATGACAATTACATGATCTGGAGAAAAAAATGTGGTTTTTGATATATGATATTCTTCTTGACACAGAATATTAATATTCCACAGGTGAAGAAATACTTGTCTTTTTGACATTCCTCAAATCTCATAGATCATAACACTGTTGGTTTCAGGTATGGAATAAAGAAAAGTTATTATGTAAATTTCACAAACAGACTGAGTGGAAATAGGAACAATTACTATAGGCTCAGAAATACAGCAGAAGTGTGAAGAACAGAAATGAAGCAATAGGGAAGGGCAATTCAGTTCACCAGAAATAAGTGCCAGCTCTTCACTATAAAAGTACAATTTAGGTGAGCAAGTCTGAAAAGAAATGAAGAGAACGTGGTAATTACCATCTTGTAAGCCCAAATTTGTCAAGTAATATGATATATAGCACAGCCAGCGGAGATCTAAGATAGTAAAGTCACAAAGTAGGTATTCACGTCTTCAAACTTTAGGCATCTAATTGAAGCACTGAAACGAGGCACCTAAACACCCTACATAGTTAATGGAAAAAGGTAGGCTCCTCCAGAGAGCAATCTGAAGCACTTGAGTTAGACACCTACCTTTTGCTGTTGACTATATAGGCCAGCTGAGGTTAGATGGTGTGAAAACCTCTTGAAGTGCCTTATTACAGCATATCCAGGAATATACCTAGGTGCAAGGCAATGGCATTGCAGGACACCAATTATGTACTTTAACAACACATGCACTACTTCTAACAGAGTGGTATTTATATGTAATAGTCACTGATTGCTTTTACACTACCCTAAAGCTGTGCACAGATGTAATGGAAATGTGGTTATCTTCCATAAAAAAGTCAGGTTAAGACTGTGAACAGCTTTTTGAGACAACATCCATTCAGTGCAGAAGATGAAGCTATGGCAGAACTGAGAGGGGAACCGTTTTTGGGGACTTCTAAAAATGAACCGGGCTACAGTGAAAGAAAACGTCGTACTGGACAGAGCCTGAGAGGACCGTGTGATCTAACTCCATCTCTAACTTGCACAGCTATAGACATGTCACACTGTCCTTTCAGAAAAATGGAAACCAGTGCAGGGCTCAAGTTTTGACTCTTGTAAATGTAGCACTTGTCCTTTGAAAGTATTACAGGATAGGCAATCACAAAAAAAAAAAAAAAGAAAGAAAAAAAAAAAAAAGAGAAGGAATATATAGGGAAATGATTAATATGTAGGAGAAGGATTAATAGGAAAAATAATTGAAGTAGCACATTCCGAAACTGCAAAGCACGCTAAAAGTAATACTTGTTTTGGCAGACTTGTCCAGACAAAAAAATAACCATTAGCCTCATTTAACCAGCACAGTGGCACAGTTTGCTCACACTGTTCTCTCTGCCTCCCTCTCCAGCCAATCTAGCTCAGTTCAGCAGCAAAACCACTGAAATTTCTGCTGTGTTTTAAATCACTGAAGTGGTAAATAATAGATATACAAGAACTCAAATTGGTACAAAATAATTTGACATAGCTCTTACAAGCAAGCTTTAAGTGATGGCTTTAGCAGTCTCATAAGATCTAAACAAGAACAGAACCACATAAGCACTTAGGAGTGAGCAATTGCTTGCCTGTTACAATTTGATTTGAAGCTGATCTAAAGGAGTAGGTAGCACAATTGGCTTTGAGTGCATGCAGGAACCTCTATCAGCCTCTTTGTTCCTTGAAGGGTTAATTCCAACAGCAGAGTTGCATAAAAAAAGAAATAGAACATTCTTTTCAGGTACTTGAATTCATAGAAAAATATTGATGGAAGTAAAGTCTGTCTGAATGAATAAAATAATTCTAATTAGAGTTTATTGCATGTGAACTACCAAGAAAAAAACAACCAATCTTCCTTTCTCAAGCCTTCTTTTCTTTTCTTTTCTTTTCTTTTCTTTTCTTTTCTTTTCTTTTCTTTTCTTTTCTCTTCTCTTCTCTTCTCTTCTCTTCTCTTCTCTTCTCTTCTCTTCTCTTCTCTTCTCTTCTCTTCTCTTCTCTTCTCTTCTCTTCCCCTTCCCCTTCCCCTTCCCCTTCCCCTTCCCCTTCCCCTTCCCCTTCCCCTTCCCCTTCCCCTTCCCCTTCCCCTTCCCCTTCCCCTTCCCCTTCCCCTTCCCCTTCCCCTTCCCCTTCCCCTTCCCCTTCCCCTTCCCCTTCCCCTTCCCCTTCCCCTTCCCCTTCCCCTTCCCCTTCCCCTTCCCCTTCCCCTTTCCTTTTTGCTGTGCTGTGCTGTGCTCTGCTCTGCTCTCTCTTTTCTGTTTGCTGTCTTTCAGGAATTTTCTCTTTTCCAATATGCAGTAATAGGAAGTTTTTCTTATTAACATTATACTTCTGGGATTCATGAAACAGTAGTGAATGATTTTGCCTTTGTACAGAGAACCATTGTAGGAAATGGGATTGCTGTATCCAAGTTCAATGAAGACTGATTTTTCATGTTAAATGCAATATGAACATCTTGTTCTAAGTCTTTACTTCTTATTTGTGCCTTGCAAAGAGGATGGACAGTGTCTGTGAGAGTGCTTAAGCACTCACGAGTAGCTATCAATGACTGCAGGTTAATTGTCTATTCAGTTTTATATTACTTTGTGGGTAATGAAGGTCCTCAGTACTCAGCCCTTTCAGACTTGAGGTTCTATCCTAATTGCCTTTTTGCTGCATTCAGCATGTAGTCTTAAAATCCATCTGCAGTGCTACTCACCAGTCTTACCCCCTGACCCAGCATGGTTAGGATGAAGGGTTCTGTGGAAGACAGCCAGGGTATAGCTGTTTTCTTTTATACTTATGGATAGGATGGATGCATACTGCACTGGAACCGTTCATCAAGCATTAGCTGAGCGAGGTCACAGCCAGACTTGACTGGCATCTTCTGTTTGCTTACCCCAGGCTGATGGGGTGTCCGACATGGCAGCATGCCCTCTCCCCACCTGCAATCCCCTCAAACTGAGAGGGAGGTAATCCTGCTGTGCTGTAATCCCAGCTGGAACAGCTCTGGCTGGCTGGTAACAAGGTAAACCCCCTCAAAACATGGATGCTTGGACCTGCTATTAGAGGTAAAATGATGGTGTGTACTCAGGGGTGATAGTATCACTCACATGGGTACCACAGGGAGCAGGATCCTGGTCCTGGATGTGTAGTAGGTTAAAAATCTCCATGTGATGCTCCTGGGTACCAGGAACTGGCTGTCTATGTTGCATTTTAGCATGGAGCTGGTGTGATTTTTGTCTAGGCTAATGACCCTTCTCCCAAACTCATTCTGGGCTGGGTCTTGGAGCTGACATGAGCTAGGGACCATTTCCAGTGGACAGTCTGGATGTTGCTTCCTCATTTAATAGTGTGAACTGAGGCCCTCTGGGGCCGTTGGTCGGGGTGCTGAGGGCATTCCTGGGCACGTGTCCTTGCTGGGGCATGTGGAGCCTCCCTGGCTTCTTCTGCATGCTCAGCCCCTCTGCTGTGAGCTCAGGCTGCACTGTGTCTGCTCATAACCACTCTGGGAACTGGCAAAAAGTATTTGCCTGCACATCGGTGCAGCGGTACCACCGCCTGGCAGCTTTGTTGTATGATGATTGGCACCTCAGCCTGATGGCAAACAATAGGATTTCTGAGCAGCAACAGGCACAATCTTCTAATCCTCTATAATTAGCTTTAGAATATTTGACAAAAGGGAAGTAACACTAGCAGATGACTATGTTTTTTGTGTGTTACTACTCATGTAGCCAAATGCTCATAGAGTCTGCTGCTTCTGGTAGCCTCCCTCTGTTACTGCAGGGTGCTTTACACCCACGTGAAGCAGACAGGGAGTAATGATCTTCCCTCTCCTTCTCACTTCTGCCTTACTGGGTTGGAGAGGAAGGGGACAGCAGAGATTAGGGAAGCAGTGAGGCTACTGGGGAGAAGAAACACATTCTTGGGGAGCAGAGGCAGAGACTATTAGCAGAAAGCAAGCTCTGCAGTAAACCTCTCCTTGATTCACCCTCCTTAATATATAGCCCACATGGCTCTTGAACAAAAGTTTTTCAGATAAACCACAGGTCAAACATATGAAAACTCAGTACTTTTAGCACTGTATGTGTATATAGCAATTGTTTTAAAAGCCTGCATAACCAGAGTGTGTTTCAAGGTACATATCAAAAGCATCAGCAGAGAGACCCTTAGCTGGCGTAAATCAGTGTCACTTGTATCAGTCAACCGTGTTATTTCATTATTTCTGAATTCTAATAAAGTTCATCCCCTTTCACACAGTGCTTCTCTGCAGTATATCCTTTATGATGATTTGACATCTCTGAAGGCATTAACAGTCTTTGGGGAATGTGAATCAAACAACAAATGCTCTTTGTGCATATTCACTTCTTATGGTTTTATTTTAGCTCATTCCTATCAGAACAGAGCCTAAGAAAGGATGTCTAGAAAGGACAATTTCCCAACAGTGTTTACATTATGGGAAAATTTCTCTCAATATGAAGCTGCCTGGAAAATTCTGAAGATTGTTTCTGCCTAGGAATAACAACTATATTTCCCATAAATCCTTAGAGATGGGTCTATGGACTTCTCAGTAAAAAATAATAAAAACCCTCCACCTTACTGCATCTCACTGAAATATCAAATATAGAGTATTGTCTGCTAAATCATAATAATTAATATCTTGTTGCCACCAACCATTATGTTCACCTATTAATATCCAATATTTTCTTTAAAGAAACCCAAACTATTTTATGTTTGTGTTTATGTTTATGTTTATGTTGTGATTCCAAAAACTTATAGTCTGAAGGCTGTTTTCTTATTTATTTATGATAATTCAGACTAGAGAATTGATATATTTGTGTCATTTATAAGCATTGAAAAGAATTTTACTAGGGCCGAATTATTCCTATAAGCCATTGCATTCTGTTCCTCCCTTTCTTCCTCTTTATTCTTGAGTTTATCATAGGCTGGTTAGTTTACTGCAGATTTTTTTTAGAAGTCCTGTTTAATATTTATTTCTCTCTGTGATTCCTCATTCATTTTCCATTCTGCTTATGAAACTTTGTTAACTCTTTAATCCTCCTGCCGATTCCATCTACCACTCCCAGGCTAGTTTTAAATGACTATGGGTACACTGTAGTAAGTTTGTTGGGAAACGTATAGAAGTTTCTTTTAAGCTGTTCTTCATAATAGCAATTCATTGGGTCATTCCAGCTAAATGGTTTTTAATGATCTCATGGCATCAAGTAAGTCTTGACTCTTTGGCAGTCCTGTGTAGGCTTTGCACCTCATGGGCGTGCATCGCTGAGGGAAAGCAAGTGCTAGATTTGTGCTGTCCCCTTCCATGGGATGGCAGTGGATGGGCACCAAGGGCTCCCACGAGGGACCAGGAGGGACTGCTCTTGATGAAATTAGTGTTCTCCTTTCTCTCTCCCAGAGCAAAGGGCAAAACTTAATGTTCACACCTCAAGCTTTCACTGGCTCAGAACAGCAGGATATTAGAGCTCAGTCAGTGACAGATTTTTAATCAATCTTGGGATTTACAAAAATCTGGACAAATACTGTATTGTCTCCCCCAAAACCAGTATAGATGGAAAAGGAAATTATATACTTGTTCAGTATTTAGAGCACACAGCTGTTTTTGCAAAGGTAGTGTATGCTGTGACATAAAAAAAAAAGCTTCAGGATAATGTCTGGGGACCTGCTGCCCAGCTTCTCTTAGCTGGGGCAGCTAGGTTCTAACAACCTGGTGCCTAGCTTCTAGCAGCCGTGGTAAGGCAGAGGGTAGCTGCAGATTTACGATTTGATGCAAACATGTGGCCAGCCCAAGGTCTCTGGCCGTTTGCCAGCATAAACCTGAGCTGGGCAAAAGCTGGGGCTTCCCTACTGTGGTTGCAATTAAGGAGCAGCACTGGGTCCAGATTTCTCCTGCCTGATGAGTGTGAGAACTGCTCAGAGCTGCTCTGGCAGAGCCCTTTGTATTTTACTCCCTTACACCCTGGGCTTTCTTCAATGAGAGTAAGAAACATCACATTGCAACTGCCTTTTGAGGGACATGCTGTGATACACACATATATTAATTGGGCCACAGACAGAAAGCTTCATATCCAGGTGAACAATCCTTTAAAGCATTTGGCAGCAATAACAAGTACCTCAAGGTTATGCCCTATCCCTTTTTCTCTTTATGTCATCTGTAAAAACTGTGGACTCTGACATTTAGTTAATTAAATTTGCCCACACTATCTGACTTAGTTGTGTAATTTCTCTTGAGGATGTAATTTTTGAAGGTAGTAGGCAAGAAGAATGGTTAACCTTGATAAGTCGGTTTGCCGTAGTAGTATGTTATTCAAGAAAAACTTAGGAGCTTTCATCTATTGTATAAAAAATCAACCTCAGGACAGTGCATAGACATGGAATATCTAAAGAATAGCATAACATCTTTGAGGCCAGACAGCAGAACAAAATGGAATTATCACAGAATTGCAACTACTGCTGCACTTCATCTACAATTCTCTGCCTACTGCAATTTTCTTGTAATAAGTGGTGTTTCTCAGTTAATTGTAGATTAGATGATTCCCATCAAATCTGTCTGAAATGTTTTTTATTGTCTCTGATGCTTTATATTTCAATGTGGATATATAAAGTTGCTTTTGAAATTTTGCTTTGATACAGTATTTATATAGGTGTTATATTTTTAGTATTGGTTTGGTCCAGAGCTGGATTCATGTTTTTAAGCAGTTGGACCCTCATGTCTACTGTTGATAGCATAATTTGGAGGTAGTCTTATTTACGTCTATGGAGCCATCTATTCCCAGAGTTGCCTTGTATAAATCCTATAGACACCTGCTAGTCTGTCCCCGGGCATCTTGAGTACATGGAGATCAGGCTTGGTGTGCTACTTGAGCACTGTGTGGGCGTATGGGGTATGTAGGTACTGAAGGTGGGTCTCCGGTTGGGCTCCCAAGCTCACAGTCTTTGTGTGAGACTGATGTGGTTTTGACTTTGGAGCCAGAACTGACAGGCAAGTCAGAAAAACCTTTTGAAGTGATTTTTGGTTTACCGTAGCACCTATTTTTATCTTATTACCTGAGGTTGTACAGATTCTTTGTTTCTATAAAAAAATTAATAAATTAATATAATAATGATGCCATGAACGGCACTAGCTATCTCGCATAATACAGTGATACTACAAATTCATCTTAGGGAAAAGGAACTCTGTATAATTTAAAACTCCAGAATATCCATCAGTAAAAATTTTGGTATGCAGATTAGAATGAACTCGTTCATGGCACTAACAACTACCAGTAGGCAATTTTCTCTTGTATTTTACTCGTACCACCCATTAGGAACCATGGTTTGATATTCAGAGCTTCACCTAAGAGGAAGGGAGAGATGTCATGGCACAGGCAGTAACAGACTGCCGTCCATACAGACAGACAGCGAAACAGGGCCAAATTTCCTCCAGTCTAGCAAGAAGCACAGCACACGTGAAGGCACCAGGAAGCAGTTGTAAATCAGGTAATATTTGGCCTCTCAAAGGTAGCTGTAAAATCAGATGCAGTTGATAAAATGTACGTCAAAGTCCATTGTAAATTTAAAGCCAATCTATAAGAATTTTCCTTATTTTCCTCCAGTAAAGTGTATGCAGGGGAGCAGGCATTCTAAATCTGAGATTAGGCAGATTGATACGAGCTGTCTGACAAATCTCTGGCACTAGATAAGGCTGGAAGTGGAAGGGAGAGAGTTAGAAATTGGATGCATCCATTAACACACTCATTTAAACATGCAATTTAAATGCTAATTGATGTTAATTCATCCCAGCACTAGTGCTGTTTTGTTCAGCTGTTAGTCAAATACAGTCACCTGGCTGAAGGAATAGTGGTAAGGGGCTTGGGAAGATAATGTAGGCAAAGACAGGGAGCAAATCTATGTATGGTACGTGTTTGTTTCTCTTCACATATTATTATACCTTCTGGGTAATTAGAATTAGCTGAATATAGGCAAGAAAATGAATTGTGACCATTCTGCTACTGCATGCTGACCACTCATCTAATGAATGATGTTTTTAATCTTTTACATTGCCTGAAATCATTCCATATCTCAGAATATCTTGATATTCCTTATTGAAATACTTAATGACAGAAACAGCTAAGAAGTCCCAAGGTAAATTAAGTATTTTCTTTTAATCCAAACAGAATGTCTGGTTAACTTAGGGTTTTTTGTTTTTTTTTTTTACTTTATTTTATTTTAGCCTCTTAGGTGAGGAAAAAAGATCAGATCACAAATAATTCTTTCCAAAAACTATGGATTAGTCATGGCACTGAAAACCATTTGTTTACTATGATGTCTATACTTAAGTAAACACCTTGTATTAACTTAAAGCGAAACTTTCACTCTGTAAATACATTTTTCTAGTGCTTCTGCAACCACATGGAAATTTAATAAATGCTCTAAATGTACAGTGAAATGTTGCTGGCCCACCTATTACTGTTCAGTTGCTGTTACTCAAAAAGTTATTAACAGTAAAAAAGGGTTACAAAATGCAAATTGCTTGTGGCTGATAAATAGTAAATTTTGTGGGCTAACTCGTTCTTAGCATTTTGGTCTGCTTTATTGTTAGTATAAGAGGTTAAATGTAACAATGGAGGTGGTAGCATTTTTATTAAGCAGCCAGAGTGCAGGTTTGGCTCATGATGTGTGTTAATATCATCTCCATACGCCATAAACCTGCCAGGTCAAATTCTGGGCTTTCTGCCAGATGCTGTGCTCAGTTACGCTGCTGTGAACCTGTGGCAGGGATGTAGTTTCAGGGGTGAAACAAGGGGCAAAATGCTGTCCAGTTTGTTGAAACCTTATGAAAGCTGGAAGTGACGGAAGGCCCAATTCTTCACTGTTTGCACCTAGGAAAAGTAAGTGTAAAATGCTAACAGATTGACTGCTATGGTTGGATCATTTGAAACAGTGATATAAAGCCATTGTCAGAAGGATAGCGGCACTGCAGTGTGTAACTTTCCATGAAGGGCTTGATTTGAGCCCATCGTGTGAACAGACTCTTAACTGCTCCAGTGGCTTTTGATAAGGACACAATTCACGTAAAGCTGAAGATTTAAAGAAATGACAAAGTAGTCTACTAGAGAACTTCATATGGGGATGATTCTGGGATTTAAGAAGTGCTATATGTAGGTCCATTGCAGGGGAAATTGAAGAGGGGAGCTATGAGTCAGAAGGAACTGACAGCCCTCCAGAATGGCATCATTTTATATTTATCCAAAATCATATCTTTAATTCATTATCTACATTTGAAAGATTGTGGTCTCTGCAACTGGTTTTCTATCATGCAGTGATGTTATAGATCAAATATCTCAGTCAACTGTTTTACTACTGAATGTCTGTATAATTTCAAATGACGTTTTAAGCCACATTGCTGAGTTCTTTTTTTTTTTTTTTCCTCCAGGAAGGCTGAGAGGAATTGTATGTTGGGTGGACTTGTATGAAAGCGAAGGCGATATGAGATTTTAAATTGCTTGGCTTATTGGTAGTGGTTTATCTTAAATTGTGCTGCTGCACTGTATTTTTAAATTATGTCAAAGGCACCTAGACCATATGGAATGAAAGGAAAATAATGATTTAAGAGTGTATCTATCTATTGCAAGAACATTCTCGTTATGTGTCAGAAAAACCACATGGTCTACACTATCCAAGAGAGATGATAGGTCTAAAATAACCCCTATGAAGAAGTGGTGGTTAAAGTTATCACATGTGTCTACAGTTGAGCACCTAAATCCAGCTCCAAGAGCTTGTGAAAGGAATGTCTGGTTCTTGCTGATTTGTGACTACTCAGCACCTCTAGTACCATTCTGATATTAAAAAGGATTTCAGTGATAGTGAAGGTTGTGTCTGGAAGTAAAACAGTTGGCCTTGTCATGCATTTAAAAATATATATGCTCCTGCCGGGAGTCACTGGCTGTTTTTTCATAGTACTCTTGTAAATGGCAGATAACAAAAAGTTGATAACTATTGATATTACTTATATAAAAAGGGAGTTTTTCAGACAGGCTTTCGTAACTTGATTCTTGAGAACATGAGTCTGGATCAGATGTTATAATAGATGTCTTCATTTGTTTTAATTTATGTCTGTGTCTTAGTGAACAGTTCTGCAGTACTTACTGGCTATCTTGGTAGCAGGCTAATACATTAAGTGGCTCCTGCTACTTCCCCTCCTTAAAACAGTGTTTTTTACTGATGCATTTTCTTATTGCAGTTTAGTAGAAAATATTTTCTGAAATCTGTATAGAATTATGTGCCTTGCTTTATCTGAATCTACTGTTTTAGTGATATATACACTCAAGGAACTCAACTGAATGTGTCTCGTAGCAGTAGTGAAATGGCTCTCTGTGTCATAGCTCCCACAGAGAGGAGCTCCACAGTAGTCATCAGTAGTATAGGAAACATGAAAGGTAGCAACTGAGACCTGAGCCTTCCCTGCAAAAGGAAATCAAAGCCCAGTGGCTCTACCACTGTTGGCTATTCCAACAAAAAGCAGGCAGTTTTAAAAATGATCTGTAGGCATTGAAATGACAGGATAAGTGGTAGTGAACCATCTACGTAGAAGATGTAATTTCTGACCCAGGAGGTTGGCACTGGGTTTAATTTGTATGGGAATGTTGTGGGTTTTTTTTTTTTTCCAGTCTTCTTTTTTCCGATGTTTTTCTTACAGATCTCCAGTTGTGGGAAAATAATGAGGTTAATGTAACTAAATTTAAAATCTCAAATGCAGGTGGGCATGAACGTGGCCCACAGGTGCAGAGTGGTGCAATTAGCTGCTGTGAAACCAAACCACCTGCCTTCCTTGTAAACCCATGCATCAGTAATCTTCCTTCCCTAATCCTGTCTGGAAGTCACACATGAGCTACTGCAGACTCTTCTTTCTAAGCAAGTTCTTAAGGACCATCAACAGCTGTTAGACTCAGCAAGTGAAAGCTGACACACTCCATGGAAGTCAACACACCTACATCTGTCTCAGTTTTGCTGTTGTGCTTTACTAAAACACTCTGGCTTTCTGTGGGGAATCCGTGTACTGTTCCTTGTACTGAAATCTGTAGTGGAAAACCAAACAGTGGCTAAAAAATGTTCTAAGCAGAAGCACAGAAGAAGCTGACAGAGACTGAGAAAACACTCCTGGGCCTAATCTTGCATACAGTTTTCTCAATGAGGCCAGGCTCCTTAAGAGGTTAGGGGAATGAGAGAATTAAGTTGTTTTCCAGGGGAAGGGTTGAGGTTTTTGATAGGGGCAAGTGGTTCTTTTTGTGGATATTGACTGTCCTCAGACAACACATTTTGCAATGCCACATACTAAATTGTTTTAATTTCCTAAAGACAATTTCAAGTTCTCTTGCAGTGGGAAGTAATATTCAGTTCTCTGAGGAAAATGCACTTAACCCTCCAGGTCTACCACAAATGTAGAGCTTTACTCAGTTAGCTGCAAAAGCTTTCAGTTAAGCAGAAAGCACTGTACAGTCAGCAAGTGGAAGGAAAAATAGAAAGCTGAAATTTGAAAGCAGAAAGGAACAAGTAAGTATCCTCACAAAAGAGGAGTGCAATTGAGAGTCAATTGTCTAGAATAGTACTTTGGGCATCCTCACCTCCAAGAATAATGGGGAGAAGCAAAAGGCTTTTAGCACTGCAGGGAGGGATCACACCACAGTTTACACGGCACATTTATGATTATCTGCGTTATGATAGTATCTAGAGCAGGAATAGATGATCTGTAGTGCATGGTGCCACAGGCTGGTGCATTTTGAATGGTGTGAGGCTGAGTCAACCCAGGGCTGGGAGCTGGGGAACATAAACTCCTGTGAAAGACCAGTGAGACAGAGATTCCCTCTTCAAGGTCAGAGTTTGGCAGAAGTTAGGGGTGGCTTGCCTCTTAAAGAGACAGCATCTCCTTGCTTCTGATACGAGTTCCTCCCAATAGGCTCAGGATTTTATTCCAGAAAGAAGACAGCCTTGCACGACAGCTGGAAGTTGTAACGGTTTGCTGGTTGCCTTAAATACAAGGCAAATTGGCACAGGGGAGACTGGGCTGGATCCCAGACCCAAGGCACCTATTCCATGGTTGGCAACATTAGCTGGGGCATCAGCACTCTCAGCAGAGTGATAAACTCTCACTTCATTCAAAATGGACCCTGGAAACTTAGGCAGAAAGAGACAAAGGCCCAGAAGGTACGCAGCTGCCAGGGATTTTGAAAGCTGTGTAAGAGTTGCCAAAGGTTTTACAACTGTCGCACTCCGTCAAAAACAGAACCCAGCTTTCAAGCCCTAAATTAGAGCGTTAACTCCAGCTCCATCTATTGCTAATGTCTCTGCTTCTTTGTGGAATATGCCGAGATTTCTAAGGAGCGGAGCTTTTAAACAAATCTTTTGGAGTAGCTTTCCACAGGGTCCATATTTTTTGTGAAAATAAGTAAAATAAAACAAATAGTCAACTTTCTGACCAACCGGCATGTTTCAGGACTTATTTTAATAAGACGCTGAATGATTCCTAAAATGTATTTTTCTCCTACCTGAAAGCCAAAGCTAATAGCAGATAATAAGAATCCAATGTGTCTCATTGTTAGCTGTCTCAGTAAAAGCTGTTCCATTTGCTCTCCAATCATTTCTTTAATCACACTTTGGAGAAAATTGCACATAGCTGGGTTCATTGAAACATGCTGTAATGTTTTGTTAATTATGTCACATGTAACACAGTAGGCCAAATTTTTGAAAGGAATAACAGGTGAATAATCTTCCTGTCTGAGTCTTGCTTAATAAATGTAATACCAAATCTTAGTGCTTGCACAGGGTTTAAGCCCCTTTCTGGGTCACATTCTCATCTGTGCTACTCACTAGCACAAATGCAATGCATATATCCTTCCTTTCTTGCTATGCATTTTATTTTCAGGAATACAAATTTTCTCACCATTACTGAACAGCATTTTATATACAACAACAAACTTATTTTCATCTTTTGGATTCTTGAAAATATTAATACCAGAAGATCTAGAAAATCAGAAGTATAAATCTGCACATCAGTGCCATACATGCTTTGGAACATAAATGAGGGATACCTGAGGTGATATTCCACCCATGGCAAAATCAAGTCTAGAAGGGCAGCAGACTGGGATGCTGGCCTTGAGCTGCCTGGCTTGTCTTCGGTGTTGTGAGTGGAGTTAGGGCACTGTCAAAACAGAACCATGCAGTATGGACTTTCTAATTAAGGTGTCTCTGCCAGCAGAGAGAAATTTGTAGCAGTATAGACCTACCTTTATTTGTCAATAAATACATGGCTTTCCTTTGGCAAGCTAGACAACCACCTTTCTGTTGCCATGTTGACTTTGCTGGGGCTTTCCTCGATAGGCCTGTCCTCCTAATAGACAGTTCTACTCTTTGTTTACTTATCCTGCTCTGTTTTCTAAATCCTTGCATTGCTAAGTTGGTGGGGTGCATCCTGGCTACACAGAAAGGCAATGACATCCTGCATCATGTGCTGGCCAAAAGCTGCATGAACAGCTCTTGTTGACACCAGCGTTACAGTAGCACATCTGGTGGCTCACATTGCTCTGCTGCCCAGCTGAGCGGACACTCTTTGGGAAATCAACAGACTGTGAAGAGCTACCAAGTTTGCATTTCTGTCTCTCCTCAGCTGTTCCTCTCTTATCCCTCCCTCTCTTCCCTCCCCTTCCCATTTTGCTTCTAGCTCTATCCAAAAGCCTAAACCCAAGAAGGATCAGAGCGATATTAAAGTTTCTTAGTTTCACTTAAAATTGCACTATCAATCTGCTGAAGGGGATGTGGTAAAACAGCAAGGGACTGAAGAATATGTGATGGTGAGTGCAAGATGGGGATCAGGGGATTAGCAGGGAATAGGAATAAAGGAGTTTGAAAAGGAGAAAAAAATCCTGGGAATGAGCTTTAGGGGAAAGAAATCAGCCAGGGGAGTGCTGGCTTCTGAAGGTAGGTGCCATTAGTCAGAGGACACAAGCTCAGGAAAAAGATGTATGAAATGAAAGAAGATCAAAGGAGTTTGATAAGAAAGAGAAATATGGTAAAAGGGGGTCTATAGTAATAGAAGTTTATTATATGAGTAGTTCAAATATGCAGAGTAAAACAAAGACACGGAAATGAAAAAGATCACACAGGTAATAAATATTTAGGATGGCTATATGAGGAGATAGTTTGTATTTGGACACAACCCAGGGAACGTAAGGGAAAAAGGATGGAGTTATAAAAGATGAAAGAAAAAGGGGACAGATAAAGAATTTATGTTTACAGAAGGCACCCTGCAAGGCTTGATTTTACACACTCTGTTATGTATTTAAATAGGCTTTGACACTGGGAAAAAAGGCAACAGTAATTTGTTGGTCTTACAAATCAAATTCAACATACAGTAAATGCTGAAATACCACAGTGAATATCAGTGTTAGAAAATAGCATTGAAATGTAAGGAGGAGATGCTGAGCAGGAATTTCTTTCCTGAGTCAACCTTTGCACAGGGTATTTAGAAAGAAGCATAGATGGCTTTAAAGTTAATTTTTATGTCTATTTTGACATTTAATTGAAGCAATTTCTTATGTAAAAGTTTGATTTCTCTATAATACCACACTTATCAAAGTTTAAGCAGAGCAATTTGAAATGTCAGGATAATAAACCATGAAAAATAGGAATAAATATGCAACATCTCAGGTTTTATTACAGACTTACATGGCTATATGCATTAGAAAAAGTAGTATGAATAGCTGTTAGGAGAAGAATGTAGAGGCTGGTAATCAGATCTGGAACAGCTTGCTGATTCGGACGTGAGATAAATGTCTAAGCACTACTACATAGCACTAACCAAAAACATACTGACTCCTGAACATTGCTTTTATGAGTTTAATCAGGTAAAATGTGAACAGAGATACTCCTGTTGGCTGGAGAACGTTTTATAGAGCAGAAGGGAGTGGAAGAGGACAAGGAGAGTACACCTCCCCAAGGAGGAGAATGACGTTGGTTGCTTGCGATCAGCTAAAGACTAAGTTTTAGTTTTTGAATTTATTAAAGTAATCAAAAGAAATGTATATCCTTAATGTTATTTAACTAAAACTTCTTAAACTGCACCATGCCCTTAGAGTCATGTGAGAAATTAGAAGTGTTATTTATTTGCCTGGGTTTTACCTTGAGTTGTGTAACTTTGATGATGTGGTTAATTTTGACTTAAAATTACTACTGAAAATGGATTAGAAAAAAGGTTGAAAAAATGTTATATTTGAAATTACATACTTAAATTATCTGTAGTATGCTGATACCCTTCTTGCCCCCACCTTTTGTTATTGAATCCCTTTCTACTCCCACTCTGTATTTCCCTGATGTGTTCATCCTACCTGTCTAACTTTTTTGCTTTCCACATGGGTCCAGGCAAGATTTAAACCTATTTGGTCCCAGAATCACTGGATTTTTTACCATTCCATAAATATATATCGGCCCTGTCAGCTTCTCAGAAATTTGGATCAGCAAAAGAAAACAGATACATGGGATCTTGGATTGGAGGTAATGTATTGTAGAAAGCGTGAAGCTTCCTACCTATCTTTAATCCCTTAGGATGCTTGCTTGTATCACTGTAGCCTTTCTAAGCCCTTCAAATGGGGAAAGTACCCTCTTTTGATAAGACAGTGTAATTAAGCTTATAATCAGAAAACTGATTTGCTATTAGTAAAATTCAGTGTAGAGAGTGATTAAGAAAATAGGACTGAACTTATAGATTTCTCACCTGCTTGACTTTTGGTAGCACACAGAGGTTGGTCCAACTCACATAGAGTCACATTGAATTAGAAGTATTAGAAGAAGCTATCAGTTTAAGATTAGGCATCTGGCTGTAAACTTGTATACAGCTTAGAAAACAATTAGCTTATCCCAAAATATATGCTTTTATCTGCTTACTGAATAACTATAGACTCTGTGCTGACTAGGATCTTGGAGCTGCCTGGTGCTGTGTGAGATGCCCTCATGTTTTTCATCAGATGCCACACTGCAGGTATCTGCAACAGTACCTTCCATCCCCATCTCCCTAGGGCATCACAGATGCCACCAAACTTCTACATCTAGTCAGCAATGAAATCAAGGAATTGAGACACTGCACAGTTAAATCTGTGTCTTAATTGCAACCTGAGCCTGCACTTTTAGTCAGTAATGGGACCCATTGCTGTTTATCAGTCCATCACCACTGCAGAAGCATCTGTCCAGTACATTTAGTGATTTTCAGATATATTTTCTGTTCACAGAAATGAGTTCAGCATATTCATCAGGGACAGTCTTCTCCTTGATCAGAAGGCATTAATTTCACCGCAAAATTGAAAATAAAGCAAAAAGAGTTAGAATCTTCCCAGGAGGTGTGAGGATTTAAAGTAACAGAGAGTGTAACAGAAGAACAAATTGGCATTAATTGTCTGGTTTTAATATTAGCTTGAAAATGAGAAACTGTGCTATTGTGAAGTTAAGAGGGCTTGGAAAAACTTAATTGAAATGCTGGGATGATAAGTAAGATTAAAGGTGAGGCTTGATATATTTAGGGTATACATTCTCTGGGCTCAGTGATCCTATATCCAAAGAGTCTATACCACCTCTTTAAAAGCTTTGCTTGCAGGCATTTCATTCCAGGTATACTAGCAACAGGCCCAGGAGCTTACTGTCAAATACAAAGACATTAAAGAACAAACCACAGAACAAACCATACAGGCAATTCCCATTGTCCCCAAATATTTGTTATTTATCCCAGCTGATTCTAGCACTATGGTGAAGTGGGTGAGCACTTGTGATAGATCAGAAAGCTGGCAAGCTGGTTAAAGAAGATACGTGTTAAAGCATGAGATGCGAAAGCTACTCCAAACAGCAAAAGAAAATAGGCCTTTTTGTAGGTAATGTTTAATGTAGGTGACAGATCTGGCAGTGCTGCAGAACAAGGGTATTATTATCACTCTACATTTTGTTTACCTAGTAAAAAAATTAGTCTGCTATGATGCAAATAAGTAAAAACTATGTAGCTATAATGAAAATGGATTCATATTTTCAGTGCAAAATAGCGCAAAACAGATATTTGGTGAAATTTAAATGAAATCTTTTATTGGTAAAATCAACTGTGCCACAGGCCTGAATCTAAATCAGTATGAACTCATAGAGCGACAGCCCATGTCTCAAACAACTGTGAAATGGTGTAGGTTGATATGACAACTACCACATTCAAACTAACTAAATCATGTGGAATAGGATTTGTGAAAAGAAATAAAACAGTGCAATAACATCTCCCTCTTCCATCCAGAGGGAAAAAAACCCAAACCCACAAGGGGCTTAATCGTTCCAAATCTCAGTTTCAGCTCCTCACATGGTAACTTTTAAATGTCTTCCTCACCACAGTACAAGCTGCTCATAGTCATTTACAATACTTAAACTCCTCCCATATTTCATACTTTTTTGTACAGCCATTTCAATATGTGGTCTGGTTATCTAATAAATGTGACCAGGAAGCATACTGGAAATATTTTTCCTACTTCTCTGCCACTCTTTTTTCTTTATACCCACTGTTTATTTTGGGGATTTGTTTATAAGTTTGTAGAAGTATTAGAAAATATTTTTTTCCTTCCAAAAATAAGTGAGAGTCAAGAAACAAGAAATCCACTGATGAAAATGTAAAAAAAAATAGTATTTTGTATTTAAGGATGAACTCCTTAAAGCAGCCTTTCTGCTTAGGTGGGAATGGATTAAAAAAAAATGTTACATGATAATAATTAGTAATGTATAGAATAAAATTAGCCTTGATAATTAGCATTCAATTAGCATTTATCTTTCAGTTTCATTTCTCCTGTGGCTCTTCAGTTTACATATCACTGTCTTGTTCCAAGAAAGTTCAAACTTTTTTTTCTAGGATGACACAATCCTTGATGAACTGATTATTGGTATGCTGAAATCATCGTTTAATATAATTTTCCTCCTGTGCTCCTCTACCTGAGGCAAACTGATAAACAAGTAAAAAGAAGTCCTTTATTACACAGTCTTTCATTAAACTGTGAAATTATTTGCTATGGAAATTGTGGAAACTATAGTTCTGCCTGTATTGAGAAAGGCATAACCTTATAACTCTAGGGCTCTTAAGCACAATGGATTGTGGCATCTTATCAAATGACATCTGAGCCAATCATCTGAATACACTTCACAACTGATGGAGAGAAATAGGCCAGTTAAGGCTCAGTTAATCTCATCCTGAAATAAATGTCTGAAATAGGTTAGAACCGCAGAATACAAGACAACCTAGGGTGGACAACTTGGGTACAGACCTCTGCTGAGCAGTGAGGTTACCCTACAGAGTACTCAGGAAATCCCTGAAGCACAGGTTAATGGAAAATAGATGAACGTGCTGGTGAAATATCACCATCTCCTGTCTCATTTTTATATTCTTTCAGTATCCATTTTTGGACACCGTTGGATGCAGGATACTGGAACACATTGACCTTTTTCTGGAAAGAAACAGCCACTGCACTGTCCCTTATATTCTGTGTAGCAAGGATGGTTCATGTTTGGCTCTTAAGTTGTCCAAATGTAACTGTCATACCATATGACTAGCTGCAGGACATCTATTCTAGGTGATATGTACCTCTTGCTGAGGCTGATGCTGATGCCAGTGGTGCACCTTCCCAGAGTTTCCTGCAGTGGAGTGATAGGCCCCTGTAAGAGTTGTCCTCTTTGCAATACTGCTAGCTCCCTCTCTCCTAAACAGTTTGTGCCTCATGGCTTTTCGCAGTATGAAACTTATGGTATGCTGCTGGTAGTGTAAAAAAGGCTGGCCAGTCCTGGCCTACTGTACCTGGTGTTCCTCTGGGATGCTGGGTGTTCTGGGATGGGAAATATCCTCTTTTACCTGTGTACAGTGAGGTGCATTACAACAGCCCTGCCCCATGCCTCAGCCTGTTGCAATGGATACCATATTAACACATCAGAAATGTGTGTTCCTCAGCAGCTATGTGTAGGGTAGGTCTTTGTGTATTGGTTCTGACCAAGTAGGAAAAGCAAAGTTTCATGAACCGTGAGGGTGGCAGCAGGATGATGTACCGCAGGCTTAGTCTGAAACAGAATAGAAATCCTATCATGAGGCCTTCACCTCTAATTCGAAAAATCCTACCTGCTTCATGCAAAGCCCACAAATAAGTCTAAAATGTTGGATGTCAGGTTGAGTTGATCTTCAGGATGATGCTATTAAAAACTTAGATGCTTAAGCAAATCCAGTTTTCCCAGATAGTTAACCATGGACTCAAAATCATAGCAAGGTAGCCGATTTTAAATCTAAGTATGTATGTAGGGTCTTTGTGCAACTGACATCTTAACTACATAGAGTATTCCTTAGTTCATTTCTTAAGTAAGTGTCACTGATGATCTTCCAAATTTATTTATTTTTAGATACTGATTTTTTAGCATTCATATACCCTCAATGTGTTTTACTTGATTTAGTCAAAATACAAGGTGGACTTAAAAATAAATGCAAAGCTGCAGAATTCATGAAAGCTGTTTTATATAGGTATGAAAAGCAAGCTTTGATAGTGGGAGAATATTTTAAATTAGAAGATGGCAAAAGATGCATGTCTCTATGTATGAGCATGTAAGAACTGTGAGGACAGATGCAGGGAACTCAGAATTGTGTTCATGTTGGAAAAATTTTTTAGAAACCAAGTTATCTAATGATTAAGTCTGAAACAAATACAACAGAAACCTAGATGAAAAAAGATATGCAAGCAAACTGTGAGCAGGAAAACTGAAGAAGCTTGAATTCCTGGGGCTCTCACACATGTGGATTCTGCAGTTTGTTAGTTCTGAGTTTGACCTTCCTGGGATTTTTGATGAAGACCTTCTGTAGTAGAAACATTAATGCAGTTTTGTTTTGTGTGAGGCACTAGCTATATTCATAAAACTCAAAATACTTTATTATGATTGAGATATCTGTTTTTATGAAATTTGCATTAAATCAGTTAATAGCTTCAAAACTGTTGAGATAGGTGGATAGATGTATGTACAATATAAGCTTAGTTTCCTCAAGAATTCAGACTATTAAAAAAGCTAAGAAGTTGATGTACTCTTTGGCCTTAAGAAGCCATTCCACATTGTGCATCTCGTGTGTCCTGCAAATTTACGTAAGAGACATCTTTGTTGTAAAAACTGTGAGTTGATCTCAACACTTCTTTCATGAGAAATCATATTCTCTTTCCCAGAACGACTGCCCGTTCACTGTGCTGTGCTTGCACACAGAAGTTGTGGATTTTCAGCTTCATTACTTTTAATAGCTCCACACAAGCAGGATCTGGCCTGACAAAGTGAAAATAAATTGCACCAAGTATTTTGGCTCACTTGTGCTTTAATCTCAGTGCATGAAATTCAAATTAAGTAGACTTAACATAAATGGGGTACAATTACTCTTCTTTCTTAAAACACTAGAACTCTGCTTATATAAACAGATGAAATTTTGGTCCTAAAATCTCTCCTCCTCTCTTCCACAGTTTGTTTGGGGGCTGCTTCTTGTGTCTAGGGAAAAAAAGGAAAAAAAGAGTGGGCATGCGTCTTCCAATGCTGCAGGAGGGGTGGGACATGAATCATCCCTGGAGAGTTATTTTTTTCCTAAGTCATGTTCTGTGCATTTCCAGCTGTCTCTTGCTTACTGTTTTACAAGTGTAAAGAAGAATTTTTAAATAAACTTAGCCATTATTTGAGAAAGTGTAATTTATGACATATATATTTTGCATAAGTTCTTTTCTGTAGAAATCTTTAGAATTTGCTGTACTCTCCTTCTGTTGCTGGAGGGTTATTTCAAAAAATAACTATTTTTCATGTCCTTTTTCCTTGTAACAATAATTCTAATTACTGTAAAATACTCTGAAGTTATCTTGCTGGTGATTAAAATCATGCAGCCATCCAAAGTTTAAAATACCAAGTCTACCTGTGCCATTTATTATGGTTGATTTTATGTCATTTTTAGAGATAAACAAAAATCAATTTGTATTATCTGATATTCAAATCTTCACTTGTTCTGAAATGAGGATGCCCTTTAACTTGGCAAACTTAGAAGATGAATATAACTAAGGTATGAATAATAGTAATAAATAACAATGAGCAAGTTTAGTTTTAGTCAAAGTTATATCAAATCTCTAGCTAATTATATGGAGAAGATGCAATCATAGCTGTGGGCAAAACTTACTGTTCAACAATATTGGCATAAATAGCAGATAGATAGAAAGATAGATGGATAGATAACATAAAAACAATAAAAAATGCCTCTTGTTTTAGTATCTGTTTACTTGGCCAGAAAATGTAAAATGCAGAATATGAATTACTTCGTGCTTTATGACAGTTCCATAAAATTGAATATCTTATATGATAGGTAAGAAAGATAAATGAATGGATAGGTATGTATGCTATATATAAAAATATATTGTTGTGTAAGAATAGAATAGTAGATTCTATACATAAATCTTTCTATTCAATAAATGTGTTGCTATGCATTTGAGTTGCATCTTTTGAGCTCTTTCAAAAGCTAGAATGTCTTCCACAGCTTTCTGCAGAAGGTTGACAATACTCAAAACCTAGCTTCACCTGGTGATGTAAAATCAAGCTTTTCAATTTGCATGTTACTTAGATAAATTCTCAGACTTCTCTAATTTCTCTGTTTACCAAGGACATGTTAAGCATTTTGACCTTTTTTGTAAAAGAAATCCCACAGAGGACATTTTCAAAATTAAAGGCAGTATTTTCTGTCTCTGTTTTAAAAAAGTTTTTGAGGAAGTCCCTAATCAGTCAGGTCTTTATCCCTTGCAATTAAGTGTACTTACTTAAAGTACTTAAGTGTAAAGTGGACAGTTTCAGTTTTATAGAATCCCTGTTGTTTTCTGAAGTGTTTGTTGGCTGCCTTTATCATTTTGTGTATCTTTATCTATGTCTATGTCTGTAGCTATACTTACACACCCCATATATGTGTGTGGGTGATGTGTGCACAAATGTTTAAGTGTATGTATACATATTATTTAATCTAATATTATTATTATAATGCTGGTAGTCCAGTAACCAGTTCAATGGCTAATGACATTCTCAGTGTCTAAAGAATGTTGAAAACCTCCCACAGTGGCTCAGTCTTGGAACAATTCATGTATTTGTTTATTTTTAATCTCCACCTAAAGCAGTTCAGCAGAATAAGTTACTTTGCTTGACCTAGGTTGGAAAAAAAGTGAGCAATTGTTTTCCAACAGTTTAGCAATGTTCTGAAACAATGTGGGGTTTATTTTTCTTATCTCAGGTATTTAAAAGTCATAAGTCTGAATCACAGAAAACATTGGCTGCTCTCAGAATGATGCGATTTTAAAACACACAGCACATGGTGGCTATGGTCCATTCCCCACTCTCCAGCAGGAGGTAAGGTGTGTGTGCATGTGGTGCAAGACAAAGACCCTGCTCCAGAAATGCATTTTAACTGTGGAGTGGAAGGGAAGCTCTAGCTCTTTGACAAACAACAAAGATCTATTTCATGCATCTGCTCCTTTGCTTTCTACATTTCCTACAACACTGCTGATATCCTGGGGCCAAACCACCCTCCCAGAAACTAATTGTCTTCAAGTCCTAACATCGATTCTGCTGCTTCATCTTTGCAGGTGTTCCTATGTGAGAAAAAATACAAGGTTAAAAAGAACACAAGGTTTAATACTACTTGCTTTGAGGAACAGTTGAAAAACATATATGAACACACATATATAGTAATTTTGCTATAAGGTAGAATATTATGTAATTATGATATTGCTATGTATTGTATTCCTGCCATCCCCACTGCTTTGATTGGGAGGGATACAATGCCCGAGTCTCCAGACTTGGTCTCACTTGGGCCAGCCTGAGAGCCGCTTTCCTTATGCAGAGGGCTAAATCAGCACTTCACCATTGGCACATTCAGAAGTGTACAGATGTACAGCCTAAACTCTTATCTTTGTGCAGGGTAACAGTCCTGAAAATAATTTCCTAGTCAGCAAGTTCCAAATCCTCTCTATTTACAGATAGCTGCTGTCATGCTACTTCTGTTTGACTCAAGCCTCCAGGTAGAGATCTTGCCTTCACTTGGCACCTGCAGGAGCTGTCTTCTATGACTGGGTCTAGTGATATTCTTTGCTGGAAAAGCAAGCAGTACCCTGGGACTCAGAGGTTAAATCTGACATGGTTGAGTAAACAAAGATCATGGTATTTTCTAGAATTCTTGTTGGAATGCTGATGTTTGGCTGTTACAAACTGTTTCTATGTGCTCACTGGAGGTATTTATTCTAGCAAACAAGTTGCCCAACTCTGCACCAAACACCCTTAAGGTAAAGGCTACGTAGAAAGAGGCTCTCCTTGCAACTATGCCTTTGCCCAGGTAAAGAATAGCAACTACAAAAAATATGAAAATTATGTTGCTCCTACTCTTGATAGTCTCCTGGCTACTGCCAAGAAGGAAAAGCCTTCACTGCTAGAAGCAGAGTAATACAAAACCCAGGAATATTCAAAGTGGTAAAGAAACAGGGAGTAGAAGTCTCAGTCTACTTCTCTCTGGTTTCTCACAGATGTTCTTCATGCACACAGGTTAGCCTTCCCTGGGCTCCAGCTGTTCCTCTGAGACTCATCAAGATATGACAGCACCACTTGATAATTTGATATTTGATTTTCCTGCAACCATTAGATGGCTTTTATTTCCCCTCAGACTGAGAAATCCACTTCTTCTGTTCAAAATATGGAACATCTGTCAGAAAAGAAGTATCATATTTGCCGTCACAAAAGATGCCTCAGATTTGATTGCAAGGGCACTTGTGTGATTGATAAAATCACTCAAGTACAAAAGTATTAACCAAAGTCTTCTATACCATTTAAATGATTGATGGTGATGACTGATGATTGCTGTGCATTAATGCCTGAAGCTCTATCAGGCATAAAAGCAGTGTTCTGTCTGATAGATAAGGAAAAGGTTTTGCGATCTATAGGCTGGATCCAGCGAGAGCATATGAATTCTTTTCACTGCCTTTAGTTTGTATTTTCTCCTGGGACTAAATGGAGTCTGTTTGCTTTACACTACCCCCAGCCTTGCATTGGGTGTGATTTCTAGCAGGCAGAACAGCGTGTCCCATAACCACTTCCCCATCTGATGAACCTTCTTTCTTGCCTTGCACAGGCTGCCCTAAGGGCCATTTGGAGGAGATGACATCTATGTGGCTGTATTAACACGTTGTCGTGAAACCAGGTAAATAGTAACAGCTCAGGAAATAGCTGCCCTCGTACCACCAGTCAAGCCAGTTTCACCTTCTCAGACATTAAAAATATCATTGGCATTAGTAAGCTAACTGAACTGTATTTCTTAAACTTGCCTATACTGTTAATCTGCAAACTGGAGAGAGACTTGGGTGATTTCCACCTTCTGGATTTAATGTGGTGCGGTTACAGCCTTTTTATTTTATTCTTGCTGCACTCTTTGCACTAAGGGAAAGTCCTGTAAGGCCTGAAATCCATATCTGTTAGTTATCACATTGTGGTGGGTTGACTGTGGCTGGACACCAGGTGCCCACCAAAGCTGCTGTATCACTGCCCTCCTCAGCTGGGCAGGGCAGGGAAAATACAACAAAAGCCTCGTGGGTCGAGATAAGGACTAGGAGACATCACTCAAGCAATTACAGGCAAAACAGACTGGACTTGGGGGAAAAAATAATTTATTGCCAATGAAATCAGAGGAGGATAAAATGAGAAAATAAAAAGAAATCTTAAAACACCTTCCCCCCACCCCTCCCTTCTTCCTGGGCTCAACTTCGCTCCTGATTTCTCTCCCTCCTGCCTTCTCTCCCTCCTGCCCCGCAGCGGCACCAGGGCATGGGGAGTGGGGGCTCCAGTCAGTCCCTCACAGCTGGTCCCTGCCACTCCTGCCGCCTCAGGGGGAGGCTCCTCACACCCTGCCCTGCCCCAGCCTGGGGTCCCTCCCACGGGAGACGGGGGAGACAGCTCTCCAGGAGCTTCTCCAACGCGAGCCCTTCCCACGGGCAGCAGTTCCTCACACCCTGACGCAGCACAGGTTCCCCCGGTGGGCACAGCCCCTCAGGCCCAGCCGGCTCCAGCCCAGGGCCTCCGTGGGGCCACAGGCCCTGCCAGGAGCTGCTCCATCCTGGGCTCCTCTCCCCATGGGGCCACAGGCCCCGCCAGGAGCCAGCTCTACCACAGGTTTCCCAAGGGGTCACAGCCCCCTCTGGGCATCCCCCTGCTCTGGCGTGGGGTCCTCCAGGGGCTGCAGGTGGGGATCTGCCCCGCCATGGGCTCCCTGGGCTGAGGGCACAGCTGCCTCACCGTGGGCTTCACCAGGGGCTGCCGGGGAACCTCTGCTCTGGGGCCTGGAGCCCCCCCGCCTCCTCCTGCACCGACCTGGGGGGCTGCAGGGCTGTTTCACTCTGTTTTTCACCCCTACTTCCTAATTCTGTATGAGGGTCAACTCACCACTCACATGTCTGATGATTTTAAGCTACAAACTTAGGATCCTTTTTTTGAAGGTGTTCTGCACAGGTTTCTGACTAAAATTGTGATCCAAAGGAGCTAATGTGGTTGGATTTTGTTCTTTTTTTTTGCCTTGAGGGATGCAAACAGTAAAATGTCAGTCTTTAATCTATACATAAAACTGATTGAGGACATTAACCTGTACAATAATTTATATAGACAATTCTACAGAGATTTCTGTTTTCTCTAGGTGTACTAGGACTGTGTTTAGTACAATGTGAATGAGGAGTCTTCTTCCTTAAAATTAATCTGTAGGCCACAGAACTGTTTTCCCCATGTATTTGAATTTAAGTTGTTCCTCTAATCACTCTAAATCTCTGTAAAGTCCCTTGGCTGGATCATTTATTTCCCTTATACTGGCTAAAACCCCCATGTTCTCTAATTCAGTGGGTTCTTAGATAAAATGTAGTTTGGATTGATGAGAAGTTGCAAAGCTGCTTAATTCAAAATACAGCCTAGACAGAAACCTCTTATGGTGAACGTAGTAACAAACGCTTCAAGTGAAATAAACGTTTCCCTTTGGAAAACTCGGTTAAAATCTAATGACTCCTGCCTACTGCTTTGCTAGTATGGTAGTATATTCAAATGGAAGGGAATAGTCTAGGTATTTGATGATGAATTACTGAATGAACCCTTTATAAATACAGTATTTCATTCTCTTTGTCACTGATTAAGTGTTTAAGCTATATTTTATTTACATTTTTACAATGTTTATGAAGCATTACTTCATTTAACTGAGGTTACTATTAAGAGATAATTCACCTGACCCAGGAAAGGTTTGGAAAAAGATTTAAAAATATGTGATACGCACTTGTCTTTGCTGAATGTTCACCTCCCATTTCAGACTTCTGTCAGTACCACTTACTATGGTTGGCTGAACAAAACTGTCCCCTTAGAAGAAAAACAGAGGTGAAGCTTAACTTTTCTTCGCTGTCCGATCCCCTGTCCCCCACCCCCGCAGCCAAATCCATGGAAGAATGAATGAAAGGACCAATCCCACAAGATAGAAATGTCTACTCACTCCTTTGGGATGTGAAAACCTAGGCTCAGGCACACGCCCTCTCATTCAGTCTCCCCTGTTGCAACTGTGCCATTTCCACTGTGGTTGCTGCGTGTTCCAGTCAGGCAGGCAGGGCATGGGGTTTGGGCGTTAGTCTAACCTAGACACAAGTGACTCAGACTCAGGCTTGCTGTCTGTAGAGTGCCCCTGTACCAGTGAGCCTTGCCGACCAGCCTGCTTCAGGCTATGTCTCTTTGTCTCTCTTTAAACACCACTCTGGACGTACAAACACGTTAACGTGTCACTTTTTTGACAAATGATTAACAAATGACAAATGAAGATCATCTTTTGCTCTGCTTTATCATTTGGTTATTATATGCGCTCCCAACATTTTCCTGTACTTTCTTGGCTCCTCATTTTTTTGAAAGTCTGTTCATTCCCAGCCTGGTGTTTGGCATAATTCTGCTCTGATCTTCTCTGGCGGTTTCTGGGGAAGGTCTTCATCTGGTGTTCATTGATGTTATGATGATCTAAATAGGAGGGTTAAGTATTATCCAATGTGATGATAAATTTCCCAAGATTCTTTTGCTGTCTAGAAGTTTTCTGTCACAATGAAAACTAGGTAATCAGGTGTCATTTACCATGCTTGAAATTCTTGAATTTGTGTCATAACATTAAGCTCAAAATCTCATGTACATTTGATGAGAACTGCTCATCATCTTGTAAATCGCTTGGAAATGTATCGGGCACAGGACTTGGCACACTAGTTTGTCTAAATACTGTGAGTAACCTTGTTCTGCAAAAACTGTAACAAAATAAACATTTGGTGTGTTAATGGACAAAGAAGGATAAGAAATTTAAAACTGGGTGAACACTGTAAAAGGAATGGAGTGATCTGGAGTTTATTTGGATCCAGGGTTTTAATGTAGTCTGATATAACAATAATAACAACAAAATAATAGTAATAATTGCAGTCTATCATGTCATTAAAATGGATCATTTTAATGAGGCATTGAGTTGTAGTAGGTAATTAATGTCTTGCTAGTACTTTGTTACTTAGAGGATAATAATGTTATAATTCACACTTTAAAATAATTTCAAGATGAAACCAATAAGGAGCAAGTATGTATTTTTATCCCTTCAGATTATCACTTAATTTAGAAGAAAGTGGCACACTGAAAAGATTAATCAGCAGAACAAACATATTGTTTTAAAAGCAGTCAGGCTCTTATAAATAAACAGAGAAGTTCAGTCTGGAGGCCCTTCTGATTAACCCAGATGTTCCAGGCTCCTTTAATGGGAGAGAGACGTTCATATTTATGTTGACACTGTTAACTTCAGTAGTGGGCAATCTCTTGAAAGACAAGTGGCTGTCAAACCCTGCTGTGAATCCCAGAGTGACTTTTCTCAGAAAATTGTTTACTGTTAGTGGGATCCAAAACACAGAGATTTTCATGAAGACTGACAGATGCTATCATTTTTGGTCACTGCTAAAATGGCAAGACCAATTCATTTCAGTAAAGACAGTCAGGGGAGATGTTTCCTTAGAAAATGAGGTTAATATTCTCCCCATAGAGGAGCAAGTTCACATACAGAGATATGGCTAGAGGCTGCTGTACAACCCATGGCTGTTGTGTTGGTATTTAAATTATTTATGGGAATGGAAATGTTAACTTTTTATGTAAATAAAAAGGATGAGAAGTTCTTACAAAGCAAATTATGTTAATAGTCCTGCTCTTCACCTATTACTTTTACTCTCAGAATGACTTTGTCAGAGTCTTTTGAATCAACGGGAGTTTTGCCAATGACATTAGCACAGTTTGGATGAGATCTATAGAGTTTTATAGTATATTACACAGAATATGAATTACTAAAAACCTATTGAAACAGTTTTACTCATCTTTCTTTAGAAACAAATGAAACTCATAGCTTTTGAAATTGCACACATCTCTCTCTGTCTGAGGTTCACTGGTAGGTAGAGACCCTAAAATATGTGATTTATGTTCACAGTTAGATACTTAGTCATTTAAATAATTGGATCTGTGCATACAATTTACCACAACTGTAAAATATGCATGCATGATTTTGGCAGCTCTAAAATGAACTGGCAAAACAGGATGTTATCCTTCCATATTATGGCCTTTGCAGCATGTGATTTACTCATTTACAAAAGACTTGTAGGAGGCAATTAATATTGTTATGCTGCGAGGTACAACAAAGCTCCTTAAAAGTGGTGGGCTAACATTTATTCCATTCAGGCTAAATGAAAGAGCAATTAATTGAGCCTCTCCTTGGAACAGGCTGAAAACAATCCAATACAGTGTCTTAAACCAGGAGCCTGCTCAGGACCACTGAGTGCTCTGTCAGCTTTGCTGTGGTCTGGCTGCAAATAGAGTGGCAAAGTGCAGGGTTTTGGTTGCAGCTCTGTGTGATCGTGATGTAAAGGAAGAAATATGCATGAAAAGCAGAGAAACTCCAACCAGATCCAGAGAATGATTTTTTGGTATTAACATGAGTAAAAAAGGTAATTGAGCGAAAGAGGTATATTAGTTTGGATGTTGATGGAAATTTGGTTTACAGTTAGGAGCAAAGAAATATTTCTCTGTTGTTTTTTGTTTGTTTGAGGTTTGTGTTGTGGTTTTTTGTCATAAGAAAAGCCTGAGGTCAAGAAAATTCTGACCTTTAACAGTACAGAATATTACACTTCAACCTTTTGCCTCTTAAATGGTAAAAGCATGTTGTTAATCGTGGCCTCAGAATGTCCCTGCCACATCACCACAAAAATGAGAAGGGTCTGATTCTGGTCTTACAGTGTCTGTTGTGCATTATTCCTAATACCGTAAATATTTAATTTAGCTTTCTACTAATAGAGGTGAATCTTTGCATTCTATCAGGATTTACTTGCCAGGAACAGACCAGTTCACTCACATCCAATGGAGACTGGATATTTGGTAAAGAACGATCCCCTCCAAGTCTATGCAACGTTTTTCTCAGTCAGTGCCAGCTTGGGAAAATCCAGTCTTTTCCCCTGGTTATCTCAGACAGCTAAGATCTGAGTCAGCATCATCCATTGGGGTGGCACAAGTGCTTGTGTGGCCCCGTGGCTAGAGATACAGTAGGAATCTGACAAATGAAAATTCCTCCTTTATTGTTTGCTTAGCAATTTTACTGCTAATTCGGTTCTGTTAACACAGGGCAGAGGTTGTGGTGGTAGAGGGAATATGCAGCTGTGGGAGGGGATGACTTTTAGGCTGACCCAAGCAGTGTTTATGCAGCAATCGTTATGTGCAATTGGAGCCTGGGATGAAGCAGTGGGACCACTGGCACACCTATTGAGCTATGCAAGAGTTGCACCAGAAGGGACCCATTAAAAAATTTCCTCTGGGCTGAGCATCATGTTTTGGAGTGTAACTAACTTAAAAAGAGTAACTGTTTCCAAAATCACTCTGGCAACGATCCTATCTTTTTCAGACTCAGCATTGTCTGTTTTGCAAAGATAAAACACTGGAGTGTGGTTCATCATAGTTCACTGTTTGCAAGGCTCCTGTGCCTGTTTTGAAATGTGAAGGCAATTAATGTTTCTCTGTGCTTGTCCATTAGCCCACACATGTACCAGAATAGACAAAGCTTGTATAGTAGGCAGTGTAAAATTTGACATCTAATTTGTGTCTTTTAATATGAAACATGTTACAGTTTCATATTGCAACCTCAAATTCAGACAGAGCTGATTGCCAATATTTTGTGGAAAGGTTACCTCAGTTACAGGTGAACTTGGACTGTTGATGCAGAGAGCTGCCATCTGCCCTCCTGTATAGTGTTTCTGAATCCAAAGTGTCACCAAACCTCATTCAGAGACATACTAGCTACTGTTATGTGATGCTACGTTTCCGTTAAGCAGCCCAGGTACAAAGTTTATAATTCCTGGTGTAATTTTACTTGGACGCAGGTGTGTCACTTCTCTACCTGAGTATACAACTGCACAGTTTTGTTCGGGATCAAGAAGACACAGTGATCTGGGTAGTATCATGTCTGCTGTAGGGGCAACAGCTCCCCGAAACTCTTTCTTTTCTTTTTCTTCAATACAATAATATTTTACAATTGAACATTCATTTTCTCAGTGTTTTTCCATTTGCCACACTTTTGCATACCCTTGAACCCTTAAATCCCTGAGTGTGAACTGTATGAATTCTAATAAAAATGATTTCTTGTATAGAAAATGTTGGAAAACAATAATGTTTCTGATGGCTTGACTTTAATTTACATAGTGGGAAATAAAACACAAGCTATTAAGACTAGAGTATTTTGGGAGCAGAAGTTTAGGTAGATCTATTCATATCATTAATAGTGTAGTCCTCTGCCTTCATATTTATTCAATTTCTGAATATTTTATTTTAAAAAGAGGAAGAGGGGAAAGGCAAACCCCCCTGTTTTTTAATGCATCTTATACCCATCATTAAGTAAAAAAAAAAATATTTCAATGTGTGATACTAAAAGAAAAAATGATATTTTTAATTATATGGAAAATTGATAGTAGATGGGTGCTTGGCAGTTAAATCTCAAATGTGTCCTTGCAAAGTATTTGATCTTTTTACTTACATGACAAGAAGAACCACAATCCAAATATAATTTGAACAGATAAACCAAGGAAGTAGGTAACTTGCTGCTGAATTTCAGTTAATGGTGAGAAAATAATCAATGAAAATAAGCTGTTGTCACTTCAGGCTTAACCATGTTAAGCCCCCTGGGTAAATAATGCTGCATAATTCATCAGCACATCAGTCCAAAAACTCTTTCTAAAGGGTAGAATTTAATTCATTATTAGGTTGCTAAACACTGGGTTTCGATTATGAAAGCAGAGGCACAAAATATTTCTTGGAAAAAAAATCCTAGTTGACAATTGTTTTATAGTATCTCAAAAGCTCAGGGTTATGCCCTATGTCATCATCCTTTCCAATGCTCAATAAAACAAAGCAGTGTCAAGGCACATTTTAGGACAGTAAATACCAAGACACTTATGAAATGATGGTATTTCAGATATTAGGTAAGTGATTCAAACATTTTACCCTTTGGAAAAAAAATATTTTTAATCTTAAAACTACCTGTTTGAGAGGAGTCTGAAGGACTAGAAATTGAGGCTGTCTTTCTGCATTTTCTTTAAAAACCATCTGCAGATCCATGCACTCAGCTGCGAGGTGAGGAGGGTAATGCTACCACAAGGATCCCACAGCTCAAACCATTTTTACCTGTGCTAGGAAAGTGAATTCTCTGCAAGGAAGAGTGGTCTCTCACGCTACAATGAAGAACTATGAACTGCTTATTGTTTCACATTTCCTCTATGTGTGTGAATTACACAAACATAATCAGACCTTTCCATCTTTAAACCCCTGGAAAATCACTCTATATAACGAAAACCAGAAAGGGGGGAAGGGGGCTAATGTAGACCCAGTCTGCCAGAACTGGATGAATAATTTATTTTTTTAAATTTTGCTTGCCTTTCTTTTTGCAAATTGCCTGCAAACAGTTTACCCTTTTCTTTCATTTAGTATTATTCAAAATTATTTGCTGAATAAATTCTGCAGTTAATTCCTGATCTGCATATGATTCATGAGCAGTTGGATAGCAATTCCAGTTAAACATTCAGGCTGCCTCATCTAATCATTGTGAGATATGCAAGCCACACTGTACTATAAGCTGATCTGAACAAGTGTTTCTCGACATACTTTAAGACTGTTCCTCCTGTATAACAAGGACCTCCTCGCACATGAAGAAGATTAATTTATTTAGGTATTGACATAAAATCCAGACTGGAAGCTGTAAAGAGAGACTAGCGAAGGGATGAAAAGCAACATATTCTTGTGAGATACAGGCTGATTGAACGATAGAAAGACATGAAGTATTAGTATTCAACTGCCATCTCTAAGACAAGATCCACAGACCTACCCCTGTTTTTCAGTCCTATTTTCTTGTGTTTGTGCTGTCCTCTGTTTCTGACCAATCCTGGGAATATCTTGCCCTTGGCTTCCATTTGGTATAGTTAAGTGTAGGCCTTGCTGTCCCTACCTAAAGATTTCATTCAGGCTTCTCTTGCACACTTTGTCAATCTCTGTAGACACCATCACCATCCTGATGGTCACTCACATGCACATCACTTGCAGCACCTCCTGGCTTCTTTAATTTTTCATGTTTTGTTTCAAACTTGCTGATTCCTTCTTCATGGTATCTGAGGAATGGTTCATGATAAAAGAATCCCATCAGGCTTTTGTCCTCTTCTATTTTGCTGTAAGACCTTTTTCTTTTGGGATTAACAGATTTGGACTTGCCCAGTAATACCAATTCAGTTTTGCTGTGAGCATTGTTCCTGCAGTCTGGTCCATTCCCTCCTTCCTCTGTCTCATTAAGCACAAGTAATGCTCCTTCATGGCCTGTTTCTAACCCACCTATCATTTCTCAGTCATTTGAACAGACTATGCTGCCAGCTTCCTTCAACAACTGTGATAAGTCTTTGAAACAATCTTCTCCATCTTCTTGTGCTGTTAATGCTGTTCTCTCCTAAATCTAGGGAAGAGTCTCCATTTACCACCTACAAAACAGTCGTCATCATCCTTCAAAAACATTCTTAACACATGTGTTATGACCACTGCCAATCATTTGATCAATTTTCTATCCTCATTTTTCTCTCTTAGCAATACTTTCTTGCTTTGTCTTACATCAAGATTGCAAATTCTGGGAGCCACAGTCATCTATGTGTTCTTTATTCTTACAGCATTCATGGGTCCCAGCTCAGGACTGCATTCTTGAAGTCATACAGGTGGAAAACAAATGAAGCTTTACTTACACAGAAGGCAAGCTCTTATTTAATTTATTTATCAATGATTTCCAGGAGTAGACTGTAAAATTTTAATTGATACTACTTTGTAATTGACAAGTTTAAGAAGATTGTAGACCCTTGAAAAGTAAAGTGGAAAATTGAGCGTTTCAGTCAGCAGCAGATGACAATATCAAGAAATCCTTTTAAAAGCAATGATACACCTGTCTAGACTTCTCACAGTTGATTTCTAAATGAAATAAAACAGCTAGGAAAAGGATTCAGGTCTCAAAGTAAGAGCTGATTAGTAGTCTGATCTGGTATTGAAATCTCCAGTTTCCTGTGTGTAATTGCTTTTCAAATGTTCAAATGCTGAAGGTTGAAATGTAACATGCTGTCTCATAGAGATCAGTGTTTGCAATGAACATACAAATTCTCAAATTTTAACTTGGTTTATTGCCATTTCACCCACATAGAAAATTCATAATGAGAACAAGACTTATGTTATTGTTACAGAACAATATATATATTAATGTTAATGACACTATATTTGCCTTGACCTCACAGCCCTAGAGCATTAATTGTATTTCGGATTCTTTAGTTTTCATATGCATATGTATATAAGAAAGCTATATGTGGTCCTCATCTCACCAGTCTTTAAGGTATTTATAGTGAAAACGTCCATAGCCAATTGAGAGAAATAGGAATGTCCTGGGATGCCATTATGTATTACATACTGATTTGTAAACTTTGGGATAAAGTGACTCACCTTTAATCTTCATTGAATGTAGAGGGAACCCAGACATTTACACATAAAGGAAATCCTCCCTCTATCATGCCTCTGATTACAACTTTGCCAAGTTTTACCAAGTTCAATCTCTTTCCTTTTATGAGCTTCCATGTTTTCAAGTGTTCTCTATTTGTTACCTGTAGAAGGATGAAGCTGGGTTAATTAGCATTGATAATATACAGCTGTGGGTTGGATTCAGAGGTGGCAGGTTGGCCAATGTAGATAAGGTGCAGGTGTGGTTGGTTAAGTGAAGTGGTTGAGAGCCAATGAAGAGAGAGCAGCTGAGGAAGAAGTAAGAGGAGATAGAACACATGCTCTGGATGAGGTGAGGAGAAGGCAGCAGAGGAACTAGCATGAAGAGTGTGCTGGTATGAGGTGGTAAAAGACCTTGTTGCAGCTTGATAGTTTGGAGAGTGCTATGACAGTTACCATGCCCTAAGTGTACAGATATCAAATATCCCCAATTAAAGAGTTCGTTTCACAGAATGAACAAAATTTTCTTCATATGAAGGGGCTCAAGGTGACCATCTCTTAGCCTATATGGTTGATTTTTCTCAAAAATCTCTGGTTGAACCTTAACTTTGTGTCTTTTTGCTTTGATGGAAAGCCCTGACTGAGACCTTCGTCACCTCCTGTGGAGAGGATGTTATTGCAGTGATTATTTGTTTTGCCTTCAGTGGCCCAAAAGTCATGCACACAGCAGTTCAAAGACAGAATGTGAGAAGCTAGAGAGTCTGTTTTTAATTTATGTAGTCGCATAGGTGTGTTTACCTGCAGGATCACCAACTTAAACAAATGCACCTGATTCTTGATTGTTGCTACCAGCTTTCAAGACCATCAAATTAACTGTTAATGTCTTCATAAATTAATGAATAGGAAACATCTTCAATTTAGGTGAAGTTTGGAATTAATTAGTGTATTACACAGGAAATAATCTAATATCTAATAATTATTTTAGAATAATTTGATCATTAAATTTGCACCATGAACTTATTTTACCTTGAGATCTTATTTTTTGAGCTCTGTTTTTAAAATACGAGAAACTCGGTATCTGTGGTTCAGACATAAAATTTCAGTTTCAGTCTTCATACAGTCTCATTCCATATTGCCTTACTGCATCTCACACAAATTTGCTCATAAATCAAAGCACTTTACCTGTTATACATTGTAGGTATTCCAAAGTGCTAATTTAAGGTGTCAGCAAGATATCTAATAATATTATTATTATAATATCATTAAAAATCTTGTGTTACTCAAAGAGCTTATTTACTTTGAAAATCTCATACCTAACCTAGCTTTATTTCAAACCAATAATTCACCCCTAAACTCAACTTTCTATAATTTTAGAATTTATCACTGAGTCCAGGAAAGGTGCTTGCAACAAAATAAAGACATTTCCAAGGAGGTGATGAAAAGGAAACAGCACAGCAGCTGGCATGCACGACTACAGCAAAGAGCAGGGGAGGATTTATGTAAAGGGTTGAAGTGGGCTGAAGGAAAGACCAAAGGAACTGGGGCAGGGCTACAGCTAGAAGTTGAACAACTAAAGCAGTATCAAATACAGCTGAAGTAAAGCAGTTAGCAGTCCAAACCACAACCTACGGTTTGCAGAGAAAAAAATGTTTTTCTGAAGGTGGTCCTTGGCCCTTAATTCCTGAGCAGTCCTGAAAGCTCCTTGTGCATGAATACTTTGGAGATATGAAATACCACTGTATGGGGTTTGTCCATACTTCAGTAACAGCCAGCCTGACATCCTCCAGGTAGGCAGGAGTTCATGCAATCTGTACATTATGTTGGACATCAGACATGCCTTTCTCTTGAATCTCCTTTATCTGGGAATTAGGTATCATTTACCATTTGATACCATTCAACAGTAATTTACCATATATTCCATTACTGCTTTTTCTGCAGTCATCTTATAGATACTTGACTGTTTAAGCATTTCCAATTTCTTTGAGAGAGGTGATAAGGGATGACTATACTAGAATTGTTCTTTTTTGCATGTTTGAGTGGTTAAACTATATGCAATGAACAACCAGTCCAAATCACCTAGATACAAATTTTTCCTTGACTCCTGCAGCAATAATGAGTATTGCCTAGGCACAACCATAGAAATATTTCCATTTTCACTTCCCAATGTGCTAAGCATGGAAACAATTTACAGCTTCTTCATGCAGTAAGAAACCATTCAATGAATGGAAAGAAGTCCCTGTCAGAAATAAAGTTTCCTCTTTTGCTTTTTGCTACAGTTTTGCAAGAAGATCCTTGATCCAGTTGTGGCCCTCTTTTTTTTTTTTTTTTTTTCCTTTTTTTTTTCTTCCTGGTTTTTTTCCTCTCTTCTTGGAAGTGTCATTTGTCCTTGTACCAGGAGGTCTTCTTATCCTAGAGACAGAATATTTATTTATACATAGGCCAGTTATGGAAGTAAACTGTTAAGAGATGCTTAATCTGTTTGACATGCTGCTTCATTTCCCCACAACATTAATCTTTTTTACCTAGGAACTTTTTCAATGTTTTTAAATAAAGGATTGGACTTCTTAACCTCAAAATTACACATGGCCATCTATTGCCAGAAGGATTCTTGAGGGATGCTGACAATTATGAATGCAATAAGGAAAGAAAACATTTAAAGACACTTCTTAATGCATCACTTAAGGGTGAAAGAGACATTGTACAGAATATAAAAGAAGCATCACGTATCCCAGCTTTGCCATTATTTGGAGGAAAATCAGTTCACTGGCATGTCGATTTAGCTACCATTACAGTGAGGTGGGTTTTCCCAGCCTGGAAGTATGGAAGTGTGGAAATGTTCTTGTGTTACCTGAGATGACTGGTGCATTTTCTGCTCTTCAGATTATGCTCTTTTTTTGTTTCAGAAGAAATAATACAAAATATTCCATGACCATGGATTTTGCTTCCATTGACTGAAATTTTGTAGACATGTTTATTTATTGTAGCACTATGATGTCTAAATCAACCCTGAAGACAGTGAAGCTACCAGGAAGGTTTTATTCAAGCTATTTTGTTTGGGGGCTAGACTTTTATGTTTTAAAGATCGTACTGCCTCACCATTCTCTCCTTAAATACTAATTTCAGTGTGGAAACTCACAGAATAAATGAAAGTTTGCCTTGTCTGCGACTTACGGGCAGTTTTTAGGTTATAGACTTTATGTCTGATCCTGAAAAAAATTAGGATTGCATGTCTTTCTCCTTTTCCCATTTGCAAGTTAGGAATAGTTATTCTCAGGTATAAAGAAATTTTTACAGATGATTTTGAGCTCTTCACAAGATTGTAGTGCTGAAAGCAATGTTATTGCCTAAGCAGAATGAGTTGACATATCAACATTTTTGTACACTTTCCATTGGTGTAATTATTTACATCTATTGTGCAGTAGATCTATTGTGCATCTATTTTAATGTAATCATCACTTGAATATTGTTTATTTATTAGCTGTTTTCCAATATAAGTCTGTAGATCAAATGAAACAGATGTTTAGGTGCTGGACACTGATAGAAAATGTCAGTATTATTCTGCTGCTTAAATAGCCGCAATTCTCATGGTTTGATCAGTTCCATTGTATTATTGCAACATTTCATAGCACTTTTAGTTTAGTTTAATGTTTCTGTTTTATGCATCTAATTTATGTCTTTCATAACTATTTTGAGATGTGCATATCTTGTGAAGTGCTGTGGGATGTGTAACATGAAAGGTTCTGTACAGGAATAACTGTTTTTCTTGTTAGAGTGAACTGCAACAAGACAGATTAAACATTCAATTAAACAAGAAATTTACCCATGTAAAAAGCTCACAGGAAGGAGCTTAACAATGTTCATTTTTATGAGGTACTAAAGTTTTTGGAATCAATTATTCTGAAAGTTCATCTACTTTGCTTACAGGTAAAATAATAACTCACTCGTTTCAGAAAAGGAGCCAAGTATTATTTACATAAAATTCCACTGCAAAAATCTGGGTACCGTTTCTCTCTAAGGTTTAATACACTTTGGTGAGAGAAATGAAAATACTCATAAAAGACAACCACGGTATGTTATAAACCACCTTTATGGTTCATTATAGGTTTGGTTTAATGCTGTTGGATTAACACTAAAGGTTAATGTTTGCATAAAATATGCATGATTAGTTTAATACTCTGGAACTGTGATCAGGTTCTCTAATGTTATGAAAGGGAGTGACATGATACATGGTTAAGGCTGACACAAATAGAAGTGTGATATATTTTCAACAAAACTGGTCAAGGGTATTTTCAAAATCCTCACTTATGTGATAACACTTCAAAGCCAATCTGTGCCAATGGGAGATTTTGTGTTCAGCTTTCATAATTAAACTGTTTTCTGGCTGCAGGAAGTGCATGCATTTCTAATTTGCAGTGTCGGCAAAGTGCTTGGAGAATGATACTTTCAGATTTTCTTCTTGTATTCTTTAAGCTCTAGATATTATGTGGATTGTTTTTGTTTTAAGCATTGATTATCTTTGTTATGCTTTAGATTGCCAGGAGAATAATAGTAATTTTTATGCGTAGAACTTGGAAATCTGTATCTAACTGGCAGACTTCACTTATTGCTTGTGCACAAGTGTCTGCCTAAGCTCTTCACCTAACAACAAATGTTTTATACATGTATGATTTATTCTTTCTAAAATGCATCTTGATGATGCCTCAGAGATAATTAGAGTTAGGCATTCTTCCACGCTGCCAGGGAAGAATAACATATTTAGTATGTGTTTGGATAAATATCAGCCATAAAACTCAGATAGGCCAGGGGTTTGGATAGCAGATAATGAGAAAAGCCTATGGGCTATCATAACACAAACAAGTAACGCACTGTAATCATCATGACATATGGACACAACTACAAGTACATGTACATATAATGCATTGATTTATATGATTATGCATTGTATAGCTATTAGGACAGGTTTTGTCTGGTACACCTATGGCTATGAATATTCATCAGAGAAGAATGGCTAGTAACTCCTGGCTTTTGTACAACCTCAGTATGAATTATGATGGATGTTATACCCTCTACTCACAATGATAATCCAGCAGTGATTAAAAAATAATCAGGTAAGAATGAAAATAGTCTGGGTTACTTTAACTGCTACTCTTCTTTCATCCTGCACATGTGCAGTATGTTCTAACAATTACTTACAGGCTCAGAAACTGTTGTTTTCCAATGCACAGAATAGAGTTGCCTGTTATTTTTATTCTCAATTTCCAGTAGGGATCCTATGCCTTATTAGTACACTCCCTCTTTTTTTTTTTTTTCTTTTTGTTTGTTTGTTTGTTTGCTTGTTTTTCTCTTCATAAACTTGGATTATTTTAGACATCTAATTTATACAACTGATGGTGTGGCCACAGGAGACATGGTTGGAAAAAAGTAGCCATTTATGTGTGTAGTAGGGTAGGCAAGACCTCCAAAGGCCAGCGTAATTGATGACATTTGTGTAGTTTATAACTATGACCTTAAGTAAGGTGGGTGACTCCCTTCATGCTTAAAAGTGAAGAGTTTGGTGTAAATAGGTCAACAGAGTCACGAGAAGAACTCATTCCTCAGGGCAGTGTTTTTTCAAATATTTATGTGTAGGCCTAATTTGGGCATGCTTATCTGAGAACAGCAAAGGGCTATATATTCATGATGTAAACGCCTGTCACAGGTCAAGATCCTGTTTCAGAGAACTGGACTACTGAGTGAATTTATTTTAGAGGAAATCATGGGACTGCCTATGAATGTTGAAACAGTACCCTTCCCCCAGCTTTGATCTTGGAAATAATTCAAACATAACTGATAGAGACCAGGGGTCAGTACTGAGACTGGCACTGTTTAATATCTTTGTCAGGGACATGAGCAATGGGATCGAGTGCACCCTTAGCAAGATTGCCAGTAACACCAAACTGTGTGGTGCGGTTGGCATGGTGGAGGGAAGGGATGCCATCAAGAGGGACCTTGACAGCCTTGAGAGGTGGACTGTATGGACCTCATGAAGTTCAACGAGGCATGGTTGTGCACATGGGTTGGGGTAATACCAAGCAGAAATACAGGGTGGGCAGAGGATGAATGGCCTGGCAATGTACACTTACAGCCCAGAAAGCCAACAGCATCCTGGGCACCTGTTTATCCTTTCCTGCTCCCCTCTTGTGAGACCCCGCCTGGAGTACTGCATTCAGCTCTGGAGTCCCCATCATAAGAACATGGACCTGTTGGAGCGAGTCCAGAGGAGGAGCACAAAGATGATCATAGGGCTGGAGCACTTCTCCTATGAAGACAGGCTGAGAGAGTGGGGTTGTTCAGCCTGGAGAAGAGAAGGCTCCGGGGAGCCCTTATAGCACCTTCCAGTACCTAAAGGGGCCTGCAAGAAAGCTGGAGAGGGACTTTTTACAAGGGCATGTAGTGACAGGACAAGGGGGAATGGCTTTAAACTGAAAGAGGGTAGATTTAGATTAGATACTAGGAATAAATTCTTCACTGTGAGGTTGGTGAGACACTGGCAGAGGTTGCCCAGAGAAGCTGTGGATGCCCCATCCCTGGCAGTGCTCAAGGCCAGGCTGGACAGGGCTTTGAGCAGCCTGGTCTAGTGGCAGGTGTCCCTGCCCATGGCAGGGGTGTTGGAACTAGGTGATCTTTAAAGTCCCTTCCACCCCAAACCATTCCATGATTCTGTCATTCTATGATGGCTGCTTCCAAGAACAGAAAAAAAACATCCTAAAAAATATAACCTTATTTCACTTAACATATGGAATTACAGCCTAGCAAATTGAAATTTGGGTAAGTAATAAGCCAAAGTAAACAGGCTATAACTATGGACAGGCTTTTAATGGGCACTGCTAATGGTCTTGTTTATTCATTATGCATTGGTTATGTAGCCACAGTCCCTGGAGACCAATAAATTTATAGACTGAATATTCATTTCTCCTTTTTACCTAAGCTTGATTCTGTAAAGGTTCAGAAGTATACATGCAGATTCACTGCAAATGAATCTTCTTATGGAGAGCTTGTTTTAGAGGCTGCATAATATCACTCATGTAGAGAACAAGTTCTCCTACCCAGAAATTACTAATCTGTTTTGATTACCAAAATATGGAACACTGAAATCAAACATTTGTGCAACATTTATTAATGCCTGTGAAATGCAGGAATCTCATGGTGTATGAGCAATCATGCATTTTTGGGATATGAGGTAACATTTTTCTGTTAAGTGATATCAATCTTAATGTAATTAGTTTTAACAGCATGCCTTCATTATTTTTTCTATTTTTACCACAGTTATCTTCATTTTCTCTTCATTCAGCAATGTCTCTTCATCTGTCAGACCGACAAGAACTTTCTCAAAGACAAACAATGCTAATGAACCGGAGATGTGTCTCAATCAATGTCTTTCTTTCCCCATCTTGATGGGAATTGTACGTAGCTGCTAATTTTGCATTAGGGTCTTTTTTTCCCTCCTCCATTCTTGGCCTTAGAGGCATGGAAAGAAAGTGGTTTCAGTACTTATCAAATAGCTTTTTATCAGACTGACTGGGGGCGTTCAGTGACATGGTTGATCACTCCCAGGAGGCACAGTTTCAGCCAGAACAAGCTGACAAAGGTCATTGAAAAGCAATTCACTCAGATTATGTTGGAACACAGAACAGTCATAACGAGCTAAATAAGATGTGCATAAAAGCTGGGCTACCAAGTCTAGCTCTCAGTGATCTTGCATTTAAATATTGATAAATTCTGAGAATAGCAGCTGGTAGGACTCATAGGTAGGCTTCAAAATCATTCTGCAAAGACTCATTGAGCTCACATAAATGTTATTTATATAGGAATTTCATGAACTCAGCTGTTCTTTCCTGACTGCAAAGTGTTAATTAACCAATGCATCACATTACCTGAGACAGCAATGCAAAGTACCCTGCTATTATTTCCAGTATAGAGTTTCAGATTGTTAAAAGTGGAAAAGGAAATAACCTGGACAAGGTGAAGTTTGAAGTACTGAATCTTCTGCTGCAGTTTTTTGACTTGGAAGAAAAAGGTACTTTCTACAAAATTCTACATTTCTCTTCATATTGTTTTAGAAATAAAGAATTTATAGCAGTTCAGATATATAAGATCAGATTATTCATTAAATCAATGTAAATCTTAACAGTTTGCTGCCTGCTTGACCTTAATTTTAGTCTGCTTGAAGAGCTGTGGTGACTCGCAGAAGTTACAAATCAAGTGTCATTTTCAAGGGTGACCACTCATCCATGCTATGTATTTCATGGTATATTTTCTTCATTTGCTGAACCAGCTAATTACATCCATGAAGTTGAATGACCAGAATGAGTCGTGAGAGCTGTGGTAAGGCTGTCCCAGAGCCTGAGAGAGGGGCATGATCGACTGCAGTCACTAGAAGGCATAGCAGCACCTCACAGGTCAATGGTAAAGACTGAATGAAATGGAAATTAAATGATGTTTACTGAGTGGCCTTCAGGAAGGTAATGCTCTGGCCATTCTTTTAGTAGGGGAAAGCCAAAGAATGTTGAAATCCATTAAAAAGAGAAACCCAAACTGCAATAAAAAAAATCTTCATTGCTAGGTATATCTTGGGCCAACATGAAGGAATTTAGAAGTCTTTCAGGGGTTAAAGATGTCATAGAAATAATAAATGTCCACTTCCAGACGGAAGTATAAGACCATTAGCGACATAAAAAGACAGAAGTTCGTGATGCTTTTTCTGTTTTCTTTTTGCATGGAAATGGAATACATTACAAGAAGATGATGAACTACTTTCTGCTCTATTAGTAACCAAAGGATGTATAAATCAACATCTGCTAAGGACGTAAATATTTTTCAACCAGCATAGTGATATGCACTGAAAAAAAAAACATTAAAAGAGTTAACTGAGGGGAACTTTAGTCTTCTATCATAATTGCTAATAATTCTTGAAGTACTGAGAAAATTCAGAAAAATGAAAGAATATCAATGTTGTGCTAATATAAAAAAAGTTCAGAGGGGTTGAGCCAAGTGATTGGAGGCTGTTTTATTTGACCAAAATGTCATGTCAAAAAAAGGGGAAAATTTATAGAAGATTTAGTAAGCATAAGTAGAATGTTGATTTAATTGCTGTAATTCAACATAGTTTTGTGAATAAGGTCATTTTTAAAAAGGTAGTTGATAAAACTATAAGACTTCTAATTAAGTTTGACCTGATAAGCTGGTACATCTATGTTAGTTCTACACAATAGCTAACAAGAAATTATGAAATGCAATAAATATTAATGTATAATGGATGGGCTATATGATAGATTTCTCATGTAATTATATTATGGAGAATTTTTTTCCCATTTTTAAAATAGTTGTCCTGAGATCTAATGAATATCTTTAACTTCAGCTTGGAAGAAATACATCTGTAAGTGATAAAATCTGTGGCTGAAAAATATTTCCAAGAGCAACAATGTAAGGAAGAATGCAAATGGGTTTACAGATGCTCACTCAGTGAGTGAGTCTTGAGGATTTTAGTGCAAAAAAGACCTAAGAACATCTGTTGCAGCATTTTAATTTTCATTATTGGTGCTTACATGTGAATTCTGTGCTAGCTATGCTCCCTTCTGAATACGGCCAATAGAGTCAGCAAGGTCTAGGAAATGTTTCCTCAGGTTGAGAATAAAGTGAGCATCAGTTTTCTTAACAGGTACTTTGTGCTGTTTAAAATACCCTAAGGTGTCTGATACATTAAAAATAGTAAATTTTTAACTCATGGGGATCTGAATAGAAAATTTTGGGGTAGACCTGTGGGCCTGTCTGTGTGTGTGCATGCACATGCATGCACATACAGTGCAACAGAGACTGTACCAGACAAGAACAGAATAGGTAATTCATCATCAAATTAAACCTAAGAAGATGATAATATTTAGTTGCTCCATGTCTGAAACAGAAAAGTGGCCATGCACTCCTTTTGTCACTAAGCCCTGGCTGCCAACATGCCTGTCTTTCTGTGTTTGGGGATAGCCAGGGAAATTCCCTTAGGGCTACTCTGCAGGTACGTGAATACACCGTAACTCTGGCACATATTTACTGAACTTGCTGTGCATCACAAATTGTACTTAGTGCAAAAAGGAGGGCTGCACCACACAACACCATACAGAAAATCCTCCTCACTTATCTGAGAATGTGATCACAGGTCAGCTGCCCAGCCTTGGGCTTCTTGCACTTTCCTACACGTAACCATTGAGGTGCTGTATGCCTGCCTCTACAAGGCTGGGAACAGCTGTCCCCACTGAAGGCTATATGCAAGCTGTGGATCGGGTCTGTGTTCCCACTTCACACGTGTTGAGGTGCTGGGCTTAGTGCTGAAATATGCGTTAAACCTATGCTGTGCACTGGGGAGATAAGACGCAAAAAGATTTTCCCAAGGACTATCACCTTCTGGTGGGGCTGAACCCCTACCATCCCCAAGGTGAGAGCTGGGCCCATGTATGCACAAAGCAGGTGAATTATTCTCTAGACCCTGCAGAAAATGTTGGTTTGGTTTCCATTACCACCATGGGAGCATACACACCGAAGCAGTCAAAAGTTCAACTACGTCACTTGTGGAAACTCAGCAGTCTCGGTGCTGGTCTGGGGCAGCTGTGGAGTAGCAGGGGAGGATATAAGTTACTTTGTGGATCTAATGCTCAGTAATAAATTACTGGACACTTTTTTTTTTAATTAGCAGCAAATATCTTTTACATTTTTTAAAAAAACAAGTCTATAAAGAAGAGAGGCTGGTTTAGATCTTGGACTGTTTATGAATAACCCTGACTAAATCACTAGTATGCCCATCATTGGCTGTGTCTTAATTACTTCCTAAGTGGGTATCAAGGCCAAAGAAGAGAAATAAAAAATAAAAACAAAACAGAGATGATCAAAACTCATTCTAAGTTACTTTTTTCCCCACATGCTTGAGGATTGCTGAGAGTAAATGTTTGTACAGGCTAGAACTGGAAACTCAGAAATCTACAGGGCTGTAGCAGTTTTAAAAAGAACAGTCTCAGGAGTTTGGTAATGGCTGTTCAGTAGCAGGAAACCAGACTGATGTTCAATGATCTCCTGAGGGTGTCCGAACAAAACAGGCCTGCTGAGCAGACTGTAACATCTTCTCGAGGGCTTTATGTAAAACAGACATATGTTTACACTGTTGGTTGTTTTGAAATGCCTTTTTTCCAGCTTGTACTTTGTTCTCAGTGCTTAAATAAACAATGCTTTAGTTCAGAGAAGGCTTTTTTGTTGCTGAATATCTCCAGTTACCGACTCTCAAAGGAAAAGAAGCACTGGTGCCTACTCCAGCCACATGTGGTAAATAAACTAGTTAGCAATGTAGTATGACCCACCAGCAGGAGACCATGCAGCAGAAAAAAACCACACAGAAAAGGGAAAGCACACAGTAAAGATACTGATAAATTGCAAGGAACCGTATAGCCAGGAAAATATTATTATTATTTTTTTTTACTATGTGCTTCCAAGGCCCAGTGTCCCAGTGGAGAAATGGACATGCATTACCTCTATTTATGTATAAATGGGAATGTAGCCACAACCTATGTTATAATTGAGTATGTAGTAAATCAGATAATTTATCTCCAAGCTTAAATATTTTTTTTTTAATGTAAGAAACCATTTTGGGGAAACCAGGTGTGTATTCAGACACAGTGCAAATGGATGAAGTTTTACTAATATAAGCTGAGCTGGCTTACACTAGATGTGATTTCTAAGCCAAGATCTCTAAAATGCTATGTATACATAAATGCAGAGGGAACCAGTCTGTAAAGTACATTGACTGTATTTTGTACCTTTAGATCCTGTAACAGAGGTACTGGACCTAAAACAGATAGGTTCTTCATTTGCTGAAGAATTTAGTTAATGCATTACACTTGTATAATAAGTTCTGATATTGTGCAGTTATATTAAATAATTAGTATTCTTGATGAGCCCTTTTTCCTGCTATGTCCTCTTTTTTTTCAGTACTAATTTTGAATTAAGACACCAGGGTCATGATGATCAGATGTGGAAGTCAACAGGAAGTTGAAACAAAAATGAGCTTTGGGGGAAAACCATAAAAATTAATTAGCTGGGGATGTCAAAGCCTCCTTAACAAGCAAAAGGAGTGGAGTTGGTCAGTGAGAAAAAAATATTAATTGGTTTACATCATATGGGCTGAGAATACATTTAATTAGAGGAGGAATGTCCTCTCTCATCTCTGGGAGATGATAGGTCAGAACTTTCCTTTTGCTTATGTATTTTATACCTTCAACAGTTTATTGCAAAAGGAACTGTGAGTTACCAAGAGTTTCAAGATCTCATGAAAGAAACTATCACAAAGTGCATTGAGGGAATAAGGTGTTGCTGCTTAAAATATGTGTAAACCAATGTTAATATTCCTACTCCAAATCCTAAGTGATTTATTAACTTAGGAAATTAAGATATAGTATTGAAGGGTATTACACTGAACATTTCTTATTTTCAGGCAACCACATGAGGCAATGCAAACCAAAAATACATCAAGCACCATTTAGCTTAGATGACTTTCTGATTAGTAACACTGGAATTTGCATTCCTAAAAAATGGCATAACACCATTGGAAGCTTCCATAATCTATTGCTACACTGTAACATCTGTAAGTAATAAAATATCTCATTTTCCTAATAGATATGACAGATATTTCCCAACACAGCCACAGTGCAGAAATAGAGGTCGAAGATGATAAGATATGGGACAATGGTGACAAGAGAGAACATCACCTCTGAATCACAGGACAGAAACGGCAAACACATTTCTGAAAAAATGTGATTCAAAACAATGAAGTACAGCATTGAGATGTTGATATGCAGTTGGATGACATCCTCAAGCATAATACTTCAAGCTAGAAAACGGGAGAGACCAACCCTAACTATTGCTGTGGAATTAAGGAAGAATTTTTTTCCCTAGCTTAAATAACTGACAGCCATTTTCACTTCAACACAGTTTTTAAGCATCATCAGACAACTTTGCTAAGTAGTTATAAGTTGCCTCTATTTTCCAGGTGAACTAATCAGGATACACAAATCATTTACAAAACAGGAAGAAGTCAGTGAACCATCAGATGAACTGTTCAATCAGCATGTACTCAGCTCATCTATACGAAGATGACATAACTCCAGGATATGACTGCCTTTGCTAGCAATATAACGTTTGGGTTAGATCAGTGTGTTGGTGAAGAATGACTGAAACCAAATTCTTGTATGACAGTGGTGTGTGTGTAATGAGTGTTTAGCCAAAATGTGGACTAATGGTTCCCACCCATGACTGTCTACATTGTTTTCTAGTTTTGGAATGTATTTGTATACCTAGCAGGCATTATTTGATTTCTTTCAACGAGTTAAAATTATCATTTCAATTAGTTAGGACACTGTGTTATATTTGTGTGTTCTCTCAGCTGTCTGTGACAACACAGAATACTGGGTCATGAAGACTTTAGCATTTAGGAAACATGTACCAATTGTTTTTTCACTCAGCAAGCAGAGAAACTGAAACATAATGGACTGACTTCATGTTCTCTAACTGCTGGTGAACCTAGCTCAATGTTTTGACTCTTCATATTGCTCTCTGGCTCAGGCCTGTGCTGCCTACCTATGGTATCAACTGTTTTGGCAGCCCTGGGCAGTTCTGCATTTGACATGAGAAACTGCTGAACACAGCAAATAACATAAATGACAGTGTGAGGAGGTGGTAAAAGTCACAGAAAGTGCCGAGGAGAGTTGGATCTCAGGGGGACAGAAAGGCAGTTGGGTAAAATGCTGGCTCATGTTCAGCTGGATGTCAACCAGAACCCCCAGGTCCTTTTCCACCTGAAAGCTTTCCAGCCACCCTTCCTCAGGTCTGTAGTGTTGCATGGGGTTGTTGTGACCCAAGTGCAAGACTCAGCACTGAACTTCGTTGAACCTCATACAGTTGGCCTTGACCCATTGGTCCAGCCTGTCCTGATCCCTCTGCTGAGCCTTCCTGCCCTCAAACAAATCAACGCTTCCTCTCAGCTTGGTGTCATCTACAAACTGACTGAAGGTGCAATTGATCCCCTTGTCCAGATCATCAATAGAGATATCAAACAGGACTGGCCCCAATACGGAGCCCTGGGGAACACCACTTGTGACCGGCCAGCAGCTGGACGTACAACCATTCCCTTGGGGCTCAGCTGTCCAGCCAGCTGTTAACCCCGCACAGAGTACAGCTGTCAAAGCCTTGAGCAGCCAGTTTCTCCAGGAGAATGCTGTGGGACATGGTGTCAAGGGCTTTACTAAGATCCAGGTAGAAATATTGACATCCTTTCCCTCATCCATTAGGCACGTCATCTTGCTGGGCTTTTGCCTTTCTAATCATTGCCCTGCATAACCTTATGACATCCTTCTAGTTGTGCAGAGTTGTCTGTCCCTTCTTCCAAAGGTAGTAAACTCTCCTTTTTTTCCCTGAGTTCCAGACAAATCTGTCTGTTCAGCCAGGCTAGTCTCCTCCCCTGCCAGCTTGTCTTTCAGCACATGAGGGCAACCTGCTCCTGTGCCTTTAAGACTACCTTCTTGAAGAATGTTCGTCCTTGGACCCCTTGGCCCTTCAGAACTATCTCCCAAGGGATTCTGTTGACCAGGCTCTTAAACAGGCCTAAGTCAGCCCTCCTAAATTCCCAGGTAGTGATTCTGCTGACCCCCCTTCCTTACTTCTCTGAAAATTGAAAACTCTATCATCTCATGATTGCTATGCCCATGATGCCCTCTGACCACCACATCACTCTTCAGTCCTTCCCTGTTTGTAAAAACAGCAGGTCCAGCGGGGCATCTCCCCTGGCTGGCTGTTGACCACTTGCATCAGGAAGCTACATGCCACACACTCCAGGAACCTCCTAGCTGTTTCCTATGCTCTGTGTTGTATTTCCAGCGAACACCCACTAGGCTGAAGTCCCCCACAAGAACAAGGGCTAGTGATCTTGAGACTTCCAGTTGCTTGTAAAACATTTCATCTGTCTCTTCATCCTGGCTGGGTGGTCTATAACAGAATCCCACCGGGATATCTGCCTTGTTGGCCCTCCCCTTGATTCTTATCCATAAACACTAAACCCTATTGTCATCATCATTCAGCTCTAGGCAATCAAAACACTCCCTGACATACAGAGCTACCCCACTGCCTCTCCTTCCCTGCCTATTCCTTCTGAAGAGAGTTTATGGCCATTCATCGCAGCACTCCAGTCATGTGAGTTATCCCCCCATGTTTCCATGATGGTGACTGAGCTTCCAGCTCCTCCTGTTTGTTTCCCATGCTTTGGGCATTGGCATATATGCACTTGAGTTGTGCTTTCTATCTTATCTCCAAAGCTTGCATGCCCCCCCCTCGGCTCATATCTAGCAAGCCTGGGTTTAGTTCCTTCCCCCTTTGAATCTAGTTGAAAGCTCTAGCAATGATCCCTGCTAACTACTGACATAGAATTTTTTTTTTTTGGTTTTGAGAAACAAAGCCTGAAAAAAAGAAGCAGTATGGCTTTATTTTTCCCCTTTACTTGTTTTGTTTTAAATGACAGTTGAATTGCAATGGAAGTTCTCTTGAATATTACATATATCCTAGTATTTTATAATATTACCATTTCTAAAATATTTGTTGACTAGTTTTACACATGAAAGTCACACAGAATGAGATATCTAGGAGAAAACTTGCTATATATTTCCCAGTTTTAAAGACAAGCTATTTATGGAATATCTCTTTTTCTACAGTATTTGTGAGATACTGTAATTTTTTCTTCCTTTACGCAAAACAAAATAGTCAAACTAGACCAAATTCTACTGTAAGTAACTCACTTTCTTTTAACATCCAGCTGATGGCTTAAAATGTCTGTAAGCAACAGCCGTGCAGTATGTGTAGGTACATGGTGCATATATCTGTAAAGGTAGCAGATAAAGTGGTTGATGGGAACAACTGTGAAATTCTGGAGCTAATGACATGACTTTCATTGGCTTCCTGTGGCTTGGGATTTAATTTCATTATGTTCAATATGCCATTTCTTAGGCCCATGTATCCCAGGTAGAATTTCACCTTTCTGTCGCAGTCCGTCAAACAAGCTGTTAGAACTGCAGAGGCCAGCAGTTGCAAGGTTATTAAACTTTCAAAATATCTTCCTGGGTTTGCCTCCAGAGGTTAGAGTTAAATGCTCTTTCCTTTTTTTTTTAAAAAAAAAATCTCATTTTTTTAATGCTGTTTTTCAAAAACAGCTCCTTTGCTTATGAAGAATCCCTTCTGTCTGAAAAAGAAACTTATTCCCTGTCTCCTTTAGAAAACTTCAGTTGTGCTGCAGTTAGATGTTCCCAACAGTCTTCATATCACCTGTTCTTGCCTGTATAGCCTTTGAGTGTGTTAAGTACAAATGTCTAGGATTTCTCAATATTAAAAGATTTTGGTAAAGGCAAGAAAATGTTTCAGGTAGGTTGGTACTCTTCTTCTTCCACCAGTTCTGACTGGCCTTCTAAATTTTCTTTAGCAGCCCAGAGGTAATGCAAGGCACTGTGAGTGAGAGAAATTGCTTTTTAGTTACTAGTCTATGGGAAGGATAAGAAACCTTTTGGTCTACTCTAGGACTTTGCCTCAGGTAACAGCACAGTCTGTTTGGGAGATCATTGCTGCTTCGTATTCTGCATCTTGCAGGCATTGCCTGCAGAGGCCCTGCATCTGTGAAACCTTTTTAGTAGACTTTTATAAAGAGAATGGTTTACAGACCTGCTGGTTGTGCAGCCACAGCCAGATAGGCACCTCCTGGAATGAACCACTACCTCTCTGTGCCAGCAACCTGCACTTGTCCCTTCAGACACTATCCGAGCTGCAACAAAAAATAAGGATCCTGCATTTGCTTTCCAAAATGTGTAGTCATGAGTTTTCTAGTAACTGCCTATTGCAATTAATAAAGCTTATCATGTATCAGTACATAAACAGACTTAATATATAGGACTATTTTTTTCTCTTTGTTGCATGATATTATTGGTATATCACATTAAGGCCCTTCAACATTCAGAAAATACATTTGAAAACCACACAAATTTTAGGGGTCAGTTGGTTTTGGTTCTTTCCCCCTCCCCTAGTATAGCTAGGTACCACAACTGAATGAGTTATTCAGGACCAAGTTGCTCAGTATTTGGTGCTGATCAGACATTGCTTTAATTCCCCTTTGAATTACTCCACAAACCATGGAAGACTGCTAGTAACAATTCTAGACAACAGGTGTAGGGGACAGAAAGCACATAAGGTGATAAGAAAATAGATATCTCTTTCTTCTTATTATTATAAATATAATTTCTGCATGTAGGAAAACTCCTCTGTTGACTTGGGACTGTTACTGGCATCTTTCCACTTTCTGTCAACCGAGTAGTACTGAAAATAAAAAGTTCCCCTGGTCTCAGTCTCCAGAAGTAATGGATACTTTATTATATACTCTAGGTACTTCCAGTGGATGTTGTTGTTGGAATGCTAAGAGCAGACACAGATCTAATAGGTTTTGATTTACATAGACACACACATTCATGAAAGATTACTTGCTGGTCTGCATGGACTTTGAGCTGATAGAATTTGAAGGGAGGTCAAATAGCTTTCACTAAACTATACATCACATAATTACAGTGGCGATTCTTTTCCTGTGCTGAAAAGTAATTGCTGGCAGAAGAAACTGATGCCAATATGCATAATGTTGAAGAATTAGTACCTCAGTTCTCACCATTTCATTCAGTGATTTAACTGTCAAATTTTGCTGAGTAAACTCAAAAGAAATTGGTGGTGATAACGAACTGTGGTAGATTTTCTTCTTGAGATAATTACTCTGTCATTTTTACATTATCTTTCTCCCTCTCCCACCATAAATGTTTCAGTATTTGGGAAGGCATTGTGGAGTAAATAATATAAACTTAAGATTTTTAACCAGACATAGAGAACATATAAAGACACACATAAACCCCCACCTCTTTATTTATTAATATATGCCTTACATAAAAACAGACCTGTGTTTATAGATAGAAATATATTATGAATTGTATCTATTTTGTTAAAAATGCTTTGTTCTTCCATAGAAGATTGAATCAAAATATCTAGCTTCCCTTACATTAACAAAATATATTTTCATGATATTATTTCTGTACTTCAACCAAACAAACTTGGAATTTATGCCTGCAGACAAGATAAGGGAACTGTCCAGTGGAAATTAGCACACATAGGTGCATTCTGGGGTCTAGACTGAAGCTCGTGGACTTTGCATTTGGAAGATTCACTATCAATATTTATCTCTGCATATGAATGTTTGTAGAATGAGGCTTTGATTGACTCCTAGATAGAGTATGTATGGTTCCTTTCATTTCTCAGAAAAAAAGAATCATTTAGAATTCACATTCATTCTTAATGAAGTCCTTTGTGAGCCCATGGTGTACTATAGCATACCTATATAGAGAGATGGATGCGCATATATACTTTTAAAGATATATATAACATTTACATCTAAAGATGTGTATGAATAGATAACAGGATATACTAACTGCCTGTATAATAATAGATGTTTTATTTCGTACCATGGAACCCAGTTTTCTCATCATAATTTACTTTTAATTCTAATAATGCCACTGACTTCAGCTGACTTTTCCTAGTATACACAAATGCTCAAGCAAAATCAAACCCCACATGTCCATTTTAGAAGTGTTGCACATTCTCCTTGTTAAAGAGAAACTTGTTCTTACCAGAAAATAATTCTCTTCTCATACTAAAGTTCAGTATTTTTGAAATGCTAAGTTAGTTATATTTTCTCCAATAGAGATCAAATTTTACATCAGACTCAAAGAACTTTATCTCCCCAGTTGGGAATAACCTACTTAGGGAAGAATTTGGACCTGATATAATGATACAATGTCAAAATAGAATGTGAATGCAAATAAACATCTTAGATATCTACTCACAGCTGAGCCCACTTAAATGTCAAAATGCAGACTCAGCAAGGGCTGTGTATGTCATTGGGGATGACACCCACACTGTCAAATCACAACAAAGTACTCTTGAGGTAAGTCTATGGAGACTACATTAAGTTGTCAAATGAAACAGATGCCAGCACAGATTATATTGCCTCTGAAAGACAAATAATAAGAAATTAAACACAAAGGCTCTGATCTTCAACCAAAGTGTATAAGTGCATAGACTACCACCTGTCTTGCTGTGTTTTTTTTTTTTTGTTTGTTTTTGTTTTTTTTTTCTTCTTTAAATGCATCCCTTTTGGGTTTAGAAGGGTTACAAGCAACAATACTTTTCCTCCCCTCCATCCAGCTGTATTTTCTGGTGGTTTTTTTCTGTTTTTTTTTATTTATTGTTTGTGATGTACTGCAGGTTAAATTGACCTGTTCATTATTAATAATCATTAATAATAATAATAGTTTTGACTATGTTTGTTGTTATCTGGTTGTTTCCATGCAAGAGCTACTTTTTAGAAAATGTTCAATGCACCATACTGGCTAAGTGCTATTAGTTTACTTACTGAAATTATAAGCAGTCAATAGCACAGAATTATATGTTACTGTCCTCAAAAGAATGAGTTACTTTCCGCTGTGGTATAGCTTAACGATTACGAAAACATCAAAAGAGTTTACTTGCTGCCAGATTTTTGTAGTAAAGGTAACCATTCTGGTAATACAGTTCCTATGCAAATTCTTACGAATAAGACAGGGCAGCTTTCATAATAGCGCACATAGTAATACTTAAAATTAATATTTTACTATATGGATTAATATAAGGAAGTTATGTAGATGTGTGCATTTTAATATTTTACCAGATAATAAGGAGGAAACTTGGTTAAAGCTTTTGTAGGGTTTTGTGTCAGCTTTAAAGAAAGCTCTCAAACAGGTTTCCTCATTGAGCAAACCGCTTTTTCAGTGAAATTTATTACATGGTAGAGTGACATTTGTCAGCCAGTTGCACTACAAAGTTCACTCCAGGTGAGTAACATAGTTGCCTAAACTAAATTAAAACCCACAGAAACTGCTATGTTTCTCAACAGCAGTGACTCAGTTCCTTGTGGACTTGACTCATGCCCTTAATTTCCCCAACACAGGTAATATTAACTGAAGCCATGCTATTTCTGTCAGAATAGACTTCCCTGATGCAGTATATTTAAGGTCCAAAAGGACACTGCAAATTCACTGAGTACCTTTCTTCCAAGATGAGGCCAAACTGTCCACGCAAATTCTGTTTCCACTCTGAAATATACCATTTGTGTTACTTTCATTTATGCTTGCTTTGCAACCTAGAATCAGTTGTGACTTTTATAAGGCTGTTTTTTTCAGAGCTGTATCTCAGCCACAATCCTAAACTGCTACCCAATCCCTTACGCTGAAAGTCTTCATGGAAATGAAAACCATAATGTGTCAAATGCAATAAAGTTAATAGTTTTTTATGGTATGTAATCAGAAATCCTCCAAAGAGTGACATAATAATACTGTATTGAGAAAGTAATTTGGGTGTAAAGTAATCTAGCAGGATTTATCAGCTGGGGTGAAATGACACACTTCTGTAACAATTCTAGGTTCTGAACAGGCTCTGCTTAACACAACTAGTGCAGTTTCTGCACGTTGCTAAAGCACAGGCACCATGGATGTGACAATGCCTATGTTTCAGTGGACTCTGCATTCTGTAAGAAAGGATACTTTCCCACATTCTTTTTCTTCCTCCACAGATGTTACCCAAAATGGAGCCTGTTTTTCTCTTCCCTGGTACAGTAAGCTCAGTTTGATCTCCTGAGGTTTTCTATCCCCTCCATTGCTTCAGCAGATTCATATGGAAATTTTGTTCCTCTTATGCCTGTTCAGTTTGTTTTCTTTCTTTCATTCTTCCCCCCACCCAATTTGCCAAGTAATGGGAGGCTTCTTAAACACCTCCTAAGGGCTTTGCTACTTTACAAAGAGCATTTTGTGTTCACTGGTTTGTAATCGCAATAAAACCTTTTGGCCATGCTGCAGTTTTCATTTTCTGGCCAATTGGTTTCACATATGTTCTCAGACCTTTAGAATGTTAAATAATTGTTATCAGAAGCATCATTTAAACACAATTCTGTTGATCTCAGCTATGCTATGACTACTGGCAAGAAAACAAGCAAGTTTTTCGTTAATTGACATCAACAGAAAGCAAGTTTGGCCAACTAATTTTTTGATTCCTGTAAAATCAAAATTTCTCCATTGGTTCGAGCCCTGCTGGTATTGGAGAGATTCTCAATAGCCTCTGATGCAATTGCAGTCCTCAGTCCTAAGAGAATTCAGCACTTGCGTCTTATGTTTTTAGGAACATTATCTAAAAATATTTTTCCTTTGGGAGCTCAAGGGCCACATCACAAAATCTGAAATGTTCACTATGTTGAAATTTTCACTATGTCTTCACCATGTTAAAAAATCTTTGAGCTTCCATTTGTCATTTTGATTTTAACTTAATCAGAAAAGAAAAAGTTCCCAGGAGTGTTCAGTTCTTCTGTCACTAGTCAAGAGACCCTTAGAAAAAAAAAAAAAATTCATCTTGTCAAGCTACAAGTTTTTTACTAGAGACCAATAAACTCCCTTTTGAAACTCCCCACGTTGTTCAGGCTTACTTCTGGCAAATAAGCAGTATGCAATTTTTCCTACATTGCAAAAATAACTTCTCATTCATAAAAATACATAGAAAATCTCAGTGCTCGATAAAAAAAAATAATCTTACTAATTAAAAGTCAGTCTGTTAAGAGCTCACTTTCTTTCACTATCATCCAAAATAGAAATCTTGTTAAGCTGAGATAGCTGCATCATGAGATCTATTGTTGAATGCATCCAGAAAATATGTTTTTTCCATGTTAGACAAAGTAGTGATTAGAGTACAAATGGCCCCCTGACGTGGCCACAATGTTACAACAATGGAATCCACTGTCTGATTAAGTCCATTAATTCTAAAGTTAGCAACAGTCAAAAATTTAGGGTAAGAAAAGTGCTGGTGTAGACATAGCCTACAAGATACTCTAATAATAGAAAATATTAACTGAAAATACCTGCAGAATTGATGATGTTAAAATGAACTTTTCAGGAGAATCCAGAGAAGGCAGGCATGAAAACACACACAAAGTTCTTATGGTTAAAGACTGACGGAAGGCAGCAAATGTGATACTGAAAATAACTTAATATTTAATTCTGAGAACAATCACATTGCCTTGTGTTCTTTCACTTTGGTACCATAGGTTAGGTTCATGTGTGGCTATTCTAGGTGAGAGCTTTTTTGAGCTTCCTTCCATCCTGCTCCTTGTCCATTGGAGAGAGGAATAGACAGAGGGAAGGACAGGTTACCAGCTTGCAATGCACAGGCATTCTTTCTGCTAAAGTATCGTTATTATGACTAATGTGCTGTATGTGTGCTTCAACATGATTTCAATAAATTATATATTTTAAACATTCCTATCAGTTCTTTCTGATTATTTATAACTGCAGCACACATATTGCATAATTCATGTTCAAATCATTTGCTGATATAGCAAAGAGTTGCTCTTTATAGCAATTGTTTAAAAGAACAAAATGAGGGTATTTAAGTGGCTAATCATACAGTTTGTCTGGGAAGATATGAGCATTTAAATTACATGCTGATAAACTGATCAGAAGCAAATGCTGGCAGCTACTAAAAATACAAAACAAAAGATGATGTCTCTGCATCTGTGGTGTTATTTAAATAATAATTGCATTTTAAACCACTTTCCTTTATATTCCTTTATTAAAAAGAACCAATTATGGAAATAATTGACATAAAAATTCACACATATAAAACCCACACCGTACAGTGTGAATGATAAAATGTTATTTTTATATGTATGATTTAGTCCAAGTGTTTCCTAAGAGTAAGAGGTAATATATATTTTTGAAAAGTGTGCAGAAAATGTACCTTTACAAAGTGAATTGGATTCCCATGGTTGGAATACAATCTGATAGCAACTGAATTATTCTAAATAGATCAAATGAGACAAAGCAAACTGTAAAACTAAGACCTATTGGCGGAGTTGGCTTGCTGCTTGTTTTCTGATAGCTGAGAAATGTGGCATCTTATTTGCCTCTTGATTTTACTCTAGTATAACCCAGCTGTATTCAGGATAAGAAATTCTAGTTGGAATTGATTGCATTTTTCTGAGAAATATTGTCCAAAACGGGATCTGCGTCTATCACAAAAAGAAGGCTCAGGTACAGTATATCCACTTCAACACCTATTCAGTATCTTAAACAGAATATCCTCTGGTTTAGCTACTTTTCAGGAATGACCTGACTGAAACATATATTTTCTGTGAAAAACATGCAAATGTTCACCAAATTATGTTTCAATATATTAAAAAATTAAAAGGCTTAACAGGGAAAAAAATCTAAATCCTTATGATAGTATATAATTATTTTCTATCCTTTGTCAGCAAGTGCGATAGCTCTCAGGAAGTAACACTGTAATGCGGTTTCTAGACACAAACATGATCAGTCCAAAGGAACCGCTTCAGAATCTGACTGTACTACTCAGTGAACATCTTGTGAGTAACAGCTACAAAAAAAAAAAGGGCAGGTCTGCAGCTGATTTGTAGCTAGAAGAAAAGGGCTGAACCGGCAGTGCTTGTCTAACTTGATTGTAGCAGTTATTAAAGTCTAAATAATTTGCAATGACTCTGTGGCTAGACCCTAAGGTATGGAAAAAAGGAGCACGTCAGAAAATGTCCAAGCTCTTTGAAAGATTTGTAGCATTTGATTCCTCTGGTTCAAAATGTGAAAGGTTACTTACAAAGCAGGATGACAAACAGCAAAAATAAAAGTTTTGTATATTAAAAGTAGTTCTAGTCTCGTTTAGTTAGCAGTTAGTGTTCGCAGTGATTTGGTTACCCAACTTCTTTGGTCCAAGAAGACCCTGTTTTGACAAATTATTGATGTCTCATTCTCTTGAGGTCCTCAGATGGAGACTGGAGGCCTTCCTTTTTTGACTCCATGCCTAGTCAAGTCATGGAGCTTCCTGTGGGGAAGATGCTTGGTGAAGCACTTACGTTATAGTGCAAAAGGTCCAACTAAGCAATCGGAGAGGATCATTCCAGACCTGAAATCTGCTATGCTTCATGCTTCATCTTCTGCATGCTGAGTCAGTCCTCACTTGGGAAGAGAAAGAATTTCAGGATACCAAAAATGTCTTTGTTTATGATGGCTTTAAGAAATACCCTTCCATTTTTCAGTTGCAGTTACCACGGTCATTTAAAACCTGTTTTTTAAAGGATTGAGCTCTTGTCTTTCATGTATGTTACAGTTGTTTAATTTCTCTTCCCGTTTGAAATTGGTGGTACACCTTTATCATTAACATGCTGTATGTGTCTCCTTACTTGACTTTTACATTATTGCTCTAGCTATTACTATGCATGCATTATTTATATGGTTGGCTATCAAGGAAAAAAGGCAAGCAATTTACTTGTCAAAACATATTAGAATGCATGACTTTAAATCAAAGTTGCATGGGTTTGTAAAAAGCTATAATAAATGTTCTTTGGCTAATATGTTAATGTCATGCAGTGGGCATGGTCAATGTATTGGCAAAGAAACCTGTAATCAGTTTAAAGACTCATTGAATCGGAGAGATGTTTAGATTATTATGCTTTGCTTTTAATTGTATGATATTGAGACTTAATTTACGAAGACTGTGTTATTTCAGTATAAGAAAATTCTAATCTGTGCTTTAATGTTACTATCAGATTTAAGCAGGTATTTCTTTAGTATGAAAATTATAAACAACATGGAGCCTAATTATCTAAAGCTAACCTACAGATACAGACCTTTGGACTTAATATATCTTCTTCTCTGCAGAGTGCATTCCTCTGAGTTACAAAAAGTTCCTGCAATGTAGATAATTCTGTCCTGCAGAATATGGATTTTATGGCTCCCATGGCCTTCTGCTTCTGTTCTAGGACATAAACAATTGCAACTGAAATCACTGTACACAATCCTTACACGACAGGTTCCCAAAAAATTGATGGGAGCCACCTGTTTCATGCAGAAGGTGAATTAACTTCCGTGAACTACATCAAGACAGCATTTTGACAAATACAGAATAGTTTCCAGTTCCCAATTACTCTTGCCACATAGAGACACTCATACACGTTATTTATAAATATAACTGTTCTTTAGCTAGCACTGAACTTTTCTAAAACTTAAATTCACTGAACAAGCTGGGGAAAAAAAAGATCCAAGAAAAACAAATTTACTTGTCTCAAAAAATAAAACCTGGAAAGCAACTAAGGGTCAAATATCTAGAACATAAATTTTAAAATAAAATCGAGGCAAATCTTACAACAAAGTGTTTCCAATTAGAAAACAGACCATAATTCTGAATATGTTTAAATGAAACACTCAGTGCATTACAATTCTTACCTAGTTTTTGGACCATAGCTGTTTGTTGGATTCAGCAGAGTCAATAATATGCTTCCTCAACTTGAGCATTTTGGGTCAAATAAACCTTTCTGATTTACTCAAACTTTCAAAATGCAGTTACAAAGGTGTAATGAATCTTCATCACACTTACAGACATGCTTATAAACACAGGCTCTATTTTTAAATCATTGTTCATCATAACACAGTTTCCTCTCCTCTCCTCTCCTCTCCTCTCCTCTCCTCTCCTCTCCTCTCCTCTCCTCTCCTCTCCTCTCCTCTCCTCTCCTCTCCTCTCCTCTCCTCTCCTCTCCTCTCCTCTCCTCTCCTCTCCTCTCCTCTCCTCCTCCGTCCTTCCTTTCCCACCCCCCCTTTTTTCCTTTCCTTTTTTTTTCTTTCCTTTATTCCCCTCCCCCCCCCCTTTCCTTTTCCCTCCCTTTGAGTTAGATTCAGTATATCTTAGTGTGCTCTTTTTTGGCATTTGTCTTTCATTCAGATGCAGAATAAACACACTTCTCTTATTTTTTTCCATATAAAAGGAAAATTACTTGAGAATGTGAAAATTCAAGGTGCTCACTGGACGCACTCTTGCTCGGTTTCATTCAGAGAGTCTGTGTCACTGTTTGGCATCAGCGTGCCAAATAACAGAGCCTGTTAGTGTTCAGCAGCTGTCCTGAGGGATCTATGAACATATGGTATCCAGATTCAAATCAGGTTGAAATTATGGAAAATGAAAGTGACCTTAGGTGAAAGTTGAAGTAATTATAAAAGTTAACCTGTAGTAATATCCTAGACTAGGGAAAATCCCAGCTCATGATGTTCTTCATAAGAAGGCAGAAATGTGCCGTGGCAGTGTCCAGTATTGTTAAGATATGATGGCTCTTTCAAAGCAGCTGAAAACAGTATAGTTGGACAATTAATGACGTACTGTTCTCCCTCTGTACTGAAACGGCACGTTTCCCAAGTGTTCAGCAGAGCAAAGGTGGTTTTGGGTTCTCAGAGTGGAGGCTGATTCATTCTGGGTATATACCACCAGTAAATTCTGCATAAAAATTTGGAGTTGAAAAAACTTGACACACAACAAAAGCTTATTTTTATCTAAGTAAGAAACAGTAGTAGTCTGTGTGTCTTAATGCCTAGGAAAATAAGGCATTAGCATATGTCTGAAAGGTTAGGCATGAGCCAAGATTTGCTTGAACTAAGCGCTGTCTGAGCAATGGGATGTCTCTGCCTTTAAGAGCTTGCAGTTGGAGTATTATGCAACAAGCAATAGTGTATATCTTCCTAAAAGTTATGCTTTAGCTTAAGTCAGATTAATCAGCTGGATTAACCTGAGGTGTTAGCTGAAATTATTTGACCTGTGTTGTTACCTGACAGTAGGTCAGACTACCCTAATTTATGTAAAGACTGTGGCCATAAGATAATTTTTTTCATATGGTGAAAGAGTCACCTTTTATTTTGTCTGTTCCTAGCTTCAATCTGTTTCAACATTTGAACAAGATGAGCTTCACATCTGTTATGAAAAAAAATAATATTAAAATTAGTCCTTTTCACATTCTTATTTATGATCTCAGAGGAAGGAAAAGCACATTTTTACCTGGGGGAAATATGCCATTTTTAGAAGGTCTATTTGTCAGATTGTAGAGGGTGTTAAAAGAGGAAGCAATTATTAAGGTTCTGCAGGGGAAATCAGGGAAAATAAATTTTGTAATATTATTTGTCTAAGGTTACTTTAAAAAAAATACACAGATTTGCTAAAGCCAATCTATTAGTTATGTTACCCATGTGAAAAGAGCAAGACAATCCTGGGTCAGCTATTTAAAAAGACTATAACAAGATGGTGTTTGATATATTGAAATTACATTTGAAAGAGAAAAAAATGCTTACAGACAAAGGAGAAAATTGCAAGATTTAATGGGGTTTTATTATAAAGAGATTGATGGACATTTGCAGGTATATGTAAATAGGTTTCGTCAGTGCTTCAGTGAAAACATTGGAGATAAGAAAAATGCCATATTCCTGCTGCTATACAGTCCAAGACACATAAAGGCTGGTTGGATTTTCTGCCTTTTCGTAAACCTGATAAAGGCAAGAAATTATTCCAAACAGACAATAAGTAAATGCCAACCATATATATTGTAAATGGATTGTTATGCTTTAAACTGGTTGGGGAGTTTGAATGGGAAAAAGGTGCAGTGTACAGCATGCAGGGTTTATTTTAGAAATGATGCAGAATGCTCTGGAGATACATGACCTGATTGACTACTGGAAAAACAGCTCAAAGATCAGATGGTGGGTTGGGTGGTAGACTCGTTCAGAAGGTAAGTGATGGGTACTTTTTCTGTTAGGATCTGTGATCAGATATTATGACTAACCAAGTGTAGATGCTAACTTCATAATGAACTGAGTTGTTCTTCAGATGTCATTGACTAGTTCTCTAGTGACTATAGTGTGAATACATATACCTAACTCACATACAAGTCTCTGGCTGTAAATATATATAGAGAGAGCTTCATAGCTGCAACTTTTGTAAGCCACAGAAATTTAAAAAACCCAGATAACAAATTTCCAAGTAATCCTGTTTATAGCCTATTTAGGGCAGCATGAACTAAGAATTGCCAGAAGCTAAAAAAGATGCAGAATTGTTAATATGAAGATGCTGTAGGACAAGCCAACCTTGGATTTTGCTACTGGGTTCTGCCCTGGTGAATGCTAGTGCCTTGGTGGCAGGGAATTTTGTATTCCACTTAGCAGAGAGTGGCCATTATTCACCCAGGAGGTGGGCGATGTGATGCTGAGATGTATGCTGAGGGGAGGAAAAAGCCAGCTGAGGTTTCTAACACACATAGCTGGTCAACAAAAGAGACGAAATAGAACTAAAATCTCCTGCCTCCAAGCCAGAGATTTTACAAAAATTCCCTGGTCTCTGTTCTTCCTGAAGCTGTCCTTCCATTTTGCCCTTTGTTTTTCAGCCTACTTCTGGACTTTCTTCCTTTAATTATTGCTATTTATCGTGAAGTTTTATCGCAGTCCTTCTTTAAAGCTATATACAAAACAAAAATCCTCCTTCACACAGAGCCAGACTTAAAAAGATAGTATGATTATATTGAAGGACAAAGTACATCACATGTGACTTCCCAGCCTTCCCCTGCAAAAGAAATAGCAGATCATGTTTAATGAGTCTGTTGACAATACAAGAAAGGATCTAGTCTGCCTCAAGCTTTATAAATATACTTTAGCTGGAAGGCTTAGTTATGTAGGATATGCCAAACTTAAGCTCTATGATCTTAGCTAAGAAGAAATCTCTGTGGAAGCTGGTTATCTGTCATGGGGCTAATACCAAAAGAGTTCAGAGATTATGGAAAAGCTTTGTGAAAACAATATGCATATGGGAGGGAGGAGTTCACCCACAGGATTTTTAATTTTTAATAGTTGAGTATGAGGTGATAAGACTAAGCTAGAGAGACAATAGAATATTTCACAGAAGCAGGACTCTAAATATTTCATCATGTATTTCATCCTCTTAATGAAGCTTGGGAGAGCTGTGGGATGATACACATTGACCTGGAGGAATTAAGAATCCTGAGTACTTTGAGTGATAGTGTCCTTGGCCCTTTTTATGCTTTCCTGAAGGTTAATTATCTGTGGGTCTTTTATCCTATTTATGTCTTGGAGGTTTGAGTAAGCTAAATGATAAACAGATTACGTACAACTTTCTTATTTCAGCTGGTTTAGACCGCCTTTTTCTACAGAAGTCATACTGAGAAAAGTATTCTGGAGGAGGATTTGTGTATAGACGTGTGTTGACCTTTCAGAATGACTGGTAGGAGGAAATAGGAGGGACCAGCACCCTGCTATATCATCTAGTCCATTTTTTGCCCAAAGCAGGGTCATTAATACCAAAAATATTCTTAACAGGCACTCATCTAGCACATTTTTAAAAACTTATATGACAGTTATTCTACAAATGCCTTTGGTAATCTTTTCTGGTGCCTCTCTATCCTTTCCATCAGGAAGCTTACAGATATTTTCCATTTTGCAGAAGAGAGATACGTGAATGCAGCTTAACACTGACGGTAGGTAGTAACTGTCCTCAACTGAACCATTCTCAAATCAAGAAAAGTTTTTAAAGCCTACTCCAAGTAATGAGTGGCTAACATACTGCTCCTTCCAGAAGACTCATATAATTATAGGATAGATGTGAAAGGTGGCAAAGATTTGCCTCAGTCTTTTCTTTATAGTAACTTCACCAGAGACAATAGAGACAGGTTACTATCACTTAAAAAGCTGGATTTATTAGGCCATAAACTGGAATATCTAAAACTGTCAGCAAACAGAAGAGACAATAAAAGTAAAAAATTGATTATAAAGCAATCTTGCCCTGCCCAGCCTGTCCAAGGGGATTTCCTTCTACCAGGTTTAGTGTCACTTAAAGTGGTGACTTCTGTGTTGCAGCCAATTCTACATGGTGCCTTCTGATGGCTGAGACATGTTTTTTCCCAACACCTCTGAGACCTGCCTATGTGTTTGTCCCCTACTCTTCTGGCAAGCAGTAGACTTGCACGTTCTGGAGGAAACTTTTCTTTGCTTCCCTGCCATAGCTTTATATTTGGAATTTTCTGTTCAGAGGAGATTTGACTCCTGTCCCCTGAGATGAACCCCTTGCCCCGGGAAAGAACAAACTCCTCTTGCAGCCAGGAAATTTCACCTTGGTTCTCTTTCACCCTTATACAAGAAATAAGTGAACTCTGATAAAAAGCAAGCAGTGGTGGACTAAACCCGTATACACTTTTTGTCACAGACCTTGTCTTGAAATGACCATGCCTATTACAAACAGGCTTATTCAACAGCAGTTACTAACATCTTATAAAAAATGATTTAGGCTATGCAATACCTCAGCTGTTTATGCTGATTCTGATAGGGATTGTCTTAAAGCCACCATGACTGTACCAGAAATCTGAGACACTTTCAGAAGGAAACCAAGATTGAAGTGGCAGAGGTGGAAGTAAGTCTCAAAGAGGTTCACAGTCATGTGAATATTTCCTCCAATAAACTAGTAGACAGCCTCTGTGTCTACTAAAGCAATTGATTTTAGCTTGCCACTTTAAATAACTTTAAAATTAATAAAACATTCAGTAAATAAAGGGGAACTTCTGCTTTTCTTCCTTCTTCTGAAAATAGATGTGTGAAAAAGCAAGTTATGTTAAAAGTCATTAAAATATGCTGTTATAGTTATAATGTCCTTCAAATATCTTCTGGAGTGTCATCTGGATTGCTGTCTTTGGACTCTTGTTCCCTGATCAAAATAAAGAATTTGTATTACTTTCAGAAGAAAGGAATGATTCACTTTGGCCCTTATTTGTCTATGCAGTTTTCTAGACCTCAGGAACAAACCCTGATATCAAATATGGAATAATGATAAGTAATCTTTGTTTGAATGTAACTCATTTAGTCTTTAGACAAAGCTTTGTTCTGCCATAGACTTCCTTTTCGAAGCAGTTTGAAGGTAATGAGTTCCATGAGGCTTAAGTTTATCTAACCATGAGTTAGAAACATAAGCAACTTTGTGGATTTGGTAATTACCCTCCCTCTCTCAATGTTATTTTGAATTATATATTCTGTGAGAGAGAATTAATTTTTGACCTATGCAGACTTGTGCTTAAGACAAGAGAGTAAGTATTAACTTTGATAGAAATCCATTCAATGATGTCTCTATTATACATAGTCATTCTACCCCTCAGATCAAAGTGGATGTAGAGTTTGAGCACATATGCAATAAGTCCTCTGCACTGTTAGCTAATTCATTTATGCAGTAACATCCAAAGGACCTGATTAGCATCTGTTGCTTTGGATAATGAGCAGAAGGAGACATGACCCCTGCACCATCTAAGGATAGGATACATCTAATCCAAGATGAACAGCAAAACTGTGGGAATGAATGTGACAATCAATTTCTTCTATATAAATGGCTAAATACTGTTTTCATTATCTTTTTAAAAGTCATATAAAAATATCAGCTTTCCTTGTTAGTTATTTCAATTATTAAAATCAGCTAAATTTTTACTAGTGTCATGTCAAAACATTTTACAGGACTAGAAGATGACTGTGATGGCATGCACTAATCCCTGAACTATGAGAGTACACTGGATTGTGCAGTGTAATAGCCAGAGCAGCACTGAGACTGGACTAAAAGTATTTTAAAAAAATGAACAATAACAAGGCAGTTCCCAGGGACTGTTTTATAGGTTATTGATATAGCTCAGGTGTGCAAGGAAGGACTGGGAGATAACTGCAATAAATACCCTGAATACATATACATGAATGTGTACATACATGAAAGACAAAAGTTTAAACATATATGGACTGAAATATGCTCTTGACCATTAGACATAAAAGTGCCAGTTAAAACAGGAACTAAGAGACAGATGCTCCTCTAGTGTAAATTAGACATTTGATGTGTGTTTAGTGTTGTGCCCAAGAACCACTAGTACCATAAAGACTACTGGATCATCAGTAGGGTGGCTTAAAGCAATGCCTGGTGATCACTGAGTGATGAATAGTTCCCAGATTCAGACAGGACAGAGCAGTTATGTTCCAAAGACTCATCTCGTACATTCAGCGTATGCCTGCTGGCATGATTAAAAGTGTAAGTAAACCAGACACCAATGTCAGTAAATGTTGTCTGCAGTCGTCAAATATCTTCTATAGCAGATTTCCAAAGTTTCCAAGGGTAGCTATGTGCAAAATTCTCACCAAAAGTCATTGGGAGACATGTGCCTCAATGTCTTTTGGACCTTTGGAAGTCTGTTTTTCTTAATTAACCCAAATACACATTTATTTTAAAGACATTTAAAAAAACGGTTTTCAAGCAGCCTGCAGAAGATTTCTAGGAGGTTATTTTATGCACAAACTCATTGCAAAAGTCAAATTACATTTCAGCAATAAATTTGTGTCAATAGGTATATTGAAAGCACCATAGCTCTGTGACTGGAGGTATTTAAATTACTTACTGAAAAGTACATTTTTTTAGACTTTATTAGATGTTATTATTACTATGCTGTTTTTTAAAATATATTTTGGACAGGCTGGTTCTAGATCAGGACTCTCCTGTGCTGGGGAATACCCAAACATGAAACTAGCCAGAAAGAGGGTGGATTGTAATCCTGTACTGGATGCAGGAAAATGAAATCAGACCATCCATAATTTAAAGATATCTGCATGAAAGACATGAGAAATGTGAAGGGAATAATGCCTAAGTGATCAGTGCAAGTTTGTTGTTTGGGTTTTTTTTTTTTTCTTCCTTTCTTTTTTTTTTTTTCAGTTGACTGTTCCTTAGGGTAGGATTTGTTTATACTATGCTACTTAACTTTTTGTCTCTTGCCACTTACCAACTAGGTCATTCTACAAAGTTCTGTGCCAAGAATTTTGAGAAAATATGTTTCCCTCTGAGGATTTATAACATAATTCTGTCTCATTATGCCTGGTGTTTTTCTCCTCATGTTACAATATCCTCAAAGAGGAAAGAAATAAAACAGCTTGTCTTCTTGACAGGAAGGCACAAACAGACTGGAAAAATTAGTTGCAGCAATTAGACAATATGATGATGCCAACTCATATGCACTTCTGAAATGAATCTACAACAAAAGGGAACCACTTGAAGAGTGTGTGAAGTTCCCTGGGAGGTGGAAATGAAGAGGATAATAATTTCAGCAATAATCAAGAGGTGAACTTTCACTAGAAAAACAGAGGTTCTTCTTTATATCTTATTCCTACTTGGTTGTCATTGACTTCCAGCAATGTAATGTATAAAATAAAAGCAGATGTTTGCTGACCTAATGTGTAGTACAAAATGAACTATTTATCCATTTTTACTAGTGTGGAAAAAAAAAATCCTGGAATTTGCATTTAATTCTGTTTGTGGATTCCTTCAAAAGAAGTTTGAATTTAACCTAAAAGGAACAGAGCCATTGACTATTTTGTGGACATTAAGCCACCTACAGAACAAACTTGAATTCCATTCATATGAAAAGTCACAGTTTAATGAAGAAAGCTTCAGTTACCACAGATTAACGCAGGAATAAGGGAGTCTTAAAATAAACATTGAATTAATTTGATTTGATGGTTTACTACTTAGTAGAAGTAAACACAATTGGAAAAGAGTTATTAATGATAAAAGTTTAGAATGTTTTCTAAAAAAATCATATTAAGTTTTCTGAGGTACAAATGATTCAAACCCAGGAACTACAGAGGAGTTTCTCATGCAGGAATGAGAAAAAGAGGGAACAGAAAGAGACAGGACCTTGAAATGTCCTTCCTTTCTTCATCCATTGTTCCATGGGCTGACTTTCTTTTGCCCTTTCCTTCTTTATTGCTGAGTGTTGTCCTAAACAAAACTAATTTTTAATATGCATAATCCCTGGGATTGTGTATCCCTGCCCTAGAAAGAGAACAGTGTAACGTCCACTGGGGCAGCTCTCTGAGCCAGCATTCACTGCTAGGAAGGTACAGGACTGCAGAGGAACGCGTGGGAGGGCTGTGCATGAAAAGGAAGCCTTTCACAGAGATAAGCATATTCTAATCTCACTTGAATCTTCTACTAAAATCTCCTTTAGTGAGCTAAAGTAACTTTGCTATCAGTAGGTGATAGTCATCACTCCTCCGATTATCATATTTTTTTGCTTGTCAGGGAGAATTCAACAGCAAGGGCAGAGATCTCTAAACAGATTGTATCTATTCTCTTTTTAAGCCTTTTTGTGTGTTCTGACTCATGGAATGGCAATATTGCATCTCAGCATTTGCCTTTATATAGAGAAATTAAGATAAAAATAATAGCCTGCCAGGTTTTTTTTTATAAAGCAGATTTTAGGTGTTTTTAAAATTACTCCTGTATACTAAAATTGTTCATTTAATAATTCCAGAACCCTTTAGATTCCCCGTGACTTCCAGATATCCCTGATATTTAGCATGGTACTGCAAAGACGGGAAGGAGCAATGATGACCTCCAGAGGATTTAGCAGAGCAAATAGTCCACTCTAGCTCTTAGAGAACATGTGCTCCCATCACAAGGAAGGGGCACTTGAAAGCCATTCCTCACAGACATTTCCTTGAAAATTTGACCTAATGTTAAACTATCAGCAGCCCAAAGAAAGATTTTTTCTTCTCCCTCTCCTCCATCAGGTGTCTCTGCCTTACATGCACTATGCTTTAAGTTAGAGTGTAATCTAGTGACACATTTGTAACGTATAAGTCTGTCTGTCTGTCTCATCCCTCTTTCCTCTCAGTCATTCCCTAAAAAAATGCCTGAAAACTATCTCAAAAGGTGTGAGTCTTTGCTGCTATTCTGAGTAAATACTGCTATATCTCACACCTCTGACATTGCTGGTAGAAACTTTCTCCTCACTGACATTTATCTCTGCTCTTCTCACCCAGGTGGTGTGGATATTTTGAGGGAAGCTGTTCCCTCTTCTGGTCTGCAGGCCAGCAGGACACACACCAGGTCCAGTCTCCTGCTTGAAGGAGGAGCTCAGGGAATGACCCTGGTGCAGTTCAGACACTTCATCACAGCTTACTTGTACCATGTGCCCAGCAACATGAGGGAACAACAGGCCCCTAGCAAACCTTTATTTCACCAGGCTAGGATGTATTTGGAAAAGCTCTGGTGACTTGTGGATGGGGATGGCTTACTGGATACTTACACCAGTTCTGTGTGAGGGAGAAGAAAAGAAATAAGGACCCACAGAAAGAAGAAAATCTGTGACTCAGTGGAGATATGCAAATACAAGGTCTTCTCTCTTCCCTGCAGTGAGCTCTGGTATGCAGAGATAGGCTTCAGATAAAGACATAAAGAAGATTGTCAGTGTGTGTGACGCACATTTACAGAGCAAACCCAGAGGGCAATGGACATGAAGGAAGAACGTACCTTGTTCTGTACATGCAAATGAAGAGAAAGAGCCGAATGACTCATCAAAACCAAGATTTCAAGGGTGAATTGCGATTACACATCTGAGAGACTCACAAAGCTGTGAAGCACATCACATACGCACAACTGTATCATTACACACAGTCATTGATGGGAGGATCTGAGTCTGAAGCAGATCCCTCTGCTTACACATTGAGATTTTCACTGACGTGGCACTGATACTTACATACCACATCACCGTCTTTTCTCAGATCATGTTTACTATCTGTTCCAAACATATGTGCCATCCTTCTGTTTGCCTTTCTTATAGACAAATTATGCCCTTTTGTCCATCACAGTAAAAAAAAAAAAAAAAAAAAATATTTCTAAAGCAAGGAAAACTAATAACTGGAAGAAGCAACTCAGCATTCACTTTATCCACACAAAAGAAGTGAGGCTTGCCAAAAGATTGCCTTTAAAGTTTAATGTCTTCAAAGGTACCACAGCCTCCCTTTGTCTTCTAGCACTGGTAATGTATAACTTCTTCCCATAACAACTTTGTCTTTCCTCTTTCCCCTACCCTTTTCAGTCTGAACTCTCCCTCAAGCATATAAATTCAAAATTAATAAACAACTGTTTTAATCTGTTCTGTACCCTGATATATGCAAGTGAAATACCCCTGCTTTTATTCCTCTGTGTTCTACATTACAAACATTGCTGTACCAGTGATCCTTATTTAAACAGAATAATTGAGACCCAAAGTTAGCTCCTTTTGTTGTTCTGTTTGAATCTGATTCCATTGTCATCCAGCATCTTAGACTTACCTTTCTTAAAACTGAAATGATTTTTGTTGCTTCTGTTCAAAATCCCATTATATTCATCACAGACAATAGGAAGACCCCCATACTTTTAGATGTAAGTTCTCCTATTGTCTACAGAGCAAAACAATTACAATCCTTTAAAGAATTGTGTTGCATGGATAATGCTGAGACAATTTCTGTCACTTAAAGCTGGCTGGAGTCCCTGAACTAAGCCTATGTGATGTCTATCTGTCAGCCCAATGATCACTTTCAGTAGCTCAGCCAATGTCTTATCTCCTAACTGACTCTGAGCAGAGCAAAGAGATGCTGCCATGTGCAGTGTTTCTTGGTGAATTGGCATAAACTGACATGGTAGAGGTGACCTGAAGCTTCCTTGATATTGCTAAAAATTTTGCTGATATCCTTTCAGGACCGTTTTGTGAGAGTGCCAGTGCAGACTTTCAGGCAAATTTTTGGCTCAAATTGAGAAAACTTGGCTCAGGTTTACAGAAGAAAACCAAAACAAAAACAGCTTCCCCAAAACTAGGTGTGAAACTAGGAAACGTTGATACCTTCCACCTGGGTGCAAACACTTTGAGCCCTGTACTTGAGAAGACACTGTTTTATGGACAGAGCCTGCATTTCTTGGGGAGTTTCCAGGTATTTTGATCTTGTTTCTTCCCCTTTGGATTGGGCATTTGGACTATGTATTTTTCTGGGAGCTCTGTAAGCCCTTACTTCATCATCCTTTTATAGACAGTGAATAACTTTATAAGTCTCGTAAGTAATATTTCCAAATAGCTACCACTCCAGTTTCAAATGAAAGAGATTTTGACTTTTAACAGATTGCAGACTTACATGTGCATGAGACTTTGCTTTGGATGGGTAGCTCTTGGCATAAACCTTCTGAGTAATATCTGAGCTAGACTGGCTTGTGTAAAAATTTTTACTTTCTCATTTTGTTCAATGCTGTGAATAAAATCTTTTCTTTCAATAGATACCGAATATGAAGGGCAGACCAGTTTCTAACCAATATAGAAAAGTTAAAAGGATGCAGATGGAGGCAATAAAACTGGTGTTGTGGAGGTGCTTGGGAAGTCCCCTTTCTGTAAGAAAGAAAACAGATTTTCCATTTGCTGTTAAATGTTTTCCTTACGCGGTTCCATACTAACTGATGCATTTACATAGACCAAAAAGAGTTTATCCAAGAATGGAAGGCAGGAAAAAAATGTCTAAAATATTAGCTTAAGGGGACCTATCCACATCTGAGTGTGAAAGAAAGGACACATTCATTGCTAAGGAAATATATTTAGCTTCATTATACTCCAACAACTTCTGAGGCTTAATTAATGTTTTGCTGCATGTTGAGATCACCAGATGGGCATCACTATAGAAATGCAAAGTGTTTTTTATTATAAACACCTTCAATCTGTGGATGAGCATCAGCTCAGAGGGCTGTGAAATAAAGATATAGTCAGATGTTTGGACAAAGGAGTGAAGCAGGTGCTGGCCAGGCTCTTCAGTAGTACAAATGATTTTGTAAGTGTTCTGGTCCCACTTCAAGAGGCCAGTGCAGACATATTCAGAGTTCAATATACTAATCTTAAAGTACTTCAATGTCAAATTCAGGAGACTGCTTAAAATAGCAAATGTGTTTAATACAAATAAACATATATTGTCTTTGGATTTTTAAGACCTAAAGATTTTTTCTGGTAACTTCTAAAGCTTCCTTGAGCCTCAGCTGTGCCATAAACTACAAAAACACACAAACATAATACATGTTATCAAGTATCACAAGTATCAAGAAAGAAGTTTAATTCTGACTATAGGAGCGGGAGGTTCATGGATGGTCTTCATAACTGAGGGCTCTGGTGTGTGTAAAAGGAATATAATAAACTGATATCTCATTATCATAGAATAGTTCATGTTGGAAGGGACCTTTAAAGGTCATCTAGTCCAACCCCACCCTGCAATGAGCAGGGACATCTTCAACTACATCAGGTTGCTCAGACCACTGTCCAACTTGACCTTGAATGTTTCCAGGAATGTGGCGCTACCACTTCTCTGTGCAACCTGTTCCAGTGTTACACCACCCTCATTGTAAAAAATATCTTCCTTCTATCTATTCTAAGTGTACCTTCTTTTAGTTTAAAACCATTACTCATTGTCCTATTACAACAGGCCCTGCTAAAAAGTCTGCCTCTATCTTTCTTACAAGCCTCTTTTAAGTATTGAAAGGCCACAACAATCTCTCCCTGGAGCCTTCACTTCTCCAGGCTGAAGAACCCCATGCTTTCAGCCTGTCTTCATCTGGGAGGTGCTCCAGCCCTCTGGTCATTTTTGTGGCCCTTCTCTGGACTCAGTGCAAAAGATCTATGTCTTTCCTGTACTGAGGACTCCAGAGCTGAACGCAGTACTCCAGGTGGGGTCTCTCCAGAGAAGAGCAGAGGGACAGAAACACCTGCCTCAACCTGCTGGCCATGCCTGTTTTGATGCAGCCCAGGATATTGTTGGCTTTCTGGGCTGAAAGCGCACATTGTTGGCTGATGTCTTATTTTTCATCCACTCACTAGTGTCCCCAAGTCCTTCTCTTCAGGGCTGCTCTCAATCCCTTCATCCCCAGCCTGTATTGATACCAGGGGTTGGCCCTGCCTAGAGGCAAGACCTTACTTTTGTATACATTATAATATTTTACATATAAAAAAAATTCATAATAATCAGGTTAGGACTGTGCCACTTGCTGTTTAGGAGAAGGAAGGGGGTGATAGATATCCATGAAACGTACAAATCCTAGTGGCTAAACAAGAAATGTTCCGCTCTCCAGCGTCCTGATTTCTTATTTCCCCATTATTTCAAAAGAAGGTGGCTTAAAACAGAGGAGATCAAAGAAGTACTGGTGGATGGGCAGTGAGGGATGGAACGGGTTATTACGGTTACTTTTGTGACTATTCAAAAATTTAAATCAGGAAATCCTTCACCATCTTTTGGTCAGGTCAGCTACCTTGCGCTGGAGGGACACTGTGAATTTTCAAGGAATGCAAAATACTATGTTAATTAGATCTATTAGAAAATGTAGGCTTTGACATCTTAAATAGTCTCCTTAATTATGGTAACGAATTGTTACGTTTGTTTGACTAATGGCCTTTGTCATTCAAAAAGATAGAGCATGAGTTAGAGAAATACAGTGAGAATTAAAGGGCGTGACAGAGGCCAATTCAGAAAATGTACATGTTCTAAACCCTTCCTTTTCTTCCATGAAATACTGTTCAGATGGAAAGATAACCACCCCGTTAGTCCCCTCTGCAATACAGAAAACCCTCAAATGGTCCAACAGGCCTAACACAACATTCCTGAAACCACCAGTTATCGTTATTTTCCTGTAGGTTAACCTTCCTCTCTGCCCCATGATTTTACTTAAGCGTAGATTGTGGAGTGAAGCATTACAATGGAAGGTTTATTCCAAATACCTGTCCTTAATTGTTTCTTTGCTTCCAGTCCCATAAATTTAACTTTCTTTTTTCCTGATGCTTTTATTTGGAGCCTTTTATCCAGAATTTAATAGGGGTTATGAAAGCATGATAACCTGACATTGCAAGATACTTTTTTACTTATTTTCAAGGACTAATACTCCTGAGGAAAGATAGGTATTGAGACATAGATTACACATCTGAAAGTATGGCAATTGTGTTCTCACATGGAAAAAAAAAAAAAAAAAAAGCAACCTGATTGTATCACATCAGGTGATGGGTACCCACTTAACAGAGATCTTTCTTTCAGTTGCACAACCCAGATGGATACATAAATGGGTCTGTTCTTGTGTTTGTCATTATAACGCTTGTCATTATCCTAGAAGTAAGGGAAATACAATTCCTTGTTTACCTTTTCTGTGCCAGCTATGATCCCCATTCATGGCACTGATTTTAGCTGGGAAGATGTCCACAGTCTGTCCACATTGTGTGCAAAATGCAGCTCCAACTTGGTTTAGCATGCTCGGTCACCAGGCATCATCAGCCAAATAGGGAGAGGCAATGAGTTACAGCATACATGTAGACTTAAACAACATAAACATGCAGCATAGATACTGGGAGAATTATTTGATATAGATACATATTTTCATTTATGAAGAAAATGGAAAAAGTCTTGTTGCTAATGTCAATGGAAATGGCATAGGCATTGAATGGAAGACTATGAGTGATGATGCAGACACTGGAAGAGAATGTTCATGACCATTAAATTAAATATAAATACTCTCCTTGACCTCAGAGAACCAGGATTTGGCTCAGGGATGTTTTATTGACTATGGAAAAAAGTAAATCACTCTCTGTCAGCCTGTAATACATATTATATTAACGTCCTTGCTAGCCATACATATGTGAGACTTGAATGACCAGGACTTCTTAATTGCTCAGATTGGAAGATGGGTTCATTTTTCATTAGTTCTTGGTTTTCAGCTTTTGTAAATATTTCATTGCAAATCCCTGAGCTCTTAGAAGCTTTAGATAATTAAGTTAATCTACACCAGATTTGTTTTGGGAGTGTTTCTGATTCAACATTTGCTAGCAACAGAAGTTTTCCAAGGGCACTGCTGCATGGAGTTTAGGTCATTAATAGATTGAGGCACTGTATGATCTGTGGGAAGGCACGATCCATGTAACAGTTGCCAAATCCGTCCTGTATTGTATAAACATGATAGTTTCTTTTCCAAGAACAGTTGGAGAAAAAGGAAATCAAATGTTTTTGTATCTATGGCAGATTCTTTCCCTAAGGCAATTAAAATACAGAAACATAACATGTGCTGCTCATACTTTTCTCAGAGAAGAGAAAAGAGCATGAACATAGGACAAATGTGAACGTGGCTCATGCACTGGTGGACAGTGGCTTTGAACTGTGGTGGGTAGCCCCTTATGAGAATCTAGCTACGGAAGAATAGCTATATGCTTAATAGCTAGTCCCACTACAAGCTATTTCTACTTCCTTTCATGTGTAGGTAATTTGTAACACTATGCATGCTATAAATCTCCCTCCTGTGTTTTGTTGTGCTGATAACAGAGTATTGCAGTCTCTAACCATGAGTTTAGCTTTCATATATAATTATGGAACAATGAATGCAGACAATGAGCTAAGAGTTTGGCATCTTGTTTGGTGATTATCTGTAATACTTACAAATGAGCTCCGAAAAGAAAAGGAGAAATGAAAGATGCCTCTGTGCTCGCACACCGAAATCAAGGCCCAGATCAATCTTGGACACCATGTATTCTAACAGCTCAAACTGACGTCAATACCCACTGCTGTGCTTAAGAGGAAACTGTGCATTTCAGGTTCCTACAGCACAGCATATTTTGTTTCTTTAGCAAGCACTACAACTCAGGACAACCTAAGCTACTCATCCTCCGTCTTCACTCTGTCTTCTCCAGTATTAAGCATCAAATACAAACAAACGCCTATTATCGTGGAAACCAGGAAAAGCATCCACAATGCTGACTCTCTCCCATGGCTCCAACACTTCTTTTCAAAGGCCTGTTTCATTTTGAAATCCTAGTTGTCAGCCTTTCCTTCCGTGACTATAGGGCCATTTCTCTTCTTTCTTCAGAACTGGGAAACCCAGCAAAAACTCCAAAAGCTAATTGATAATCTAACCCAGAGTTTCTGAATGCTTTGAACACCCTTGAATTTAATCCTAGAATTTCCTGTAGCATTACAAAATGAGGATAGTTTACAGCTCAGATTGTTAGTTATGCAACAGAAAATTAAGTTTAATCCTTAGTTAGAATCAATTATCAGTAAGATTTACATGACTGTGAGCATGACATTTTTTGTACCTCAGTTTATTGTCTGTGAAACCAAAAGTAGATTCCTTCCTTACAGATGTATTTTAAATACATACATGGAGATGGTCAAAGTTTGGATTAACTATCTGAGGAGTGAAGACTTTGCTGACTGCATTTTTATGCAGCATACAGTGAAAAATATGTAAACGTATTTGTAAGAAATCAGCATTATTGTAGGTTACAATGTATAAAGAGATTGAGAAAACATAGAATTTGCAGAGGAGACTGGAAAAAAATTACATTAAACATTGAGATTTTAATTTGCTGAAATATGTTCACTATAGACTGCTGAATTTCAATGACAATTTGGAACAAATGCTGTGAACATGCTGGATCACTGCAGAACCCTGCCTATGGGCTCTGAAAACTGGGATGCACCCTAGGGACACTCCAGCCAATCCAGCCACCAGCAAAAGTAGTACTGAAGTTTTTAGCTTGCCCACAACCTAGTAGGAAGGACACTGCTCTTCCTTCCCAGACAGACGTGGGCTTCCCATCCATATCCCAGTCTGAAAGGGAAAAATAAATGTTGAAAAGTCCCTTTTTTTGGAGATAATCAACACGTCAGTTTCACCTCTTCTCAAATAGACTGTCCTTTTCTACTCCGGCTTTCCATGATTCATTATTCTGGGATATTTTTTTTTTCCAGAAAGAAAAAATTAGGGTCAGCTGGGAATCCCAGGACTTGTAAGCATCTTTGTACCCATCTCTTGGAGCAGTCCACCTGAGTTAAAAATACTGCAGTTTGAGAAGTTCTGAGGACACAAGCTTGTAAACTTCTTTGAGGATTTCTGCCTCTATTTCAATGTATCACAATTAATTTTCAAATTATCAGAATGGGCTGATTTAAAAAAACATATTTTTAATATCACATTTCCTTTTCACAGGAAAAAAATAAATCTGCTTCAAGTTGGGAAGAAAACAAATTCTAAATCTTCAGAATTTTTTGCAAAAGAAAAATGACTTCTCTGCCCAACCTTAATAAAATGTCACCTTTTAAATGACCTAAATTCACAGAAAATAATGAAAAAACTATTTCTAAAAGTTAATTTTGGCTATTCTTCAGTCTTATTTTATAATTTTCTAATGTGTGCCAGTGACAGACAATGCACAGTAGCTTAATTATTATCTTCTGCTGTGTGAGCATGCTGTGAAAAAAAGATTATGGGGAGCAGGAGAAGGAGATAAAATATCCTGACACAAATTAGTATTTAACATACATTTTGAAATCAGTCTGCTGCTGCTGCCCCTATTTCTTCAACTCTTTAGATACAACATGCCAGTGAGCCCATCAATTTTATTTCCTCAGCAGAATGTAGAATGGATTTGTGGTTTGTTGTTTTTTTGTGGTATTTTTTTTCCATTTAAAAACATTTTTCCCCAAAAAGAACAGACATCTGAGGATGACTGCAAACATTCACTCCATCAGCTCTGGGATCTGTAAGAATCTGACTCTAAATGATTTAGAGAGAAATACTATTTGTCCACTTATGATGAGCATATTTTTCAAGTTAGGATACCAGGGTTTTCTGTCTAGCAGACATATGACAGCCACAGTTTAATCAAGCTGACAAAGTAAATAAGAATGTGTTCAATATTTAATGTGCATTATGTAAATAGTCCCTCTATGTTCATGTTTCTGTTCAGTTTTTCCAGAAAATTACTGAGTGGATATACTGCAGGAAGATGCTAAAACATGAATACAATTTAATAAATCAAAAGGACTATATAGTTTAGTTTTAATTAAAGAACTGATGGGAACTGTTTTGGAAACATAGTTGTTCACTTTTGTCTCCGCAAAATTTGTGAACAACATTATTCACTAGAGGAGTCCCTAAGACTGTGGCAGAAATGATTGCAATTGGGAATGGCCAACAACAGTTTCCCATGAGTGCTTTGGACAAGCTGATGTAAAGAAAGACTGTAATCTGCCTTGTGTGCTTTGCACAGGAGATTAGTAAGGGGAAATTGCATGAAGATGTACAAAGTAATCAATAGTATAGGTAATACCGAGTTGGAAATGGTGTGATGTTTTCTTATAACAATAGTAGTAAAGAACATGCATTGAAATAGAAACATGAGAAATGCAAACAAATGAAACATAAATTCTATATCACTCGCCATTAAAGTTTTCTTGTGCAGCTCCTTGCTTCAAGAGATTTGTGCAAGCCAAGACTTTGCAAGGGTTTTGTAGAGGCTGGCAATTTAAAAAACTAAACAAAATAAGAAAAAACCCACCAAACAAATGGGACAAGAGAGCTTGTTTTGCAAACATAATCTAAGTTCCAAGAAGAACATTAATTTATGATTCATTTATGTTCCTATCTTCTGAATGATTGCTTGCATTTAGTATCATTCCTGTCTCCTTTGGGTGAAAAGGTGCACTTGTAGTGCAGTGCAGTGTAGTAGTCCAGTTTTCACTTTAGAACTCTTATAGTATAAAAGCAAGATCACCTTTCTGCAAAACTCCTGTATTGACAATGGTATGCCAGCAAGGAATCAGTTGTTCTGGCATAGCTCAAACAAAAGTTAGCAAAACATACCACTAGTTCTGCCAGTGCAAACAGATCTTCTGCCAAGCTTGCTTTAATGAATGTAGAACAACTGAGAAATCCAAGCTTGCCTTTGGGAAAGGGACCTTTAAAGGTTAGAATCTCTTAGTCAAAAGAATGCATTCTCAACACAATAAAATAGTAGAAGGATAAATCTTTTATTCAAATTATACTTCACTATAGGAAGCAAGTCAGTATTTTTATTTGATTTTTTTCAGAAGTTTTTGATCATGCTCCTCCTTCCCTGGCTAATTTACCAAAGCAGGAAGTGTTTTCAGCTGATATTGAAAGATGTAATAATGAAGAACATATAACTTCCAACTGAATCAGTATTTGAGCTCTGCTTGAGGCCGTTTCCAGTCATCCTTGGGTTCGATTGCTCTCATTTTAATATTATTAACAAATGGTTTCATTATATTGTTAAATGAGAGGTGATGTAAAGTTACCAGCACCTTCCTTTGGAATATGTGTTTTTCCCTTATTAATATTTTAAGACAAAATCTTACCCCTGGTAAGACATTGAAGAGTTGTCTTTGAATACAAATGCAGAAGAATTATGAAACAGGAAGACAAAATACAAGCAATTTAGCCTGTTTACAAATTACATGCTAAACACTGAATAATTACTTTCTTTTTACTCTCCCATCCCATGAAAAAGCAGGAAATTCGTCTAGCAGCAGGAGTAGAACTCTTCCAAAGAGGTGTAATTTGAAGGTAAGTTTAATTAATTTTTTAAAAATTACTCATTATCTTTAGTATTATTTGGCCAAGAGCAGCAGTTTGGCTTTTTCCCTCTTGAATAAAATGATTGTCAAAAAGGGGAGTTTGGGGGAGGTGTTCTTTTACCTTTACAAACTAAGGTCAGCATGAAATAAGGGGTCACTTCAACCATCTGTATGGTTCAAATGAAATCCACTGAACTGAGTCTCATGAAAAATCAGGTCTCTACTATATCTGGAAGATTGTCTCAGGAAAGTAAATGGACCCTGGGATTCTGGAGCAGTGCAGGCTATATGGACATGACACTAATATGGAGGGAAGATTATTTCAGAATATCCCCCTCCAAAGTCCTTTTTCCCCCAACCCATTGCTACTTGATACCTTAGAGGGTTCCCCCCTCTCTGCCATATCAACCCTCAGACTGCTGTCCCACTCTCTCATTTTGTGGAGGATATCAAACGGTGCAGGCTGTGTGGCATCACTTTTTTTAAGCAGTTCATTTTTAAAGTACAGCGAGTTTCCTGGAGTTTTGGTTATATGCATGAAAACATTCTGCTTCCTTTTAATTACTGCATGATCTCTCTAACTTATAAGGACTTACATTGATTTTCTGCAGCTAAAGACCTACTTATTTGTTTTATAACTTTCCGCATGCTATAGGTTAGCTCATTCCCTACAGCATCTTTGCTTGTTTTGCCATTACTTTTCTTACTTTACATTTCCTTCAGCAAATATTGTGGGACTGATTCTTTCAACACTGTTCACATTGAGAAATACTTCCCTATACAATGTTTACTTCCAGTCAGGTCTTTTGTTGTTTTGCCTTTCAGCTCTTGCTCTAGCTCCTAGAATCCCACAAGAATGAGAAGTGCAGATGGAAGCAAAGAATGAAAAAAAGCACGGTATTCTCTCACCTTGTATAATGAGGCTTCTGTGAACAATAAATAAAGTATTCCTGACAAAGAGGTGTTTTGCTTTAAGCCTATCAGGGACTTGATTCTTCTCCATTGAAATCCAATGCCTGAACTCCCAGAGATTTTGATGGAAGCACAATGCTATTCCCTAATCAGAGAAACCATATTTTCTGCTTTTATTGATGCAGCAATATAAAGACAGATACGTCTCCTTCCCTGTACTTCCACCATAAATTGAAACTGAAACCAAAAGCTTTGGGGTTTAAAGCAAGACAAAACAAAGATGATCAAAAGTCCTTTCTAGTTCTAAAAGGTAGAATCTATATCAAATGACATTATTTTGAAATGGGTCTATCTTTGATCGAAAAGATGTTAGCTAAAGCAAATCTGTTGTGGATATTGTAGGATGTGCCTAATGAGACTCCATCACCTTGGATAATTAACTTCAAGACAATGTTACAGCTCTCATTTTCATAGAGAACAGTCCTATCTCCTTCTCTTGTTTCATTTTATTATGATAAAGAAATCTTTTAGTAATGCACATGGCTTGAGACAATCCAGTGGTTCTTCTTGGCCAAAAGAAGAATGTCTTGTGTCCTCTTATTCCTTCATTCCTTTCCCAGATGGCACTGGAGCCTATGCTGAAGAAGGGCAGAAAAAGAAGCTCAGGGTTTCAGAGATGGGTTGGTTTGGTTTTTGGTTTTTTTGGTCTTTTCATAAACAACTAGACTCCTTTCCCATGCCTTTCTCCAGCTTGACTTACGAGACACACCTGCAATAGTTAGGTGAGACATTTTGAGAGAGCAAAATGCATGTGTTGTGCTTATGTGTATTCATTGTAATGTAAATTGTACAACAAGATATTAAGGACCAAAAATAAACCTATTCCAAAATATGTATCTTCAAAATTATCGATTTAAACAGAGTAGCTTTCTCTATTCGAAATTCCTTTTACATTTCTTTTTAAGACTGAAGACAAATACAATGCTTTAAATAATGCTCTAGAAATATCTCAGTACTCATTGTAAGAGAAAATCTTTCACGAAAATTCGTTCATTTCTGTTTTCAACTAAATTTTCCATTTTATTTTCCCTGGCAAGCCTCAGGAAAAAGTGGAAAAAGGAGAAGTATCCTATTTTTCATGTATATCTAATTCGTGTGTGTGTATGTGCACATGAGTTTGTGTACTTGTATTTACATACAGAAGAACCTGTGTGAAGTTACTGGTTCAGTAAATGGCATTTTCCTATAAGGGCCTTACCAGAGTTTATCATAGCATTATTCATTCTTGATCTTTATGGAGAACACCTTGTCTCCTATATTCACTTGCCTTTTACACAGGTGCATAACATGAGTTTCTAAACCCCTTTGTGATTCACTCATATATCTTTCTCCTGCTCTGCCATTTTCAGTGAACATCCTCCCAAATAAGTGGAGAAGTTCCTACATCAGTCCCTTGTGCACAGTTTTGCAAAATTATAAAATTAAATATGTTCCTCATTTTATGGCACAACAGAAGTACTGAAAGGTCCCTCAGTATCTCTCCATGATTGAACTTGACCAAGCTTACAATATAAAGTTTATGAATTGTGGAAACAGTAACAGCCTCCATTCAGCCTTTCACATTCTTTTGAAATTTCAGAAGGTACTAGCAAGTATCAGAGATCAACTGCTAAAATGGAGAGTACTCTTATTTTTTTTACTTTTTATTTGTTTAAATAATCCAATTACTGTATTAATAATGTATATAATCTAACATGACAAACAAAAGCTAATTTCTTACCACTTTTTAAAGATATGACCTTGCAATATTTGGAATTTAAGCACAGATGTCTGGAAGCAACTATGATGGGTTTGTTAAAGGTGGTAATACAGTATCATGATATAACAGCAATGATCTAGTAATGGAGGCTTGATTCAGCAAAGCACTTATGCATGGGCTTGAATTCTCATTTATTTTATACAGCCAGAAGGCTTGCTTTTCATATCAGAATGGTGTAAAACAGCCTCAGTCAAATGAGAATACAAACAGGCTAAATTAGAATTGATTTTTAAACATAGACTGAGGTCTTGAAAACATCTTCATTTACTTCAGTTACAGCAAGAATTTTGAAAATGCATGTCACAAAACTCTCATACATGTTTAACAGTTGTAAGGAAGATGAAACAAAATTAAGAACAACTAAACTGTGATCAGCAAAAGAAAAGCTATTCAAATGGATATAGCTCATTTTTAACAGATTAAAATGTTTCTGATAAGTGCAAAACCTATCTTGTCTTCCCGGAAAGAAGGTTAGCATTTGTATTGAGTCATGTATATTGCCTATTTTAGAGATTAAAATTCCTCCGCCACATCACTGAAATCGTAAATGTGTAAGAAGGACAATTCTTTTACAGATGGAGGATGAGACTCTAAATGGTTCCTGTCTTTGGCATAATAGATAGTGCAGTTAAAATCTCCCCCCAAAATCAGCACATTCTGAGGCAGACAATTCGATAAAACTCCTTCACAGTAATTCAAAGAGCTTCTTTCTTTCCCTCAGTAGCAGAACAAATGTTAATGAGGCAAGCACAAGTTTGATCAAAGTTGTGCTGAACTTTTAATAACTTTTTAATGCCCCTAAATCAAAATAGGAATGCTATAATTTGTATCTGAATCAGACTAAGATTCTTTTTTTTTATATAAACTGTCCAATTTTTGGCAACAGCACAGATTCGTGCTTTATATTATGAAAACTTTATTGTGAGTTAATGTATTTTAGAATTATCCTGTGAAGGATTACCTTGGCTTACCTTCAGTAGCAGTTTATAGAGTATTTTACTGCAGGTTGAACTGCTGCTCAGAAACGTCCCTACAGAGGTAAGAGAAATCTGAGGAGCATCGACAAGGTCAGCAGGCAGAGCAGGGTGGCCAAGGCAGAAAGCAGCTGGCGGTGGCCCTGAGCTCCCCGATGGGCAGCTGGCCCGGTGCTGGCACACAGGGTACGAGGCTGCTGGGGGACCAGCCGGGAGCTCATAACTCTTCAGAAGAAAATGAGAGATCTATTGCTTGGTTATCCTCACTCCACGAAGGGAATATGCTGCCTAAAGCTGCATAAAAGGTTTAAGTTCTACATGCAAAGGTTAAACACCTGCAAGAAATAATTGATAGCATTATTTTTTCAACAGTTCTGACAATACCGGTATGGGTAAGGGCTGGTTTCAATGGATTTAAGCTGGAAGTTAGAACACAATTTGCAGCAACAGCCTTCCAACAGGAGTAGCATGAGCAAAAACAGGGTAACTGCTTGTAAATAGAGTTCTTTACATTTCTGAATTAGAGAGTGTTCTTCAGGATAGCAGGTGAACTGAACTGGATGGTGAGAGATGTCATTCCCCTGTGCACATGCCAGTTCTGGCTGTGTCTCAGTTCCTGACTAAATCTTAGTGAACAGATCCACGTTACATGACTGCGTTGTCTGGCTGGTGGTTAGGGAAAGATTTTGTTTAAGGTGCTGATCCTAGAACTGGGCAACAGAAAAGTAATCCAGGATGTAATAATGGATCACATGAAATATGTGCATGTGTATCAGCTGAGCTATAGTAATCACTAGTGCACACTTCTACATATACATATATATATATGCATTTTCCACAGCAGATGCAAGATAAAGCACCATGACTTTAATTGTAATTCTAAGACTAAACCAAGGAAAATTAATTCAGTCCTGCCATAGGTTGAGAATGCACAAAGATGCTGTTACTGCAGCCTAGGCAATGTATAATTTCTTAATCTGTGGTATTATGAAAACGTGCCAGAGCCCAGAACTGTTATCTAAATCATCAGTGACAAAGTGTGGAACATTGCGAACTCCTTCTGTCATTCTTTCTCCGTATATATACGAGGAACGTATAAATAACTAAGGATTATTTTAAAGCATCTGTAAAATATGTATATGTGTCTATATTAGCATCACAGAATGAAACTCTTCCATCTGCTAAGCTACTAATGAAAAACAGGCAGATGATAAAACACCTTCGGGTTGTCATGCCTTTCTGCTGGGATAGTTATGCTGAAAACAGCGCACCACTGATACTTCGGTGTTGAGAAACTTTTTCTAGAAGTGTTCAAAGACAGTTCCCAGACACTAATATGCAAAATGTCCTTATTTTCTGCAGCTCAACAAAATAAAAAAATAAAATGTTACTTTCCCATCAGTCTCTGAAATCTCCTTTTAATATCAACCAGGGAGGTGGTAAATGTATATTCTGCTTGTTGCACTGTGTGTAATGCGCAAGTGTTATACCATCTCTACCTGTTAGCCTATTACTTGGTGACACAATGCAGTCTTTGGCTGCTTTGAATTCTGCAAAGCTTATTAAGGATACCATAAAATCAGTGGGCTTTTGTGTTATTCCTCAGAGCTGTGGCAGTGTGTAATGTCGCTGTGCTCTAGGTAGGACTATGCAGCGGAGTGCACACATACAGAAGTTGTTGAACTGGTGCTACTGCATAAATGCTATCGAACTTGACCTTACATCTTATTTCAGCAGGGTGTTGCCATTAATACAGCAAATGCTAGATACCAAATAATTACTTAGATCCAGAATTTATGTAATGAAGTTAACAGCTAGATAAATCTTATCTAAAAATAGCCAATTAGACTAGTGAATATTGCCTTATTAAAAAAACCCAAACCAAACTAATCCCACAAAACCTACACCCCTGAAATCAGAATGAAGTAGTGTTGACTCAATACAGAAGCAGCCATCAGATTGTGTAGCTAACACCATGTGTTTAACAAGCCACGAGGCTTCCTCTGTTTCTTCCTCTGCAATAAGCCCAAAATGCATCTTGGAGTAAAGCAGTTCCTTATATTCCACCCCATAGCCTCTCCAAAGCATTACTGGAGTTACACTAAGCCTGGATCTGCAACCATTGGAAAGGAATTAGTGCTAACATCTGGACGTAAGCTGCCAAATAATTTTTTTTAAAAAAATATAAAATTGCAATATTTTTTGAAGTAAGGTTTGATAAGGGCAACTAATACTTTAAAGAATCACTTGTACAGCTCTAGTTTTCCCAGACTACCTGAATTCTGTACAAGTTTTCCACATGGCATTTTTTTTTTCCCCCCAAGGAACAGACTTGCAAGGACTGCAGAACTGTAAACGAAATGAGAACAGCTAAAAGATCATTTTGTGCTAAAGATAACCAGTTTCAGTCTTCCTTCTGTGGCTGAACACTTTCGTCCTCCTCTTCATACTCTCATCTCTGGAGTAGAAAGTAACAGGATGAAGACCTCTTCATCCTTTGCAATGTGCTCAGGAAAAGCCCTGTGTTTTGATGATGGCCTAGGTTTAAACATGAATTCTGACAGAAGGAGTGACCGAAGACAGTAGGAACAATTTTGATTAAAAAAATTTACAAGGTACACCTGAGAAGGAACTGTTATTTCCCTGTAGTGGAGCTGTTGTGATTCATCTAGACCTTGCCTATTCTAGCTTCTGCAAACTCTCAGTATTGCACGATGAATTTTTGAAATTCTAACTTTCATCATCATGAACAGTGACACTGCTATTTAATCAGCTTTTTGAATTATGACAAACATAGGCCATATAGTTTAAAAAGCTGAAACAGAAGGTGTGAAGAAAGTTTTTAAAGTAAGTGGGCTGCTGAATCAGTCTCACTCCCCTCTGATAGGCAGAAATGTTTCCAAGATCGAGATGTATTCTTTTTTGCAGAAAAAAACCCCAACCAACTGACCACAGTGAGTCAGTTCATCCCTGGAATAAATTGATTGACTAAGGCTGGGTTGCAGGAGGAACAACTTTGGGTCATGCTGTCTGCCTTGTTTAATGTATATAAAAACCCAAGCTAAACAGGGCCAACATAAAAGCAACCTAGACCCTCAGTATTAAAATTATCTGCAGAGACTGATTGTGTAATGTAGGGTTTATTGAATCCTTGCTGCTTTCCAGCAAAGCTCACTGCTTGAGATGCATGTACAATATCCTGGTGTAATTTAAACAAAAATATTGCCTACCCCTAAAAGGTCCATTAGGTGGTCTGCACTGAATAGGTAGCCATTTGCCATGTTCTGGATACGGGCTACTTAAAACAAGAAAGACTGTTGCCATGGGTTACCAAAAGGTTTTGTGCATCAATGGTGAAATGATGAAATTGTACAAATTCGTGTTTCTTAGGGTTGAACATTACAAAACACACATAACAGCTTTCACTAGAGAGTTAAAGTGCAAAAGTCCTGCAGCACAAAGCATTTTCAGGTTATAAAAGGATTGTGAAATAAAAATAAATAAGGTCAGCTAAAATGAGCACTTTGTTCCTGAGTTACGATTTGCACATTTCTTATTACAGTGCAGAAACCCATCCCACACATGTGACCTGTAAAGTCTGCAGGCTGGGACAGCTGCGGAAGGTAAGACAAGGATGTCAGCGCCTGCCTTTCTGGGAGAAATAGGGTTCATGGACCTGAAGGGCCACTCCGCTGAGTACTCTGAGGTTCCACCGAAACGTGGATGTGGTCATCACCTCACAGGGGCTCACTTACATGTGGTCTCCTAAAGTTTTTTATACTGAACAGCTGTCACCCAGTCTACAACAGTTCATCCATATTCAGCAAGACATTGCCTTGACAGCTTAACCCGTGCTTCTGTGCTTTGTTGAACATGGTTGGACTTGAGCGTTTTCCTTAATGCTTCACTGAATAGACAGCTCTTGTTGAAAGCTGATTGCTTTGTTGGATTGGAGTACGAAAAGCGAGAGTTGAAGGCTTTAAGATTACCAATATCAAGGCATGAAGTCTAATTCTGTGGTCATGAGAGGGTTTCTCAGCCATACTACAGCAATTACACTTCTGAGTTTTAATTCTGATGGAGGTGCATTTTAAAATTATATGATTCTCAATCCAACACATCAAAACACGTGTTGTTCTTATCTTTCAGTCTAATGCACTAGACGTAAAAATTCACTTTTACATTTTACCTTGCTTTTGTTCATCAATGAATTTTCCTAGAAATGTGTTAATGATCTGAAAATTAATTTCTAAAAATTAGTAACAGATTGCAGATTTCCTGGAGGCTGCATAACAACCCTATTGCTTTACGCAGAGATAGTTCTGCAGAGCTTTCACAAAGACACTACAAACTTATTTCCCAAACATCCTCTGCATTTACTCTAAATGGTTTTTGAAAATCAGAGCCTTCATTAAGGCTCACTGCTTTTCACAGTAGTCCACTCACATAAGAAACAACTGGGGGGTGGGAGGGAATGGAGGGATTGTAGTTGGAATTTATATAATGTCAAATTAATGTATTTAACATTATCATATCATGTCATGAATCTGTGCAATCACTGGGACAATAGCAGCTTACCCTATAGCCTTCTTGTAGATTTGTAACTTGCAATGCCAGGGAAATAGCCTTTCTAACAGGCTGGCGGCAGAGAAGGTTAATGGGATCCCAGCCTGTGTTAGGAGGAGCACTGCCATCAGGTGGAGGAGGTGATCCTTCCCTCCTACTCAACACTGGTGAGGCCACACCTGGGGTCCTGTGTCCAGTGCTGGGCTCCCCAGAACGAGAGAGATATGTAGATATACTAGAGAGAGTCCAACAAAGGTAGTGTCGCTAAGGTAGTTAGTTAATGGACTGGACCGTATATCCTGCAAGGAAAGCCTGGGAGAGCTGGGACTGTTTAGTTTAGTGAAGGTGTCTCAGGGGGAAGCTTATTAATATATATAAATACCTGAAGGCAGGGTGCAGAAAGGATGGAGCCAGGCTCTTCTCAGTGGTGCTCAGTGACAGGACCAGAGGCAGTGGGCACAGTCTGAAACACTGGAGGTTCCCTCTGAACCTCAAGGAACACTTCTTCACTACAAGGGTGACTGAGCACTGGCACAGGTTGCCCAGGGAGGCTGGGGAGTCTCCATTTTCAGAGATATCAAAAGCCATGTGGTCATGGCCCTGGGCAACCAACTCTAGGTGTCCCTGCTTGAGCAGGGGGGTTAGGCAACATGACCTCCAGCAATCCCAACTTCAACCATTCTGTGATAACAAGCTTTTGAACAGAGTAGTGTAGTGAGTAGTAAATTTTCAAGGATGCTGTGGGTCAGGGGAGTGTTCACTACCAGAATTGCAGCATGCCAGATATGACACATTTTTAAAGATTGGATTTTTAGAAAATCATTTCTCCTGTAGCAGCACTCTGGTGCTACACTAGCCTTTTCCTTCCTTTGACATGTGACTTGTTACTGTATTAAAAGAGGAAACTATTTTTGTTTCAAATTATCAAACTAGTATCTCCTAAAAGCTTTAGAAAGATCCTGTATATATCAAGATGTATGAAAAAGATGTATGAATAGAAAAGAGCTGGTTAGGTTTAGGGGAAAAAACATCTTGCATGATGAAAGTTCTTACATACTGTAGCTAAGTAGAGGCATTGTACTTAGTTCACTAAGCTATCTTTGAAACACATTAAAATGTCTTTTCTGAAAATTATCCAAAAGGGATAAAAAACCATGGGAAAAGGGACATATGTCTGTTTATCAAAAAGACTTTCATAGTCAAAGGGTACTAAAATATTTAGGCTGTATAAGTAATTGCAACCATTGCTTAGTGAAAGGAAACATCATTACAGTTTTGATGCTGCTGTGGCTATACAATGAAGTTGATAAAATGTTAAACGTATGGTATAAATATTTACTTAGTCTTTTAAAAGTCACTTTATTATTTAATAAGATTCAACCGTAAGCATGGATTACAGATTTTCATCATAATTCAAACTATATTTAAAGATTATTACTATTATTATTATTATTTCATCTATTTAGGTAGACTGTGAATTCAGATCTCCAGCTCTATGAATCTAAATAAGTTTTAGGGACTTTGAAAGTATTGCAGGCCAGGCAGAAGCTGCTGCACTAAGTCTAAGGTTTTGTCACTGCAAAATTTAAAAAAACACAAATGTCTTTTGTGGCATGTTTTGTACAATGATGAACAAGCTAGAAGTTAAGGATAATAACCCCCTTTTTTTTCTCTTACTAATGCAAATTCCTTGGTTGATCTCAAATAGAGGAATTAAAGGTTTTCATTAAGTCTCAACAGTCAAATTGCAATTGGGCATTTCAAACATACTGATTTAGGGCTTTTGTGTTGATGGGCCCCCTTGTGATTCAATTTTAAATATTTTGTAATAGTTTGGATGGCAAGCTGCAAATCAGAATGAAAACGAAGAGCAGTGCATGTGAACTATCTGCCTAAGAAAAACATAATTATTTCTGAACTTTTAGTGAAACAAGAATTAACAAGATTAACAAGAAGCATACTTATAGCCAGTGAATACCTGTGAATACCAGGTTGCAGAACTGCTATGAGCCAGCAGCCCTGAGCACTGCACTGCTGACAGGCCCCCTCCTACCTCCTTGTGCTGCTGGGAGAAGGATGGAGGAAGAAGGACACATGGCTTCCATCAGAAGAAGGATCGGAGGGACACAGACATGACATACTCGTTGTCATCACCAAAGCATTCTATCTGGTGCAAAACTAATGTTTCACTATTTGGTTGGCCTTAGATACAAGCCAAGACTTTGTGTCCCTTTATTTTGGTGTGATAAGCTAACAATATTGAACTGCTCATCAAATTAGTATTTCATTCTTTTGTTTCCAGAACAGGCAATAAGACCACAGGATTCCTAGGGAGATGTAGAATCCATATTATATTTGCATATGATGAGGAATAATCAAGTTACATTAACATAAGCATTACTTAAAAGTAATTTTTTAAAATTATTATTTTGCAAGTCCATAACTGCCAAATTCTAGCTCCATACTTAAAACACCTTCCCAGCCCTCTACTTTAGATATTGATGTTAAAGAAAACTTCTGTATAATTTCAAAGATGGACTCTAGTGATGCACCATCTGTAATGCACTTAAATAGTTGTGATCGGAGTGATGGCAGCCATACCTGTGGGACTTTCAGACATGAGTTTACAAGAATCAGCTGTTATATGATGACGATTTTATTTTCTGGCTAAGCTGATCAGTGAAAACACAGGCACTGAGGGAATAAGAGTGTTCTGGAGCTGCTTGGCTGTAACAATCAGTAAAGAGCAGAAATGGCTGCACACTGAGATGGCCAGGAAAATAGTAATTTTGCACTGGAGACACACAGGGTACAATTGGGATGCTGGCTGCAACCCAAAAAAAAAAAAAAAAAAAAAAAAAAAGTAGCAGAAAAAGAGGGGTTTGCACGGGTAGTAGTGTATAGTCGAAACAATCGCCCTTTGAACAATTTAAACTCTGAGTGTAAATGAAATTAAAAGTGTTGACAACATTCCCACAAAGATATTTTGTGCATTATTTGCTTATATGTATTATATAGCTGCTCAGGACTCTGTTCCAATGGTCTGAAGAAACCTCTCTATATTTTGTATTTCTTCGTATTTACTTTTGAATGTCGTAGTTCCCGCTTGTAAAGTGAGCCTTTAGTCTTGCCAGGCTTGAGTTGTGCTGTTGATACTATAAAGGTAAGGAGTGAGAAACAAAGATTGAATTCCTGGGAGATTTTCTATTAAGTATACCAGTTTGTGTAAATAGTCATCAATTGATATGCAGATGTGTTTGGCTGATTCTTTTGAAAAAAATTAGATAGCCACAATGTCCCATGATTTGTAATGGCTGTGAACTACCACCCTTTGAGATCTTAGCTGCTAATGGAGTAATAAGGCTAATTGCTGCTTTCGATGCAGGTGGGAGATTATTGTAACAACTTTGTGATTTCCCTGTTTTTCTAATAAGACTATACTCTTATACTACTCTCAAAAAAAGTTGACTCCAATTTACTAAAGGCTTTGGCAACACACCCTGAAAGCTATGAACAAATCAATGTGTAGAATATTAACCTGTCACAATGCAGAAATGTGTTTTCTTGCACTGTCTTCTAAAGAGAGTTTTTATCAGGAGTCTCTCTCCATCTGTGAACTATAAGTCAAATTCAACTGAAAAATGGCACACTCGGAGGTGTGAAAATTTCCTGTGAAATGCAGAAAAAAGGGCCAACTGGTAGCCATTAGGATGTCAGAATTCAGAGAGAACTATTGTCCCTTTATGAGAGAGCAAGGCAACTCTGCGGAGATAAATCTGTGCTGGGAACACTGGCAAATCTGGTGGGTGGCAGAGAGTGTTCATAGGAAAAAGAAAATATTTTGAGCTCCAGTAGCTTTGATAGAAGCAGCTGTGCTCTGATAAAGCATGTCTTCCCACAGAGTAGATAAAATGTTTGATAAGGAATGTTGAGGATGTTGTATGACAGATGCTGGACTTAGAGGTGGTTTGGCACAGCTTCCATCAAAAAATCCTTAGTTTGTTTGCCTCAACCATGCTGCTTTGTTCCTCCCTCCAGCATGAGAAATAATTATGTCCCTTGTGATAAACAAGGAAAGAAAGGAGTTGAGGCAGAAGGAGGAAGCATACTTCTTCAATACTTCTTATGCTTGCCACTGAAAATCCAAGGAACAAAAAAGTAAACAAACCAGTGAGATTAAGTTTCATAGTGCTCTAAAAAGCAAGGGAAAAGTACAGTAAAGAGACTCTTTAATTGTACCCCACTTCTCCCAAAGCACATGCATGTTTGATGGTGACTGATACTGAATAGATCCAAGAAACTTCTTTCACCTCCAGAGGTTCTGAGTTGGTGAATAAGCAACAGGGTGCATGCTTGTTGGCAAGATCTTTTGCTCTACATTGCCCAAATCTCAAGTGGCAAGTTTTGTGTTAATATTTGTTTATGTTACCGAACACATCTGAAAATCATCATTTCCCTTGAAGGACAATGCAGCAATTAACAAACTCAGACTTTCTCAGTCATCTGCTGCATGACACCGGTAAATGTAGCTACTGTCTACGTTGTTACAGAAATCATGTAATTAGTGAACAGCAATGATTAATTTGCTTTTTGGGCTGTATGCACTTACATCAGTCAGCAGCTAGAGTTTTCATAGGAATGGTGAAAAAGATGTCAGTATTGCTAGAAAAATATTAAGGAGAGTGTAGATGACAGATGTCCCAGAGCTTAGTGTTCCCTTACATTTTAGAGCAGTTTTGGCAGAATGCTAGACCTCAAAGCATCTTGTTAAGGACTTTCCAGCTATGCTCTTGTGGAAAACTTACATATTCCTGTTGAAGACCAGATCTAAATGAGAGGCCTATGAATTAGTTCTGGAAAAAGCTTTGATCAAAAGTGGTAAATGAAGATATGACCTATATTTTCCATATGTAGCTATATGGTGAAGTTACCAAATGTCCTAGCATACCCACCACTCGGCACCTTTAAGGGACACACTGACAAGGTGGGCAAACTTCATGATCTATGGAAATGCTACTTCAACCCATCAGCTCTTTTGAATGTGAATTTAGCAATAAACACATGTTCAAATGACCCTTGTTTGTCTTAAGCTTGTATGGTACTTGTGAAGCTATATTAAACATATAGAGTTGTGCTTCATAAAGTGCTGTAAAACAAGCCATTTATTTTATTGGTCCTTATTTCAATAATACTTATGCACATGCCTAGTAAGAAAGTAAATCCATAGCTACAAAAGACAGTAGAAGTTCTTAGTTTCAGTAATTTAATTTTATTATTTCAGGATTTAAGCACAAATTCTTATATCTATCAGCAATAATTAAACTATCAGTATAATAAATGGTTACTATTTAGCCTTACGAGTACCTAATAGTCTCACCTGCTTAAGAGTTGTGAAAATTATCACTTCCAGTTGAAAATACAGTCATACCACAGTGATGCTAATAAGGATCTTTCCACCTCAGTGGGATGAATTGCAACTCTTTATTTGCCTTTGAGCACCTAATAAAGTGTGATCTAAGTTTTTTTGCTCTTAGCCTTGTCCACTCACTTTGATAAATATGGAGCAGCTATATCATTCTTCTACTTTGATCTCTGATACCTACTTTACAGTGGTGAAACCAAATTCTTGCAACAAGCTTCAGAGGAGTTACAAATAATTCTTTTGATAATTTTGAGGAAATAACTGATGAAGTGGGCAAAGGATCTTTTCCCTTGTAGCTGGAAGTGATGGCAACAACTTATCCCATAAAATTATGTCCAGCATATAACATCCAGCCTGGTTAGCTGAGTTACAAGAGAAATATGTTAGAAATAGCACACAAAAATCTGTGAAGTTTGTAACTATTCTGTCAAGGCAACAGAAAATCTTTTGAAATCTAAGGTGACAGAAGTTTGGTACAATGAAGATTTACATTCGTAGAGGATTCTTAGGGAAAATGGACAACCGGAATGGATCAATATAACTTGTCAGGGTAAGCCAGACCAAGCAGATGATGTTTTGACTTTTCCAGTGATTCTTTGAATTAACAAGTCATTTACTTTACTTTTGCTGTTATTTTAGGTAATGGGTGAGAAAGTCATGTACAATGCAACATAACTGTCACAGATCAGTTGCACCATCTACTTTTTCTATAGCAAATGAAAATCCATTTAAAAATATATGGACAAAAGGAAACAGCCAAACAGTAGGACTGGATTTCTGTTGAAACACTATAGCATATGGTTAATATAAAAGATCTCACATTTGCATTAGATATAGAGTGAGCATCCCCTTTGGATGGAAATACAAAAATATCTTGCTGAAAGGTACATTTCAGGAACTACCAGTGCTTTAATATAAGTGGTTTTCTACTTCATATAATGGAAAAATGTTATACCTTGTAGTTGAAATGGCTATGATATATACATATATGAGAAGACCACCCTCTACGTTCCACAGAATGACAAAATAGTCAAGGGTGGAAAGGAACCCTGGAGACCATCTAGTCCAGCCCCCTGCTAAAGCAGGTTCTCCTAGAGCTGATTGCACAGACTTGTGTCCAGGCAGGTTTTGAATGTCCCCAGAGGAGACCCCACAGCCTCTCTGGGCAGCCTGTGCCAGGGCTCTGGCACCCTCAAGGTAAAGATGTTTTTCCTCATACCCAGATGGAACTTCCTGCATTGCAGTTTGTCCCCGTTGTCCCTTGTCCTGTCACTGGGCACCACTGAGAAGAGCCTGGCATCTTGACACCCACTCTTAAGATATTTATAAGGTTCTGAGTGGGGATCTATAAGGTTCTATACAAAAGACAGTTCCTTAAAATAAAGGAGAACTGTCATCCTAATTGTATCAGTACTATGGTAGTCTTCACCTAACATGCATATGGAACTATGATCCTCAGAATTTATATGTGACAACAGCTAAAGAATTCCAGTAGTTAGTAAAATCAGATTCTTAATTTTAGTGTCAGTTGTGAGGATTTAACATTTTACAGCTTTGGACATGAAATAAGACATCTTAATTATCTCAGCCATTTCACACATAAAGTGATTTACATGCCATCTCCTACCCATCAACCTGGAGTTTCCTTGCACTTAATTAAATTTCCAGAAACATAACACATTATATTTGCTGTACTCTATTACCTTCATAAACAGAGTTCTTCTGTATATATATCATATCCCATTTTATACATATAAATGTTGTAAATGAAGAGATTTGTGTGTCTCCATGTAATTTTAGAGAATATCACTATCATAATCACTTTATTTTTTTTTGAGGGGGGTGTATTTTTTTAACAGGACTTGTAATTATACAAGCAGTTTCTGTGTTAATTAAAAAAAAAATAGGATTTTGGGGGGATGGGGGGTTAAGAGAAAACCAAATATTTTGAGAAAAGCTGTTGTAATGACTCAGGGAGTGAGAAGGTGAGGGATCTTGGGCTGGAAAGTCCAGGCCCCAGTAGAACAGGAAAACTGAACTAAATTTCCCAGAAAATGTTATAGCAGCATTTCTAAAGACACAAAACCCTATTCTACCTCCAATGAAAAATAAAGCATTTTCCACAGAAAGCAAACCCTATTTTTACATACAACCCTTTATCCTCAAAATATTAAAATAGACACACATATCTACTCTCCAGGATCAACATGGAAAAACGCTTCTGAAAGAGCTAAGTGCCATAGCACAATGGGAAACTCTGCAGCTGCTACTGCAGGGTTATGGAATTGATTGGCCTTGAGTAGCTTCCTCTATTTTCATTTCTAGGAAATTTCAACAGGCACTAAGATGTTCAAAACATCCTTGAAGGCAATTTGGCACACAGTCCCACAGGGCTGGCTAATACAGCTGATTATATAGTTCTGCTGGGTATTTCAAATGTCCAGTCATGGGGAGAACTCAAAAGATCAGGCAGATTGTTCCCTTGGCTTCTTGGGAAAGAGAAGGTTAATGATTGTGAGATGCTGTTTGAAGATGAAGCTTTTACTTTTGTCTGTAGGCTCACAAATGCCAGCTGACATAGAAATTCAGAAAATAAAAGCTAGGATTTTTTATCTTAGGGTCATAACAATAAAGGTATTATCCCTCAGCAGAAGGTTCTCTTACAAAATAAATGTAGTATCTGGAACTTTGTTAAAAATAAGAATCAGCCTAAAAGGTGCTTTGGTTTTATTTCTATGAGCTAAACTAAGCTTGGTTATAACCAGACTGAAGGAAGATATTGTGCACAATACGTCATTTCCCTGAAACAAAACTCGGTTCCTGCCTGTAGAATGTGGCAGTTGTGTATTCTGCCTAAAGACCTAAATATGAATGGTTAGAACTACAAAAATTATGAGTGAGCTCCTCATCCCATTGATGTAATTCACTTTCCCTTTGTAAGAAATTACATACATTACAAATAATTATTGATAAAAAGACTGTAATCACCAGCTACATCTATGTGACTGGGAAAGCATGACCTGATGGTATCCCTTTCCTGAAACCACCTGACCGTGCAAAAACATAGTAAGAGCCATGGCAATTACATGATTCTGGTTCTGTGGCAAGTCAGTGAGCTTGACACAACAGAAGAGTTGTCATTACCAGGAAACCCCTTCAAAAATTAGCTTGTTTTCCTTCCAAACCCTACTCAAGACTATCTGTTCAGGTGATATTTTATACTGAGATTAAAAAATTATTCATAATGTGAAAAAAAGAGAAATAAAAATATTATATACCATACCCACTCACCGTTACATTCCTCTTGTTCAAAAATTTCTGACATAGAAAGTTATATAAAGAAATTGGATAATGTTGCCATCTGAAAACTATGATCAGGAAATTCCTGTTGGAAAAGAATAGGGAATCTTCAAGCTACAGTTACTTGATAATTGTTACAAGTTTTAAGCTAGTGGCCAATGAGGGATTCTGATGTTTACCATGCTCTTACTGTATCTGTTTCCTCAGATTATTTGATGTAAAATAAAATAGTGATGGAGTGTGATTCTATGCCTCTCTTTAATTTAGGGAAGCAAGGAGACATTGAAGACAGGACTGGCCCTTGGCTGCCTGGTCTACTAGCTCTGACCTCTGCCTGTGAAGATAGTGTCCTGACATCAGCTGAGTTGTCAAAGAGATAATCTTCAGGACATTCTTCTTGTTTATGGCTTTAAAATAGGAAATCTTTTTCTAGATTTTTCTGTTGCATATGGAAAAATTGAAGAAAAAAAAAAAGATTTTGTACTGATCTGATTTATTAAACACTAAATTTATTATAATCCAGAAATTTGCATTGCAGTTACAGATGGATACCTGTGGAGAATCAAAACTGTCTGCAAAGTACTTGCTATATCATTAGGTGACCACCAGCAGTTTGGGAAATACATTGCTGCCCATTTTAACATATTTTGATAGTAAATTCTGATCTTAAACTTCAAAAAAACTACTGAAGGAGGCAAGGAAATCCAAAGTTCTCATGAACTCTGAATTTTGCTTTTGTAACAAGTGGTGTGGGAATGGAAGTCTACCTATGGGCAAACTGGCATCTTCCAGGCCAGGGTCCCCTCTAGCATATTTGAAGAGCTGAGGTCTTTGATGTGCTGTACAAAACACATGCACTAAGTAGGGTTTCCCTCAAGCAAGTTATGCAGCTTTTAGGATTTAGTAAAACGTCCCTTACACAGGAATAAAACTGCTTAGACCCACGCTGTGGCCACCAAGGGAACTTATCAAACACCATAGAAAGAAAGAAGGAAAGAAAGCTTATGGATAGTACATGCCTTGTTGTTGTGTTTCGGTTGTTTTTTGTTTTTTTTTTTTTTTTTTCTATACTTCCATTTAAAGGAAAAAAAAGGTCTTTTAGTTTATCAGGCTAGAAAGGTCTGAATCATGTCAGTGATCAACTATATAGGTAGCACGTGGTCATTTGATAATTAATATGAAGTGCTTTGTTTCATGTCTTTACATTTTTTTAATATCTTTTGAGGTATTTGGAATTGCTTCTAAGGTGACTGCTTCTAAGGATGCTGCTGTAGTCACTGCTGTTGGGGGTCAGACTTTGTTGATAGCCATCTCTGAAAGAAGCAGCATCACCTCTCATTCCTCCCTGTACTGAGTTTATGTGGCAAAGTTGTGGTAACCAGAGGGCTGCAGGGGTGGCTTCTGTGAGTAGACACCAGAAACTGCCTCCGTGTCCGATGGAGCCATTTCCAGCTAGCTCCAAGACAGACCTGCCACTGGTCAAGGCTGAGCTGATCAGTGACACTGGTGACCCCTCTGTGATAACATATTTAAGAAGGGGTAAAAAATGGTGCACAACAGTAACTTGTAAAGAGGAGTGAGAAAGTGTGAAAACAACAACACTGCAGCCCCCCAGGTCGGTGCAGGAGGAGGCAGGGGGGCTCCAGGCACCAGAGCAGAGGTTCCCCGGCAGCCCCTGGTGAAGCCCACGGTGAGGCAGCTGTGCCCTCAGCCAGGGAGGTTCATGGTGGGGCAGATCCCCACCTGCACCCCACAGAGGACCCCACACCAGAGCAGGAGGATGCCCTAAAGGAGGCTGGAGCCTGTGGAGACCCCATGCTGGAACAGGCTCTTGGCAGGACCTGTGGCACCATGAAGGACCCAGGCTGGAGAAGACTGTTCCGGAAGGACTGCACCCCATCAAAAGGACCCATGATGGAGCAGTTCATGGAGAACTGCAGCCTGTGGGAAGGATCCACATTGCAGAAGTTCATGAAGGACTGTCTCCTGTAGGAAAGACCCCACTCTGACGTAAGGGAACAGCACGAGGAGGAAGGAGCGGCAGAGCCAATGTGTGATGAACTGACCACAACCCCAATTCCTCACCCCCTGCACCACTCGGAGGGAGGAGGTAGAAGAGATGGGAATGAAATTGAGTCCAAGAAGGGATGTCTGATGGTTTTGGCTGGGATAATTATTTTTCTTCATAGTAGTTTGTATGGGGCTACATTTATTATTTGTGTTGAAAACAGTGTTGACAACAGACTGATGTTTTAGCTATCGCTGAGCAGTGCTTACACAGCATCATGGCCCCCTCTGCTCCTCACCCCACCCCACCAGTGAGGAGGCTGGAGGGGGAGGGGCACAAGGAGCTGGGAGAGGGCACAGCTGGGACAGCTGATCCCAACCAACCAAAGGAATCTTCTATACCGTGTGATGCTGTGCTCAGCAACAAAAGTTGGGGGAAGAAGAAGGAAGGGGAGATGTTCAGAGTGATGGCGTTTGTCTTCCCAAGTCACCGTTACGCATGAAGGAGCCCGGCTGTCCTGGGGATGGCTGAGCACCTGCCTGCCCATGGGAAGCGGTGAATGAATTCCTTGTTTTGCTTTTCTTGTGCACAGCTTTTGTCTTACCTGTTAAACCGTCTTGATCTCAACCCATGAATTTTCTCACTTTTACCCTTCTGTTTTTCTCCCGCATCCCACCAAAGAGTGAGTGATTGAGCGGCTGCATGGGGCTGAGCTGCTGGCTGAGGTTAAACTACAACAGCAGGGGTGCTGGAAGGTGATTTTAGATTTGTCCGTATTTCTCATTAGCCTATTCTGTTTAATTGACAATAAATTAAATTAATTTCCCCAATTCAAATCTGTTTTACACATGACAGTAATTGGTAATTGATCTTCCTGTCCTTATCCTGACGCACAAGCAGCTTTTTCTCGTATTTTTCTCCCCCTGTCCTGTTGAGAATGGGGAGTGATTCCAGGTTTTTTTCCCCATTGTACAAGATCAGCTCATAAGAGAATTGGGTTCACTGTTTTTTTAATTTTAAAATTCAGGTTATCATTTATGTGTTATCTTCACTCCACAGCCCAATATTTCTGTTAAAATATTCTTCCTTGAACTTTATAAAACAATGATTCAGACATCTAGGTTAATATAACTAGAGCAGACAGAAAATAAAAAATGCAAAGTAAAAAAGTGATAGATATTTTCTAGGTAGGTTTAGACTAGGAGAATAGAAACTTAAATGAAAAGTCCATGTTAAGGTGACATCAGGGAAAGTGTCTCCTCTTTTGGCAGGTGAAACTGTTATCAACCCCCTTTATTGATAGTATCAGGATTGCTTTAGTTCCAGACTTTAGTGTTATCAGATAATTTCACTGCCTTCACTACATTCCCCAGGCTGTATTAAGGTTGACTTTTTGTACCTTTCATCTCTCCAACTCACATTTCATCATAACTCTCTTTGCTATCTAAACGGAAGAGAAAGAAATTTTGAAGAAGTACTGCTTGGTGCTGAAATAATGAAAAACCTGAAATTTTCTTGTAGCCCTGTTGATTAGATACAGTAAGAATTCAGTTTGCTACATGGCAAACAAGAAAAAAGTAACCTACAACTAGACAAAACTAACATTTTTGCTTCTCAAAGTGAGATCTTACTGAAGAATGTATCTATAGAGTTGATTTTCTGAAACCCTACTAAGATGCTTAATCTGTGAAATAAATTTGGGAAAGTTGTGGCATTTCTTTTCTTTACTTCAGACTGCTCTGAAGCATAAGTCAAACTGTCCACTAGAAAATGCACACTTTGCATAAAAAATCCATTCCTGGATGCACAGTTGTTCTTGAAGTGATCTTGGGTCTCTGGCTAAATAGAAGACAATACCTTTTATTAATAGTCAGAATGAAGTTTTATAGCTGTGTGAATGTTACATTTTTATGTAAAATTTTAAGTAATGGGATAAATTTTCAAAGAAATAAGATATTACAGTGCAGATAAAACAGAAATGACCTGGTTCCTAACAAGATTTAAAAAAAGATTGTAAATGACGATTTCTTGAGACAATGTTAGAAGTTTGCAGTAGACAGTGAGTGTTACATTTGCTTATAAATACAGCATAATTAGAGTAATAGTGCTAGAAATTGTATTGTTATGAAAGACACTAACTTCTTACAGATAGAATATGCAATACCATTGTTGATACTGGTGGGGCTTGTAAAAGCTTCTAGATTTCTCTACCAATCAAACAAGAAAGGGTTCAAGCTTTGTTCTCACCAATAGCAGAGATATAAGAGAAAAACCTCAATAAAAAAAAATCCTGGAACAGAAGGTAACAGGGATTTCACTGTTGCTAAATAAAAAGCTAAACAAACAAAAAAAAAATTAGCAACTATCGGTTTAAAAAAGTTAGAATATGAGAAGCTCAGGGAAACTATTAGGGAAGCCAAAAGGACAGAATATCTCCTGGAATTAAATTTTGAAGAATTTTTAAATGAAACTAATTGGTGTTGTCCTTGAGGAGGAGGAAACGCTTATACAGAACACTTTTCAGGCCAGAGTAATTCGATAGTCATCTCTGCGTGGTAGTAGAAGTTAGCAGACAATCTCTTGCTACTAGGAGTAGGTAGAGAATCTATCATGTAGATAAGGGAAAGAACAGAACAGCAGAGAGTACAACACTCTGGATATATAAAAGCTTAGAGAAATGACATGAGAAATGTCACATTATAGAGAAGTTAGAAGGCAGTACATAAATACAGAAAAAGATAATCCAAGTAGGGCCCCCAAGTAAATATTTTTGTTAGTATTAAATAAAGAATAAAACCAGGTACAAGGCAAACTATTGGAAATGAATGCACAGAAAAGAATCTGACTATGTTTAAACCGGAGGTAAAATATATGGAATTTGGGACACTTTACTCAGGGAACCTGAGCACTATGGGGGTCTAGATTTTGGTACTGCAGTTTCAGTACAAAAACAATTTGCATGACTGGTGGAAAGACGGATTTGGGAAGTCTCTGGGTTACTAAATCTGTTTGACTTCAAAGTCAACTAGACTGAAATGGATCCAGAGCTGCTGGAGAATTTGTTTACTTCATGAATGCAATGTTTTTTCTTCTTCAAGTGAATATTTTTTATTTCTTTTGATATACAGGAATTCAGCTTGATTTCCTTTATACTGCCACAGAGAAAGAGGGAAGGGAAGGGAAGGGAAGGGAAAGGAAGGGAAGGGAAGGGAAGGGAAGGGAAGGGAAGGGAAGGGAAGGGAAGGGAAGGGAAGGGAAGGGAAGGGAAGGGAAGGGAAGGGAAGGGAAGGGAAGGGAAGGGAAGGGAAGGGAAGGGAAGGGAAGGGAAGGGAAGGGAAGGGAAGGGAAGGGAAGGGAAGGGAAGGGAAGGGAAGGGAAGGGAAGGGAAGGGAAGGGAAGGGAAGGGAAGGGAAGGGAAGGGAAGGGAAGGGAAGGGAAGGGAAGGGAAGGGAAGGGAAGGGAAGGGAAGGGAAGGGAAGGGAAGGGAAGGGAAGGGAAGGGAAGGGAAGGGAAGGGAAGGGAAGGGAAGGGAAGGGAAGGGAAGGGAAGGGAAGGGAAGGGAAGGGAAGGGAAGGGAAGGGAAGGGAAGGGAAGGGAAGGGAAGGGAAGGGAAGGGTAGGGAGAAGAAAAGAAACAGAATGACAAGGCAAGGTGAGATTTCTTTGTGTTGCATCAGGGTAGGTAAGAATTTTCTAATTTCTGTTTTGAATCCCTGAATATCTGTGTGGCTGTCCAGGGCAGCTGCTCAGTGTAGCTGAGATGAGCCTATTGTCACTATTAGTTTCACAGGTCAGGCTCAACACTCACACTACCGTGCAGTACACTGTCAGCTTTCCTAGTTTTTATGACAACCCATTTAAGAGCAAATGCCTATGAGACTGAGACAGTAGCTGTTTCTTCTCAGTGCAACACTCAGTACTTCAAGCTGTTTGTGCATGGATGGCTTTTTATCCCTTTCCCTACTTTTTTTTTTTTTTTTTTCTTTTGACTCTAGTGTACCTCTCATCAGGATTTCTGTTTAACGCCCTAGGAAAAGCTTATGCATTTATAAGGAGCAGATAATACATGCATGCACTTCAATGTTTGCTATCTTGGCTTCCCTTTAATGTAATTCATTATTCCACAAATATACGGTACATAGTGCTGCCAAGTTAATTTGTATAATAATAATGAGCTATTAATTAACATCCAAGAACACATGTTTCTTCCAACAATTTGTGGTAATAAAGTAATTAATGAAATGCAAAATTTCATTCTATGCAGGAAGTCTGACTGATATTTGGAACTTTGCAACCATATTCTCTGTCAGTAAGATAGATAAACTCTGACATTAATCTGCTAAAAAGGGAGAAAAAACAATATGTGTATAAAGACAGCCTTGTGGAATTGTTGTCTGATGTGGTTCGTCTCAGAACAGTTATATTACTTTTTAATTTTATATCAGAAAACTTATTCAAAAGACATTCCCAGCAATCAAAATGAGATTAACAGGTAATTCCCTACACATTGGAAAAATTTACATTTTTCTCTCATCTAAACAAACCCCTACCATTTTCTTACTCATGCTACTAGTATATCATGATCTTCAAGGTCTTTGAAATCCCAGAGACATAAATTGTCAGGGAAATACAATGCTTGATAGCTGTACACTTTGCTGCTTCTTTGGACCCTTTGGGAAAACTATGGGTCATGGTGGTAGTATGAATGTAAGGGTAGAAGTAGCACTTACTATCTCCTTTGGTCAACGTGATCTGAACCTCAACATTGGCAACACTTGCTTTTCTAGCAGTGACAGCCTGAAAGCAGAGGAGCTATGTGTCATTTAAAGCTAATATAATAACAAATTATACTCAAAATCTCTGCAGAGTCCATGAAGCTTGTACAAATCTTGGGTCTAATTTCACAGAGAATTTCACTAAGTTCAGTGGAGATAGGGACTAAATTTTCTGATGAAAAGATCCTCCTGAGCTTTGTTTGCACTTTGCAGAATGTTTAGCATATTATTTTAAAAACAAAATAAATTCTCATTCTAGGACTCAACAAAGTAGCAGAACAGAACTGCATGTATTTATTATACATTTGGCAGCTAATCCCTCTCAAATGAATCACAATATAGGACATGAGTTGTACTTAGAAAAAAAAATTATCAATCTCCACTGGTTATTATTAAAATAAATCAGTTTTAATCAGTCACAGAGGATTTTTTTCAGCAAGTGAAATTCTGAGAAAAAAATAAGAGAAACATTCATATGACGCTGATAACAATTTTTCCTTTTGTTAAGTAGATTCTCAGCACTATAGCACATTTGGGATACACAAAGTATTTACAAAGTTTTCCCTAAATGAACGCTTTAGTTGTGCTTTCAGGCTTATTATGAACAATCAGAATAGTTTCTCTAATTATTTTTAGCAGCTGTTATTTCTTTATAAGGGTATTTGTGTAAAATGTATGCCTTACAAAAGCTTGAGTGAAGTTACATAGAAAAGTATAGATTCAGATTCCTTTGCCACCCATTTGCTTAAGATTTTTTTTTTTTTTTTTTCAAAATCAAGGCTCGTATCTTTCTGAAAACTCAAAAAGCACATGATATGATTTCTCACCGGGTGTGATAAACAGCCCTAAACACAGAAAAAAGTGTTAATTCTAGTTTAAACACAAACTAGAGATGCAGCAAGCCACAGGTGTAACAAACACATAACTCTCTTTGTGAATCATTCATAACCTCAAAGAAAGCATGGATCATTTTCTTGCTGAGAAGTGTTCAACTATTTCTACTAAATACAGTTAGCTTCCATGGAAAAGAGAGGTAGGATGTCCAGCCCAGAACTCTTCCAAAGGATGATAAGAACATTATGTAATACATAACATATACAACAAGTACTTCCTCCATATCTTATAGGTAGAGAGTTCGTGAAGCCCTCTCCTGCACCCAATTTATCGGTACAGATGTTGCAGGAGATGGCTGTAGAGATAAACCAAGACATATGGAGAGGAAAGAGCAGAGACGATAGCAGTGACAACCAGCCGCCTCTGTGCATTTGTAGTGCTGGGAGGCTCTGGTGGTTCATCTCACTGATGTGAATAGCTTGACTATTTTATTTCACCAAAATACATCGTAGTGCTATCTATGTGTTAGGTTATGTAAAACATGTAACAAAACTTCAAAGCAGTTTTCAGTTGAGAGAAGGGAGATATGACAGGCAGCTGGAAAAACACAATAAATCAGTGTTGGAGAGTATGCCAGAGAGCAGCTCTGTGGGTGTTTCTCTAAAACCAGTTGCTGCACAACTTGAGCACACAAATATTGCTTGGAAAAATGACACTAAAAATGTGGTGACTGCTGAGGAGATTTGTGAAGGCAGACAAAACTTCCCACATCTGCCCTCAGCCCTTCAAAACAACAGAGTGAAAATCCTTGCTAATTCTCATCTTTTAACCATTAGTCTGATGTATTTTATCTGAAGACTATGTTTGAATGATGTTATGATGCTTGATATGTTAATCCTGCATTTATTTTTAATTTAACTAATGATGGTTGATTGTTATTAAAAAGAGAAATGTTAGTTTGTAGATGGTATTATCTGTTACCTTTTGTATTCAGGTCAGTGGTTTTCAATTTATTTATTTATTTATTTATTTATTCTATTTGTGACCTTCCTCTTCTTTCTGATTGAAATATCATGTATTGTGAACTGCTTTTCTAAGGCAACTTTGGTGGACCTGTTAGAAGTATACCGGCAACCTCCAAGAATGTCCAAGTTGCAGGCTGGATGCCTCTGGTCGCATTTTACTTCTTGTAATCAGTAACTGTGGAGGTATTTCCTTTCTAGAACAAACAAAACGAGAACAGCCATGCAGTTTTTTTAAAAACCCAAGGTTTTTAGAGAAAATGTATTATTTATGTACTGTCACTTGCAGAATTTCTTTCTGTGTTTCCAGAAACTGATGTTCTTAAACACATATTTGCTATTACCTTGTTTTGCAGGCAGATAACACCTGAAGCAAATAAGTACAGATTTCAGAATTTAGCTGTCTTGGTAGGTATTGATTTTTGAAGTCCTCGTGTTTGTTTGGGGAAATGCTGTTCCGTTCAATATTATAAAAATGTGACAGTTACCTGCTGTCAGCGATGCTACCTTTACCTCCTGTTTGTATATACCAATAATTACCTGCTTCTATGACCATGTTATCTATAAATGTGTACTGACAAGGCAACATCACAACTTAGTCTCAGACCAGCTTGATTTTTGAACATGAGTTTCTGTTCTTCCACTTGTAGTCATCTGATGGATTGCATCAAGTCTTGCACTAGTCTCAAGAAGCTGGATATAAAAATCTTAGCTAGTTTGTACAGTTTTTCTTTAGAGATGAGAACCAGGATAGCACTTTCAGAAAAAAAAAAAAAACAACAACACCACAAACAAAACCAAAAAAACCCAAAAAACCCAAAAAACCCACAGCTGTCTGGCTTGCTTAATTTTTTTGTTTATAAAGGAAGTATAGGATGGGTGATTTAGGTGTAGATATCAAATCTAGATTTAAAGGATCTTCTTCTGAGGTGATTTTCTGATCCAAAACCAGCAAGTTTAAGGGAAAAAAAAGTTTCTGAAAATTTGAAAAAACTGAAGTTGGGCATTAACTAAGATACGAATTGGTTTGCAAATAAACCATCATAAGCTCTCAGCTTTTGTGCCTGACTGAATCTGGAAAAGTTAAACCTTCTCTGGGGGGAAACTGCCTGCTCAAAGCTTCCAGTATTTGTAACAGCGTCTTTTGGTAGAAGATTTAATAGCCAGTTCTTTGAAAGAAGCTGCTTTTCTGGTCTTTAAAACAAACACTCTGAAAGATGACAAATTGCTAAACCTAGGTTTTACTAAAACGTGAAATGTTAAACTAGAACATAGCAACATAAATTCAGACAACAAGAAAGGTAAAAGTAGAGGCTCAGTGTCTTCCAGCATCGTACAATGTGCACACTTCTCAGGATTTCTGGGCCACCTCTTTGTTGCCAACAAGCTCATACTCCTCTCGGGTATCTCCCAGTCCCAAGTAGGCTGCAGGCCATCAGGCAGGGACAACCCTTTTCCAGAGAGAATTACTCTGATGAAATGTTGACATCTGCAACGAGGACATAAACATTTGCATAGCCACCACTGTCTGCTCTCTTTCTTGTCAGTGTGGTTCAATGGTGTTGAGGGTAGATTTTCTTCAAACTAAAATAGGTAGAAAGAGTACATTACTTAAGTTACCCCAAACACCCCAAACCTTGGGTGAGTTTAACTTTCCATGACTGTATTACGAACACCTGAAGCTAAGTGTGGTGGTTCTCCTTTGCAGTGTTTATCAAGCAGCTTCTCTTGAAGTTCCTCCTGAGGAGCAATTTGTGGTCTCCTGTTGCACAGGCACAATCTCCTCCTCACTCAGAGGGGCTACACCTGACCATCACCCTCCACAACAGGGGAGACATTCACCCTTCCTTTTTAGCAGTCAGCTATATTCATTTAGTCAACACTATATACTGAACTTGTATGTACATATGCATACATACTTGCACAGAATAATATTTTTTAAAAAAGCTTAAAAAGAGGCATAGACATAACAAAGTATTATGAATGTAGCCTTCGATTTTAGAGAAATTCCTTGTGAATGATATAGGGTATCTATACTAGTTTGTTTCAAAGACCTATTTTTCACGGATCTTACTTGCTATTGATTTGAGCTGATCTTGCCTCTCCCAAAATAGTTGTCTCACTCTAACTACAGTGCTGATGATTCTTAACAGTGATTTCAGCTCTGTGAAAAATGGAAGGACTGTATCTGTGCTATGAGCTGTGATGATTATCCTTTCCATTTTAAAAAATACTTTTTTTGTCATATTACAGGTACTTAAAACCCCTAAACACGGATAGAGGTAGTTGAGTGGTAAATAAATATGCTGAAAATAAGTTGCTAAGTCAATATTGCACTGATGACCATATACACACACAACATAGACGCAAAACTTCAGCCGGTTGTTTATACTGTGTGAAACAATTATTTTCCCTACAAGAACTAATACACACTACTTTTAAATTAGTTTCTTAGCAGCACAACTGAAAAGATAATGCAGATATGACCATATGATACTCTCTGTTGAAATCTTCTGTTTTTCCATTCTTTCCTAAGAACCTGAAGAATTCCCTGTATTTTCCTGGAATTACTCTTCTCCTCAAAAAATAGCTTTTATACCATTCTTTTCTACTTGTAGAAAATTCAGGGATATCTAACAAGTTGCTTCTCAGCATGTGATTATTTTACTTTTGTCCTTGTTTTTTCTGTTTGTTCCTGTCACTTCATCTTATTTTCTCGCTCTGCTGTTCCAAGAGAAGGCAGGGGATGGAATGAGCGCATGAAGGTAACTCCTCACATGAACCAGAGATATGCCGTAATTCAAAAAGGAAAACAGCTGAGAAAGAATAAATCTTGTTTTAATGTGCCTGAGCTTGTATTAAAAAATACAGATGTACTGTATGCATATGAATTTTTTGATTAAAATGTCTCTCACCAGTCTGTCTTTTTAATTAAATAAAACCTGCTTGGTATTAATCAAGGCATAAAGAATTTATGCCCCAAATCCAGATTAATTAAAAGCCCAGAAGCTTGAAGAACAGACTGTGTATAAATACTAAAATAAATCAATCTAAACATAATATTTATGGATTTGGGCTGTGTATTCCAAAAATATAAATAATTCCAGGAAGTGATTTATGGTAGATTCACTGTGGAAATACATTGCTTATTAGGATATATTAAAACATAAAGTTAAGCAAACAGTTTGATTTACAAATTTCCTTTTCTGAACACTTAGTTTTTAATTACAGCCCTATTGTAACACTTTCTGATGGTTAATTTCATATCAAATAATGAGAAATTTACTCTTTAGTCTGCCATATTAGTAAAAAAGAACAACTGGCGGAATAATGTGTTCTGTGGTCCTGTGGATTTAATAGAGCAATGGTAAAAAACAATATTTGTCTTTCCAGGAACAATGGAGCTAAAGTACCATCAATACTTTTGGTACTCTTAGTAATAAATAATTTGGGTTTGGAAATAAAATCTTTTGATTTTGTCCTGTCATTCAAGTCTAGGGCAGAAAATGTGCATGAAACTGTTGTGAGAGCTCTTTGAAGGGAGGGTGGTGATACTGGGCTCCAAAAGTAGCCCTTTGTAACGCACAGCAAACCACTAATGAAAAAGTGAATGAGAAAGCAGAAATCATTCAAGGGATTTCCTAATCGGTGCCTGCAGTGGTAATTCTGTGCCTGTGTTAACTGTGCCTCTATAAACAGGAAAAGTTTGCCTTGACACTTGCATCACAACCCTTTACATTTAAATGTGGATCTGAGCTTCAATTCCTATCTAAGTCTCAGGATGGAGATTTGGAAATTCTCAGTTTCAAGTGAAAATTCAACATTGAGCCTTGTACTGAAAAGCAGTAATCAGGAGACAATTTCCTTTCAAGGCTGGAGAGAAAGGTCACAGTGGATGTTCCAGTCTCATTCCAAGTTAAATACACCAGCCTGAAGATCTCATAAGTCATGAAGCCGCAGAGGTTATGTTCACACATTTTCCTAATCCACTAAGTTGACGCTGAGTGCCAGTTTGCAAGATAAATGAACTACTGTCTCCACTGATACAAAAGATATTGAATACTCTGTCCAGAGAGCTGACTGATGGCTGCAGTGGCTGCACAATAGTAATTTCTATGCAATTGCAAAATAATGCAAATTATTCTTTCAGTTGCCAGCACTTCTTATGGTAACAATGGCTGCCAGTTACCACAGCTGTGAAGACAATGCTTGTCATTGCTATAGCTGTCAAATACCAGATTTAACACCCGTTTGCTAATTTTGAAAGTGCACAGCATGGGCCACAAGATAATGGCTTTACTTGGTATAGGATGGGAGTGGAAAACTTTGAAAAAGAAAGTTAATATATATCATGAAGACACACAATTTCCTGCTGAGGCCACCTGTGTTTTCTGGTGTCTCTTTATGCCCTTTGTCCACAGCAATCATAGTGCATGTTGTTAAAATTGTATTTTTGTTCCAAACAGACAGGCCTTCTCCTCAATGAGTTTTATACAAGGAGATAAAAATCCTGACCCAGGCTTTTACAAGTTGTTTGTGGTTCAGGTAACCCACCTGAAAGTCCTAATTTCTGACATCTGCACATAACAGCTGGTAATGAGTATTTGGATTCTGCAAGTGTCTAGTTTTTAATCTTTTGCATTAGACTTGTTAATAAGGATAGATGGAAAGCAGGTGTGGTAGGGGTTGAGAGGGTTATTGGAAGGCATAATTGCTTCAACTATTGTTTTAAGCTTTTTTTTTTGTATTTTTTTTCCTTCCTGCTGCACAGTTTGTCCTTCTTGCAGCTGTCAGTTGCAGCTAAGCAGGGAATTTACAGCTTTTACATTTTCTTCACTATTTACAAATCTAAATGAATATATGGAGAAACTCCAGGATTAGACTTGAGTTTTTTAATGAAAATCTGAGCATTCAAAGGGAAGCAGCTGAGCTGAAATGTGTTAACACACACTGTTTAATCCCTTCAGAACTGTAATATAATGGTAGCTGGGAACCAGGGCTACTTCTGTTCTGGTTCTGGCTCCAATATTTACCTACTATGAGAGTCACAGGCAAGTTGTTCTGGATCTGTCTACTGCAGACTGCAGCACAGCGCAGAAGTCCCCAGACATAGCTAGGTACTAGAAGTCACAGTGGTATGGAATGCTAGTTTATCCTGCAGAAAGCAATGAATCACACATCATGTATATTCTGCATCAACCCATTTTCAAACACTGCAATGCAGAAACAGTCATGTCTCACCTCCTGACGAGGACAAATTAATGACAGCATGATCATTAATGCCAGTACCAGACAATGGGGTAAAGTATAAACCTATATTTGGTTCATTTGATTTGTTTTGACATCTCAGACTTTCATAAAACCCATCCTAGAAGTAATGAGTTTGTTAATCTGGGTTTGGTTATTAATACATAGATCAGAAACTGCCTTGCAATGCAAAATATGAAGAAAAATTTTAAAAGAGAAATATAATCATGCCAAAGTTTCTACAATAACAGGCATGGAAACAGAAACTGTTAGTCCTTTGAGAAGCTAGCTAAATGTTTTGTTACTTTCTATACATAGGGTTGATATGTCATAAGAGCAAATGAGTATTAACAGCGTACATTAGCTAAAAGCAAGCATTTCCTGCTAATGAAATAAAAAAGGAATAATTAGATTAAATAGTGAATGTATGGGTTAGTTTGAAATCTCAATTTAAGTATCAGGATACCATAACATCAAATACCACTATAAATATTAATGAAGTCAGTAAATGCTTTGAAGCTATTTCTCATTTCATTGTACATGTGTTGTTTACATCAAGTATACAGAGTTGTTTAACGAACATATTTAGGAAATAAATTCTTACATACCTTATAAGGTATTGCTGCATGGTATTTGGCCAAAGACATTTTAGCTCAGTATTTTGCCAGATGCCTGGGGAGAAGTTCTGAAATGGATGACACAAATGTGTTCTTTTCCAGGTGTTTTCCTAGCTCCCAACAGCCGTGACTCAGGCATTTCATGGTGCAGCCTTTCTATTTAACAAACCCCAGTAGACAGTATTATTGTGGATTTGTCCAGTCATTTTTTAATGCTCATCCACCACAACTGGCAACAAGTAATTTCATAGCTCAGCTAAATTCTCTTTACTTTAGTCTCAGCCTATCACCTTCTAGTTCCACTTGATGTATCCTGTTTATTGCCTTGGGAGAGACAATACCATTCTTCTCTGTTTGCTCTCCCCATGACACTTCTGGTTTTATAAAGCTTCTCCTGCTTGAAGAATCCTAGCCTGCTTTGCCAGAGATGTCACCTCATGCCTCTGACTGTCCTTGCCTTCCTTCTCTCTACCTTCTCCAGTTTTACCACAACCTGGAACAGTGAAATCATAACTGCATGCAGAACTAATTAAAGGAGTATATAAAATCATGTCATTTACACAGTTGAAGAATAAAATCACTATAGTTGGGAAGCACCTTTCCTGAGATTAAATGCTTGCCTTCTATTCCTTATCTTGTGTTGAGAGAAAAAACCCTCTAGAAGCAGATATTAATATTTACCATCACATAACCTTATCTCATTGTTTTGTAATAATTGTTGATTTGTCATGTGACTGTTTAGAAATGGATCTCTTTTGCCTATCCTTATTTACATTCCATAAACAGTTAGATAAACCAGTGGACTTAGCACTACAACTTTAGCAGTGTGCACAAGAAACTACAAGGGTGCTGGGTTTGTCTTTTGTTGCAAAAACAAGACCTCCAGATTTCTTAGGTTCGAAACATCTCCCACCTCTCTCTGCTCCTTCCCTGCCTAGTCCTTCAGAAGAGTTTACAGCCACCCACTGCAGCACCCCACTCATGTGAGTTATCCCACCATCTTGCCATGATGGCAAATATGTCATAGTCTTCCTGCTGCGCGATGGCTTCCAGTTCCTCCTGTTTAGAGGAATGATGGTCACTCCTCAAACACGTTTTTGATGGCATTTTTTATTCTCTAACTTAAAAATTTTCTTTGATGGTGATGTGACCCACACAACAGTTGTTCAAATTGCTAAGTTTTTTTTCATGAGAAAATTTCACCATGGTTTGTATGTGTATTTTCCTCTTCCCTTCTTCTGGATGAATTATACCAGCTTTTTCAGTTTCTCCCACTACTTCCTTTGCAGGTGTTTTTTCTTTTTTCCTTTAGCCCTTCCATTGCCCCACCTGATCCCACCTTTTCCTTTCATCGCCTAATGGCTTTATTCTTCAGCCTGTGAATAGCTTTTCTGAATTCTCCACAGCTAATTTCCTCTAAATTAAGAGTCTTTTCCTCACATGATATGATTATTTTTGGGTTTTTGGAAGTGAAAATTCATATCAGGCAGAGTGCTGATTAACATAATGCAAAACTGTTCTTTTCATCTTTGATGTACTAACAAAATTATTTTAGTTAGACCTTTACAATCGCATTGATTTTACAAGGACAGCTTAGGTACAGGTGAGCAAAGTTTAGTTCAATACTTAGAGGAGCTGATAGGGGAATGACGTGTGTGCTGAAATCTACAGCATGAGTGACAGGGGTGTAAACAGCACTTCAAATACCGTCTCACTGTCACAAATGAAGTTGTGGTGTCAACATTGTCTTTCTCAGTGGTTTCCTTAGCAAGGCTATTACTACTGCAGACAACACTAGATGGTTCTATTTATTCCTTTAGAGTAACTCACTGCCAGAGGCCCAATTATGAGTTGTCCTTGTGTAAGGATTTCAAAGTGAAATTAATGACCATAATTTTTCTTTTCATTATATCTTTTTATGACTGGTTTTACAGTGAGAGAATATGTATCCATTGTGCAGGGTAGAAAAATCAGAAAAAATAATAACAACCATATTCTTAATAGTGTTCTGAGTTATTACTTTACCTGAAAACCAAGTTTTATTGTTTTTTTTTATTCTCTATTACATCTTTCATTTGCTCCACTGTTATCAGTAGAAAACCAACAGCAGAGTGCTATTCCCTGTCCATTAACAAAATCGTCAAGCAATTGTTTCACTTTTATGAAACTGTCCTTTCTTAATATTTGTTTTTTAATACCCTCCTTCATTTTAGCCAACATTATCTGTCTGTACATATTTGTATGTCTCACTCATCATTATGCTATCATAATCCTATAGACCTGACAACATGTTATTCAAATGTTACTCCACTATCTTATTTTGAGTTTGACATGTGGGAATGCAAAGAAGACATAACACCCTGAAGTTATTATAGTCCTTTGAAAGTGTTAGTCACTTTGATGGGAGCCAACAACTAGATCTCAAATGAAGTGTATTTTCTTGGCAGGTTGCTTTTGTAGTACCTTATCTGGTTTACAGTTTTGCTGTCTAGAAAACTGTATATTTCCTCCGGTCTGGAACATAAGAACAACTATGGGACCATTCTGGTTATCAGCATTTACAAGTACTTAAAGCTACCTGTGGTACGATTTTCAGAGGTATGGGTCACCAACAGATCCAGTGGGGAATGGGCACCACAGCAAGGGTACATGTAAAGAAGCCCCAAGGATGGACGTCATCGCTTCCTCCCTTTCTCCTTTTTTGCCCACTTGTGACCTGTTTCTGAGCCCTTCCAGGAAAGGGGAGCGGGTGTGAGCTCCTCTATTCATTTTGGCCAAGCTAAGAGCCCAAGATAATCCAGATCCAGTCACAGCAAATCCCAAATACGTTTATTAACTTCCTCTCAATGTTATGGACAAAGTGGTGAGAACACCCCACAGCTAGCACAGCAAGGTCCCTGTAGCACGGGGGCCAAGAGGGGAAGCATACCTTTATGGTTAAGAGCTGATTGAGCTGCTATTGTTACGATACATACATTCAGCTGTCTTTAAAGAAAATACTTTGTGGAATGTAACATTTTTCTAGAAATAATTTCAAGTGTTTTGGTCCTAGTTGTTCCTGAAGAAGAGGTGAGACACTGAGTATTTTAGTACCTTGTTTAACAATGTTATCCGTACAATCAACGTATTACTATTTAAATGGCCTTGCTAATCGGTGCTCCAGAACATGCCTCTGTATCTCAGTACTTGCCTAATATTCCAGAAATAGCTCCCTCAGCATAATATGTGGAATTCCAATGAGTTTATACTTCCTGATTAATGTGATATTTTATCAAGTTGTTGACTCTTTAACATTAACTTTTTAACCTTAATTGGAGGAAGTATTTCTGTGTAGCAAGGATAATCAAAGGCAAAATCAATCTTGCTTCTTATGAACAGAATTATTCACTCTGCATTTGGTATTTTGCATTATTTAGAGGATACTTGTTTTTCCACAGCTAATTGATTACATAAATGGCCTTTTAGAAGACTGAGAAGGATATAGAACTTGAAAGCAGGGATTTAAACGGTGCACGTCTAAACTGTTGTAGGCTGATTCGAAGCATTCATTTTGTATAACTGTGTACTTGTACTACCTCTCTCAAAGAAAAGTAACCTCTTTAATTTGATGACATAAACATGAGTATCACAGTGCCACTGATTGTTTAAATGTTATTTATTTATTTTTCTATGTTACTGTAGCAGGAGTCGCAATGCCCCACTTGAGAGACTGAAAATCTCTTAAACTCGTTGTAGGTGGATGCTTTGGCTGAGTGGATACACCAGAAAGAAAGAGCAGAACAGTCTTGGGAAGACTTCAGGTGCATAATGGGGATAAGAGAATGTGGTCCTGCTTGCTCCTCTTTGGTCCTGATTTTAACCACTGTCTCAGCTTTAGCCTAATGTATCAGAAAATTCTGGTCTTGAGTGGAACCTTCTGTGACTAATGTTTATTTTAGAATCCATCAATACTATTTTATTTTTCAATTTAAAAGTTCTCTCAAATTAAGATACCTCTAATTTTGTACTGAAATGTCAAAATGTGGCACAGTAACTTTAGAAACTCATCATTGACTGTGAAATCTTGTGTTTCAATGCCAAAAATTATTTTGAGAAGTTATATCTAACTCTATTGCACAGTGATATCTCTTAACACACAAAATGTTGCATATATGTTATTTTTCCTAATATTTATGAGACATCTTTATACAAAAGAAGTATTTGTTATGGGTTGACCATACTTACATTGTTGATCAACTATTACTTTTCAAATTGATTTCATTAAATTCAGTAACCTTATAAAATATATTTTAAAATATTCATTGTTTTCCCTTGTTCCAGCATTATTAAATATTTGGTGATATACTCTATGTAAACATACTGTATGATCATACTCCTTAGACTTTATTTGTAATTTCTTAATTGCAAATTGATGAAGAAAGAGAAAAATGACTATTTCTATTTGGTACAATGTAAGCGATGGGTGAAAGTGTCAGGGAAAATTAGGATGTTTGTTGCATGGCAGTTGGCTTTTGTTTTACAAGGTTACATTGTTGCTTGAGGGAACCTGTAACAGAACATAAGCTTTTCTATTGCATTGACTAAATATCTGCATAAATTTTGCCGGCTGGCTAGATGACAAGTTGTGCCTACTAAGAAGCCATTTCTTTACAAAATGGTCTTCTTTATCTATGATTGTGACATACAACTAGAAGTGACCAGATCTATAAGGTCCTTGAAAATTGACTTGAAAGTACTAAACTTCTCTTTTATTACAACCTGTAATGATTTTTTTTTTCCATGAAATGCTTTCTGTATTTTTTGTTAAATCTGTTTTCCTATCCTTTTTTTTTTTTAATTTATCTAAGCAGACATTGAAAAAAAAAAAAAAAGCACTCAAATGTTGACAGAAAAAAAAAAAGTAAACCGTTTCAGGAGTTCACATATGTATTTATTATATATGCTTATTTGAAAAAATGACATGCTTGTTGCTAGTGAATGAATCAATAATAATTTATTTTCACTCTCTAAGGGAATCACAATCTGCTCTCCTCAGACCCTGATCTCTTGAAGGCTTTGTAGGAAATTTTGCATATGAACTGGATCTTTCTCTAGGAAAGCTAGAAACACTGTGGTTCATAAATGGAATTTTTTTGTGGAGTAAAACTTGGTCACATTGGGCAAGCCTTTATGGAAACACCCCTGCTATTCTAGGAACTTGCTGGAGAAATCCCTAGGCAGACTGATCATGAAACCATATGCAGATACCCAGCCACATGTGCATTCAGATACTGAAAGAATATTTCTTATACTCGTTTTCTTTTCTGGAACTGTCAGAGTTAAACCCCCATCTTCATTTTCAGAGCTTTGCTGTTTTCCTTGTTTTTCTGCTTGGAGTACATGATCCGAAATCTTCATGTTTGAACTTGAAACACAGTCAAAATGCTAATCTTCATGTTGAAAACAAGGTTTTCTAGAGACTAAGCAAGGTAATTAGTAAGATAGTAATTATGAGAAAATTATCAGTTTGCTATTTCTTTTGGAAATCACTAACAAGTCACAACCAATGAAATGGATGTCAGGATAAACCACCATATGACCAGATGGCTTATTGCATTCAAAGGCATGGATTAGATGGTCTTACTTATGGGTTGGCTATGATAAAATTCTGGTGTGGAAAAGACAGCTGAGGATGTTCTGTTCCTCTGTCTCATAACAGAAGAAGAAAAAGCATGATAAAATGTGAAACTCTGATTTAACTCAGTGAATTTATTATTCTGCTTACTATAGTGACATTTTGTATTCCCCATATAGATTCCATGCCTTGCAACACAACACTTCAAATGGATAAAATTGATCTTTACTAGTGTACCTCTCTACCTAGTGGAGTTCTAGTGACCTCTTTGAGTGGGTATACTGAACGGCTGAGGTTTTTTTTTTGTTTTGTTTTTTAATTGGTCTTAGGCAACAAAGAAAGAATTATGTGGAAAATCAACTCCATAAGGAAGCTTATCTCAGTGAAATTCAATCAAAGGTAACATGCATAAATTAGGATGTACTATATGCCTAGGTAAACTTTACCATTCAGATTAAGAGAAAACACAGAGAGATCTAGAAGTATATATTAATTTGTATTTACATAACAGCATTTCCTGACTTGGTTTAGTTCTCCATGTAGACAAATTCATAGGTAGGTAGAGCAAAAAGGTCTGGTCCTAAGAGGCAGTCTGGATGACTTTGATAGATACCAGATAGTACGGAGAGAAATTCATACTATTGTAGTAAAAACTTTCTGATATTAAACCTAACAGACCCTATTCTGATTTGATTCATAACAAATTAAACTTTTTTTTTTTTTTTTTTAAATTAAGGTTTCCCTAAACTGAGTCTGTTTTGCCTGTGATGGTAATTTCTGAGTGACGTCTCCCAGTCCTTACCTTGACCCACTCATTGTATTTTCCCTGCCCTGTTCAGCTGAGGAGGGCAGTGATAGGGCAGCTTTGGTGGGCACCTGGTGTCCATCCAAGGCAAACCCATCACACACAGCAACAGTAAAAAAACATGGAAACTTTGCTAAAAATATATTCAATATTTCTGCATGCAGCGGACTTCTGGACAGCATTTAAGTGCTTGCTGTGGCTAGGAACATACATCTCCAGGGTTTCTCTAACTTTCTGCAAGAGGTCTGTATGCAGTGATAAATAGCATCATGCAAATCAGACTCACTGTACTTGACTCATAAACTATGCCATTCCTATAGAGCACCTTTGAAAGGAAAGAAAAAGCAAAGCTCACGGAATTACATTGTACCTCTCCAGTGGTTTTCATTGCTTCATGCAAAAGGCTTATCCTCTCCCTTTATGGCCCCCCTGGAGTTTTCCTTCTCTGAGATGCATGGGCAGGCAGGAGGCTGCTCTGCCCCAGGGGCTGTCCCAAGCCTGGTGCACAGGGTGAGCAGAGCTGCTGCCAGGTTCCTGTTGGTTCTACAGACATAGCAGTGGCTCTGCCTGTTTACAAGGTCCTAAGGCACAGAGATTTGCCTGCTGCTCCATGAAACACATGGCAGGGCTGCGGAGAGGCTGTGACCAGGATTTTAAGTAATTCCTGTAGTTTGGGCCAATTGAGGTAACTGTCAGTTAGGTATGTACCTAACTTTAATCATAATTTTCAGATGGATTAATCATCTGCTCTACCTGTATGTATTCATTACTTTAAATACCGGAAGAGACACATACATTTAAGAAGGCTGAAGAGCAGCAATAGATTGGTTTCCTCAAAGCTCTGTCTAATATGGGTGTTTTATTCCCTTTGATAACAACATGAAATTTTATAATACCATGTTGATATCAAACAATGCTAAAAGGAACCTTGTGAGGTTTCTACTTTTCATCCTTACCTCTTAGAAAGCACTGATCTGCTTTATTATTTAGCCATGTATAGTCCAATATCTGGTCCTATTGCCCACGAAGGTGTTAAGATGCCTAAATCATGTCTTGATGGGCCCTCTAAATGACTTACTCTGGGTCAGATTAAAAGCATCTGAAGAACAGAAAAAATGTTTTCTCATGTTATAATGGCAAGTTGGTTCATTCCTTGTTGGTTAAATGATAACTAGATCCATAGACGTTGATCTGTAATAATGGTTCAAGATACATCCTTCTTCAACTCAGATGCAGTACAGGGTCTTTTCAAACTGCAGCTGAGGTAATCCTTTTCTCCTTCCCTCAACAGAAGAGTTCAAAGCTTTTCTAGTTGCAAATGACCTCAAAATGTTCTCCCTAGACAAAGAAGGGACAAATTAAAATGCAGCTTTCACGGAATTTTCTACTGATTTCTCTTGTGCCTAGAATTCAACTATTTTCATTTATTTATGGAATTTTGTATTGTTTGCTATACTAAAGATGAATTACATCCTCTGTATTCCTTTTCCTTAAAAAAAACCCTCAAAACCAACACCCACACCCACCCCCAGTGAATAAAACCACCTACTTTAAGACCAGGGGAGTCTGTTGATAAAGGATGGGCAACTGCCATTAGAATATATTTTAACTGAAATTTCAGAATGCTCTGCTTTTTTCTCTCTTCTTCTTCTTAAGATCACTTAAAAGCTCATTTTTCCCCCGTTTTTTTTCTTATCTAAAATTATTTTAGATTAAAGATGTCAACTAGGGAGGTGCAAAATTGCCATTATTAGGCCCTGAGTTAGCTGCTTATAATGATTAAACTTTAAGGCTTTTATCTGAATGTTTCATTGCTGGAGATCTGCTTTAGGTTTGGCCTGAAAAATTTCTGGTCAGTTTTAGCAAAAGTAGTACAGTCACCTCAGAGAGTGAGTGGCAGAAGCGCTCAGTGTTTTTCCAGTTAACTGGAAACAGTTAAAGGTTGTTAAAACCTTTTTCCCAAGAAGAGAGGCTACAAAATGGCACAGGTAATCTATCTGAGATGTTTTCATTGGAATCCTCTACTTGGATGAGTTCTAAGCTTTGGAAAATAATCATTTGCAAATTTCAACAGGGAAAATATCGATACATTTTCCAGTCATTTCTACATGTGATGAATGTGCCCCACCTTAGGGATGCCACAATGAGTGTGGGCCCTTCACAGGGAGCTGTAGAGAATCTCTTCACTCAGGGTGGCTATATATAATCATACAATAAGTGCCAAATATGAAAACAAGATCTTTTGCACTTTTTTGTATCATATTATTGCAGAGACTGGTGTGAGAGAAGTGACAAGAAGAGTCTAAGGCATTCGCTTTTCCTACGTAACAAGTGATGAGATGAGAGGAAACAGTTTCAAGTTGTGCTGGGGAGGTTTAAATTGGGTATTAGTAAAGGTTTCTTCACCAAAAGGGTTGTCAAGCATTGGAACAGGCTGCCCAGGGAAGTGGTTGTGTCACCATCTGTGGAGGTATTTTAAAAATATGTAGATATTTTGCTTAGGGAGGTGTTTTAGTGGTGGACTTGGCAGTACTAGGTTAGCGGTTGGACTCGATGACATTAAAGGTCTTTTCCAACCTAAATAACTCTATGATTCCCAGTAACCAGCATGGCTAATCACTTCTAGGTAGGGTGGTTTTCCACAACTTTTCTGCTCATGATCTCACTGTAACTTTATATTCACTGTGCTTTAAAGTTTGCAGTCCAATTTAGGGTTGCAATCTCTAATCTGGTAATAGATTTATTTATTCCCCTGATTTTATAGCTCAAGACCTCTACCTGGAAATCCAACAACATTCCTGGTAATCTGAACCCCATGTACTGCCTGCTCACTCTCTTTATAGGTGTTATTTTACTTGTCTGCTAAACGCTTTTCCTAGCTTTTGCTAGACTGACTGACTGACTGCTGCCACCTTTTCTGTACCCCATGCTGTGCAATAATCTGGGAGGACTCTGTATTTCTAAAGATGAGCCGGCTCTTGAAACAACATATTTCCTATAAAAAATGCTTTGATAGAATTGAGCTGTGCACATAGATGCAGAATCCTTGGGTCCCCTGCTTGCCACAATTGGTGATGCTCCCTTCAAAGTCCAAGATTGCTTAATAGGGCAAAATACTATAATAGAAGTGTTTCAAGGTGGAAATACTCTATTTTATGTTGCAATTTTTTGTCCTTGATACTCAAAGACTTTATATCTTTGAGGAAGAGTCTGAGTTGTCTTAATTTGGTAACAATTGATATTTCGGGGCAGGAAGGTAAAAAAATATAGTTTACTTACAATCAAAGAACTCCAGAGACAGATGTGCTTTGGGGAACGGGATATAGGTACGTGGAAAGCAATCACTGACAGATCAGAGAGTTTCACATTTCTTCCTTCTGCAAGTGACTGAACATATAATATAAATATTACAGTGGCCAAGAGAAAGATCACCTATAACGTTCTGATGCCTGCTTCAGCTTAGTAGAAAAGTAATAGCATTTTTCAGGAATGTATCAAGAGACTCTGTGACTGGAGCAAGTAGTTCTTTCATGTTAATGCCATTTTCTCCAATGCAAAGAGCACCGTGCAGAATGGACAGCTGAGAAATGAGAACATATGTTGTCATTGTAATTCATGAAAGTTTTATTTATTTTTCTACTACTGTTACCAAGTTTCCTGCCTTTTTATTTGGCTTTAATGTATTATGAAGGAAGACAACAAGCAATATCAGATTTGTGGCCAAGCATCGCATAATCCTGGTTGGGTTTCTCAATATGTAGAATCAAACTCTGTCACATAAGTATTTCCGCACAGCCTTAGTGACAAGTTATCCTTTTTGAACTTTGCTTGTCATGTTCACGCATAGTGTAAACTCTGTTATTCAGAAATCACTTCCTACAACATGTGGGTATGTGCCACTGAGTGTAATGGGTCCTGGTCATACTCAGGATGTCCAGGTGTTATAGTGAGATGATTTACCACTACTTCCTTTTCATTACCTAAATTCTGTTGAAGAACTAAGAGTAGATGCTATATGATTACAGTTAGAGATATAAAATAAACCATTTACTGGAAATTATTCATGTGGTTTTAATAATTTCTCTGATCCTGTCTGGGGAAAAAAAAAAAAAAAAAAAAAAAAAAAGGGTATGTTGTGAAATTACAGTTCAGAACTCAACTACCTAATGGAGCAAAAAGACTGCTGTTTTCAGTAATAAAAATAGCCTTCAGCATGAAGCCACATGTAATAGGAAAGAAACACAGCATCTACTATTAAAAATCTATTTTGGCTGAAGATGTGTGGTCTACAAATTGCTTTTAACAATTGCCAGAAAGTGAAACAGCAAACAAGAGATTCTCAGGTGACAAAGCATGCTTGAGCCTCCCAGCATCGTATGGGGAAAGCATTTGGATTTGTTGTGGTTAAAACACTAGTCAACAGGACTGCAAATGTACCGTACACCTTGCAGTAAATAAAATAAAATGAGCTTTAACTTTCACCATAGAATTAACAGTTCCTCCCACGCTCAGCTCTGCTTCTCTCTTTCTGAAATTCATAGCTATTCTGTTGTTGTTTATTCCACTGAATGTAGAAAGTTTGCTCGGGATTTTGTAGTCTGAATTTTAATATGAGAGCAGGTCAGAAGTGATGCCTCTTGTTAATTTGGGGGAACTGGTAGCAATACCTGGAGCAAAGACTGCTTAATTGATTGTTACTGATTTCCAATTGTTTTCCAAACTGAAAGTCAAGGCTGTTTTTTTGTGCATTGTGTGCTTGCTTTGGGGTATAGTTGCTTGGAAAGCCTATTAGGAGGCCTAGAATGAATGATTTTGAAATTCTTCGGAATGAGTTGCTGAAACTTGTACTGTTTACATTTCCTTAAATTGTTTGTTGACACAAAGTCCTAGAAAAAAGTAACAATGAGTTGCTGAAACTTGTACTGTTTACATTTCCTTAAATTGTTTGTTGACACAAAGTCCTAGAAAAAAGTAACAACCTGTAATGTTTATATAATAGTGGTGCCTTCTCTGAAGCTGTATCCTATAACATGGTCAATTCTCACAGTTCAAGCAGCACTTGACAGACTGGTAGATAAACCCTCAGCTGATTCTCTCTGTGCTGGTTCTGCTCCAGTCCAAGACTGTGACTACTTTCAGGGTTTTCCTGCTCTTCCACCTCAGAGAGCAACAATTTCTCCTGCAGGTCTCCTGTAAGCACTGTAGCACATGGAGCAGACTTCAACGCATCTTGGAACCTGAGGTCATTTCAAATGGCACTAAATACTGTATTTAGGCAACTGCATTTTACTTTAGGAGCAGATAGCTTAGTAAAACTTCTGTTTTATGTAAAAGAGTTCAAATGAGATATTTAGAAATGAGGCACACAGCAGCGCAAATAAGTCTTCAAAAGTAAAAGCAACTAAAATATACAGGTCAGGTTTAGCAAGATCCATACGCTGGAACCAACTGAAAAAGTCCTGCATATTTATTTGGCTAGCTTTATCAGTAAGCCAGTAGAATAAACAGTCTCAGGCATTGTAAGAAATAGATGTTTTACCCTGCAGCCTTTTTACAAAGGTGATTGATTCTTTGTAGTTCAACCTAAGGTTTCCTTTATTTTGATTTAAAATATATAAAAATATATTATTATTATTATTATTATTATTATTATTATTATTATTATTATTATTATTATTATTATTATTATTATTATTATTATTATTATTATTATTATTATTATTGTTATTCATATTTTCTAAAAAATGCTTATTCTGGTATTTTTCTCTATATAGTCAATGCAGCAAGCCTGCCTTTCCAGGCAAATTGATAAATTCTAAACAGAGCTGATTTTGCCCAGAAAAAAACACAACCCAGCAAAAACGAGGAAGGAGAAGTAGAAGTAGAAAAGATAATCTACTGAGATTTAAAATAAAGTGAAAAATTTAAAATAAGGTGTTTATAATTTTAATCTGCAATATGTACAAATTCTGTAAGCCTAAAATGAAACTTTGCTAAAGACCAAGCCTTACTGAAAAGCCCTAGCTTTTATGGAACTTTGAGAGTAGCATATTTAAAATGCCTCTTATTTGATGGCTACTGTCTACTCTTTGTTACACCTGGAATCAACAGAATCCATGAAAACTTTTAAGAAAAATTATTACACATGGCAAGAGGTCTTAATTTCAGTTTTTCTCTTGGAAACGTTTAAAAATTCCCTTCTCTTCCTGTATTCTCTATTTTGTCCATTTGAAATCAAATTTTTTTAATCTATTTTTTTTCTTCTTCTTCTTCCTTCTGATCCTGGATTTTGTAAAATTTGTTTACATATTTGTTAAAGTGTTCTTCCCAAAATCTGCCACAATATTTCAGCTGCCGAGTAGAGCAACATAGACATCCCCTATGTCCTCTGTTTCTGAGAGTGGGTTTTAGCTCTTTTTTTTTTTTTTTTTTTTTTTTTTTTGAGACCATGTTATGCCATTCATTTATAATTAGTCTGTTGTCCATTGAAAGTCTCAGACCCTTTGCTGCTTTAATGGTGCTTGACCAACTACTCATTATCGAGCAGTAAGAAAGATTTGCAGGTGTCTGTCTTCTTGGGTATTTCTGCAGAGAACAGAGGCAGAACATTCACTTATGTGGCCAGACCATTGGCTTTGCAAGGACCTCCTCTAGCCAGAACCTCCAAATCAGCCTGATTTTCCTCACAGCAGCACCAGCAATGAGATAAATCCCTACCTCCTTTTAGCAGGTCTGGCCTGTACAGGTTTTTGCAGGGCTGTCAAGCTTCTTAATATGGCCTGTTCCTTAGGCGTGAAAATGAGGACCCTACCAAGATGCTTGTCCATGACTGTGTTGGTGAGCGAAGGAGTAAAAGGACAATACGTTTCTAAACAAGCGTCTGGGGTGCTTCCATGCCCACTCTCCTCAGGTGCTGTGGGATGGGGCTGCAGGGATGCAGGCTGGCCCCCGCCCAGCTCCTTTTCCTCAGGGACCTCATCTCCTTGCAGCTCCAACACTCACCTTTACCCCCAGTTACCTCTGCCTGCTCCAGGGTTCTACTGGTGTAGTCACCTGCTCCCAGGCTAACCTTGCACCTGGGACTGTTGGATGCTTATCTGAAATGGCATTTGCAGCTCATCATCTGCCTCACTGGAGGAGTGCTCGGTGTGCTCTGCGGCATGGGCAGTGACACAGGGTGACACTTTGCTCTGGGGGAGAGCGGCTGTCAGCAATGGCCACTGTGCTAATTTATTAGTGGCAACATCCAGAAAGCCTGATAAGAGACTTCGGAATGATTTTTTTGCAGGCATTTAAGTTTTATGCATGAACTTCATGTATGTTTATGCAGAATGCGGTACTGCTTGCTCTGTTTGTGTTTATAGTCGTGCTCCAAAAACTGGCTTAAACCACATTAAAATAAACACAGTTTGGGTCACCAGTTGGCAGAAAGGCACACACAGCTTCACCAGAGATGTGTTAGTTTGTAGCAACGATTTGGCTGAAGCAATGCAGAAAGTAGGAGCCTGCTAATAAATACCTCTAAAATGTATTTTGTATGTCCCAGTTCTGTGAGATAGGGGGTAAACATAATGTTACTCAAGAGATGTAATTAGTCCTAAGTGAAAAGAAATTAACCAGCCTCCTCAAAGTAAAATACCTAAAAAATCTCAAACAATTAACTCTTTTCAAGGGAAATCTCAGTGACTAAAACTCTCCTGGAATCAGTAGCAAAACAACTTCTAACTTCTTTAAAAGGACTGGGATTATTCAAATAAATTCAGGACACTTGTAATCTTAGCTATCTGTTTCTTCTCGAAAGCACTTTTGGGATGTTTTAGGCCAAACTCCATTTTTCAATAAATGTCACAGGAAGAACATTTCTGTGTCATTTTGCAGCTAAGAACCAGCTAAGAAACAGTTGATTCTCATCCTTGTTGGAAGACACATTGAGAATCACAGACACAACAGGCTTCTTGCAGTTATCTGTTCATATATGTTGAAAGCAGGTATATATGTCTTGATATTGAATTTTGGAATTTGTTTTTACCTGAAATATTGTGGTGATTATAAAACAGCTGTTTCTCAATTCCAGACAGCATTTTCCAGAATCAGGACAGGCTATAATTCTGTAGCTGTCTCTAATCATAACAAGTATTTTAGATTTAGTATTTAGAAAAATATCCTTATTATTTAGAAAATATCCATCAGCATAAGGACAAGAGGGCTTTAGAACCAATCATCAGAAAATGTGAAAGATGTGAAGAATCTCAGCAGCGGCTACTTGTAAGCAGTGATGTAAGTTGTAACAAAATACTAGTGGATGGGCAAAATGAACAGTTAGAGGCACCTATTGCTCCATATATATATTTGCGAATAAGTAGAAGTAAACAGACCAGCAACTTCCTTTTGAGAACTGATAACATCTTTGCTCAGAAGATACCAGGGTGACTAGTTATTAAGGTGTTTGTTAAAATATTATAAATAATGTGTATTTTACTGATGCTACCTCAGTGGGACGTGGTATCTACTAGTCCAGAATTTATCCTTTTCTTTGGGGTGCAGAAACTTGGTGGCATGCTGCAACACCACACCCCAGCCCAGCACAGAAAACCTAACACAGCAGAATATGAATAAAGCTAATACTGAAGGCAGAGGCTGATGGGTTTTGGAAATAGCCCCCTTCTGCCTGCCAGAAAAGTGTGTTCAGGGTGGTGCAATTAGTTGCTCATCCATTAAAGTCTACGTCATCACGAGATCAAAATCATTCCACTTTTCTTTCTTCTGGTCTTGTATACATTTTTTGTTGGGAAATAGCTTCCTGTCTGAAGGTGGATGTTTCAATAGGCAGAACTGGAACATTGTGTACAGTGAGAGATCTGGCTGAGGCTTATTTCTTTAGCTTAAATTAAATAGAAGCACAAAAAGGCAGAGTAAACCCCTCCACCACCTCTGCTGAGGCAAAGCAGTGGAACTGCTCTGCAGCCTCTCACGGCATTGGACATAATACACTGAAAAGCTGCAGCTGAATAAGGATACAGGTGGCTGTTTAAGGGCAGCAAGTGGACCACTTCAGCTAAGCAGTTTAGCAGAAGGCCACCAGGAAACAGGTTGACAACTTCCCAGTTTTGCGATATGATGGGATATATAATAATGGGTTATATATGATATCCTCAGGAGGCCAGAGCGATCGTAACAAGGTATGTCCTATTGACATCATCCAAGCTCTGATGGCTATGTTAAATTCAACTCTGTTATTCTGAAATGCCAGAAGATTTTGCAAGCTGTTTATAACGCCTAGATTTATTACTATTTTAGGGTTCCGGGTATATCCCAACAGGATCAACATACAATTGTGCTTTTTTTGTTCCATTCAATTTATACAATTCAGAAAACTAATTTTTATGTTTCCAATCAGAGAGCAAGTCAAAGTGATCATATTAGATTTTATAAATTTCTGCAACATTATACAGGCAAAATTGCGTACTAATTTTCAATTAGCATGGAAACAGGTTTTTAATTATATTTGCAACCGAAATGGAGAAAAGGTAGCTGTGGAATATTTGCTGTCATTTTAGATTGTAGTCTGCAAAAAATGCTAATTAAAGCAGTGGGTCATATCTTGCGGTGCCAAAGAGATGTGACGTTTCCTTTATTTGGAAATGATAACATGCTGTTGACTGCTACTGAAGTACAAATCTGACAGTTGCCAGGAAAGGGCAAGGCAACAACATACTGACAAGATTTTCATGTGTTCAGCATTATGTTGAAGACCTAAGGAAAATGAGCATCCCAGGGAACAAAGCTGTTGTGCTGTGATGAAACCAAGACAAAGTGTTTACAGCTTCTCCTAGATGGACTAGGTTTTACATAAATGCACAGTGAGTTTCTGAATTGATTTACACTACTGAAAACATACTCCTATGGGTAGTAAGTTTGCACAAGTGACATTATAATCGTGATGGGTATATCCTGTGAGCTGCAGGATACCCATAAATGTTGACAGTATTGTCTTAAAGCCACTTATGTCTAATTTTCTCCAGAGGGAGGAAAATATTCTTCAATTTACAAAAAAGCTCTGCTTACAGAAAATGAACAAACAAAAACACCCCCTCAAAAATGCAAAATACCAGAGAAATAAAGAGGTACAATGCCATTAACTAAGTTGACAGAGCTCTTGACTGAGATGGTAGGCAGTAGCTTGGGCTGCAGGTGGACAAGGTGGGGGACTAATTCCCTCCCAGACCATCCTCTTCTGAACATAGCCACTGACATCCAGTCCTGCAGCCAAGACACAGGGCTTTGCTAAGAAAAAGCTTCCTAGCAGGTCAGACAGCTCAGCTGCCCATCAGGAGCCCCATTTTCCTTCAAGACATCAGCTGCTAAGCAGTTTCATTACTTCTCAGGAACTTTTGCCTCTTAAGACTAGTGGTGTCAGATGTCTGTCAGTACTTGAAGTTATGGGCTTTTAATTCCCCTCCAAGCTACGCTTCCTTACAAGGCAAGAAAAGCTCTGGATCTTATCAAAACATAGGCTAGGACCACAGCTGCAGATTGTGGAAGTGCTTCTATGACAAATAAATAACATGCTACTGCAAGTTCAGTTTTGCGTGTGGCAATGCCAATGGCTTATATCATACAGAGAAATTCTAAATCTGGCATTGACTGATGAAATAATAGAGCTAGTGCTTCAAACATCAATGCAGCTCTGTACACTATACATGCAAAGATTTTGCTTTGAGAGAAGGATGCTATTAAAACATTTTTATTTATCCCAAAAATATTTTTTCTTGCATTTATTTGTAATGTATCTTAGAAGCTTGAGAATGGACATTGCTGAATTTTATAAACTTTTTGTCTTATTTGTATGTGAATTCACTAGCTTGTCATGAAACCTGGGCCATTGCCATTTGAATAGCTAGTTCTTTTATTTTTCCTTGAAAAGGGGGGAAAGAAAATGTTGAAGACAAACAAAAATAAACATTTCTTTTGAAGAAAAATCTAAAATGGGGAAGTTTAAATAGTGGGAAGAAAGATTGTGCTTGCAGTTTATCAACCTTTGCAGTGCCCCTCTATTTATTAGGCAAATGAGAGACAAGATTCTTTTTTTACTGTTAAGTCTTTATTTCCTGAAGGCGTATCTGAATATCAGCATAATCTTGTATTGAGTTGTACAGTTCTTCCTCATGTTTTAGAGGATTTTATTGATTCAAATAATACCTCTGCTGTCAGTCTAATTATGGGATGAAGTATTAAATGATCTGAAAATCTAGAACCCACCCTATGATTTCTTTAAGAATTCAGTGTTCTGCAGTTTTTAGCCTTCAGATATATTCCAGATCTTGTGTTAATTCAGAGCTGAGTTACTTTCGCAAAGGTTCTAAATACATGTAAAACCCAAAGATTTGTCAGAACATTTTTAATAATTTTTTACATGTTCTTGTCCTAGTGGTACAAGAAAGATTACAACATGATCATAAAATGAGAAATGTAAACACATGGCATGTTTGGAATAGGGTGAGAAATTTCTTTATAATTTACTGCTACTCTTCAAAAATATTGTCTTCTTGGCAGCTAAGGACCTGATACAAAATACACAAGAGTCAAAGGAAAATGATATAATAGAGTAGATGATCTTTCTATCAAGTCATTTTATTGCACGTACTGTGCAAGTATTTACACTGTTTATGAAAATTTTTGAAATTAGTAGATTGTGTCCCCCCAGTTTATATTTGAATCCCTTTTAAGGATTCATAAAGAAGTGATGTTAGCAGCTTTAACAGGCCTTCTGATAGATTCAAAATTGTGTTCTGCTCATCTCAAAGTCTCATTTTTTCCAAGGGAAAAAACCAAGCCAAATTCTTTAACCTTTGCACATGATTTATAGTAAACATGCTGCATTGAATCTATTGTTCAGACTCAGTTTCATTTGTCTTGCCCTATGCTGCACTTTCTGTAAGGCAATAACACAGTTTTCTTTGGCTGATTTATATTAGGAACGTAATTACAAAATTCCAAGTCTGGGTCCTGCACTCCCTTCTCCTGCTGTGCCACAGAAAAGCCAAAGGCCCCTTTGAAACAAAAAGAAAGGGACATAAGGCAACAACGCCATTTCCTCAGTGTCTGAAAAATCTACACCGGTTCATGCTGTGAAGCCTTGCATATACATTTTAGTGGCCAGCCAGGAGTCATGGAGAAAAAAGGATAGGAAGATACATAGCAGCTGTGGGAAGCGTTCTCACCTCTGAGCTGCACGGAAAGCCAAAGTCAGCATGCTCTCTGCGTACACAGTAGACCTGCTTTTGTTGTTGGTGGTTGAATTACTCATGGATTTTTCCAAGGAAGATACACTCACCTAGCTCTGATGTCCTAAAGGCATTTTTTGCTCCAAAAGTTCAGTGGCTGGCAGAGGCACCAAGTCCCACCATCCATGTTGCATTCCTGTCAGAAGTTAAGACTGCTGTGCTGCTCAAAGAGATGAAGAGACTAAGCTAGTTACTCAATTTTTTCATGGGGTCTCACCATTAGCCATGTTAATGATGGCTAAACATATTACAAAGAGTTGAAGGGAAATGTAAGCAATATATTATTTAGGAAAAAAGCCCACATGAAACACAATAAAGTAGAAAAACCAGAAGCACAATAGGTATTTTGCTTTTGATAAGGGAGAGGAGAAGATGAAAGAAAAATAGCCTGACTAATTATTGAAATATCGCCATATAAAAGAAACACTGAGGAAGTAGTGACAGATACGTGAGGCAGAACACAGTTTTCAGAAACAGCTTTCAGAAACTAAGATTGTGTTACGATCTCTGATGCGCTAGGACAATGCTCGTCGTTTATTCCCATTACTAATACCCATACAGGAAACAATTGACACAGATGAGGAAAGGTTAGCTAGAAAACCAAGGATGACTAGAAGAGAGTTCTGAAGAACTGCTGCTAGAGGTCACCCAAGGAAAAAAATACAAGTGTGAACAGCTGGAGACCTAGTAAAAGAAAAATTAAATACAGGGATTCCCAATGATTGCAATTGCATACTGCTTAAAATTGCCAACTTACTGACATGTGCTCCTCCTCCTTTGAACTGTGCTTTAGAAATGTGAACATGGCAGAAAATACATGTGGAATATTGCCCCAGTAAGGTATAAACCTACATCAAGGGGCTTTTCCTATCTAAATGATTTTGTGATTCTATTCTACAATCTACAATTATAGGTTTTGTTTGTGTCTTACACTGAGGGACTATGAAATACAATGACATATCTAAAGCTGTTTAGAATGGTTAAAAAAGAATTATGTTGTTACAATAGGTCTGAAGATTGTAGACCTATTAATTGCTAAATGAACTTTCTTTGTAGAATTTTCTGATATAAATTATAAAAAACAGATCTCTGGAAATAATTATTTTAAGAGATAAAATTCATTCACATTCAGAAACTAGTAGTGAGAATAGTAAATATGGTTATAAGAACATGCCACCTTTCAGACCTCAGCATGGAATCCATTTGAAGCATAACACTCATTTGTAAACTCAAAGTATCAAGGCTATAGCCCTAGGATTATTCTCAAAAGTAATCATTGTGGCTATGAATGTGTTTGAAAAAATTATGAAACCCTAACATTATAATGCTACAAAGATTAAACAGGGCAATCCAAATGCTCATTTTCATTCCAAGTTGCTATACTCAACATAGAGCATCATTGTTAATGTGAAAGACTTGGTTAATCAAAGTCTTCCCTTACACAGAGTACAAGAGACGCAGTGAAGTGATTTAACCTTCGGAGCATCAGCTCCTGTAATTGAACCACACATTTTTATTCACTGGGAAACAAGGCAGACTATGGGTAGCTTATTGAAAATCACAGAAAAAAAGAGGACAAGGTTTTGTTAAGTCCAGGAAGAGAGGGTATCATATTTTAGTACGAGCTTATGAAGCTACCAGGCAGCTATTAAATATACCTATAAGAACATGAACACAATCATTGCTTTTTCAAGTGCAGAGAAATAAAATATAGTTACTATTATAAAACCAGAAATAGGTGCAGGAGGACATCCTTTTATTGATCTATCAACAGGAGATGCAATGTATTAGGGAACTGTAAACAAACCCTACTATAATGAAAAACATGTGTTCTGTGATAATAGTACCTGAATAAAAGTAGTTTATTTCCAATTGGATTCAGTACATGTTAGGAGAAAGACTTTTTCACAGGTAAAAAGTATAATTGAATAAAAATATGCAATTAGCTGCTCATGCACCAGTGGACACAAACTCGTTGCAAAGAGAGCATGAAAGGTAGGAAAGATCAAGAAGAGACTAGAGGAGTATTCAGGGATCTGGGGAAAAAAAAAACCCAAAACATTGAAGCATTGTCGACCACCTTCAAAAATGAAACAGGTAAGCATAAAATATTTTAAAAATGTAATAAGCAAAGATAAATAACCAGAAGGGAAGCACTGGGAATTTATAAGAAAAGTTGAGGTTTTCTTTGTCACAAGGCAATAGGTTGGAGCAAGAAATAACAGGCCGAAATAAAGGAAGTGTAAAATATATATTGATGTCAAGGAAAAACGCCCAATGAGACTCTGCTGTGGAGTGGCTGCAGAATATTTTCCTAAATGGAATAGTGGTATCGCTGTTACTTAAGTCATTTAAGACTGACTTGTATGATACTTTAAATCTTACAGATTCTGAATCCTTGGTTTCACACCATGAATGTTTTGGGTTTTGTTGGTTGTTTTTCAAAGAACAGCTTTCTTTTCTCAAGGTATTGAGTGAAGTCACCTGGCCTTACTTGAGTATATGGCACAGTTCCTGGCTCAGCACTTCAGCACCAATCTCAGCTGGGCTGCCAGACAGTCGTACCTAGAGGTGCTTGCCTGGCATCTCCACTCTGCCCTGACCAGTCACTGGAGGGATGTGAAACTCCCTGAGCTCCAGCACAGTTCCTGTGGCAGATGTCCCAGCTTGGCCAGGTGAATGTAGATACCCAGGAGGAGCTCATCAAGCATCCACATTCATGGACACATAGGAGCAAACCGAGAAAAGGAGGGATTTTCTTGGCTCAGAAACACAAATCAGTTCTCCTATGATAGCAAATTTGCATAATATTCTAATCTTTATCCAGATCTTTTCAATCTGAGGAAAATAGAGTTGATACGTATAGCATCTTAGGAGCTTATCTAGGCTATAAGGTAATTTGTGTAGGAGTACTTTCCAGCTGCCCATCCAAAACCAGTCAAATGTGGCAACCGAGAATACCAGTTTCAGAGAGCCAGAAGGCAGCAGGCAAAGAACAATCCTGGCTCTAAGCTGTGGCTCTGGACTCTTCTTTTTATATGTAACATAAAAATGCAAAAAGCAAGGCAACGAGAAAGAAATGTATAGATGCTGCTTAATGTAAACAGAGAAAATGAGTAAACAGTAAAGCCAAAGCTGAAGTGCTATAATTAATTTTCTTAAAATTTTGTGCAAGATTTTTATCTTTGAACATTTGTTCCTTTGTGAAGGATAATGTTAATAGGATCTTCGAGTGATCATTGCTCATAAAAAAATGTTAAATTCAAAATAAGACAAGGAGATACAGACTTGGGAATATGTATGCAGCTTTTATACTATGACTTCTTTCAGATACAGAGGGGGCATTAGATCTGGCAAGGAAAGTAGACTGTACTGAATGTAGACTCAAGTGCTGTTTAATTGCCCTGTAACTTGTCTGAATGTAACATATGTGTACTAATAGTTTCTATCAGTAAGGTTCTTCAGGCATACAGAAGTGCTAGAGGTGCTCACTTGGATATGCTCAGAAGTGCCCAACCTTTATACAGGTATCTTTAAATTATTCATTCCGATGTCTTCTTAAAGCATACACAGTGGAAAAAGAATATACTGTTGTTTTCTTTGTTTGTATGCCTTTATGGGTGGATACATAAGTAACATGAGTGTCAAAATTAAATATGTGAGGCTAAATTGCTTCCCCTCTTTTCTTAGATCAATAACCCTTGGGGGTGTCTGATACAATATAAATTCATGGATTATTTATATTTGGTGGTTTACATAGTGCTTACCTAACCACCCGGATTTGTATAATTGTTCAGAATTATTCTACCTGGTGTGACATCATCTGCTGTGAGCAATAGGCACATTTCCTTTGCAGTTCTGAGCGAGGGCTGAGATTGCTTAGGAAGGATCTTAAGCCAGGAAGGATGCCCATCTGTCCTAATAGGTAGAAGAATACCGTAGATGTACTTTAATGCTTTCATAGCATAGGAAGATTGTGAGGTTGGAGAGGTGAAAAGATAAAAAAAGACCCACATATTTTAGTTCTCACATAACAGAGCCAAACCATTATAAATTTATGAATAAATCTGTTCTGGTACCATTCCCACCTCCCAGGGAAAAAGACCAAAAAAAAAAAAAAAAAAAAAAATCAACAGAACAATGAGTGTCAGAAACCATGATAAAGCACTTTTCTCACAGAATTTGTGCTCTGAATCTGCTAACACAAGAAATGTGGGTAGCAGAGATAAGCCTTTTGCATTTTAGGTATTGAACCATACTGCTTTGCCCTAAACTTTTGAAGCATCCAATAGTTCCCCTAGTTATGCATGTAGCTTTAATATCAAATTTATAGAGCAGAGCTATTAAGGAGTTATTCAGACACTCATATTTTTCTTTTAAAAATGCTGTTTCAGCAAAATATAAAGCTGGTTTCAAAGAAAGTTTCAGCTCTAAGTATTTCTCCAAGTCAAAGCATTTCTTTTTTTAAAGAAAAATGAGGTTTAGCCTTTCATGTCAGAATAGCCAATATTTTGTCATATGGATATCAATCTCTCAGATAGGTAATTTTTTTTTAATTCCAGCTCTGACTAACAAAGGGTAAAACCTGATACTGAGCCCTGAGTAAGTCCTCTTGCTGTCCTGATATTGGTCTTCTTCAGTTAATCCTGCTTCATTTTTCTTTTTACGAATAAACAGTTCCAACTGAACCACACTAAGGACAAAAAGGTCATGATTTGTTTTTACAGGAAAAGTTGTTAGTCCTAATTCTACCATGTATAGAAATGTGCCTTCCCAGCCTGATTCGGTTTTCTAAGCAGTGAAAAGAGGCATTGTAGCTTTTACTCCTGGGGTCAAACCGCTGTAACACTTACTACGCAAATCACAGTGGGATGCACTGGTTGCTCTTACCCAGCTCTGGAACACTTTCTCCTTACTGTTCAGCTTGCTTTGGATCTGGCACTGAAATAAGGCTGTCTTTCCATACTTGGGACTTCAGAACTCTTACCAGCTAAGGGACTGAAATGCTCAAAGCTGTGATCCTTTTCTTTCTCCTTAAATCTTTAGACTATTAGGATGCGACCCCCTTGCTGATTTTAGGGTAGTATTCAGTTTACTGGCTTTCTAGCCTAGGTTAGTCATTGAAGCCCGCCTCTATAGTCAGTGCAGAAATTCAGACCCCACCAGGGTGTGATTCACCTCAAGAGCTATTGCATGATAATAGGAATTACACTCTGCGGGCAACTTCTCTTTCTCCATTAAGAGAGTTTATCCACCCATCTTAAGGTATGCTTCATAGGTGAAGATGAATGACACTTTTTTGTTTCTCTTTTCAAAGCAGAAGATGGGAATAGTAACACATGCCTACATCCACAGTGTCTTGTAAAGATAAATACATTACAGTGATGGGAGAAGCCATATGGTAATTTTTGACACCAAATATATGTTCTAGAAAGAGAGGACTCGTGCCTTTAAAAAGGTTCATTTAAGAGCTTTGGCAAATATTGACCCTGGTGCAGCACTGCAGCTTCAAGTCTGGCAAGACCTGGGTAATCATAAAACCACCAGATACAAAAGAATGAAGAATTAGAGTTCAGCTTAATGACTAAAAAGTAATGTGTCTACACCTGCCTTACATGTTCTCTTCTTTAAGGAAAACTGGATTGTATACTTGTCCTGGTTGCAGCTGGGATAGTTTATTTTCTTCTTAGTAGCTGGTGCAGGGCTGTGCTTTGGATTTGGTGTGAGAGCGATGCTGATCACACACTGATGTTTTAGCTGTTGCTGGGTAATGCTTATACTAAGTCAAGGACTTTTTAGTTTCTCAGGCCTTGCCAGTGAGAAGGCTGGAGGGGCACAAGAACTGGGAGGGAATACAGCAGGGCAACTGACCTGAACTAGCTAAAGAGGCATTCCATACCATGGGACACCACGCTTGGTGTATAAACTGGGGGCAGGGTTGGCCAGGGACTGCCGATCATTGCTTGAGGACTGGCTGGCCATCAGGGACTGGCTGCATCACTTGGTTTCTTTTCTCTCTTCCCTTCGGATTTCACGCCTCTCCCCTTCTCCCTCCTTTTCATTATTGTTTATTATTATTACTGTTGTTTAATGTTATTTCAATTATTAAAGTGTTCTTATCTCAGCCCTTGAGTTTTGCATTCCTTTCTGATTCTCCTCCCCATCCCTCTGGAATGGGGGCAGTGAACGAGCAGCTGCGTGGTACTTAGTTACTGACTGGGGTTAAACCATGACAATAACTCGGTATTGCCATGCTTCAAACCTCAAAAACTGAAAAAAGAAAAAGGAAAGAGAGTACTATTTTTTGGTGAGCAAGGGGAATTTAAAAAGTTCGCTGGCTGCAAAACTTGTGGGAGTCTCCAAGACCAGCAGAAATGCTTGATCCAATATTATTGGAATTTTAACTATCAGAGTGTCTCAGATCAATTCTTTGAGCTTGTTAGTGACAACAGAAATCTAGGTACAGGAGAAATCTCTAAATTTTCAGAACTGACCTATAATGTGATGCAACATTTCTCATTTCTTACTTTTAGATATCCTAAGCAAGAATGACTAAACACATTCCTTTCTGGGTCAGAGTTCTTTAGACTGTACCCATTTAAATTATAAACCCTTTCATTTCACTGAACTTTCTGTTTTAGATTCATTGCCTACACTAAATTGTCCCCCATGTCCCAGTTTATTCAAGATCCATTCACTCACAAGATAGCCCCAAGCCACAAAGCTGGTCAGCACATTGCTTGGAAAAGAAATCCTTTGCTACTTCCTCAAACACATTTCTCTCCTTAGCCCTGAAACAGTTCTTATCCAAATCAATACTGGTATCAGGATAATTAAAATCTGCCATTTTCAAAGTTTTGGCATTGTTGCAGGCCTCTCTTATCTGTGAAACCATTTCCTGACAGACTTTGCTTACTGCCCTTGAAATCCATTGCTACATTTTAAAATCATCTCAACACCACAGTGTGCTGTTCTATTTAAAACCTTCCTAACTTAGGTGAAATGTTTTGATAATTGATGAATCTTTTTCTCCCTTGCTTAGCCTGGCAATCATTTTCTGTTTTGTTGCCTGTACCAGAGCATTTTAATCTTATAATCATTTTCCCAATTTAACCATGATTTTATTAGTTCATTCTTAAAGTTTCATGGAAATGTATTTCTGGCTCAGAAAATGTTGACATGCCACCTTGTTACATTTGCATAGAGAACTGTTTAACTCTCTTATTGAAATCCTCATTTGCACAGTACAACAGCCAAAACAATTCTACACGGACAATACACTGAATGTTTGGGTCCTGCTCAAAATGTACTTTTGTGTTTGTTAACTTTAAATTTGTTAACAGTTTTATTGACTTGGGATTATTAATATGCCAAAAGGTAGATGCCTGACTTCAGTATCTTGCTGACTTGGCGTCTCAGTTCTTGTGCAAAGGGATTTAGCTTTAACTAGTACAATGTCTACTGTCAACAGCTGACATGTCAAGAGCTCCAGCTTTAAGAAGTAAAACAGTCCACATGTTGGGATCTAGACAGTTTTCCTATAAAATTGCCTTTTCTCACTTTGCTAATCTAAAAACTGGCCCAGGTAATTTTCTATATTAGCAGGAAAAAAAGAGAAAAATCAATATGCGATTATAAAATTGTATTTCTTATCTTCTAGTGCTTGCGCTATCAGTAAAAAATCTAGTTATCACAAGCCATCCAACCTTCACAAGGTTAGTGTGAATTTGCAGTACAGCAGTTGTATCTGTGCTATTTTTTTTTATTATAGAACTGCTGCATGTACCTTTTAATTTGGTTGTCAGGGGAGACAGGAAGCAATAATTAAGGCTAAAAGATGGGGTATGGAAGCTTTATTAAAGGGTATATTGAAGATGGGAATTTGATCTGAGAATTAGATTATGATTAGAGTTGTTAATGCAGCTGTGCCACTCTTGAGTGACAGAGCAGCAGATGAACTGAACAGGCAATTACAACTACAGGAGTCTCCCTAATCTTTACAATCCCAACCTCACAGTCACATCCATTTAAATTAATTTTCATGAAGGCTGCAAATTTACAGCTTCACCAGATTGGAAATTTGTTTGTTTATTATCCACAGGAAATATTTTTAGGGAAGTAAATAGCACTGAAAGCCATCTTGTCTTTCTGCTTGTCTTTTTAACTCGCAGAATTAATAATATGAGATTAATCTGAAGGCTGCTGCCTTTATGAAAACTGATTGATTCTCAGCAGCCCAGCGTTATTATGATTATCTGTGGGAAGGTCAAAGGGAAGGCATGTAAAAGTCACAGCTGATTCATGAGTTCCCTATATTAAGCAGAAGATAAAAAGGGAAGTTTGTGTTGATGAGCGTTATAAGTGAGGAGTCAGTCTTTCTTGCATTACTGAAACTGAAATTCTAGGAAAAGGATTTTAAACAACTTTGGACATAGTTATTTAAAGATGTCTGTTGAGGAGAGATAGCAATAGTTCATTACTATGCAGGCTGAAAACCTATTTTAAGGAGTTCTTTGCTGCACAAAGATTAATTTACCACTACGTTTTTCCTCCTTCACTACTAATATAAATAATGGTTGTGGCTTAAATTGGTATTATATTTTGATAGCCTAGTTTTGAATATACAAAAGAATATGCTGCAGAACTGCTCAGAAACTTGGAAATGGAAACCATGAAACAGTACTCTCTGGCTCTAGAGTTTTATTTTGCAACATCAGTAATGAATGGAAAAAAGTATGAACATTTAGGAACTAAGCATTGTTTTCACAGAATGTTGAGCAGCTAGCTGTGGCAAGGAAAAAGAAACCCCTGACTTGTGAAAATCAGTGGCAGAATAAAATATTTCTTTACTGGTTGTCATTCAAGAAACCTGGAAGATAATTCCAGAAAATGATCATCTGCAGTTGCCAGATCAACAAAATGTTTAAACACCTGGCTTTAAGCATATAAAAACATCCATTCAAGAACAGTCAATAGATATGTCTAATCTTCCCAAATACTGAAGTGTGTGCTGCAGCCCCATCTTAACTCCCTGACAGGGTAGGACTCAATCACATACCAGCTTCGTTGCTGACTTGGGTTCCTGTGGAGAGAAACGTGGGTCAGAGTGCTGGCGGGAAGCTGTGATACATCCTTACTATGTCTCTGATCTGGTCATCCAGGCTGATGATGGAATTTAACTATAAACACAGTGAATTAATAAATTGGAAAGCTCAGAGACTGTCCAGTCAACATACTTCTCACAGAACATATTTATAAGCTCAAGGTGAGGTATATTCACAATTGGCTGAGGTGGTAATCTCAGGTTTGGTCTAATGTTGTATTTGTATTACTAGAAAGTAATGTACTAGAAAGTACACCTCATACTTCTTATTTTGCTGTCAAACAGAAGAGCATTTATTTTCGTATGAACTTGGAAACATCAGCCAGGTGCCATTTTATATTCAGATGGATTCTTCACATTCGTTTAAAGAAAATTACTGAAACCTGCTATAGGGAAAACATTGACAGTACACCCTAATATTTTTGTTCAATGACAATACTTTAAGTTACTCATATTCTCAACTGATCTGAGATGGGAGAGTAGGTGCCAGTGAAACAGAATACTTAATAAAAACAGCTGACGTGGGAATGGTTCCTGCAAAGAAGCCATAGTGAAATATATATTAAAAATATGAAAAATGGTGCTGGCATTAGACAAGCAAAATATATTAACACATGGAAGTACTGGAATTCCTTTTATGACATATATTCATTTTTCTGGAAGATTAATATATTTGAGACTTGTGCTTTTTCAAGATTTGGATTTATTTAAGAAATGTTAAATAATTGCTGTCATATTTGGAGTATTTACTCACCATGATAGCCAGCCTTCCTTGATCCTAGCTTTTCTGGGTCAGGGCTTCAAGGACAATATCTATCATATTTTCTCAGATGCTCTGCCTTAGTATGAGGCTCCATAGTTCAACTTCTTTTGACTCAGAATCCATGTGGAATAACAGAAATATGTCAAAATGGACAAAAAAATAAATTTAGAGTTTTTTTTTTTAAATCTAAAAAAATTATCAAAGCCTAAATACACAAATTGATTTCTTCCTGCAGAAACAAAAACATATTCAATGATCTAAAATATGATGGCAAAAAATCAAACAGAGAATTAATGTAATCTGAGTTGAGACAGACCATGTTCATCCAGGGTTATTTTTGAGGAAAAGTCATTCAAAAGCAATTTTGGCAATTAATTTTAAAGCAATTGTTTCAATTATGCCCATTGCTGTTGCTGACTCATAATTTGACAACTTTCATCACAAGCTTACTCAGGTCACATAGGCAAATGAAAATTGGTAGGCACCAATGCCTGGGAAAAAATATCTGAAAAAAAACCCTCCTCCCTTTATTTTATTTTCTTATCGCTCTTCCTGGCTTTGATTAGAATTGTGCAATTATGACTCCTCAGTATTTCCTCATATCCGAATATTAGTTGATTAATCTTGATGATAATGGTTTAAGAACTGGGTTTAATAAATAAATATATGAAATATTTTATTCAAGAGGTTATCACTGATCTGTTCAAACATCCTTGACTTATTTTGTAATTATACTATTTGTAGGAAGTGAGTACTTGTCAGCTGTTGCTATTAAAAAGCGTGGTGTAGATGAGTGAGATTTTTTTCCTTCAGAAAGTATTGAATATTTTAAGTCTGAAGGTGATAGGTTTTGTCCTGAAACATATCTTCCTTGTTTAATGATAAGAAGCAATCCTATTTAGTTGGCTGGAGTTTGAGCTGTACCAGAGCTCTGTACCAAATGGGGGAGAGAGATGCACCACCACTTCCCTGATTCAGAGGACTTTTCTAGGAGGAATTGCTGCTACAGCTGCTGCATGCTTTTTGCATGTCTCAATGGATCTGGCACCACCAAAGGGTAAAGGATTTCTCCTGCTGCTCCTCCTGGACTGCTGTGAGCAGGACACATGTGAAAGTGAGTTCTTTGAGCATTTGCACCTGAATCATGGCTCCTTTGCAAGAAGGCAGTAAAGAACCTTAAACTGGCTAAGAAATGTGACCCACACACTGTATGTATTTATGTATTAAACCACATTTGTAGGTTGGAATTGGTCGGTTCCTTCTCCTTCTCTTTTTTAAAAATTGTGGTTTCTTAGATAGGAAGTTTGCAAGGCCTGATTCAAACATCATGAATACAGTGGGAAACCTGCACTGGTAGACCTGTAGGTCAGTTTATGATACATTAAACTGCATATCTGGCAACAACTTTGTCAATTGTCATTATGCATTGCATTTTCAAAGTTTTGGTTTTTCTAATGAACAGCAACTAATACTTAAATAAATGTGTAGTTATCTTATTTATCAGTTAGAACCACAGGCATATGAGCAGTTTTATTCTGTGCCACTGCCACCTGGTCTCCTCACTTACTATGATAAAAATCTATTGCCCATCTGCTTGAAATATATTGAAGATTTCTGAACATCAGCCATAAGACTCAATGGAAAGGTCAAAACACTGTAGGATGTACAAATCCATGCTGATTTCATTATAATAATAGTTTGACCTGATACTGACATCATCAACAAAAAAAAATGTAGGTCAATATTCAGCTTTTGAGTTTGTAATCAGTAAAGTACATAGAGACAGTCTTGTTCCCCAAAAAAACCAACCCAAATCTCTTTGATTTAGATCTGGAAACAAAGCTACACCCACTACCAGAGGGACAGCTTCTCTGAATACAGGAATGCAAAATCTTCTTTGGTGTTTCCTAGAAGCTGTTCTTTGTAAGGCTACATGTAGGTTGCTGCTAGTTCAGGCACCTCTGTGTTAATGTACCTTGCCACTCAATCCATGGAAAGTACGTGTTTCTTCAATGTGACCAAATGATTTAAATCCATTTTTAAAGGTACTAGGCATTTAGGTGCTTTTGAAAACGTGACCAGGTAAATATCTTTTTTATCTGCCTCCAAAGCTTTCTGAAAGCAGAGAATATATTTATTGATTAATACAGATGAAATAGCCAGGGTAAAATCTGACTGATCACATCACCAGGTAGTTTTTAATTTCTTTTAGTCCCTTGATCCTTCAAAAGCTGCTTTTCTCTGCATGCTTCCAATCACCCACTGATCAACTCCAGATCTTCAAACCTCCCAGTTTAGTCTCTGCATCTAATTTGAGAAAGAGAAACTGCATTGAAAACTAGTGACAATTTAGGTGTGCAAAAACCTCAGGACAGACTTCTAAAATAAACTTTCAATAAGTTCATAAAATGCTACCCAACAACAAGTTTCCTTCTGATGGCATGATTAATTTGTTGGTTATGATACATGTTCAAGGGTAAAAAAAGCTTTTTGTATTTTTACAACCTCAACAGCAATGGGAGAACCTGATCTGAACCATGGACTTGCAGAGAATACTGCAACAAGAATACAAGCAGAAATGAACTTTGAAAATCTCCTGACACATTTAAGAGGAAGAAAAAGTAGCATATTATACCTTAAAAAGTCTGTGAGCCTATGATGTTTACTATGTTCAGTATTTAAAAGTATCCAGAAACTGGGTGGCGCATGAGGTCTATAGATGCATGTGTATTTCTGTTTTTACAGTAAAACATAGCTCATGGGAACCCAGTTATGCCATATATTTTCCTGTTGAGCTAACACGCTATTTTTATTTTAGTTTTCTGTGGTAATGGAAATGTGCTATCTTGCAGGAAAAGATGTAGTACATCTTAAAGTTATTCTCATTTCGGTATAAATATAGAGGGATTCTTCACCACAAGTTAGAGCTGAAATCATATCCTCACACTCAGCATCGCTGAAGTATTATAGGCATTTCTAGAAAGTAAATAGTTTGTATATTTTTTTTATAAATGAGGAGGTTCGATATATGTGAGAGATGTAAATCAGAGCATGCATATTTAAAAAATCACAGAATTATAATAATAGTAAAGCTTATAAAAATTGTTAACAATTAAGTGAATAATCTCTTCAGTAGAAAGGAGTGAATCATGCATCATGCAGCTCAGGAACTCCAGGGTTAAAGTGTTCGTTTCGCACATATTCTGAAGTATCTGCAATAAATTCAAGTAATTATGCTATTAAGCAGTTCCTCATCTATTGAATTAATTAAACTTTATGTTCATTTCATAACCTCTTTAGACACCCTCAGCTACTGCAGATTTAATCCTCTTTGAACCTTTCTATATTTAGTTTTTTGAAGATTGACTTAAGACAAGTCACTCTGTGCTGTAAAACTGAGATTGTTTTCTCACTGCACAGTACCGGTCCTTTCCCACACATGCCACCTTTTTTGTACCCTGGGTTGTGAAATCAGACAACCTGTGTTAAAATTTCCTAAAGGTCTATAAATGGCAAATACTATTCCATGTGTATAGGAGGTTTTGTCACATTGCAAGATATTGTTATTGATTCAGGTTTTTTAATTTTCTTTTAAGGGCTGTTTCATCTTAACATCTCAGCTTAATTTCAGTAGTACTGTTAATTGGAATGATAATAAAAAAATATAAAAATGGTGAGTTATGCCTTCTCTCCTAAGAGGCAAGCAACCACAGTTATTTCCAATATTTTACTGTCTGTCAGTACAGATTGCTAAGGCTATTCAGTATCTAAAGAAAAGATGTACATGTGTTTATACCAGATGGAATCAGGTTTATTTAGATGCCTGACTTTCAGCATCCAGCTTTCCACTTGTCATCATCAGTAAGAGAAGTAAACATATCATTGTGTTTAGCATTAAAAAAGAGATTATTATATATTGTCTGAAGGCAAACAAAGAAACCAGCAAGTAATTGACCTCCAGTATTTTGCTGTCTTGATTTTTTATGGGATTACTCATTCCCATTACTTGTTGCTTTACCTGAGGACAAGAATTGGTGCTCCTTATGCTGAGATAAAGGGGATTGTGACAGAAAAACTGCAAAATTTATGTTTTTTTCCATAAGAGGTAGGAATTCTCTCTGCACCTTTTGCAACAGGAAGGCAACTGCTACTTCTCTCCCATTCACATGCTTGTTGCATTGGAAACAAAGCTAGGCATTCAGCACAACTTCATGCGTTGCACAATTACTTTTATTTGGGAAGAAAGATCATAGCTATAAAATTAAGGAAAAATTACAGTACTGGAAATGAATAAGTGAGAAACTGAATCTGATCCTGAGTTTCTAAATGCAGATTATACAGCCATACTATATTGTTCCTAAAAAATAAATCAAAACTCAGTTGAACAAAATCTTTTTCTATGTCCTAAAGTCTATTCAATCATGTGCTAAAACCATGCGCACACATTAAGTATTTCTGAATAAGAATAGAAAGTGGATGGCCCTGGAAGCTTTTATTTGTAATAATTCTGCATTTTTTAGTTACATAGGAGCAAAGAAGATACCTTAAAAGTTACTGAAATGGGAAGGACATTTTATTTGCCTTGATCTAATTCAGAAATAGCTGAATGAATGCTGGAACAAAGCACAAAGGCTTTCAAAAAGTCATGGATAATTAAAAAAATAAGGGAGATTTAATTAAAGACTTCAGAGAATTTTAACCATTTCTGGCAATGGATTTACTTTTCTCATTATTCCAAAGAAAATAAAACCTACCCAAAAGCATACTATTTAGATGACTAGCCAGATTACAAAATTCTAAGTTCTTCAAGTTGACTGGAAATACTTATTAAATATACTTTCATTTCAGGTTGTGAGGACCAAATATTTTCTCCATAATTTAATGATTTTGCCTAAATTTATATCAGAAAAGATTTACTACATATAATTTTCTATTTATAGAAATATATATATATATATGAGGTAGAAATTTCAATTAAAGGTAAAACTGAGAAATAGACCCTGCAACTGATTTTTGGGCAAAGTGTCTCATCTTCATAGATTGTCTTGGATGTCCTTTTCTAAATACTTACCCTCTCACCCAGCCATGAAGGAAAATTTTTTATGTTGTGGAAAACTATTTCCTGACAACTTTTGAATCCCATGTTTATCATGTTTTGTCTTGTTTGCATGATATATGTATGTGATGGTAAGTTCCTACAGGTTTTAGGTAAATTCACAGCATGCAATTGGATTTCAATTCTGGTCATTTTAACTGCTAAATATGTTCTAATTCTAGAAAAAAAGCAAAGGAAGCAACAAACACTGACCAACAAAAAGGAAATTTTGCAGTTTCTGAGCTCTGTATGATCCAGAAAGACACAAATCGAGTGCTGCTCCTGTCTTGCTACAAGTTGGTGTGTTTATTGCAGCTACTTTCCAAGCATTGTATGAAAAGTGGAACTTGTGACAGCCCTGAGAAAACAGGGTCACAAGATGTTGATTAGCCTGTGATGTTCTCATATTGGCAAAGGTTTGTGCTTGCTTCTGGAAGCAGCTATCAACTTGTACATTAAACAAGAGCAAGATATAATATAGGAATAGATAGTGCCAGAAAATGTTCTGCTTTGCACTGTAACTCAAATGGTGAGTTAACACCACTGAAGTTCATTTTGCATGTAGTATGTTTACCAATGTAACAGAAAAAAAACCCCTGTAAATCATTGAGTTTTCTTCTGGGTAACTGTGTCTAAGTAACTTTGCTAAAGCAGGCACTTAACAAATCACTCATTTTTTGCTAAGAATTTCTGTATCTAAATGACGGATCAGGGTCTTCAAATCACCAAATTGCGACCGCACTTTAATCAGTGAGATCCTCAAGGAGACCGAGTATCCAGGCAACCACGCAGAAAAGAAGCAGCAAAGGAAATTGCTCAACTCTTTAGTCAGCTAGATGAGACCTTTGGAAAGTTGGAATTAATGTAGATTAAAAGTCAAACTGTGGCTTTTCAGGTCCGTCTGGCTGCAGTAAGGCTGTGGGCAGGAGCCAAGGGACTGCCTTCTGCCTAGGGTGTGTGGACCTCTCCTGGAAGGAGCAATGTCCTCCATTTCTGCCCCTGCCGTCTTTCAAAACACATAAGGTTACACTGCCCCTTGCTCTTAGCTCCTCTGAAATCAGACCTCTTTGCTCCCTTCTCTTTATCCAGGCTGAACGCTGGAGCTGAGACCTGTGGCACACCACCAAGGCCCGTATTTACAACCGAACACAGGTAATTCCTTCACAGCTTAATGGGAGTCAGGGAATTCACAGCTGTGTGTGCCTTTAGCAATGTCTCTTCATGATGACCACAGCAAAGATTATTTCACACATATACCCACAGAGCACTTAGAAATATCTAATTCTACAGTTGCCATGACTTTTTCTAGTGTTTACTCCACAGAAGAGAAAAATTGCCCCATGCTTGTTGCTACTGCTAGATTTCCAACAGTGACAACAGTGGAACTATTTCATATTTACTTGGACGTTATTTAGAGAAAGATTTAGTCCACAACACCTGAGAAATTGTCTCAGAATCTGCACTGATGGATTAAGCCCTGAAAGTAGAATATAACCCCACTATATCACAGGAAAGTATCCCTTAGTTAAATGGTATTCTTTAATGCTTTGTTGGGTAGTAGGATACTCTGTCAAAATATTTGTTGCAGATCTAACTCCCTTGTCAGCGGCACTGTAAGATAAAATTCTTTCCTCTCCTAGCTGACTTTCTGATCTAGAAAATTGTCTTATGAAATCTTCAGTAATGCAAGATACAAAACCTGATATAATAAATGGAATTAAGCTTATTTTAAAAATCACCAAAGATTTAGTGCATTTATTCTGTGTTCACAAGGAAAACATTGATTCAACGTAACACATGCTGTAGATCTGTAAAGTCTTCTAAGGTGTAACAGTAAAAATATGCATTGCAGCAGGATGATTTCCCTTGTTAGGTGACATTTGCAGCTTTTTCAGAAGTAAAATACTGAGATTGTCTTTCCAATTGACAAGAAATATTTTCAGCCGCAGACACCTTCAGAAGATCAGCTTATCCCTGACCTCAGCTGGGGACTGTCCATGCCAATTTGTACCTAAGCTTGGAATATTTGTAGTGTCTGTGTTAATCAGCCCAGGAGGTCTCAGCCAGCTCTTCTGTGGGCTCTTGAAATGAGCAAACAGGAGAAGAAGCAGCTGAGACGCAGTTGAGTATGGCAGGAATATGCATCAAAAGGGGTATCAAACCTGTGGTGGGACTACTTAGACAAGATTGGGACTGTAAAACAGTAAGAAATCATGGCAGAGTGCCCCCTGTGCTGTAAAGAATGAAGTTAAAGGATGTAGTTAGCAACACCTTGGGTAAGGAGAGGCAAGGAAGCTCATGGGTGGGTGCATAGGGTGGAAAAGGTAGGAAACGCTGTGGAGAAAAGGCCACTAGAGAGGGAGCAGAGCACCCTTGCTCTATGTCAGTCACACTGAGGGACCTACACTTAGTAAGTGGTATTGGAAAGGCGTGCATTGTCCTCCTGGCCCTTTCTGGATTGTCCGTGCTTCAGCTTCCCATTTATCAAGTTCAGGTGAGCCTGTGGGCTCATGTGGTTTGGACATAGCTCCAAGCCTGCTAGGTGTACTGAACAGCATTGTGTCCAGTGCCTTCTGCTTCCAGCTGAAATAGGCAACTACTCACACACAGCTGCCTCATCTATAAACAGACAATCTATAAATAATATGATTATAGCAATGACAATAACAGAGCTTCCATCTCTGTGCCAAGTGGGAGGGAATGCTGTTGAGATTTTGGAGAATAATTCTACCCGCTATGGAAAAGCATGAGCTCTTTGCTATTAATTTTCATCATCAAAGGTGTTTCAACGTGAAAGAGTTCCCATTTCATTGTTATTTTATTTTATAGCCTAAATGGATCTTAATAACAGTCTACAGTCTAAGATGTTAAGGATATGGAAACCCCACTCTTTAGGGTGGTGGTGGTGGCAAATTGTACTGCCATGTAATGAACATCTGGGCTTTTGCTCTTCTAAGTAATGGAAAGACAATTTGTAGACTGATACAGTGGTGTTTTCCTGGATTCTTCCAGAGGGAGCACATCTACTGTACAACTCTTGTTTTCCACAGCTAGAAAAGTTTTCCTGTGATGTACAGTATCTTATGTTACAATAAAATATACAAGAAGTCTGACAGCTGGAGGTGAGATGCCAGGGCAGCTAGTATTCTGAGTCTCAGTAAAAGAGGAGATTAGCAAAATATTTAAATAAATGGAAGTGCTTCTGCAAGAAGACAGAAAAGATGATAGCAGTTGAAAGAAACAAATTGCAAGACTCCAGTCAACAACCTAATCCTAGAAACATGTTGATATAGCTATTAGTTGAATTCTCATCTGCATCTTTGTATAAAAACATTCTGAAGTACCAAAATTCATGAAAAGACAAAGTCTTTCTTAAAAGAATTGGGGTGAGTTTCTTCTATGCAATGAAGAAATAAAGGGTCATCAGGGATTTTTTTACATATTTGCAAAAATTATAAAATCTATACATTTAGACAAATCTAATTTTGCAGATTTGTTTGCATTAGAAAGATTTCTAGAAATGATTGCCATTCCTTATCTTGCAGAATAGACTAAATACCAAATATCTTGTGTGCTTTTTAGTCAGTGCTCATTTATTTTCTATAATAAGAAATAACCATGTAAAAAGGATGAAGAATGTGTTTTTCTAGTGCTGCTGGTGGTGCCTTTCTGATTTAATCTCATACTTCACTATATCTGAAGTTCACTCTGGGAGGTATCAATTTTCTCTTTTCCAATAGTCCTATCAAATATACTTTTTGGAACAATTGAGGCATTAGCTCATCATTTCTATGTACTATTTAGCAAGTTCCCCTCCTCCCCATATTTTGTCCTGGAAAAAAAACCCAAAACTGTTTTCACTTTTTGCACCAAAGTCTCTTTCACTCTTAAAACAGTGATGTCATGCAGCTCAGGGCTGGCTAGTGACAGATCTACGGTAAATCATACCGATCAGCCATGAGGCTCTTCAGGAATGCAAGGTGTCTTCTTGTGTGAGAGGTGTCGGTGTTAAATCATTAACTCTGTGCATCAGTATTAAAAAATAAAAAAGCTGATTCTGTCGTTCTTACCTTATAGCACTTCAGCAGCCTGTACTGGCAGGAATCTGCAATGTTATTTATTACTTCCAGTAACCCAGGGGTTCTTTTTCATTTTAGTCAGCAAGCTGTGAATCACTTACTGGGCATCTGACATGTACTGCAGGACTTCAGGGATTGAAGACAAATCAGACTGCTATTAGTGTCTCGTCTTCGAATCTGTGTTTGTTGTAGTCTACTTAGCAGCTATGAGTAGAGATACACAAAACGAAAGTTATTTTCATGTACGTAAAACACAGATTTACTAAAATAGACTGGTTAATGAAGTTAACTCTTGGAATTACTGACTACTGAAAGGCAAAGCCTGCTTAATCATGGTAATGAGATACTTGATGAGAGTCAGGGCACTTCTGGAGGCAGAAGCGAGTCTTTTAATACCATGAGTATGTCTGCGGGAATGCAGTTCTGTTGAAATATAAATAATATTGCAAGATATTTTCTGTTTGCTTTTGCTTTACATTGCACAGAATTTCTTCCTTATGATGATACTTAGGACTGCAAAAGGCCTGGGCTCTGTGAGGAGGGTCATTGATAAGCTTGTAGATACTAACAAATACACATTTTTTTTTTTCATTTGACCATTCCATATTTAAGTACTGCAAAGAAGCCAAGTTTTTGGTTTTGAAACTTTTTATTATTTTTTAAAGTATAATTTATTATTGAAATGAAAATACTTTAAACAAACAAAAATTAATGTTAATGTTATGTTTGACTCTGTCAAACTTCTGTCCTTTGTGTGGTTCATGCAGATCAATGGATTCAGAGAGGCTTCTTCTCAGGATCTGTGAGTTACCTAAGCAGCTGATCACTCCATGGTGTCTGCCAGGGCAAGGCAGTGTTTGTAACTTGCAGAATAGGTGCTGCTGGACATAACCATAATAGCTTTGTTGCAAATGGGATTCCTACTGATACACAATACAAAGCTTTGGATTAAAATCTTTTGCTACCGCTTCCAACTGGCAAATTGTCTATACTACAGTGTTTCTTGTGTAGAGGTCTGCAAAATAAGATAAACACTGCAAACTTTAATTTTACTAAGCACAGAAAAAATTGGCAAGGAACATGATTTTCCAGCTACAATTACTATTATGTATATTAAAATTGTGCCTAGGAACCACCATAAAAAAATAGCTTTCTCCCGCTAATAATGTAACAGGGGACACTTCCTACTTCACATACCTTCAAAGGGAAAGTGTCAAACAAAACATAAGTACAAGATAAAGGCAGAAATTATACAAACAAACCTTGAAATAGAATCACACAAGTGTAAGGAAGACTGCAGGGTCCTGTAGGACATAGCCACCATGCCTTTTTCTAAACAGTGTTCTATGTGTCAGAAATAACACAAGTCCTGGTCTTCTGAGGTATGTGACTGAATGGAGGCATAAGGAGCCTTATTTTAGTCATAGTCACATTTCAGACTGATAACCATGACTGGGAAACAGTGCTATAAGCCATGCAGAAACAGCAGATAAACAGCAGAAACAGACATAAATGTCAAGCTTTGCATTTTCATTTTGGTACATAAAGCACAGTAATCCTTCACTCAGTGTCCTAGTGACAAGATTTACTGCATATATTGCAGGCCACCTAAAACGGTTTGGAGCTGCAGTATTCTGAGGAATAGCAAATGAGAGATCTCAAGTGTGCGAATAAAGTAAACGAGAGATTGGATTTAGGTTAGACATTGGGAAATAATTTCTAGCTGTAAGAACAGATGAGTGCTTGGATGCACTGTGTGCGTATGCTGTGCAAGGTCTCGCTGGGATATCTGACAACAGGTTAGAGAAATGTCTGCCGGGAATTGCTTAGGAAAAGCTGAGGATCCTTGTAGGGGGAAGGTGGATGGCTTAAATGATACTGCCAGCTTTATTCTGTGAATGATTTTAGGATGTCACATGCAAAAAGCTGACATACGGAAATATTTTTTTTCGTTGTGTTCTATTTATGCATGTGTTAAACAAGTGTTTTCTAAAACTGTTTTGAAAATATTGCTGGTCATTTTGGACCACTGTATAATCCAGCTTTATGGGCAAATTTAGGAAACATTTGTAGCAGTACTACCAGGATTTAAGCCTCACGATAGCATATGTCAGTCATTTTACTAGGCAAATATGTTCCTATTCAATGGATTCTATGGCACTGTCATTAAACGTGCTGTCCAGTGCTCATTTTATGGACAATTTGGAAGATTCTTACTTATTAAAAGAACCCATGTATCAAAGAGGAGATAATTTTCTCAGTTGCAAAATTTTTCCTTCTTGCCCTGAGATTTCACAGGTTTACAGTCCATGAATTTCACGTCATGTTCCAACATCCCAAAGCAGAACTTGGTTGAACTGCCAAATATCACCAGCCTTCATAGCAAATTGTTTTGATACCAGCCCATAAATTGGCCATTTCACTCCAAAGATTCATCAACCATATCAAATTTCTTGAAAAGCTGGTCTGAGATTTGAGTTTGTCATGAAAATGTAAAGTAGCAATTACACAGAGGTGTTTTGCACATCTCTCTTGAGATAATCTACTTATATTATCTGAAACTGTCACCAAAAATTTGTGGGTCTGATTTACTCTGTTCTTGGGGAGAACAATATAAATCATTCAAGGAGCTCCTCTGAAAAGTTACATTGACTTTGCATCCATTTAAGTGGGACCAAAATCATATTGCTCAGCTCTGTTACACATTAATAAAAAAAAAAAAAAAGTAAGCCAACTAATTATACATACAACTACCATTGGTAGTATACAACTTGTACACAATAACAATTACAAATACCTCCTTTTATTATCATAGAATAATAGAATCATAGAATATCTCGAGTTGGAAGGCACCTGTAAGGAGCATCAAGTCCAACTCCCTGCTCCTCGCGGGACTACCTAAAACTAAATCATATGGCTAAGAGCATCATCCAGATGCTCCTTGAACTCTTACAGGCTTGGTACTGTGACCAGTTCACTGGGGAGCCCGTTTTAGTGACCAATGACCCTTTCAGTGAAGAACTTTTCCCTACTATCACTCTCCTAATGTATTTAAAGTGTCTTTTCTTTCAAAGATTCCCTGCCACTCAGATGTTTTGTTGTGGGAGGGGACACCCCGTAAGATCTTACCACAGCTGGAGTGCTCCTCCATGGCTAACTTAAACACGCAAGAATGTTATGACCTTTGCACGGTGAGTGCTTCTGACCTGAGCTTTCTCTCCACAGGCGTGTATTTAATGCTTGCCAGCTTGAACCTTGCCACTTGTCACGATAAATATGTGGCAGACTTCCAGCTAAAACAAATATAATTGTGTGGTACCCATAGCCAACAAAGGAAGCTGATACTCATGGCGATGGCTAGCTTCTGTTGAACGCTTACAAAAAGCAGAGCTGCTCTAGCTGATATCTGAAAGCTCACTAATGTACAAGTAATTACATGCTTTTCAGAAATGTCAGCCAGCCTTTTCTTTCAGTCTTTTCAAAACCTCTATCAGTGGCAATATATATAAAAGACAAAATGAGACAGAAGGTGACCAAAGTCCTTTAAAAAGAACTACTCAAAGGAAGTGACAGGACATAACTTGATAGTCACTACTGGCATGTTTGGATCACAGTTAGCAAAGCTGATCACCTTTGGCCTCTGCATTTTTTATAAAGACCCTGCATTTTTTATACTAACCCTATCATTTAGTGCATAGTTATTCTCTTAATTACAATGTACCTAATCAGAGGACACAAAACTAATTTATTATCGTGCTATGAATTATCTTTACTGGCCTCAGAAACAGCCGTTTGCTGATTTTGGACCATTTATTTAGTGCTTGATAAATGGCAAAGCAGGTTCATGAAAGGTGCTGTGATTGATTGCAGGAAATGGTCTTCTAAAAAAACCCAATATTAGTCTGAGGACATCTTGAGAATTCGCAATAAGTATAGATGGGGAGATGGTTGTTTGAGCTCTATAGGGCAAATCATAAACTCATGTTTGTACTGAGAGAATCAGAATGTCAGTACCCTATTTCTGTGCAATTAATATGACTATCCTTATCTTCTTAATATAAATTGTATTCCATAAAACCTGCAGACTCATTGCTCAAAAGCAATTTTAAGAATGAGGACTAGCTGAAGATAAAGATTAAAAAGGCACGATCTTAAATTTTGTTACTGAGACATGGATTATATACTGCTGTATAAATATATAATAAATTTAGAGTAGGTATTAGACAACTCCAAAAAAAAAAAATAGAAATGTGTTCTACAGATCATATTCAGTTTACTAACATTCAAAATTTCCATTTGTGATAACTGCTGTTTTCTCCCTGAGTTCCCCACAAGGAACACTGGGCACAAGAGCTGGTTTAGCAGGATTTCAAGGTGATGCCATGTGGGTGGGATTTATCACTCTTTTGTGCTGGACCCTGTCATTAACATAATGGAAAATACTGTGTTGTGAAACTTTGCCTTATCACACTATTCAGTGAAAGAAAAGTGCAACCTCTTATTGCACGATGTATACAACAGGGCAAGTTGTAAGACAGAAGAGGAACCAACTCCATTTTTGTTAGTCTAGGCATTCAGAATTCCTCTTGATGTGTTCATTACAGTAGTCTTAACAACTAGTGTTTGCTTTACTTATTGCTAAGAAAGGAGGATTTGCTCTCTAGTGATTGAATATATCTGTCTTTGTGGTACTGAGTGCTCCTTCTGGATAGCACTCAAACTTGGTGCTATAACCGAAGTTTCAGTCTCAGTTCCAGTCACTCAACAGCAGTTCATAGTTAATGTCAAAGAGCTTGTGAGCTACATAACAGAAATAATGGGGACAAGACAAATTGGCAGATACTGGACAAATATAAACCACTATTTTCTAAAGGTTCTCTGTATATAGGATAAGCATTGGTAATAATTCTGTGACAATCTTAGTGAGAAAACCTACATGAGAGGAAATAAAGGTCAAAGATGACACCCAGCCTATGGTCCTAAGAAACAGGGAAGATGGTGAGCTCTGTATATCCATTAGAAATGGTAGGATAATTGCTATGTATAAAATACCTCATAATGCCATTTCCATTCTCTCTTTTCATAAGCCAGCTGTACCTTTCATCTTACAATAAATATATTCATAGAAATAAATGGGCCAAAAGATATTTTTTCTTTTCTGTAGAAAAATGTGGATGGCAGCTTACCTTTTACCAAGGCAATCTGCATCTTAATTTTTTAACTAATAATGCCACGAAGAAATACAGGACATAAGAGAAGCAGACTGCCTTTATTTTAATGTGTGCCACTTCAACACAAATGCTGCAAGCCTAACAGTAAAATAAATGAGGGGAAGCTAACGATATTCGGTTTTCAACAGTTGTAACAAGTCCTGCAGCCTTACTGCAGCTGATATGCTTCTTTAGGCAGATTAGTACCTAGTACTTGTCCCAGACTACTATAAACCTGGCTTACCTCCACAGACTTACAGAGAACTGCCAATTTTTACTGATGTAACTGAGCTTGAAATCAGACACAAACAAGAGCAGATTCTCTGTCCTTCCCACCTCCCACATTACTCCCACCCCCCAGTGATATTTTTAATCAAGTTAAAGGACAAGTTGGGAAAAATGAAGACTCTGATTCTCACTTATATGAGAAATTTTATGCCTCATAATGAAATTGAGAAGCTAAGGCCATACCCCTAAAAGCAAACCTCTTAATTCATTTTACTGACAGAAATGTGTTTCTCCTAGCCCAACTTGTTCTTGAGTGTTGATGCTATTCAAAGTTTTGGAAGTATAAGATGCAAAGTCTTGTTCAAACTCCACTTTGCAGTCATTGCTTATGTCTCAATACCAAAGTGCGTGCTGAGAGGAAAGAGTAACATGACTTATGTTTTATTCACTAAATTTTGAAGCTTTGAGGAAGTTATTTTCACTTAGTTGTTAGTAAGTTATGAAGACACATTCAGATCTTGTGATCATTGACTCAGTTTTATCACTTAAATAAGGTCTGCATTTAGACTGTTAAAGAAAGCACATTTTTATACTTAGGGACTTCAGCGGTGGAACTACTGGTCTCTTTTCTGTCATAAAAGCCTCTGTGGCAATTCACAGAGAAAGCTTCATTAGCCTGAATTGTCAGAGAATTGCTTATACCCCAGTTACAGATATCACCTCCTATTTTGGTTAATGCTGAGAGACTGATCCTTTGCTTTTTCTCCTGGGAAATCTTCATTGTAAAGTAGGACTTTAAAGTAAAGTCAAAGCCACTGAAGTTTTCAAGTTCTTTTATCTGTAGGATAGGAAGCTGATAGGTAGATTTGAGGTAATCAACAACAACAACAACAAAAACCAAACCAAACCCACAAAACAGAGCCAGAGTAACCGGTCAGCTCCCTGAAATACATCTGCCACTGGACGCCTACAAAGGTTCTGAGGAACAGCTCAACTCCAACCACCTTCCACACCACAAGCCACCAAAACCAGCTGACTATCTCCCACACAGGGCAAGTGTCTATCCCTTCTCACTGGGCCCCCTCCCATTGCCAAGCACATTACCACTAGCCTGGCAGATGACTTCTGCTTCCAGCTCAGCTGAGCCTTGCTCTTCCTCACACGGGACAGAGCCCTGACCCTTTTCAGACCCACTCCCTCAATCCAGGTACACCCTTTTCAATAACATTTTCAATAACATAGGATTTTTTTTTTTTTTTTCTGCTCACTAGAAAATGAACTTGCAAATAGAGAAACAGCACTAATTTCTGAACCTGATGAGCAGGGAGTCAGCGTTACTGGTAACAAGCAGTGTGGGAACAGGGCTAGTGAACTGCTTAGCCAGACATTGCAGCCTGACCAAACATGTCTGAAGTGCGTAACTGAGGTGGAAAAGGTGAAGCAACCGCTCCAAACTCATCCTACCAGTCCTGGAGTTCTCAAGATTTAATCTATCCTGCAACACACTGAGTGTTCAGAGAGTTTCTGTACCACCTTTCACATTTTCTTGAGTTCTTTCCAAGGCTGCAAAGTCTGTTTCACTTGGCTACATAAAAGGCCAATCTGATCTTGACAATCACCACACCAGAAGGGTCTGGAAATGACTTGTGTAGCCCACAGAGTCATTATGGCTGCACAAAAAGGATGGAATCATGGTGTGCCCAAGCCCCGTTTACAGGCCAACAGCTTATCCCAACAGCCATATAGCCCAGTGCAGAAACTGAGTGATTTTGCTGAACCTACCAACTTTAGCCTGAGGTTAAATTCCTTTTTCTAGCTCTGTCGCATCAGTAGCAACCATTCACTCTGCCCATCTCAACTACAGCACTAAATAAAAGAGCTGAAAATCAGCTTCCTTCTGGATACATCTCTGCTGAAAGGAATTTCCCTGTATTATTATAACATGACGGAAAAAGACTATGCAGTGTGAACTTCTTAATGAAAGTATTTTTTACAGATTACTGAAGATGCCAGTGAATGCAGACGTTAAAGTTCAAACATACTTTGAGTGGTGTTTAATTTCTACTGCATTCAAAATATGCTCCACCTGTGCTGTTAAGTTACAAATGGTGAGGAAAGAAAGCAATACCACAGCCACTGTGTAGCCCATGAATTACTCCTAGAAGTGCCTCTTCTTGCACAGAGCTCAGCAACCAACCTCAGCACTGACATTGAGGAATAGGCTGCCTTTCCAGTAAGGCTCCAAAGTATTATTTGAATGGAAATAAATTCAATTATTTTAGGATTCACTTTCATTCAAGGGAGTAATTAATTTGCTTTAGGAAAAAAACAGTTACTCAACCCATCTAATAGGGTTAAGGCTGATCATAGGGTTAGTTGTTTTCAAGAAATTTCATAGCATGACTTGTAATACTTTCTGCGGTAATACTCTTGTTAAGAAGATACTGGAGTGTACCATTTCCAGGTCTTTCTAAAGAGATATGATTTTTGTTACATTTCATATGGTAGCGTGAATAAAATTATATCAAATTCCATTAGCTTATCTAAAAGCACTTTTAAAGGACATTAGTATGTTGCAAATGGAGAGAGGAAAGATGAACTGTGACTTACCTCGTATATCAGGCTAAAGGACATCTCTGAAGAGCATTATAGCCCATTGCTCTAGAGTTGGGACTGTGGCCTTCAATAGTACTCAATGGCCCAAACAGCAGATCTAATTTTGTCAAATACTTAGAGATGCCAGTAAAGTTATCTGATGTTATCTTATTTTTTTCTAAAAGGAGGGAGAGTCTTTGCTGAAAAAACATATGCTTTTTAAAACTAAATGTTTACTAAGGCAGTTGTGCTTCATTAAAAGTAAGTAAAAACATCTTTTTGTTTTTTACATAGATGTTTAAAAGTATACATATTTAAAAACATGTTTTCATCTTTTACATAAAAAGATTATTAAAGTATTTCATTCACTTATTCTCACAGTAAAAGAAAAAAATCCTTCATAACAATTTTAATGTGCTCCAGCAATTTCTATAAAAGCTTAAAGTATGGAAATTAAGTTAATTCTAAAAAAGTCAAAATTAAACACCTCCAAAGCTTATACGGTTCTATTTATTGATATTTCTCCACTAGTAATAAACTGCCTGACCCAAAGACTTTTTTACTCTACAAAGAGCAGTGGGTTCTTATTGTGGTTAAACCCTTATATAATTTCCATCAACCTTTCCTATGACTGTGTAGTTGCCCATTCATAAATGCCCTCACATATATAATCATCTTATTGTCTTTAGAGTCAATGGAGATTATGTGTGCATTTGTGAAGGAGGAATTTAAAAATCTGTTAAAAAAAATGTAGAGAGTTATGGAAGTTTTAGCATGGTTATTTTCTGGTTGTCATGGTCAGATGAACCACCTGTGCAGATCTGAGAAATATTGCAGAAGACTTCTCATAGTTCAGCTGCAGTTTTGGATATTGTATTGCAGGTCTGAATTTCTAGTAGGTAAATAATACCTGGGAAATGAGGTTTTGTGGCCTCTCCACGGTACCTGAAATAATCCTTTCGTCTTGTATATACATTCCTGTGAATTTCTTTCTGAGTGCCATGAGGGAGGAAATTTGGCAGAATAGAAATGGCTTACCTAAAATAGAGTGGGACATTTAGGGACCCTGTAGCTGAGTTTCACAGCCTACCTCACATGTCATTGCTGAAAACCTCACTTACCTATTCTTTACTTGACTCACACACATGCCAGAAAATACCAGTACCAACTGCTTTCTTTAGATCTTTCATTTTTGATGGCAGCAAACGCCAGTGACAACCCTACTTCATAGAACTAGAAATCTGCCCAGCAGCTATGTCCACCCAGCACCATCTCTGCTGTCAGCACACAGTGGACTGGTTCTTCTCAGCAAGTGTAGTGGGTCAAGGACCACATTTCTCAAACAAGTTTTCATCCTGCAAAAAAAGCACACAGCAAAAAGGCAGAAACATGAAACAAAGACGAAAGTTCTGAAAATCAGGTTCTCTCATCTGTTTTGTGTAGAAGACATAAAAAGGGAATACATCAAGAAGCCAAATGGCAGCCTTTCTCCAGTGTTGTGACTTTGAAGGAACTTTAAGATGTCAAGCTGTTCTGTAAGTTGATGGTCAAAATGCTTAAGTTTACCAAAGAAACACCAACAGCCATATTCTGGACAGTCTTTAATAAATGTTACATAAATTAAAAGAGATTTCCACTCTTTTCTGTGTGCAATTATGCTAATTAAATTGAAAAGGAACTCTGACATTTCCAATTAACATTTACGACAAAAAGTATATATGCAAATGTAACAACAAATAAATACTGATTTGAAAAACCAAATTACATGGTGTAGTATCATACCACAATTAGACAGAACATTATTATCAAACTTTTCTTATCCAAAATAAAAGTCATCAGCAATACACAGCTGCAAGTCTATGTAAAAAGTGAAAATAAACCCAAGACATCCATAGATGATACAAAACATATTCATTTAAACATATGATAGGTAGATTTTAAACATGATTTAAAAACATATTCAAGATCATGATGTTTCAAAAACGTATATTTTGGGGGCTTTTGGTCTGAAATTATTTTCCAAAGCAACTAATACTTTAATTAAATTAATAAGTCATATATAATATTTGGAAAAGAAAAGAGGATAGCTAACTTTTCATGGACCTTTAAAACTCTGGAAGTATACTGAGGCTATTGAGGCCCTAGAACAATAAAAGATACATCTCAATCCTACTGTAAAAAATCCTGTTGAGGAAGACAGAGAGCAAACTGCCTCGTTTACTCTGGACACCAGTTTCTGGCCTTGCACTGAAAGATTAATGTGAAAGTATAGCTAGATCACATCTAGTGGATCTAAGTGGAATAATTTAAGAAGTTAACTAGCTGCCATTGCTGTTCTTTAGAGCACATCACGCTCCCAGTCTTCAACCACAACCGTTTCAGTTTGAATTGCCCAGAGAGGCAATTTGGGATAACTTCATCACCTGAAATGGATTGGGAAGCACTCACATATTCTTATCTGGTGATACCCATCATAATGGATAAGCACTGAGGCATAATAATGGGATAATAAAGAAGATAGTCCGTCCTAAATTGTTAGCAGAAATTCTTTTGCCATACAGACATTTTTGCTGACAAAGTGTAGGGCTTAAGAGGAGCCTCTCTTACTCTCCTCTTGGTTTCTTCCTTTCCACAGCCTGGCATGTGTGGTTTCTTCCTGGGCTCTGCAGTGCTTACATCACCCATCCTGCTGTGGCCACTCTTAAAGATATAGTTTAGATGAGCATACAGTTCATCCCAACTAATAAAGCAAGAAAATGTAGGATAAGGAAATGACAATCAAATTTTGATTTACACCCCCTAAGTTTTTTGTTTGTCCTTTAAAAAGGCTCTGCAGAATCACTGGAATAAATTATTATGTTGATTGTGGTCTGAGCTGCATGATATTGTTGATTTTTTTCACTGATAAATAACTTAGACACTGCTGCTGAACAGACTGACACTGAACAGCATACTTTGTGTGAAGTGAAGCGCTGAGAGACATAGAGGAAGGTTTGAGAAACTGGCATTGTTTCTACCTATCTCATGTGTTTCTTAAAATATGGAATAATTTTGTCATTAACCCCACAGGGATCCTATTTGATAAGTCATCAATGGCCAGGAAATCACATTTCTAAAGGACTAGAGCTGGAGCTGCTGCAGACACCCAAGAGTGTATAGTCAGATCCTTTCTTAGTGGAAAGCAAAAGCTCTCACAATAAAAGGACAGCCAAAAAAAATTAAGGACAGCATGGTGTGAGGGGAGAAGGTAATTCCCTGTTTCCCACTTAGGTAGTGGAACTGGCATCTTTTAAGACTGGATTAGGCAAACATCTGTTGGCAATAGTAGAGATCCTGCCTAAGGACACAGATGTAGACAAACGGTCCTTTGAAGTCCCTTCCAGCAATATTTTTTAATACTCTGGATTTACTGGCTAACTAGTTACTGTTTCCTGTGGAGTAAAGACCCTACACCTTGAATTACACTTTAATCCTGGATGCTAAATCAGTTTAAAATAAATTAAAAGGTGTTCGCTGAAAAGGTTTGGCCACTACTGCAGATTTTTCTTTCACTAGTAATAAAAGAAATATATTGCTATACAAACCTATGTTGTAAGCTAAAGAAATTAGCTACTAAAATTTGATAACACAATTAAGCAATAGGCTCTGCTGTTGATGTCTCTGCTAGCAGATAATAGATGGCAAGGAGAGTTATATATGCTGAAACTATATTTATGACACATAAAATTGCAATGTTCTACAACTGTTTGATAGAGCCTTCAGAGGAATGGATCTATTTTTCTGTAAGGGCAAGGATTTTTTTTTCCTAATTAATTAAAGGTTTTTCATGTTAAAAAATGTTTCTGATGTTTCTGTTGCTTGAAGCTTTATGATGTTTAAAGTCTGGATGCCCTCAGAACATGAAATCAGAGCAGGACAATAGGCAACTGTTTCCATGCTGCTCATGACAGACCATAGGGCAGATATCACACAGTCACTGGAGCTGCCAGAGGAGGTCCCAGTGATTCATTTCATCAGGCAAACTGATGGGAGCTCAACCGTTTTATACAATTTCAGTAATTCAGCAACACTAACCATATTTTAAAAGCAAAATTTGCCAAAAAACTTTTGGCCCAAAGAAAGACACAATGAAGATCCAGGAGAATACTTATTTATTTATTTACGTTATGGAGTATCGAGTTCTCTTGCGAGTCCTGATGCACTGTTTTATTTTATTTTTGAAATAAAATCAAGACATCAAAAACTCTGTCTCCTTGGATACACTGTTATTTAAATATCTTATCTAGATTTGGAGTAGCAACAATGCCATAAATATCCTTCAGAATGTGTGTAGCAGGCATAAAGAGTACATGCCACTTAGCCCAGAGGTAGAGCATTTTGATTAGTTTGCTAATGTTTAAAGCGCTATGGAAGGTATTGTTAAAAAAGCAATGGTTCAGCAGCCAAGTGGAAGGCCCCTTAATTTTCTCCTGCCTGCAGCCGAGACCTCTGGTAAGACTGGGATCTGCTACCATTATCAAGAAAGACTGTCTTGACTTCTGCAGTCAAGGCTGGGGAAAGCTGGTGCTGCGGCAGCTGGCAGTGGTACTGCAGAAGGATAGACTGCTGCAGGAAGAAACGTTCTACCTTCCAGAAAGTCTGATTTTCACAAAGTGGTTTATCCCCATTGAAGAACATTGTAACAGAATTACTTCAGTCATCTCATTTTCATGAATCTGAGCTCTTTCTAACACACGCTATTTGGAGTCCCAAGAAGGCTTATAATCAAACATTTTTGATGCAAAACAGCATGTATCAAATTAGAAGACAAACAAGCACTTCAAACAATACTTGTTTTTTAGCTCTGTGGTTAAATACATTTACAGATAGTCTATATAATTTTTTTCTTATAAAATAATTAAAAGGAGATGGATGTCGCAGGAGTAAATTTCTGGACTAGTCTTCCGATATGCATTCAGTTGGCAAAGCTCTTATTTCTTATTCAACAACATGGTAAATTTTTGTATTGAGTTTTATGATGTTGTTACATTTGATAACTAGATGGGGAAACGGAGAAGGATCTTTCAATTTTATTTTTAAATTCTTCATAAATTGTCTAGTTCTATCTGGACCACTGGACTGGGTTACCTGCAGTAAATGAGTGGGTGCTATAACCTCTTTCTTAAGATCGAGAACTTCTTAAAGATTTTATTTTTTTCCTCTGGTTTGTGTATTTTCTTTACCATTATTTCAAGACATCATGGGAACAGAAGCTTTGCCATGGGAAGACAACACTGCTGATATCATGCTGAGTATACAAATCTGGAAGATTTCATGTCTAGAAAAAGCCATTTTTTAGGAGGTACTTATGAAAAATCAGTTGTAATAACATGACCTTTCCCAATATTTGCAGTGGCATATGTTGATTATGTCTAAATAATTCATAAAAGTTACTTTAAAAATCAATTTGAATGACAGATCTTTAGTGCAGGGGAAAAGCCCTCAAGGGAAAAAAATCTTTTAATCCCATAAAATAAAAACTGATTTTGTGGTTTTGGTGGTGTTTTGGTATTTCTTTTTTTTTTTTTTTTTTTTTTTTTTTTTTTACATTAGTTCTCCAGTTCCTCAATAGATAGACAAAAATAATTAAGGATATGTATTCCAAATCCTCTTGTGTTACTCATTTTAATAACAGGAGATACAGTAGCATATCTCACAATTATTAACTGCCTTATCTTTATAATTTCATTTTCATGCTGAGCAATATTTTGCTGCATGATTGCTAAAGGCAAAATAGAGCAATATTTTTAACAGCATGTACCAACTTAACTGTAATATTCAGCAGCCAAAGGGTCATCCAGAAGAGATGCCTTTGTAAAAATATAAATTAGCAGGAATTGGTTTATTATGATAATGTCCTTTCTAGGAAAAGAACCGTTTTGCTTTACATTTGTTAGGTACATGGGCAGAGGAAGATATTCCTTACCTCAACTGAATAAGAAATAACTCCTGTAAAAATATTTCCACATATTATCAAGGTTTCAGACCATTTTTTTTAGCTCTAACAGGCTGTCAAGATCCAGGTTGCCGCTCAGACAAAGAAACAGGAAGACATGGGCAAAAATAGCACAAAATACGTGAAGAGAGAAGTTGTAAGAAAACTGTGTCGACCTAAACGTTGGAGAATCCTTTTATCAAAATCTGTTACCTGAAAGTTAGGTGTGCCCAATGGGCCTAAAAAGCTGAGCATAGGAAATACATCCATGTCACTCAACTGTTCCATCAAAATAGCAACAACTGTTCAGAGCAATTTGAGGTCTTCATTATGTCTAAACCGAGCTGGTAAAGATATCTTTGTCCATGCAGACAGCTTCACGATCATGAGAGGATGCACCCCCACTGTGCTGTATGAGTCCTTCATTTCATGGATAAATATCTAACGGGGCTTTTCTCTGGGGAGACTGAACTACACATTAGCGCATGTAATGGCCTTGCTCCAGGTGAGCTGAACACTCTGAGAGGGCAGAGAATTTCTCATTCCTAAGTGCATTAATGCAGACCCAGAGACCAGCTCGTGATGCACAAATGCAATCTCAGGCATGCTGATACTGATTTCAGAGAATCAGGATCCTCCTTAACCATGTGAATTTAGCAGAGGGTAGAGTGGAGATTATGGATCAGACAGAGATGACTCATCTTAAGCCTGGTGACTGGGAAGAGAAAAAGGTTCTTCTGCACTTGACCTTGTACCCTTCAATTGTTTTCTTAATTAGAGACATTATACTGTACTGTACAGTATGTTGTACAGTCTGCCAGTCTCACTATGTTCCTGTAACCCCAGGCTATTATTTTGCAAATTTGAAAATTTGCACACTCCAGAAACAGTCTGTGTCTTTATTTTTAATTATAAGAACTTTGCTTACTTTTTCAGTACTACTGAGATATGGCCTGACATGGCTGTGAAATGCAGAGAACTAAGGTCCATCAGTTAAATAATTCCTAATGCTTCCACAAAAAAACTGGGAGTGGGGTGGGGGAAGACACTTGGACAAATGTAGCCTATTCCTGATACAATCAAGCTCCTATTACAGATAGTATTATTTCAGTGAAGGCAATTTCAGATCTTAATTATAGAAGAGTTGAGCTCTTGAAAATCTGAATAACTAGTGTCTGTTTTCTAAACTTATCAAGTAGAATAGGATTGCATACTGGTCAGAAAAGAAGTTTTGGAGAAGCAGATAAAATATAAAGGGATTTAAAAGCTATAATGTCCTAAAATATTCTACTCTGGATTCCTCAGACTGGAGGAATCCTCAGTGTTTTTTTTTTTCTTTTTCCTTAGTCTCCCAAAAACTGCCATCTTAGCTCTTATAGATGACTTTTCTATTGACATAATTTAGAAATTTTAACCAATCCAAGCAAATAGAAATCAGCCTTTAATTTACATGCAGCAAGGACATAATCTTTTCCAAATTGCTCTCATAAACCACCAGATCATTAGGTGAAAATGCAAAAAAGATGAAAACTTCTAGTTCCTTTTTACAATTAGAAACCAGTGGCTTTATCTTTGCAGATTTTCTATTTAAAGTTATATGTTGCTTAGACCCTGCATATTTCTTAGTGAAGGCTTTTCAAACATACTGCTTTTCAAACCTTTTCAAACCTCAAGTATAGTAAGAATATATATTTGAAACACACTCTTTGTAGCTGCTGAGCTTGCTCTGTTCTAGTATTTCAGAAACTTAATTTGCTGAGGTTCCCTTCCTCTGGCTCTGGCTCCTCCACAATAAGAAGAAGTAATTTATGTTGAATTGCAGGTCTGTGTGGGCAGACAAATTGCCTTTAATCTTATAACAGATTCTGCACACAGAGAAATCTTCTTCTGCCTCACAACTAGGAACAGAATATGTAGTAGGAAATGTGTTCTATGGAGTGTTAGTTGGTAGGTTTTAGATTGTAGACTCTAGCTCTAGAGAGAAAATGATAGATTTTGCTGACCCAATGCACTAACAGTTCAGTTTACTGTGCCATGCAATGTGCCTTTTCTTGATGCAAGGTAGTCCAAAAGAGATCCTGAAATGTTGGTATTTCATGTAGTCAAAAAGGAAACACAAATAGCACAGTTATCAAAATGTTCATAGTGTTATTTGTGAAAAAGCTTTGCTTGGTACCCTAAACCGCATGCTAGTGTACCACATCTGTTTATGTTCTTTCTCCATTTGCTTGTTCACTAAAAGCTACAACATCCAGTGTCGTAAATCTGGAACGTATTTGGCCTCAGCCCCATTAAATTGTCTTGACTCATTTCAACATGAACACAGGGATTCACTATCAAGGATCACCCTGGGGCACCTAATACCTTTTTTATGTTTTACCTTCCCAAGACATAAAAGCAGCTAGCAAGTATTTATTAACTGCATACTTAGCGTGATATTTGAAGCATTGCACCATCCACCTACAGGAGCACAAAGACAGCTGGGAAACAATAAAGTAACCCTTTATTTGGAGTTCAAATTTGAAAGACGGGAAAGGAGAGAAACTTTTTCAACAGTCATAACCCTCACTTCATAGTAACTGAATGTTTCTGTGCTGTTCTGTTGTGGTGGAGTTCATTTTCATTGTAGCAGCTTGTAGGGTGCTGTTTTGGATTTGGGCTGAACACAGTGTTGATGACAGACCAATGCTTTAGCTATTGCTGAGCAGTGCTTACACAGCATCGTAGCCTCTGCCCCTCACCCCTCCCCACCAGCAAGGAGGCTGGGGAGGGGAGGGAGACAAGAGGCTGGAAGGAGGCACAGCTGAGACAGCTGACCCTGACTGACCAAAGAGATATCCCACACCATATGATGCCATGCTCAACAATAACAGCTGGGGGAATGTCACAGTCAGAGTCCAACTCAGTCAGCCTCACACAGGGCACCAACTGTTGTGGCACAAGCAAGCTACCAGGCTGCAGAAAGGTTTTACCATCAGTCAGATTCCACTGTCCCTGCTGTTTCTCCTTCCCCCAGAGGCCAGACCACTCTGCTCCTCCACCACCCATCCACCCTCCTCCACTCTTCAGGGCTACTTAACCACTTAGCAGGAATGAGCTACAGCTGCACATCATCCATGTCAATCAACCCACTGCCTTCTAGGCAAGACCACAGCTGCAGGTTATCAATGCTAATCAACCCACTGCCTTCATTCCTCTAAAAGGGAAGAAGGAGGAAAGGGGGTGTTTGGAATGATGGTGCTTGTCTTCCAAAGCTAACCATTACACAGGATAGATCCCAGCTTTGCTGAGGGTAGATAAACACCTACCTGCCAATGGGAAGTAGTGAACTTCATATTTTGTTCTGCTTGCACACAGCTTTTGATTTAACAGTTAAATGGTCTTTACCTCAATCCACAAGTTTTCTCAATTTTCTTCTTCCCATTCTCTCCCCATTCTGCTGGCAGAGAGCACGAGTGGCTGCGTGGGGCTGTGCTGCTGGCTGGGGTTAAACCACAATATATGCAAACCTTGGAAACAGATCAAAAAGAAAGAATCACCTTCCTGAATGCAGTACTTTTTGCTTCAAACTTTCTGGCACATCTCAGCTATTCTGTTTAACAGAAGAGATCTTTACAAGCCGTCCCGACTCCTTAAAGCTTCATAACTGCTAATCTAATTCCCAAGTAGAATTTTAATAATGAGATTTCCTTGTGGGTAGGAGAGATGCCTAAGTGAGATAATTCTTACTTCCTATAACTGTTTGCTCTTTTCCCTCTTCGACTAAAGACTTGAAATAGTCATTCCTGCAGATTTACTTTGCATTGAAAATTTCAGCAGGAAAGCAGAAGTTAAAAGCTTCTTATTCTGGCCGCCCCCCCCCCCCCAAAAAAAAAAAAAAACAACCAAAAAAACCCCAAAACAAACCCAACCCAAAAAAAAAAAAACCCAAAACCACAACAAAACAAAAAAAATCTAAAAAGCCCACATTGTTTCAGACCTTTCTGAAACTGCAAGAATGGTTGGTAGGAATCACAGACCTCTGTATATTATACCTCTGTATCTATGTGCAGGCCTGTTTTCAAGACAGATCAGGTTCACAGCCACAACAAATCAGGAGAAAAGAATCCTTTTTCTTGTGTGACAGAATTTTAACCCTCCCTTTGAAAAAACTGAATAATTCAGAATTCCACATTCTGTCTGTTGAATGAAAAAAAATATGGGGAAAATCCTAACCAAACACTGAATTTCAGTCCTACAACTGAAAATTTCCACAGACCTTAAGGGCCAAGTAGCCAAGTATTTTAGTCAGCAAGACACATGTGCAGGAGGAGGAAAGAAGATTAGTAACCATGGAGAGGACAGAAACATCAATAGTTTAATGACACAGCTACAGACTGGCAGCAAGAAAAATAGGAATAAAGTGTTGTCCCTTGAGGAATAAGCAATTCTCACCATTGTAAGGATGAACCATTACTTTAAACCAACTAGTTCAATCTAGAATTTTGTGGTCAATCTCTCTCTCACCTGTACAGTTTCAGGTATCTGGCCTGTGTTTCTACTGTTACACTAAGGAGTATATCCCAGGTCCCAGATGAGGTCTTTGTATGCATTTAGGAAAGAAACATCATCAATATGTCTATTACTGCAAGAAAACTTCTTTGGAAGATCTTTCTTACATATCTGATCTTTATATTTTAGTAATTTTTTATTTTATTCCACACTAGTGGAACCTGAAAGATAATAAAAAGACTAGTAAACTTAAGAGGTAAACTTAACACCTGTAATATGTAAAACATAGGACCCCTGATCCTCACTGGAAATTTTTAGAATTCACATTCATTTCTCCTCTATTTGACATGTTTGTAAACATCCACATAATGCTTATGTGCAATGCATATAACTGTTTTAATTGTGAATATTGCTACTACTGCTAAACTACCAATATTATCAAAGTGATCCTTACAGGACAGATACTTATTTCCCCTGTCTCAGTTACAGGTTTTCTACCTGTGATACACAAAAGTTCTTCAAATTTGTAGTGACTTTTGTTTGTAAGTAACATAAATCTTTAATCTACTTTAAAATTGACCTAAGAGAGTGTGATGCCTATATCTTTTCCATTTAAAGAGTAATGGGCATGAAGATATACATCTTCAAAATGTCCCTATTAATTTTCACTTATTTCCATTACATGGTATTCCCAGGTACTTGTAGAGTTCTTAATCATTCTTCTGGGTTTTGTTCTTTTGTTTGGTTTTTTTGTTTGTTTGTTGATTTTTTTAGCCTAGTAATAAAAATATTTTTTCCTGTGCTCTAATGAACCCATTTTTTATTAAAACACTTCCATTTGTTTCAGAAGTCCAAAAGATTAGGAGTCCTTGAAATAGAAAACAGAAAACTATTGCAGAATATACTATAAGCCTCTATGACATAGGGATTTATACTACACCTTTAAAAGCACAATGAAGTTGTAAAGTTGTTTGCACTCCTGTGAATTTGTTTAAGTTGTCTGCTGGTATGGACTTTGACATTTACTTGGAGCCTTTACCTTCATTTTTCTTGAATGGCATCAAATAAAAAGCCTCTGAGCTAAAAAGCTGTGCTGGAGCTCTCTACAAAAGAAACAAATACCAAAACAGGTATTAAGGCTGCTATTTCAGTCCTACCTGATCATTTTTGTAACTTCAAGTTACAGCTCAGGAGAAATATAGAAATGTGTGTTGGACATGGCAGAAGAGTGGGCTTGAAGAAACGTGTAAATTAACATAGTTTGAAAATCTTGGTAGATATATAACTTTATGGCACAATTGCTGATGCTTACTGATCCTGGGTAGGTTTAATTATGAGTATAGTCTTATCCACCTAAAGTTAGAACGTATATACACATCAATGTACTTTTAAAATGTCATTTTAAAAACACCTAGATAAATATTTTTAAGTATTTGTATTTAACTATGATTAAAGTAAAATTTTAAGGTAAAAACTTCAGTCATTTAATATAGGAGGAGCATAGCTCCTTTTTTCCTTTATACTTCTTTTAGACATTGCTGGTTACCATTAAAAGATTTGATGTCTACAACTATGCTTGTAATTGGAAGCAGAACTCTTGGTATGGCCTGTTTAATGTGAACTATGAACATTTAAATGAAGTTTTTGAAAAAAGAATTTATAGAATTGGTTGCTTTTACTCCTTTCAGCTGGAGGGCAGGCATCTCAGCTAATGTGGAGTGTAAACATTTACCCAAATGTAAATGCTCAATTTACACTTAAAAATTTGTACTCTTTATAAAAATCTAGGCATTGTTTTCAGGTTAAAATTCTATTTTACCTAACTAACATGCATTCAAAAAAATATACTTATTTGAGTTTTATCAGTCAAGATAATTACATTTGTCCAGTGTGTGAATGCTTTGGATGTGTAACAAAGAACACTGATTCACACTGTTTTGAAGAGAAAATCAGAGGAAGACCTTTCTCTGAATGCCCATTGGAAATGTCTGTCCTAGACTGTCGATTTCATTATAGTGTTGGAAACACTTTTGCCCTGAGTGCTTCTTCCAGTTCTGGTTCTTAATTGTTGTTATTTGGCGGCGTGAAATATTGATGACATTGGTCAAAAAGATTGACAACTGCATGGATTGTTATTAACCAGCCTGTTGGTTGTAGCTTAAAGTTCAATAAATACCAAATGCACTATAAGCCTCCGGGAGCCTCTTTCTTTTCTGAACAACTGGAAATTAACTATTAGATGTCTTTATAAGCCGTCTGCCTTTTTCCCATCATCCTCCCAAATAATTTTTATGATGCTAAAAATAAATGTCAGATTTGGTAATGCTTATTTCGCCGCTCAAGTATGCTCTCATAACTGGGGATCATGGCCCCTTGCTGTCCCTGAAGGAGTCAAGACCAGCCATTACAGGAGATGTAATTATCCAGTGTGTTGTACTTATTGGCATTCATCACCAGAGTAAACAGAAAAATCATTCAGAAACATCAGGAGCTGGAAAAGATCATGGGACAGAATGATTTCTGAAGTGAGTCAGGAATAAGTTCTGTAATACTGACACATGAGATTTATTTTTTTTAAGCCACTCACCCCTTCAAGTCAAGGGTTGACATGGTGTTACAATATACAGTTCTATATACATACATCCACATAAGTTGCTGAAGAGCCTTATTAATCAGCTATCAATCTGGAAAGCAAATTTTTAACAATACACAAATTCTGAACAATACAGCCTTACGTGTTTTTTGTTTGTTGTTTTTTTTCCCCTTGTTTTTTTAATGGTGTGGTGTATGTTCCCTTTTTAAAATATGCACATCTGCTATCTCAATCTTCAATCCTGAGTGAATTAATCTTTTCAGAGCAAATATGCTGTTTTTTTCTGCTTACAAGTCAACTTTTCACCAGTTGTTTCTCTGCTGTGTCAGAGACATCAAGGCATCCGCCCCTTTCTATACTCATTACTTATCTAGCTCAACTCCCTGAATTTTTATCTATTCAGTATTCTTTATTATTACTGCTTGCAATGTGACATATCATCTTTTTGGTCTTTGATCAAAATAAGGTAGTTGTAGTGACAGGAAGAATCTATTAAAGTTTCTCAATCTCTGATTTAGTCAGTGTGGATAGGTAGGAAAAATATCTTGCTGACTCATTACATGCTAAATTGTACTGATTAGGCAAAAACATAAATAGTGCATTTATATATATATGTGTGTGTATCCTAAAGCTTCATCCTTTCAGATATACTTGAATCAATCATCACTTTAAATTTGCATAAATTATTCAGATGAACACAATAGTATCCCATAATTATTAACTGCTATCAGTAGTCAAGCAGGGTTTGTCTGACTGTAATAGCGCAGACCTGCTTAACCTGTATTTAACACATCATATGTGGGTAATGCAAAATATGATGCATTGTGCATAGGTTGGGACTGAAATTTAGAGGCAGCACTGTATTGAAGCATGCAGTAGTTTTTACATTTTTGGTCACTGATTTTTTTTTTTTTTATTTATTTGTTGTGAAGGGAGTTTTTCCACTCATGGGTTGTTTAGACTCCTAGGAGAATTTGCTATTAGGCACTTTGACGTGGTGGTTAGGATGGATATTTAATGTATACTGATAATGACAGAAAATTAACATTTTCATTGAGGTTTAATTGAACAACCTCTCTCTACGCTATAATCACGTTTTTCAAATATTTTGAAGAGGTAAAAATCTAATCCACTTTTACAGTCTCTTTATTAAGTTATACTGACACAAGGTTTTAATTTTATTTCCTTTGATATCAATCACTTACTATTCCACGAACATTTTGAATTCTCTCTTATGTTGCAAAAGTCAGTGTTTTCCCCAGCTTTATGTGTACTGTACACATTAGCATACAGTAAAAGAATTCTTAATATGTCTTGCAACTGCAAGATTGAATAACTTATGTACAACTTTCCAAATGTTTTATTATTTGAATATCCTTTTGGTAAAACAAGAAAATGTAATTATATGTTAAAAAGAATTGATAAGTAACTTGTTTAACCTATGGTTACAATCTCCCTGCCTTTGTTCTCAGTGTCTGTAGCAACAGAACCTACTGCATTTCAATGCTGACATTTAATCAATGTATGTAAATCACCTTGGAGGCCTATTATTCTTGTAGTCATTAATCCAGTCATGCAGAATAAAAGCATGTAGGAGAATTATATACAAAGTTTTTGCAGCTGAGGTCAAAAAGTGGCATGTGTGGTCTTCTGCTCTTAAAAGTTCCAAACTGATTCTGACAAATGGCATGGGATATACCACGCTGTGTCTGGATAAAATCATAATATTGCTGAATTAAAATGGTGTCATAATTTTATTGAAATGAATTTTTGTTTTAGGAATTTCACTGCTGAGCAACTGGTTGGATACCCTTCCTATTGACTGTGTAATACATATTATCTGTTTACTGGCTTCTGGGGGTAGATAAAAAGGAACATAAATACATATGTAACTTCTTCTATATAGAAACACTGAACTTTTTAAATCAAATGCCTTGGTTATAAAATAAACAAAAGTGATAATATCATACATGGCAAGGAATCAGTCCAAATGATCTGCAGTCAGGCAATGGTATCTTAACATTTTCAAGTCAGCGTGCCACAAGAATTTTGAGTTACTTTGTGAGCCTTTATAAGCCACTGGAAGTGAAAAAATATGTTTATATTCAGGCCAGATTTTGGAGGAAGAGTGACTGAAAGCATCAGAAAAAATAGTGAACAACCAACAGCAATGGTACAGCAGGCAGACATGCTTTGATGCCTACATTTCTGCAGATGCCAGTGTACTTTATATTCCACCATCTTATGATAGTGTTTTATTTGTGAAGCATCAATTTGTCAAAATAAACCTGTCATGTAGAAACTACCAAAAACACAATCAGTTTTGCCGTACCGAATAGGTGAGCTCGTGCTGTACTGGGAGCACAGCCCAGAACGTGAAGGTAGCCTGATACCAACAGAGCATACATAGCAGTACATGAAAGGCAGACAGAGCAACATACTGCTCACCTGCCTCTCGAGTAACTTCCTATGTTGAATAGTAACTATGGCAACCCATGGAAGAAATCTGGAAAAACCAACTATAAGAGCTGCGAAAGAGATGGATTTTCTGTCTTTGATCAGCATCCAAAGTTTGCCATTCCACTTTTCCTTCAGTTTTCACGAACAAGTCATTCCTTCATATATAATATGGTAATGAGGTCTTCACTGTTATACAGCCTGTGTGACCTTTAAAACAGACTGACTTGACTGGTTGCCTGATCAAGTTTCCACCCTGCAGTCCTGAGTCCAGTTACTTGCCTAGTAGCTCATTTTAAAACAAACCTGCCATGCCACCAGCTTCTGAAGCTGGTGTGCATGCTGGCTGAACAGACTATGCCTTGGAGGCACCCTTGACAGTGACCTGTTTTTCAAGCAGGTCAGAATACTTGCCCAAGAGGCACTGTCTTATTGATTCATCTGCCTCTAAACAGATGTACCAGATAGCTCTTTGAGAAGCACCTGCTTTTCAAGCACTGAAAATTGAACAGATCTTTAGTATACTTGGGAAGTAGTCTGCCATGGATGATGACTTCAGCTTCCAGCAGGTATGAGCATGTGAATATTTCTGAGGGATAACACACACAAAGAATCTGTCACTTATGGGGGTCTAAGGCAATTATTGGAGTTTTTTTTTAAAACTGTGCCCTCTGGGCATACCAGGCACCTGCCCACTCATATGCCTGATTTACCTGGTTTGTTTCCAAACATAGAAAGTTTTTTTGCTACACTTCTACTTATATTAAAAGGGTACTAGTGAATATATACAGACATTCATTTTCATATCTAGAAAAAACAGATTCTATTTTGCTGACCCTTTGGACTTCAAAGATTGTATGATGATGGTAGTGAAAGGATTTGCCAACTTCAAAGCCAGAACAAAGATGCATCCGAGTCTTCAGAAGAATCTGGTTCCTAGTCAAGAGACAAGATTCTGAGGAAAAAAAAAAAATAATGAAAGCATTGAATCACAGTGTACAAACTGGCTTATCTATAATAAAATTTATTCTAAATCAAAGTCTGAACTTTGCTTTGGGAATGCTGAGAGTAGATAGCAGAGATGTAAGAGGCTGCAACTGCCATGAAGTGGAGGATAAAGTCAGAGGATTAACTATTGAAAGTGGACATGGCAAAAAAAAAACCAAAAGAAATTCCATGATTTCTTCCAAAAAAAGAGGCCGAGATTCTGAAGTTTGAGCTACTTTCTTTTAGGAGATTATGTTTTTCATAGGGGCCAAATTTGGTTGTACCTGCTATTTACTAAAGAGCAAATGAAGAGTCTGAGTGACTTGGGAATTCCTTTACTGAAGTCTCTGATGATCTGCAGATGAGGGATTCAGTTCTTTGCCATTGGGCTTGTAATTGTCCTGATGAAAGAAAATAAACGACATAGAAATTCAAGCTAAACTTCTGTTCTGCTTTTCTAATGTTCCACTAAGGTGTAGTCAGCTCACATTCTGCATAGGGCAGCCCTTGGAACAAGTGAGCCACAACCAGATGTGTAGCCCTCTTTTCTGTGGCTCTGAGCTTGGAAAGGACAACCTGATTCTAAATCATTTATGAACCGCTAAAAATAGCTGGTAGTTTGATCCCTTTTATCCTTGGCTTTTATTTTCTCCTATGACAAAGGGCAAAAACCCCCTGAAGATTAAGTCACACAAATGTATATATGGGCTACATGAAAAATGAGTAAATGAAATCTCTGGAACCTAAGGTTCTTTTGGAAAATGGTAGCTCGTGATTTCTTTTGTTGCTTGCACAACCAAATGCGTGCAAGGTGGTTTATGAAAGCCTCTTGTTAAGACTTAAAATGAGGAATTGTTGAAAAGTAAAAATCCTGTATAGTAGAGGTTAAAACATTAAGCAGACTGAATGAAGTAGAAGCTTCTCATTTATAATCAGTTTTAATCACATCCAATACTCTAAATCAGATTTAAATCGGACATTAATGGTTTAGAATTAAGCCCTGTTTCCCTCCACCCCACATTAACACATTGTAAATGTCAGTGTTTTGGTCACGCAGCTGTGTGCTCTGTAAGAAGGGAGATGTTTCTGATGCAAAGAAGGTTATTCATTAATACCAGTGATTGCAAGAGACAGGATCAGCAATTTTTGTTGTTGGAAGGATCAGAGACAAGAGGATGCAATGCAGTCTCTGTGTAAAATGATTATGTTCAACCACCAAATGCTTCAGTACCTCCTCCCATGGCTGTTTCCTTGGGACAAGCCTACACAGGTGGGCACAAATGGAGTAAAACATGATGAGTAGAAGGATACAAAATACACCAGAAGGCTGTGCTGCTGTTCAGTGAGACCTGGACAGGCTACAGAGTTGGGTGGGAAAGAATCTCATGAAGTTCATCAAAGGCAAGTGCAGGGTCCTGCACCTGGGGAGGAACAACCCCATGCACCAGTACAGGCTGGGGCTGACCTGCTGGAAGGCAGCTCTGTGGGGAAGGACCTGGGAGGTCTGATGGACAGCAAGGTGCCCATGGGCCAGCAGTGTGCCCTTGTGGCCAAGAAGGCCAATGGGATCCTGGGGTGCCTTGGGGAAGAGTGGCCAGCAGGTCAAGGGAGGTGATCCTCCCCCTCTGCTCTGCCCTGGTGAGGCCACATCTGGAGTGCTGGGTCCAGTTCTGGGCTCCCCAGTTCAAGAGAGACAGGGAGCTGCTGGAGAGGGTCCAGCAGAGGGCTATGAAGACAGTGAGGGGGCTGGAGCATGTCCCTTTATGAGGAAAGGCTGAGAGAGCTGGATCTGTTTAGCCTGGAGAAGACTGAGAGGGGATCTTAGCAATATCTACAAATATTTTAAGGGCAGGTGTCAAGAGGCTGGGACCAGGCTCTTCTCAGTGGTGCCCAGCGACAGGACAAGGGGCAACGGGCACAAACTGCAACACAGCAAGTTCCACCTGAATATGAGGTAAAACATCTTTACCTTGAGGGTGCCAGAGCCCTGGCACAGGCTGCCCAGAGAGGCTGTGGGGTCTCCTCTGGGGACATGCAAAACCCACCTGGACATGACTGTGCAACCTGCTCTAGGAGAACCTGATTTAGCAGGGGGTTGGGCTAGATGGTCTCCAGAGCTCCCTTCCAACCCTGACTGTTCTGTGATACTGTGAAATGAGCTTTGTTCCTCTAGAAACAGAAAAGACATTTGTGTTTATTCAGCAGGTTTAGCATTCCCTATTCCTGCGGTTATCATAGCCTTGCTCTAGAAAGGAACACTAAAGCGAACAAAGGCCTTCCAATGTCAGCACTAGGAAAAAATAAAAAAAATGAATCTTGCCCATGGTTAACATGGCAAAAATTTACATATTTTTTAACCTATGCTTTCAGTAAATCAGGAGGTCTGCAATGAAGTAGGTAGCACTTAACATACATCCTGGGTGTTGACATGCAAATCTTATTATTATTTCTGCACAGCAAGTGCTCCTGGATCTGACAGAAGCAGTCTAGTTGATTACATCAGGGTGGCTTGATACTACAGTACCAACCATCCCCTGTGATTTGGCCTGTAGTTCTAATTACAATACAGTAATGCACTGTAAAGATTTACAAATCACAACTCAGTACCATTAAAGCAGAAAAAGAAAAGGAAGGTAGTCCTTGTTGCTCATCTTCAAGCAAAATGCTGACACAAATAAGTATTTCAATGCCCATGCAAGTAGGTGAGGTGACAGTAAATTAGATACAGAAAGTATCCACATAGCATAACTACTGAGTGAATTATATTTGATAATGGATCAGTATTTCAGATCTTTTTCAGCCAGTTTGTCCACTGTGGACTTTAAGATTTCTTTCTGCAAGTTGATAGGTACTTTTGAATGAAAGATAAGGGACAAAACCTGGAAACTGAAAAAAAGTCTGTCTTAATTTTTAGAAAGGTCTTTATTACGGTAAATGCAAACTATTGTCATGATAAATGAAGGTTAGGGTCACTATTACTGTAAGTGCTCATATGTCTGTCTGACTGAAGAGAACAGAGCTTGCCCTGTTCCAAATGCAGGAGAAAGCTTAAACAGGGGGGATGTGAAGCTATGAAATCAATCTGCAATTTCTTTTCAGTCATCTGAAACTGACTGAACTACTACAGGTAAAGGGGCAGAGTGGTACAACAGTAATCTAAGCCTTCCTGTGCTCTTTTATTTCCCATTTGCACAATGACGCATTGTTTCCAATCGATTATAGATTAACATCAGAAGAATTCAACAAAATACTTCACCTTAATGTTCCTAATGGGAAAAAAAAAATTCTAACATAATTTTTTATTGCATAAAATTTCAGTATTTAAGAGACTAGGTTTTCTGTCAGAAGTAAAATATGAAGAGAAAATTTCTCTGTAATAGAAAAATTTTGTCTGAACTTGGAATGCAAAATTTGTTCTACCTCGTTGCCTTTGAATATTTCTCTTTGAATCTTTTAAAACCAGTAAAGGTTTCTTCAGTGTTCTGAATGTATGTAACTCTGTTGTATCTTCTATAGTTACAAATTTCAGATGTATCTCTATCAACACTCTGACTGGTTAGAGGCTGTTTTAATTGTTGCAATTTAGACCCATCTTTACAAGCCCACCAATTTATGTAGCAATAACTACAGTAGTGAATGTAAGCTGCATCACTTTTCCTCTGTTAAGATTTTAAAAATGTGCAGATACAATTCAGATGAAAAAAAAAAAAAATAAAAATAATTGCTCCAACAATTTAAAAACTAAGTATTATTCATGGGCCTCCAAAATATGCAATGAAATTTCAAGCTGGTTTCAAAGCAGTACTTAACTAATAATGGCTATTGCACAGTACTTCTCTTAATATCAATGACCTTGGGATCTAGTGTTAAAAATCATTGTTTTTACTAAATTGAAAATGAAATTAGTTGATAAATTGGTGTTTTTAGTAAGATAATTTAATAGGAAATGAAATTAATTAAAATAACAATTGCTGCATCCCTTTTAGAATTATTATTAAGTATTAGATGTCACAATTGCTATCAACCAAAATTGGAATTTATTATTTCCTTTAACACATCAGCTCATTTATGATGGACAACTTCCCTTTGCATTTAGAAAATTAAGATGACAGGGACAAATCTCTTCTTCCTTCCACCTGACTGCTCAACGGAAAGAACAAATTGAGTCCTTTTGCTTTCACCAGGACTCATGATCCAGTAAGCACACATGAGAAGAAGCATGACATGCACGCATTCATTGAACACTGGGGTCCAGATATCAAGAGGACTTTGGTACCATACCTCTTCTGTAAATCAAACCTTAATCTTCTGCAAGTCATGGGGTACATCTCTCAAGTATCATGTACTGTCACTAAAAGATACAAATATTTCCGAGGACTGAAATGCTTACTATAAAATCCATTTTGATTTTAGCTGCAGAACATGAAAATAGTTAATGATTCTCTCTTCTACTTTCAAAAAACAGTTTTTCTGGTTTATTATTCAAATAATCTTCATGAATCTTACAGTAGGAATCTCTTGAAGAAACAAGTATTACTAAGTACTGTATATAATATTCTATTAGGGTAATTTTATTAATGATTTCAAAAATAAAGCAATCTAGAATCTTCAGTTCAAAAGCTCTTGCATCAAATCAAGCACTATCTTTTTTATGTTCTGCTTTTCTGTATAGAGCAATGTGTAACTTTGCAGGAATTATGCACTGGTTTGCATCTACGTGTGAAGTATCACCAAACTTCATACAGCACTTGCTCTGATCAATGTCAAAATAATGAAAACATAAAAGAATCAATGCTTTGTCCTTCATAAAGGGCTCTCTTGTTTGTGACAGTGTTTTCAGGGACATTTATTCTACCTTAGCTGGAAGTCTATGGCAAAAGTCAGGAAAAGCTTTTGTCAGGAACAATATATTACCATTAACTAAGTCAAAGCAATAACAAGCAAAAGTATCTGTGGATGCTTCACAGATTCTCACTAGCATTTTGATTCCACTATATTTCGATGCTTTTCAGCATTATTTTTCTATGAACATTGGCTTACAATGTTAGAGGCAGTTTCTATTGACATGCTTTGGGAAATGAAAGGGTATATCTGTCTTCAAACAAGTATATTTATGGTCTTGTCACACAGAGCTAATGGCTTCAATGAGTGATTGGTTGCCACTATTCTGAAACTCTAAATTTACAAATATACAGAGTGTGTAGGATATCTAATGTGGTACACACCATCCCCTTGTGCTCAGATGGATTAAAGAAACTCCAAACAACAAAAAAACAAGGGAAGGCTGTTAAAGGCTTTCTGGGCAGAACTGCCCAAAGGAAAGAAAAAGGCTGTGGCATCATCTCAGGTTGTATGTGTCCCCCATATTTCTTATACACCTTCCAAAAATTGAGTTAAGGTGTCATATGTCCACTCTTTCCATAAGATTCAGGCAAAACTGAGGTTTCTAAAAACTGATCATTCCCTCCTCACGTCAGTTGGCCACTGGATCTGGCATGGCTCTTCCAGTTTACAAGTGTGCCGGCAGTCAAAACAGATCTCAACCAACAGAAACTTTACGGATTGTATCCATATGGTTAAATTCTCTTATCTTCCAAAAAATGGTGGCAAGATCCAATCTGCCCACTGGGAAGAATCCCACTGCTAATCCCAGCTATGCCTAGCAATTGTCTGGAGGACACCTGTTGCCCCAGGCCCACACTGTGCAAAGGATCATGGTAACACCTTAATGGCAAATGATGCCTGACTCCAAGTCACAGCTGTATTAGAAATGTCCCAGTTTCCAAGTTAAAGAATGATGGGATAAATACATCTCTGAAATATCTCTAGTAAAAGGGACTGAAGGAAACCCACTCAGATATTCTGCAGGGAATTAAATTAGAAGGTACAAATTTAAACTGCTTCAGGCTGAGGAAGGCACTGGACTGAATCCACCTACATCCTTGCTGATTACTCTGACAATGGGATGGAGGAATGAGAGGGAACCATTTACTATGTTTTTAATATAGCCATTCGTTGCCCTGTTATTTTTTACATGGTTCAGACATAAATCAACAGATGCACAAATGACTAACTAACTAAACAAATAGAGTAGAACATTTTGTACGAACAGACAGGTTTTGATATTTATATATATATGTATGAGGAAAATATGATGGGAAAAATAAGTTTAGCTTTAGTCAAACCCATTATTTGGTAATTTTGTTAGTAAAACTTCTGAATTAAACTATCTCTTATATGCCAAGCCCTATGTGTTCTACCACTTATATCGTGGGATGTCTGAAAAAAATATCAAACAAACCAGACCACAGTCTAGGATTAAATTATTTGCTCCTAGCTGCTGCAACAAATAATATCAAAAGAAAATAATAGATAAGTATATCACTTTACAAGAGCACATATACAAATCAAACATATTTATTGTCTTCTCAATAATAAATGATCTCATTTAAAAAATCTTCACTAATGACCATAATATGCACACAGGCAAATTCCAATTAAAAAACATCCTTACTATGCAACATTACTGAAATACTTATTCAAAATCTTTTTTATGCATTAGTATATAAATGTTAGCAGGCAAAAAGTCCTTTAGACTATCCTAGGGTATTTGTCTGGGATCAACAAGTGTATGGTAAAAACTTGTGTTTTATGAACTTATTTGTTGCCCTAACTCTTTACAAGTGGTTTGGTGGGCTCACAATAAAAAAGATTCACCTCTGTGGCATTGTGGTATCAGGAACCAGCACAGAAAACACCATACTGGCCTCAACAGAGGGGTTGTGACTTTTTTTACAACCTTTCAAGCATAAGAAAAACTCTAAGCCCAGTTGCAGCAGGCTCTCCTGAGGTCCTGTTGATATTTCCACCAGAAACAGTGACCCCAGATTGCTTTACAATGACAGCTGTCAGGCAGCTGGAAAAATGATAACAGATACCTTCTGCGTTCTCCTTTACTTGCATTTTAGCATTATGATAGGTTTCCCTCACTGAAGCATTATGAATCAGTTCTGCTGGAGTAATTTTGTTATTTTAATTTGTTCAGTGTTGAGGACTCAGGAGTCAGTTCGGTGCTCGGTATCTCCCCATTCAAGCCATGTATGAAAAGAGATTTTTCTCCCTATATACATACAGACTGTGGTTTCAGTGTGTAACTATGTACATCCATTGCCCCAGCATGCCCTGGGACATTCAACAACGGGCACTCTGGCTTCATCTTTCCCCGATCTGTCCCACCAATGGTTTGTGCTGGCATGATGCTTATTACTCCATAGAGTTTTCCCGAGAGGAGGGTTCTCCCTAGTCCCCAGTACAGAGGAAACAGGGGTGCTGGTTACATGGACTCACTTTTTTTTCCTTTTATACTCATTAATGTCATGAGATAAATATGATGATACACAGAAAAAAGAATGAAAAGACTTTAACTTGGTTGCATTGAATCCAATGCAGCATTCATATAGATGTTACGGTATCTGTAGTAAAGTTAAAGGATTATCTGATATTAGGTAGAAGGTTTTCCCATGCCTTTGATTCCTGTTGTAGTAGCCATGCAATCTGCTCAAAGTCATTTAGAACATGTCTACTCTGGGTAAATATCTTGATACTAATACTAAGTTAGTCCAAGAATCAGAAACAGTCATGTACATAGACATCATATTGTGCCAAAATAGCAGGTCCTATCTAAAGGTGGAGATAATTAGCGCAGGAGTGGTATCATTCTGGTACAATCAGAGTGCCTTTGAGGCCTGGACTTCTGTCTCTGCAGAGCTCAGCAGAGAGAAACACCTGGGCATGTGGTGGAAAGTCCAGGATCCTCAGCACGTTTTGAGATAGGACTGCAGGGATTTTCTGGCAAACCTGAGATGGAAAACTGAAATACAGAGCACTGTTTAGGAATTTTCCTAGTAAAATCCTCCATGTAGGTAACAAATACAATGTGAAGACAAAATCAGTCTTATGACTGTAAAAGTACTGCAATGCCATTAATGTAACTTAGGTCTATTGTCCTGAATCCTGACTTACCTTCCTACTGCAGCATGATTCCTCTCCTCTCCAAAATTATTAGTGAATATCTGTCTTTTTCTGAGCACACAGGTCTTCATTTCTGAGTACCTTTTAAGACTGGTTATTGTTCTGAACACACTGCAATGGCCCTGCGTGGATGGAAGTGCTCTGCCCTCAGCAGCCCAAGGCTTGATACAACAGGGCTTCAAATTTATGCCAGTTTGAACAAACATTGTCACAGAAGACCAGTGTCAGTTATGAGAAATACTCACAGGACATGAGACCTGCTACATTCTTAACAACCTCTCAAAACAGGATATTTTGGAGACATTGTAGGCATTAATCTTTTTCACGTTTTATGTTTTTTTCCTTTGCTACCTACAGGAAGAAAGCCCTGTAAGGTGGGTAGTGCAGAGCTGCTTCTGGAAAAACAGTCCTGAACAAAAGTGTCCTAACCAACACTTTTTTTCCCCCCCCCTTGTTTCTTTTTAACTCACTTTTTTTTTTTTTTTTTTTTTTTTTTTTTTTTTTTTCCCCCCAAGGTGGAAGAACTTGAAATGGTTAGGAGTGAGCTAAGAAGTGACTGTACTTTTAGTCTGTTATAATTCAATATTGTGACATACCATAAAGAAACAGGTGAGGAAGCAAATAAAAAAGGAAAAGCAGAAGGAACGGTGGGAGAAATTTAAAAAGCCAAAATGCAGACAGGCTGGAAGGACAGATGGAAGAGGTGGCTGGCATTTGATAAACCTTCCAGCTTGGGCACAGGGGTGCCGTATTTCACTGCTTTCGTTCACTTGTTTGTCAAAAAGGCATTACATGCTTCTAAGAGATCTACGCCATCCTAACAATTTAAATCTACATTTCATTTAAAATTCAACGTATTCATTGTATTTGTTTGTGCAATGAATTTTTTACTTTAGGCTTCCTTTTTTTGTTTGTTTATATGTGTTGTGGTTTTTATTTTCTTCTTTATTCCTTCCATTAGTTATTTAATGTGCAGTAAAATAACTTGTTTGCTATTTATTTTACTGGTGTCTCATTATAAAATTCTACTTAAGTTTTAGACTTTCTACTCTTTAGAATAGGGAATACTAGAAATATAACCCTGAGGGCAACTCGGTGACATCACAACTGAATCTGGTTAGGTTAGGAAGGAAAAGTCAGGTTAAATGATGGTCCCAGTGATTTGCTATTTCTGAATATGTGGTTATTTTGCTCCTTTTTTGTTTTGTCACAAATTGTTATTGCCTTTTGTGTTTGGATATGAAGAGTTAACACAAGAAAGGGTGAAAAGGAAACATAATAGCTCTTCATCAGAAGAAAGAGCAGAGGGCAATTTACACAAAATACAAAATATAGTATGTGTTTTCCAGCAGTTAAGAAGAATAGAAACTAAATCTTTATCACCATTACCAAGACCATAAATTTCAAATTAGTGACCTGGTTCTCTTTCATGAGCTATTTTCCCATTTGCAAATCTTTATTCTATGAAATTTTTAATCAGTATAGCAAGATATGGATCACTAGCCTCTTCCATGTATGAAGTTTATATCCATGTATAATGTTTGTATTACTATGCCAAAAATGTGTTGAGTCTTGAATTACTTGTACCTTCCAACAGTATCTGCAAATATGAACTTGGCAATATCAGTATTAAAACATCTTGGGTTTGATCATTTTAAGTCAAGCTGAGATCCTTACATATATTGCCTCTAATTTTAAGCACTCCTGATCTCATCACTTATGCACCTCTTAAAAATGAGATGTATTCTAAAATATTGTTACAAGCTTAAATGTTATTATACCAGCTTGATCAAAAATAGGGAAAATAGCTCACTGTGGAATGTGGTTCAAGCTGATGCAATCAAGTTAGTTTTTATACAGTTACCTCTAGTAAAATACATTTTCTAATGTGTTGCAATACGTGTGATCTCATGTGTATCAGTGCCTTCACTTAAATTTAATTTATTTTTTCTTTTGGAACCTGAGAAATGTTGCTACGTTCCACAAAAATTAGATTAGTCTTGTTGTTGCAAGCTTAATCAAAACTATGAACTACTACAGAAGCAAAACATTTCCTTTTGATCAGTTAGTGCTCATTGGAGAGTATCCTCTCATGTGTTTCTATAGAAGCCAGAAAGCTGGGACACAAACCCCACGGTGGATTTCAGGATGCAATAAAGAATATTAACCACATATAGAAATAGTTGAAGCCTTCAGTACATAAAGATTGGATGGGAAATCAGATGACCTGAGCTCTTTTATTTACTTCCCTTATTATAATGAACAAATCAGCATTTTGTTTTATTTCATAGTAATAGAATAGCAATGCTTACCTGCCATAAAAATTATTTTTACATTGTGGTTGAGGAGTGTTGTAAAAATGCTAGCTACAAATAAGTATTTACCCCTCTGCAGTGATTCAGTTTGTCAGTCTCTGAAACACTGTTTCCTATTATGCAAAAGAAAGAGAGAAATACATTATGGATCAGGCAGATAAGTTTTATTGGAAAGGGAAACATGGTCTCCTCTACTTATTTAAATCATACTTGTGGATGGGTCTTTCTGTTTTCAAACATTCAGTTAATGACAAATTAAAATGACCTGATACTGATTTTTTTTCTGCTGGAATCCTGGAAGCTCCAGAAAAGATGCTTTGAGCTTTAAATTGTACTTTGTAGGACCAGTAAATTGAACTACACTGTCCCTCTGTAAGTAACATATTTCACTTCTTGTTTTTTTTATTTCACATGGTTAGAAACCTTAAGTTAATGGTTTGTGAAGGAAAAATGAAAAAAATACAGGGGACATCATAGGATATTATGTTTTCCTTTTCTCGTACAATGCTATGTTCAACAAAGTTCTAAGAAAGTTCACCATAGCCTAAGTCAAGTATATTTCTTCATTCACTATAAAGTTTCAAGCTGATGGTCCTTTTTGGATTTCCTTGTGATGGTTAATGGCAGCAATTTTCTCCACCCATCCATTTTACACTTAGACCAGAGGTTGCCATCCCCTCACAGAAGCACCACAAATGGCAGTTTGTCCATTCTTTAACCATCAGAGGTTGCAATCTGACACATTAAATTAAAATACCATAGATTTCAGTTTGTGTTAACACCACAGACTGTGATGTGTGTGACTCAGAGCCCTAGGATGGCAAAACTCCTATAAGTCTTAACTAGCAGAGATCCTATTCTACACAGCTTGGGACTCAGTTCTTAAAATGTTAAATCTGGCCATTTCTATGTCAGTTTTGCTGAGTAGCTTAATGGGGAAAAGCATGAAATCTTTCTCCCATGGAGCATGCTTTCTTTACATTAATTTAATATTGTCCCTTCTGTACAGAAGTAAACTTATCTGCACTGTGCACCCAGCAGTGCTCATGAATGGCAGCAAACGAAGGGCTGACATCAGGCACAAGGAGTCTGTATTGTCAGAAATGCCATGGTTCATCAAAACTCCAGTATTTCCCTGCCAACTCCCTACCAAATTCCTGCTTGCTTTCTTATCATCGTCTGTCCTCTTCAGATGTTCCCAAATAAGATACTGAGATGTTTAAACTAACTGCATTCACACAAGCTATTTTAAAGAGGAATAGGAAATTCTTCTTACAAACAGTTTCTTGCTCAGGTTGGAGCCATAAAAAGCCCCTTTCCCCTTCCCACATGAAAATTCTGCTGTTCCAGCTGAAAAAAATATGTGTTATTTTCATTCCACCTACTGCTTTAGAAAACTACAGTGTTGAAAGGAGCTTGCCTGGATGTACACCAAGGAGTTGGCTATATTCTTGAATTTCTGAAGTATACAATACAAAATTCATTAGAAGCATTTAATGAAGCTTTACTTACCTTACATCTGATTGATGACCTGAAAAGCCTGCTCTTTAACTTGGTGTGTCAAGCTTCAGTGAAGAAATACAGGGGAAAGGCGAATGTATTACACAGTATTTTATTTGTTAATTATATAATTAAAGACATAAGATTTGACTTTCAGATGACCCTAAAGTTGACTCGTTATGGAAAATGGTTCTGTAACATATGAAATGGGCAGCAGAGACTGGGCGTTTGAAATTAGCAAAAACCAATGTTCTCTTGAGCTTTTCAGTATGACTTTCCCCTTAAATCCAGTATCATATAATCCTTAGTGCATTTATAAACTGCCTTCAGTAACAAGTTAACTTGCTATTGCAAAAAATGTATTTATTCATTTGAATAGCATATCCATTTTAGCATATTTATAGGACTTCTTGCTATAGACTAAAGTGTAATCATAGCTGTATATGCATAATAAACCAATAAAAATACACAGTTTATCATTCAGCTAAGATAACCATTGCTCAAGGACAATGTTCATTGGCTATCCTAAACACCTGTCTTGCAACAAATCCATTGTTTGTATATTGGTCCCCTGAAGGTCACTTGGTTATAAAACTAAGACCTCATACAGTACAAAGGCATTTTATAACTGGTATTCAATGCAATACAAAATGACAGGAAACTCACATTTTGATTGTGAATGCAGTTTTTTTAAAACTTACCTGAGATATGGCCTGTGAATATAAATGACCAAAACACCTGAAACAAAAATATTGTCCTAAAGGTCTTCTAAATATTGTCTTAAAGGTCTTAAAGAAAAACAAACTTGTTTATTGATTCCCTGTTCAAGATAGCTCTACTGCTAGGGCTGCTCAACCAAGGTGGTTGTATTAGCATTTTTAAGCTATATAGCTCTAAACACAACTCCTGACACATATAGAAGTCTTTTGCACTTAGAAAGCAAAGATGAGATCTTTTCTGCTGTAGACCTTTTAGAAATGTAAAATTCATTACTACAGACTTTACTGTAGTCAACAGTAAACAGGTAGCTGATTTAAAAGGTCAGTGCAGAATTGCAGGATATGGATCCTGCCTGCTGTCTACTTTTGGAACTACTGATGCTCTGTTCCTCTCTTCTCTTTTCTCATTAAAAGTCCTTTCAATAGCTGCAGAAGGAAATGAACCTCTCACAACCTTGGGATCTACAGCTGCCTCATTTCAAATTCTCCAGCAAAGAAATTCTTAACCATTCTCTTCCAGCTGCTTTTATTCTTCTTTGTTATGCTAATGCTCTATGAAAAGATGTCATGGAGGATCAAAGAATTCTGTGCATACAATTTATACTAAAAATAATTTTGATTTAAACTTGAAGTTTAAAGTAACTTTCCATTTTCATTAATGTACAAAATTAAGAGTGGGAGCAGGTATGTGGCTGCGTGTGGAAGGACTGGTGAATCCAATAAAGGACATACTAAAGAGGACCAGTGATGTGCTTCTGTTTCAACCATTGCAAAACTCTTTATCTATAGGCAAAATTATTTATTTGAATATAACAGGAATCTGAAACTATTTCCTTAAACCCGTAAAGGATCTTTTATGAGAGTTAAATTCAGAGAATTGCCAGTTCTAGGAGGGGTGGAAATAAATGTTTTATCCTCGAGAAAAACATGAAAATAAATCCTAAGATGGCTAAATGTTTCTGTATGTTACTTACGTGATGTATTTCAGAGTTATATCATGTCAGGCAACGTAGTGACTACAATTCAAAAAAAGAGCAAGAGATAAAGCTCTTTATTTCTTGACCCATAGAAGCCAGACTTTTTCTTGCCACATTTTAAATCACTATGCGGAAGGATCTAGCCACACCAGGAAAAAAATAATCACTATAGATTATTGTGATTATAGATTATTTCCACTGAATAACATAGGGAAAGTTCAATCATTGAAAACTTAAGTCTCATATGCCACTGCCACACAGAATGTATTAATCACATTATTTTTTTTCTCGAAAACTTGTAGTGAACTTCAGAAGTTTTCAAATAAAAGGAGAAAATGTGATGAGGAAGGTGATTTGGTGAGACAATATGAATCATTAACAGTAGTCAGAATATTTTTCTTATGAACATTGAAGGAGGAAGGGAAATGAAATAGGTGGACAATAACTGCTAATATATATTGAAATGAAATAATTGTGGCAATAAAATATCTTGGCTGTTGAACAAGCCAGTAGTGATGGTCAGCTTCAGCATTTCTGCTATGAGGGAATGTGCAATGTCGAAAAAGGGAGTTTGCAGTGAAGCTCATCTAATCTTTGCAAAAGCTCTGAAGCTGCCACCATTGATGCGCTGTAGCTACTTGAACATTGCTGTAAAAGCCAGATTTCACCGTCTGAAAGCTGTTAAGAGCAGATCCCCCTGGAACTCACTCACTGTCACAGTCCGTGTGAAGGCTTAGTCCTTCCATAAATATCACATTAAACCCACAATGTTAAGTCATAAGTTAAATTTGATACCACAAAGATGCAATAAAAAATGCCAGCTTTGAATCTTGTCTGTGAAACAGATATGCTATATGGTTTAAGAGAATGGACTCATTAACAAAATTATAATAAACATCTGATGGTTTTATTATTTTTCCATAATAAGCATGGGACGATCAAAATCACCTGAAGCCAAGGGACCACCTATCTTCAGATTTAGAAAGAATTTTGATGTAAAAATAATGTTACACTGAGTAAGCTAACAAAAAAAGTAATATGTGTACAGTTTAATCAGCGTGATACCCTGGGAAATAGCAGTCTATTATCTGAATCTCTGTAAATATCAGATCAGTGATAACACTTCATGAGAATAAAATTAATCAGAAAACTGCCATACATATTTATTTGAAAACATCATCCGTATCCACATAAACTTCTATGTTTGTAAAATCTTGTAGACATATATTAAAAAATCACAGATCTTATGAGGACCATTAATAAATTTGGATCACAGTGTTCTTAATTATTCTTCAACTATGATCACAGCACAAAATGAAATGTGCAGTTTTCTCTAATGGTGTTTTCCAAGTATTCTAAGGTCGTAACACATCTACCCATGGCACACTGTAGAGACTCTAGAAAATTCAGCCTCAAGTGGGAGTGACTCTACAGCTGAAGTGATTATTTCAGGAAGGGTGAAGGTCTGGAAAAAAGTATCAGAAAGAGTTAATTTTGTCCCAAACTTCATCATCCTAGGAAGTCTCACATTATGTCTAAAAGGTGGCTGTAAGAGAAACTGAATATGAGTTTTGTGGGATGCATATGTATGTTTGAAGGATCAAATGAAATACATTCCTTGCTTTGTGTAGTTTGTGGGGAGAAGTGTAGGGAGACAAAAAAGAAGCTGAAAGTTATTACAGTTATAAAGTATCAAGCAAAAAATTAACAAGACTTACTTTGTTATTAAGTTAGTTAAGTGATTGTTAGGGGTATAAAGAAATACATATCCTATTATTTGCATAAATGTGATCTGATAGGCAGATGTGAATCTGCCCATGTTTTAAGATTTCAAACTTAAATTAGAGGATTGCATGCCTGAAGTAGCACATACACATCCTAAAGCTTTTTTTAGACTAGAGAGGAAAGGTTGTTAACATTCCTATATCTCCCACATTGTCAGCAATCAAAATTAAACTTTATTTTTTTGATGGAAAAAAGTCATTAAATGTATTGAGCAGCAGAACTTGCAAGGCAACCAAAGAGCTATCAGCTATGGTCAGTAATCAGTGGTCATGGTAAAAAACATCTTTTTTCTAGGAAGATGTGCAGTGCAAATAGATCTAACAAATTTTCTCTAGCATCTGCCTTTTGGGGACTTGTCCAAACCAGATCTACAAATCATTTCAGTGTCTCTCACCACTTATTATGTTCTGCTAAATTATCTATTAACTATGACATGAAATCAGTATTTGGGGAGAACCTGTGGCTGGTGAAGATATGTTAGACTTCATCGAATGTTCCCTGGCCAAGATTCAGTATGATTCAGACAGCAACAGAAAAAAATGAACAAATCACTGCCTGGCATCCATTTATTTTCAGATTATAAAATTCACATATTTTACATCTATTTGGTAAGCTTAGTTTTTTTTCACAGAGTTTAATTACTCTGATTCTTCTATTGATTTTTACTTTGTTACCACCAGATGCTGCCTCTAGTTCATCTAGAAAAAGTGTGAGTTCTAAATGTATAGGAAATTTGATAATCATTATTTTCACACTTGTAACTTGAAAGAACTAAAGCAGATTGGTTACTTTTTTCACAGTGATTTTTACATGTGTTTCATCTTGTTAATCATCTACCTCTATACAACTGCTGGCCCTAGTTTTGGTTAGTAAGTAACTTTTTTTTTTCCTCTTTTCCAATCTTTATACTTGATGCAGAGCAATAATTTAGCATCTCCATGACTCTTCAAGTGTAGAAAAAGGATTGGTTGTAAACACATTGGATTTATAATTCCAGTTACGTCCCTATAGTTGGATTTTAATCGCATTTCACCACATAAATATTCAAGCAAGTGTTAATCTTGAAATAAAACAGTGAGTCTGAGGACATGGGGCTCTGACATGTGTTCTGCTGGATCCCGCAACAGCAGTTCAAAAGATTGCAAAAGGCATTAACCTGCCCCACACCTCTCCCCAGTTATTACATGGTGGTATCAGCAGAAAGGAATTATATTTGTCCTTCAGGCCCTCATTGCAAACCAAATGACTGATGATTTTTGATCATTTACTGAATGGGGTGAGGAAGAAGACAGGTTGACATTTTCTTGTGCTGACTGTAGAGCGAGGGGGACCCAGCCGGATGAGGGGATCCACTTCTAGAGGAAGAGAGAAAGCAGATGAGAATAACTGCAGCCCAGAGGTCTTCTGTCTAAGCACACACTTACCAGATATTCAGGGATGTCCAGTAGTTGTCTTCTTTCTTCATCTTTATTTTAGTTTGCTGAGAGCTTCTGGTGAATTTTTATGCTCTTTGAGTTCTTCTCCCTGTCGTTGTCATCTTTCCCTCTTCCGGCCCTTAATTCCTCAGGTCTGAGACTCGTGGACCTAGAAAACCATAACAGTAAAAATATTTTACATATATATGATACATGGTATTGTATGATTTTTCATTTCTTCAGCACATGAATGGAGTAGAAAGCACATGTTGCTGAATAAATCTTTATATTTAGAGTTCTGTTGCTCTTTGCTATGGTGTAGAAAAATACTGAGATAATGTGGTTAGTCTGTGGAAACCAAAATTTCTATTCATCTGCTTTGAGATAGGAAAATCATTGCCACATGACTTATCCATAACTTCACATTTTTGTTAGTAGCATTTGCTAGCTCATGGGCACTGAGCATGAGCATGAGCTGCAACTAAGAAATAAAGATGTATAAATTAGCCATCTTTAAGGATATCTTTTTCTGATATTCTTTCCATTAAACCAAAGGGACTGCATTACAACTGACAATGAACCATCCTCTAAAGAATAAATTGCCCATATGCTGGGCTGCATAGAACATAGCCCTCTGCAACAGCACCATCTGCTGATAGAGCTTTTACCCATTTAAAAAATAATAAATGGAAAGAAAAAACATAATCTCAGCAACGCTGCATATATATTCACAGTAACCCTCACAACATTTCACGACACATTTCAAAAAAGGATCAGACATTTATAAATTAGACTATCATGCACAGTTCCACTGACTAGGATAACAATTACAGGGACAAGTAATGCTCATGCTTTGTAGCATTAGTTGAGCAACAGACAGAATCAAAAAGCAATTTCCTTCTATGGTTAAGTTTTGTGTGCATGCCAAGGCCTTCATGCTTTCCCTGTGAAGAGTGCAACCATTGCCGCCGGCAGGATGCTGGACTAGATGGACCGTTGGTTCTGTTCTGTTATGGCAATTCTATTGTTCTTATCTCTTCTGCCAATGAAACATCAAAACCCACCATTCAAATTGCATTTGATGTATATACTGTGTCACACTTCAGTGAAGCAACACGGGCAGTGTGATTCATGTGGAGAATGTGCTTGAGTTACTTTAGACATGAGGAAAACAATATCAGAGCTAGGTCTACAACCTAGTGCACACAGCAGGGTTTGGCAATCTGTGATGTGTTTTGTCCATATGGAAGTCAAAAAGTATTCAAGTGCTATCAATAAAAACAACACAACATGTCTGTTTCTGAGCAGCATGCATCACCAGGCTGCAGTTCCCGGGTGCAAGTGTAAACACAGAAGCTGATACTCCCAGTAGAAAAGATATTCTCAGACGTCTGTGTTGCTACTCACCGATTAAAAAAATACTCAAGCTTCTCAAGAGCAAAATTTCCTTGCTATTTCATTAAACAGTGTGTCCTCAAATGGCTTGGTAAAGATTGCAAAGAAAAAAGAGAAGCGATGAAAATAAATTTAGTAAATTCTTACTCACTCTAATAAAAAAATATCTCATTATCATAATTTGTGAAACATATTTTTTTATTTTTGGAATATGTAGAACCTACTAGAAAGTTTTACCTTAAAAAACATAGGTTTAAAGACTATACACTTAAAGAGGTGAAGTAGAGCATAGAACAGGCCAGACTTAAATGTTTGTAGCTACTGATGTATGAAACATTGATAGAATTATACTGTGATGCACGTGTACAGAAATTTAGACCAGAGTGTAAGACTTGATCCTTTGAAGCTTAAAATTTAATGATCTATTTGTTTAGCTGCTACACAGCATCAAAGTTACAAAAGCAGCCTTCCTTACTAGGATTCCTATCTCAAAAGGTAAAGGGTGTCTGTCTGTCTGTTTTGACAATTTGTGGTTAAATTTAAAGAGGCGTGGCTACTTTTAGAAGACATATAATGGGGGTTAAGTTTATTTAAAACTGTGTGTTTCCTTCACAGGTTTCAAAAGCTTTTATTTACTGAGTCCAGTTTTCATTCAGGTGGTTACCAAAATGACAGCTAAATGACAAACTTCTTGTAGCTTGAACAGGAAGGATTTTTTAAAAGCTGTTTAAAGAATAGGACAGGTAAATTTTGTCATAAGAAAGAAATCTATTAAATTGTTCCTGGAGAGAAAATAACTTGAAAGCATATATCAAGGTAGCCAATTTCCAGTAGAAGATCAAGTTTGTGAGAGCAATTTCTGTATTACCATTCAAAACAGCACAACTGCCTAGAAGAATCTAATTCAATTGGAAATTCACAGTGACCATCTCCCTGTAAGACTTCGGACACCAAGTGTTCTTACGGAAAACCTCATCTTTTATTCTGAGATCAAAAGTAATGGATGCCATATTTTGTCACTTACTGGTCCAACCAGAGTATAACCAGCAAATTCTGACTAGAGGATATTTCATGAAAACTTCAGGAAGACCAGATGGCCAGCAAACCTTTGACTGAGGTACTTGGTGTAAATGACTTGTCAGACCAGGGATAGAGGCATTTATTTAAGATCACCCTCTGGAAAGTATCTCAGAGCTAAAATAACTGCAGATAGTTGCTGAAATTTTCTGGCTTGTTTTATGCAAAGGAAAATAGATTTATCTGTTAAACCAGTAACCCTGCAAAATCTTTGAAATCTCTCCATCTTCAGTCTTCTGGAAGATCTGTAGCTGTTAAAACTACTCTCAGTAACAACTGAGATGTCTTAGTGCATCATAAATTACAAAACCCCCCCTGTAATTATAATTTATTTTTAAAATTACTTTAAAAATATTGTTAATTCAGTTTGTCAATTTTTCTTCAGCTGATTGTGATGCTCTTAGATGTACTGTATCACCCTTTTCTCCTTCCTTACATTGTATCTATAACTGCAGACCTGCAATATAAAAAACATTTTGAGTTCTGACTGTTATTCACCACCGATATCAGTAGCCTAAAATACATAAGGCATTATTAAGCTAGCAATTTATTCAAAACAAACAAACAAAAAATAATCAACCATTCTTCCCCAGGAGGAGAGAGAACTAGCAGCTAGAAAAAAAAAGTTAGGGGTGACATGACCAGAGAATCCTGATAGCATTCCTTGGCTTGCCAAATGAATTTTAACTGGTTGAACTGGTTTGGGCCATCCAGCCTCCTCTTCACCTAGAAATTGGTAGTTGCCTCTGTTCAATACGGTAAAGTTGAAAACTACAGATTTCTCAGTCAGTGAGCAATTGACAGAAAGAAAAACATAGCTCTCAGGCAGTATGGAAAACACAGCTTACCCCAGACATAGCTAAGGGGTTTTTTTTCAATATTTTCTTACTCATTGAACTTCAGTGATTAGTCGGTGAATACCTTTGTTAACCCTTTCTTACAGTCCAGCTCTTATTTTTTCAGGAATTTAAGCAGTTACCTTTGCGACTGTAGTCTTGAAACCCAACTGAAACTGATCTAACATTCAAGTTAATTCCTGAGATTTATAGCAGGTGCTGTTAAATAGGAAAGCTAGAAAAAAAAGTGCTTTGGGTTTAAAAATGGCTGTGCTTAATCTTTTTATGTGCTTTTTACTAGGGTGCAACCTACCAATCCAAAACTGTCCCACAAGTAACCTAAAGCAGTATCTCCATAGCTAGAGCTGTGGAAATAGATTCCTAAGGAATCATTTATTTCTACCAAATCAGTCTGAAGCCTAAGAAGATTGTATGACTTCAGATTTGCTATAGTGTTTCCTCATTCTCTTCCTTTTGTATTAAATTTCCATCAACTGCTCAGCAGTTCCCAGAAGAATAGAACATATTATTTTGCTCTTTCTTTACATGTCCCCTGCTCACTTACATGGTAATTTTCACCTGTTTAATTTTCAAGTAAAATTTGTTTATTAAAATTTATTCTTAAAAAAAAAATCCCAAAACCTCCTACCTACTATGGCTACGTGTATTTGTGCCCCTAAAAATGTAGCATCTGAATATGGACATCTTGAACATCAAAGTCATAAATGTTGTCTTCACAAAAATGCTATAAAGCAAGAAAAAGCTACTCCCACCTGACAGAGAACAGAGGAAAAAAGGCAAATACATTTTCTTGCAGATACATAACAGTTGAGTTTTGCGCTGAAGCCAAGTTTCACTCTCAACAGCACAGTCTTTCTATCTATCCAAATCATCAGAGACAGCTCAAACTTTGAACAGAGAATGAACAGTAATCAGGTCTTTCAAGTAGATGCCCTCCTTCACTGCAAAGAGGTTTTGCTGATGCTTAAAAATTCTCCTGAAAGTGGGATGACCCTAAAATGACATGTTAATTACTAATCTGAAGCGAAAATTCAGGATGACAGTTGTTCACTAGGCATCTCTGGAGTCAAAAATAGGTCACTACAATACCTGGGCTGTTCATCTCTGATCAAGACCTGTTCAGGCTCTTTGCTTATTCCTGCCTTCTGAGGTTCAGTAGGATAGCTTCAGAGCTAGCAAGGAAAGATTCTTGTAAGCAACAGTCCAAAACAAACACAGATTTGTGAGAAAAAACTCATTATACAGTCTCTTCTGTTTAATAATCTGAAAAAAAATACAGCACTTGTCAAGGAGCAAAATATCTACACCCTTCCCCATTTCATGTTGGTGACAGGTGTTTGATAGCTTCAGCCACTGGAGATAGAAAGAAGTTGTGTCAAGGTATGTTATCTTGGAGGACTATTAGTCTCTGATTTGAGATATGCTGCAAGGAAAAAATAAAACCAGGGGAATATAGTAAGCACTGACATTAGAACCATTTATCACCTACTGCTTTGTGAGGAATAAAAGGTTCCTCTTTGAAGACAGTCCATTATCTGCTTCTAGCTGGCTTCTTGCTGTCATATTTTCTCACAGAAATAATAAATTTAGGAAGACCACATTTCGAGAATAAGTATATAAGTAGATACATAGGGGTTTTTTTATTTAGAGTCACTTTTGCCCATTTTCTAGAATAAAATAGGGGGTTTACATTTGTTATTTGTGGTTTCCTCATATCCATTATTTTTTCCTCGTGGGTACAGAAATCAGAGGTAGTAGTGATGGAAGCCTGGAATAATATAAAAGAAAATGCATGCAATATATTTCTTTCTTACTAGACAAATTCCAGTGGAAACAACATAAATTTCTGTTCTGTAATGGTAAAAAAGGATTTCCAACAGGAAATACAAAACCACATATAATACATATATTTTTATGTATCTCTGTGTATATATGCATATGTATCTACATACATGGATATACATGTATGTACATATATGCATACATATATACATGTATACAAATGTGTGTATGCATACATATATATAGGTGCATGCATCTCTCTATATGTGTATTTACATTTATATAAGCATGTGGCTGTGCATATATGTGTATAAAACACAGATGCCTATACGCTTATACACATACATATACGTATCTATACATACATGTATATACACACACACACACACACACACACAGAGATAGTGTGTGTATATATGCAGATAACTGACATAATTTCTGATTTTTACTTAGCAAATATCCATACAGATGGATCACTGCACCCACCTTGATCCCAGTGGATGCCAAGGATTCAATGGTATGTAGCATTGTAAACACTATAATGAAATGTGGCTGGTGTAGGTCCACCTCCTTTAAAACTGTTTTCTCAAATTCTTGTTAACTTACTGTTATTTTAATATTGCAATCATTATATATATATATATCAGAATTTTATAATAATATGTTATATTCTAACTACTTATGAGTACTTTCCCAAAAATAATTTTACAGACACTATGATTTAGGCAGAGTAGCCATAGCAAGGCTGTCAATGTGGTGAGTCCTTTATGTCCAGGAATGTTTCTTCATCTGCATTTGTGCATCACTCATCCGGTTGACTTTATAACACAATTCCGGCTGACTTTCCAGATGTCATCAGCTACTGCTTAGATATTAAAATTGATCATTTACTAAATAAGAATAAGTTACAGAGACTTCCATATTTTTGAACAACCAACCAAACCTGAGAGTAATTTACACACACGTAACTCATTTTGTTTAGGCAACAAATTAAAGATCAAGTAGGATTTGCCAAATATAATGCCCTACAGAAGGATTAATCTATCTTTCCTTTAAGGCAGGGTATGAAGTCAATGTGTTAATCTGCTTGAAAAGGAGGATTTGCTTTAGCTAAACATCTTTTTTTAAGATACAAAATTAAATCTATATTTATGTTTATAATTATTATTCCTAATGATATCTTAAGCAATAACCTTTTTTCATGGGACAAAAAATTTAAAAGAGCACAGAGGGTTGGGGGCAGAAGTCCCATTGAATTTTCTATTACAATTCATTGGGTTTAAGTGCTAAACTACAGCATTCTTCTAGCCTCCTTTTAAATTCTCACTCACTTTTTTTTTTTTTCAGCTTTTAGATAATCTTTTTCTGTGTGCTTGCAGTAAATGCATGACAGCATCACATACTGACTACCTGTCTTTCCCTCATGAACAAATACCCTGCCTGCATTGCCACTGGCAAACTCCAAAGTTGTAATTCACCCAGGTGTATGGCTCAAAAGGTGGCCCTGGTGGTGGAGGTGGTTGGTTGTGTAAGCACTCAGGTGTTACAACTTCAATGTTAGTGAGGTTCTTGATAAAAGACGTGGTTTCTTTCTAAAACAGAGCTTTTGTGTTTTGTTGAAATAGTTTCTAAAGCTCTGAATGAGGTAGTTCTAAGATGTTTTAGAAGTTTACATGGACAGAATAAAAAAATCTGCTCTTTGTGCTTACAACCTTGCATGGATAACATCTAACCCTGCCCACCCAGGTCCAGGTAAGAGCAGCCATCTCCTCCCCTCCTGTCTCAACAGAACCTTAAAAATGTATTGATGTATTTAAAAATACAACTTAATTTTCTTCAGTTCCACGTGGATTTCAAGGCAATGCAACGAAGAGAGTTATTTTACTGAAACTTAGTACACTTTCTAAATTTATTTGCTGAATTTGAAAGTAGCACGTTGGGGAAACACAACCAAGTTGCTGTATTAGAGTTTTGAGAAGGAGCCTCTGTGGCTACGCTGAACGTTTTGTGGATGAACTGGGGAGCAAGAGGAGAAAGATCACAGGCCTGAGAAGAGGAGGGGGCTGAGTCTGATCCCAAGAGGCTTCTCGGTATCCATTGCTCTGTGGCTGTCCACAGCTGTCCCAGGGAAGGGCTGGGTCATTGTGCCACACTGAGGTATCACAGCTGCAGCTTTCCAAGTTGCTTTATAGGTGTGATTTGTTGAGGTCTGTAAAAAACATTTGTAAATTTATCACTGCAGAAAAGACTAAGATTTGCTTTCTTTTACTGATAGTACAACATCCTTTATTTTCCTTTATTAGGAATAATATGGAATTCTACCACCCATTTTCATGCATTAGAAACTCGTGGTACTGTTAGCAAAAAAGCACTGTTTCAATGGAGTAATTTTTTTTTGCTATCTGAATTTTGGTTTAGCCAATAAAAAATTTCTGATGTAAATTCCTTCCTTGCTCTGGCTGAGTGCCTTTAGAATCAGATATGAAAATCCAGATTTCCTCATCTTTACTAAATCACAACTGTATTTGAACACTCTTAGCTCCCGATAGCATAATGAAAATTCTATGAAACTGGTAAAAACTATCATGAAGCTTCCTTTGTGGTATATAATGTACCTGTAGCCCATTTAGATCAATAGTAAATTAAGAATAGGCATTTCCCCAGTAAAACTAGGGTTAGCTACTGCATGCTTTGCATCCAACAACTGTTTTCCTGTACCATAAAGAAAACTGTTTCTGCCCAAAACTGTCAGTATTTTCTGTTTAAACACCAACCTTTTTCTCAGCTTTAATGCTTGAAGCAACTAGGTTGTCTGGTATTTTACAGGCTAGTGGAATAATCTGTGAGTAACGCTTATAACAGAACCTTCATTTGGCAATGTATGTTCATATGAAGCTTTGCCTGCTGAGATTTTTTTCTGTTGTTATTGTGAATCATGACATTTGCTTGGTTTTGAATGTGAAAGCACTTAAATGACCTATCTCTTTTTATTTTCTGTCATTAACACATTTACCTCATTTTAAATTAGAATAGTAGATTAATTGCCCTTTTAATGACGGGTGCTTGCCTAGACAAAGCTAAAATCAGGGTTAGCAGCATGCCAGGTAATTTAGGTAGTCAGTAACCCGTGAACTTCACACTGACAATACTACAGGCATTAATCCCAGATATTTTCCTTTTTCTTTCATGCAGTCAAATAAACCATTATCTGGGTTACTTTACAACAATAGATCCCCTAAAAGACAGCTTTTGTTAGCTTTTTTTTCTGTGCTCAAGCACTTGTTAGGTTTTTTTTCTGTGCTCAAGCACGTGTTTGGCTTTGGCTTTGACTTTTTTTTTTTTTCCCCCCCTTCTCCTCCTTCCCCCAGGGACCATCCCAGCCCCTCTTTTGCATATATTTTTTTTTTTTAATCAGTATAATTCAGTTCAACATGTTGTAGGGTATGGTAAACACCACAGGGATCTGTGTGACTGGAGTGCCTTTGGCAAGAAGGTACTTCAGATCTAGTGCCAGGAAAGGGGATCAGGAGGCTCAAGCACCAGTGTTGCTTTGCGACAATACACAGGGCAGTAACGTATGCTAATACGTCCGGTGTTGTATCACTGCAACAATTTTGCCCCTGCCGGTTCAAAAATATTTTCATTGCAGTCAACAGAGTACAACAGAACTCAGTGCTGGGTGGATAATCCAAAAGAAAAAATCGAGGGATGCCAGTGCTTGGTTTCAGGGTCAGATGGCTGACTGAGGAAGGAATAGGAATTTCCTTATATGTTTTCAACAAATTGTCATGGAAGCAGGCTGTGAAGAAAACAAGCTTTTATTCTCAGCAAAAACGTTGCTAGATACAACTGCAGAATGTTTTCTCAGAAAGCCTTTCTCCTTCACATACCTGCACTTTGTTACTCATTAGCAGTGCAGCTGGGCCAGCTACATAAGTACTTTGACAACTGTGATCATGCTCAGTGTGTGTCAATGCAATGGCGATGCTGCCATTGCTTTCATTAGAAACGGGAAGTATTTAATTTAGGTGCCCATGCTAGCTTCCCAGCACAGCAGCTGGTGGCCATCTCTTGCTTTGTCATTTTTGTTTATGTTCAAAATGCAGAGCAGACAGCTCCTTGAGGGATTCTTCCCTCTGTCAGAAAGGGTAGGGCAGGGTCAGGAAGAATAAATAGCACTTCAGCTCTTCGAAAAGGTGATGTTGGAGCTTCCCAGTCAAAATATATGTCATAACTAAACTTGAAGGCAATTCAGCTGCATGTGTTCCTTGACCAGAGCTGCATGGGACACAAGATATATATCCAGAACATGTGTATCTTTGAGAAGGTGCTGTAGTGCGTTTCATACAGGGAAAGATGTTCTAAAGAGATCAGCTTCAATTGCAGTGTAATTTGCTGGGTAAATAAATTTCTCTGTCTCTATAGGTAAACGAATCTGCCTTATGAGTGCTGCTGGAGAACTTCAAATTTTGTTTCAACTCTTTTCCAAAGCCTTTGAAAAACACAGTTATATCATATGGAGTTTATATAAATCATAATATGTGCTCAAGGAGCAGGGGAGATCATGATCACATGAGACTTTATGAATATGAATTATGTGAGCTGAGTAAAAATGTTAAGTTTGGAGAACATAGCTCTCATGATGCTTGAGAATGTGGAGGTGAGTATGCAGGATGAGGGAGGATAGGGAAAGGAAAGGGAAGGAAAAGTAGATAAGGATATAATAGCTTCTTTCCAGTTGGTGGGTGAGTAGTTCTTTAGCTTTTCTACATGCTATGGAGAAAAACAGCATACCTTGTGCACTTGTGTTTTTTTTTTTTCTTCCCAGGACATCTTTAATCTCATTTTTTAAGCAGCATGTACATAGCTGTCATATTATTTTGGGAATGTTTCATAAAAAAATATTTTCTTAATTTAAATGGTGGACTAGAGAGACATGGGAAAATAATTTGTATGGCTACTTATATGTACTGGAGTTTTTTGGTTTGTTTTTTTTTGTTTTTTTTTTTTTTTTCTTTTGGAGTATTTATTTTGGCTCATGGTTTTGATAAAAGAGCCTCTAATTTTATAGTTTTTATAAAATGAATTCCACTGTTTAGATTTCTTTCATGAATATGTTTATCTAAAACAATACTGCTTTTCCTAAAAATTAGAGAGAGAGCACTGATGTGCTAAACAATACAATATGTTCAAATAATGCTTCTTCATCATAGATTTGTGTTCACTAAAACTCAGTCCTCCATTGCTCAAGCTATGATGAAGAAAGATGTCATCAAATCAGTATTTTTTCCAGTTCAGCAAAGAGCAATAGATAATCCAAAAAGTTAAGCTTGCTTAATTTAATTCAGTAAAGGTCACTATTTTCTTGTAGTAACAGTGGAGTCAACATAAATGTCCATACTCACTCAGGTTTACTGCCTGCTTTTTTTTTTTTTTTTTTCTTTTTTTTGTCTTGAGGTGCTGATGAATTTTATTTTTGGAAATAGTAGTTAGAGGAAGTCAAATGGTGGGAACAAGCTACCTGGTTATTAGAATCTATTTCTAGTGTTAGATTTTAAATTAAATTGTTAATTGCCTTGATCTTCTAAAAAGAAGGCTGGGAAGACTAGTGAAGGGACTAAAATACCAGGACTTGGCCAGATGCAAAGACTTAATCATGAAATTAGTCTTCAGTGCTACTTACCATCCTCCCATCTCTGAAAGGACAACAGGTCTCATATTTGCAAGAAATCTGATGGCTGACAACATGCTCTTTGCTCTTATGCTTTTGCATTTTTTGTTCTTTTAACAATACCTTGCCTATAAAAGAAATCCTATTTAAAAAAGAAGGAAAGTATGCCATGCATTCGCATACTAAAGAAACAAAGAGTGCTTGCAGAGCTAATTTTAGATCTGCTATATAAGCTTAAAGTGTATCGTCCTAAGCCACATAGTAAATGATATTGGGGGTTGGGGATGCAAGAGTCATCTTCAGAAGTCAATCCTACTCATTTCTTTCATGTCTTTATTGCATCCAGGCATCATTGGCATCAACTGCCATGGAAAATGAAGGACATGATACATAAGCTTTTTCGTGCTTTCTGAATTGCTATAACCTCTTGGATGTCTCAAGAGATATGAGAACTTCCTGTGCTTCAAGCTTTCAGAATAAAAAAATCAGATAAGGAATATAGAAAGTAATAAACCAGATTCATCACTGAGGTAACTCTACTGACTTTAGGGGAAAGATATCAAGAGCAATATTGGTCCATCATATTAAAATAGAAGCCCAGGTGTTCCTGGTGTGTAATTCAGGAGCCTTTTCTAAAAGGAGCTTTAATACAAATGCTAGTACAATTACTATTTAATCCTTTTTAATGCATTTCAGTTTCATTAGTGTGAAAGGCCTGATGCTATCAGGAGGCTACCTATTACTTTTTGTTTTGCCAGCTGAGGATGCAGTGTCACTGTCTAACACCTCCTCATTCACCAGCTCTATTATTCTGCTTCGTCTTAAGCTTTCCCACTTAATATCAGCACGATATAATTGCGCCATAGGTGACAAATACAGTATTCCTTCTTGTTATACTGAACTTCCTGTCTTAATTACCAAACTCATTTTTCCTTCACATCCCACTTGCTCATTACTCATTTTCAATTATGATACAGATTTCCCTTAGACTTTAATTACTTCTTGTGCTTAAAAGGATAAATTAATTTTCTTATTAACCCTTTGACATCTCATTAAGGTCAATGAATAGGACAATTCTGTTTTCTTGTGGCACGTCGTCCAGATTATGTCAGTTTGCAAAAATACTAGGAGGCTTAGAAGAAATTTCCTAAAACATTATTAGTTCTTACTGGCATGGCATCAGCATCTGCATCATACGACTTTTTTTTTTTTTTTCTTTCATAGAACTACCATTTAAACTGGGACTGTGTCTATCCTTGTGTGACATGGAGGAAATACCAGCTTTTAACGTTAGTGCTGTTGGTTTTACTTTGCTCATAATGCTCACATTCACTTTGTCTTTTGAAAATGTTTATAGGGATCGGGAGAGCACAAAGGATACCATTTGTAGGGCTTGGACCAGCCTCTGATAGGATAGGTACTGGACAGAATGAGAATTCAAGGTTTCCCTCCCACCTGTATGTAAGGGCCTGTGGCACTGGCTTGTTTATGGACAGTGGAAATAATATGCTTTAAAGGGAAAACACACTGCAGTTCCTCCCTAGCTTTTGGTACACAAAGCTTTACAGGATGTTAGGCCATTTTATCACCATAAATTTGATACAATTTGTAAACAACTGCATTTTACTCATTGAAACCGATACTAAAGCTACTCAGTGCTTAGGGCGGGAGGAGCTGTGACTTATGCAATATTCCCAGCGCTGCTCTCTCCTTGCTCCTTTGGCCCTTTCAGTTTCCCCGTGGTTTATAGCTGCATCCATAGGCTACAAGCTCCCTGTGGTTTATGTGCCCCAGCTTCTGTCTCCTTTCCTGCTTTCCTGAGACCTCTGGAGCAAGTTAGCTCATCATGATACTTGATTAACGAAAGCTGTCTGTGAATTGCTGACACTTACGGAAGTGTCAAAGTAACTGAGAAAAAAAATGTTAATTTCTGATGCAAAACAGAATCATGAAATGAAAACCTTGCAACAATTAAAATCTAGTTACTTTATTAAGACATCATAAAACTAGAAACCATATATTTCATGTATCTGGCTGGTTTTAGTGCCTAGGGCAAACTGCATGTTTTTCTGCTTATCAGGTCTCCACTCACTGGAGACTCTCACATCTATTTTGTAAGAAAGAGCTGTCCCACATTGAAGTCACATATTGAGTCTGCTGAATGCTATTAAGCATCATAAAGATGAATGCTGATTAAAATGAGCAGATTTGGGGCTAGAATGGGATGAAATATGCATGGACAAATTGTTTCATAGATTAAAAATTTATTTTCTAAGTGTCCTACAGAAACATCTGGCACCAATTGGGGAAAAAATATTATTTTGATTTTTTTTGTCAAACAAACAGCTGTCATTTCAGGAAAAAAAGTTCATTTTTCTAGTAGTATTTCTTCCTCTGCTTGTACCAAAAGGATATATTCAGAATATTAGGAACAGTCACATCTTTTTTGTATTCTCAGAAACAATCTGCATGTTGGCTTCTCTGATAGCTAGAACCTGACCATTTTACAACCTGAAGAAAAATTAATTTTATTTTTTTATAATCAAAGGGTGAAAATAGGATTTTAAAAGAAATATAAGCCCTATCCCTGGCCCAAGAAAGAATCACAAGAAGGAAAGTTTAGGAGCCTCATCTCAATTTCATTTCTGTCAAACAAAAAAAATCCAAATTCCTGTTGAATTTGAATTAATCTAGCCCTTTACTGTAGAACATTGAGACTTATCTTCTCTTGTTAACAGAGATAGCAATGGAAATCCTGGGCAGGTCTTGAAATAATTATAATATTTGAAAAAGACCAATGCAGAAACATGTCTACAGAGCTCAGCTCTCTGAAAAAATATTGAGATCATTTAGTGATACCAAGCTTACAAGAACACTCAGGAAATATGTTATTTGATTTTGGATAGTAGGTACAAAGAAGCTGATATAAGGGTACTGGACACATAGTCAATTATTCCCTATCAAACTCTGAAACATAGAAAGTGAAAAATATTTCCAAATAACACAATACCTACATGGAAAAATTCTAACTGAGAAATTTCTATAACAAAATCCAGGATTCAATCACTGCTTTTGTCTTTAGAATAAACATCAAAGGAAAGACTGATAAAGACATGGCTATAGACAGAAGAATGGGATAAAATGATTGAATAGAGCTATACCAAGAATAGGTTGTGCCATTCTACTGTTATCTTAATTTCATTAGTGACTAAAGTGACCTAAAATAGGAAAACTTCAACCCCCCCCCCCCCACACACCCTCCAAAAAGAAATAAATAAAATCCAAACCAATCCCCTCAGTAGATCTGTGCCACAAGAAAAATTGTTAGTTAAGCAGTTTTGTTCAGCAGAATACTGTTATTATGAGTAAAATGTTTGACAAAGGACTGTATTAAATAGTAAAGGTTTCTTTAGGAGAGGAAAGTTTGAATTCATATTTTCAATAATGAACCTGGAGAAAGCAGAAAAAAAACCCACTGAGGGTTATCACTGATGTGTTCAGATGGTGTGGGCACAGAAAAGGAGAATCAGAATATCACACAGAAGGAGATAAGCTGGAGGACTTGAGTTAAATGAATGAAATTACCTATGGTAGAACAAAGTGCAATTGAGGATCAGTGGAAAGACAGGACCATGCCAAAATTACTGTTGCTGTTACATTGCCTTTATCTTTATTTTTATCAATTGCTATGTTTTGAATGGTACAAAACTGTAAGGTCTTTATAGCCCAGGATGGCTTTCTTCTTGCAGGTTTGAGGCTTGAACCCCAGTCTGCAGTTTGTAAAAGCTAGTGTTACTACTTAATAATAAAAAATAATAATATAATCCTTTTTAGAACAGATGATATGGGACTGATTACTGTGGCTTAAATTTTGCATACATTTTAAAATTGTTTTCACAGATCTGGGTAAATAATGCATTTAAAACAACACAATTTGTTTTCCTGCTTCTTCCAAAAAATTGTCTAGTCTAGAGGTCCAAAAATCTAATCAAGTTTTTATATATTGCAAGTATAGTTTTTATCATGTAGATAATCCATGGAATCTGTATAAAAAAATACATTCCTTTGGCACGTTTAATACAGTCTAAAGGTATGTATGGTGATATTGCCAAATACATTTTCCAAAAACATATTTCCCAAACCCTGTATCCCTAGGTTCTTGCAAATGACATTCTGTAATGAGCTGTAGGTTCTTTTTGATTAGCATAGGGTTGAACATTCTTCTGTTTATCATTTTTCTTGCACCAGTGTGACATCTCTGCTGATTACTCACATTATGGTTAATTTGCAACTGATAATCAGTCCTAGTTTCTTAATAAACTCCTCATTAAGTGACTGGAGCTGTCACTTTACCTCCATGTTACTCTTCCTAAGTATAATGTGTGACCATTATGCAAAAGAAAGGACTGCTGGACGTCACACATGTCATTTACAATCATGTACAAAAGCTTCAAAAGGAGCTTGTTAAATAAATGCCCTTCATAATTCATTACTGTAAAATGGAAAGGTAGAACTAATCACCATATTGACACTGTGTTGCCAAAGTTAGCTTTTTTTGAAGAAGAGGCATGCTCAACCAGTACACATTTTAAAAGATCATTGCAAAATAGTTTCAGGGAACTCCCTGAACGTCTTGTGCTTTGCTTATACCACTGTAAAAAACACAATTTACAGAGGCTGAAGCTGAGTCATCTGGAAGATGCTTGAAGGTTCATTCTGAAAGTGTTACCTTCACTTACAAGTGATATGATTAAGTTTTGATGCTTAATAACTTATTTTGTGTTAACTGAATCAAGATAAATCTGAAAAATAACATTCTGAGCCCACAGTAAAAATGAAATTATTCAACATAATCTGCAGACAAATAAATTGTAGCTATTTGTGTTAGCTCATATCATAAAGGAATACAAATATGTTTTGGGATAACTGCCACACTTTCGGGGATGTGCAGTAGCAGTTATACTAGCCTATTTCTTGTATTGCCAAAATAGAAAAAAGTCTTTGGCATATCATTCTCCTGAATATTCCTTTAGTTTGGCCTTCTGAGCAACTATGTGACTATGGATTCTGTATGGAGTCATGTGCTTTGACACTTCTTCATGAAGAAGAAAAAATTAAAACATGAGAGTTAGAGTGAGATTTGAAGTTAAGATACAGTATTTTAAAGGATTTTTTTTTTTTTTTTTCAGCTGAGTGGGTTTCAGCTTGACAGGGACAGCATAAGTAACAATAATTGCAGGGTAGGGCTTTGAAAGAGAATTAAAGATGAATTCAAGAAGACAAGGTAGCCATAAGTAATCAAAAAAAACCCAACAACCCTGCCTCTTCTTGAAGACAACCCTGCCTGTGTGTTTCCTATATATATGTTCTCTATATTCATAAACCAACAGCAATAGCATGTCATTATTATTTTTTCCTAGGGAAATATTTGCTGCAGTTACTTCTGAAAAATGCATTCATGCTGTTTACTCATTGTTTTGCTTCCAGTGACGATTTTTAAAATTATTTAGAAAAAAAATAATCCCTGTTAAACATTCAAGAGTTGTTTATTCCATACAGTCATATGGTGCTGTAACAACACATTGCAGTGCCTATATCTCAGCTATGACTGGACAAACAGTATCTTTAAGACCTATGTATCCTTGGGCTTATGTGAATCTTTTTTTCTTAAATTACCTAGAGAAGCTCCTTTCCAACGCGCATACATAAATTAAATGCTGTATCTCTGTATCTAACCTAAATTTGTTCTCCTTTTAATGTTTTGCTACTGCTTTCTCAGAGATGAAGATTCTTTGCTTCTGAAAAGTTTCTCTCTCCTTTTACTATTTCCATATCTTCCTGAAGAAGGTAAAACTAAACAAACAAGGTACCGGAGGGGGCGGGGGAAAAAAAAAAAAAAAAGAGAGAGAAGAAGAAAGAAAGAAAAGAAACTCAAGACCCTAAAGTAGTCGGTATTTATAGTAAACTACTTGGAAGTTTTGCCTCTGGGTGTTTATGCTGACCTTCAGGGAATTGTCATAACTGATGTCAGCAGGGAATATGGCTTTATATATCAGGACAGAACGTGTAAGGTGATGACATTGTATGTTTTTCAGGAACCATAAAGCATTCAACACAGAAGTGCATTTCAACATCTCTTTTAGTTTGTCTCAGGTATTTTCAGGTGATGGGACACCAACATTCATTTTTATTATGGCACCTTAGGCAGAGAACAGATGTTTGGGCTGTTCTCAGTAGTTGTTCTTGTTTTACCATTATGTCGCTGTGCACTGGACGTTACAGGTTTGTTTTATTCTACATTGTTTAATTTATGTTTTTGTGGTTTTTTTTTTTTTTTTTCCCTAAGCTTTTATCAAATACCCTTTAGGACTGTATCATTACACAGACACACAAAATGAAGCCTGAACCAAGAAGTGATTGCAAAATACTACCATACACTACAATTCTTTACTCTGTAAATTAAAATGTTTAACTTGGGAACAGGACTCTTGTCTAGTTCCATATGTTCTTTGATTGTGGCTATAAAATAAGCTAATCATTTCCAAAACCCAATTGCTTTTCATTAAGAAACAATTGCAAATATTCGATTGTCTATGAGTGTGTTGCAAAGATATTTTCAATGGATTAAATTTTTAGTTACACACCATCATCAAGTTCCTGTCACATTTCAGCATTATTGATTTGAAACAGAAGTGGAATTTTGATATCATTTATTCTGTGCTACATATTGTGTAATTATTCAGATGCTTCATTTTCATTTGTGCTTTCCTATTTGTTTTAAATGTTATTACTTGCTTCAGTGCTTTTTCATTTTAGTGAATACTCTGATAAATATTTCTATCAATTGCAGATGTGATTTTTGCATAAGTAACTGAAATCCTACTACCACGGTTTAATACAATATTAGACACCAGAGGAACTTGTAGAACCAATTAGAAAGTCTATGCATGTATCTGATTATTGAGTTATTTAAAAAAATGCTCTTAAGGGATTGCTTGAGCTAAAAAAAGACAACTAAAGCTGTTAGTTTCACTGGCAGAGTTTTAGATGTCCTTACTGTGGACAAAGTGCTATCACAGCCACTCCAGTTTACATGTAAGATTCAGTGATGCTGAATCCCAGGCTCATCCCAGGAACCTTTTTATTCTCCCAGGGAAGGGATAAGCATAAAGCATATCTGTGTGCAGCAGGACTGTGCAGTGGGGCTGGCAAGGCAGCTCCCCTCCGGCTGCCCAGTGGAGATGACACATAAAAAACCATCTTCAATCTAGGGTCATCTCATGGTTGTCTTCATGCATGTTGTGCTTGTTTCCTCATTGAGAGCTGATTTTAAATGGGGAACAGAACCTCGTTCCGTGAACAGACGTTCTAAAATCAGGAGGGGTATTTGAATGCGCATGTGGCTGGCTCAGTCTTCCAGCTAGAGATACACCCGTCCGAATTCAGTCACAGGGAGGAGTTATCTGAATAATTGTGGTTTATTATATTAATATTATATTATATTAATATTATATTATTATGGTTGGGTGTATTTTTTCCTCCATTTTCCAAATGAACACAAAACCACAATAAAAAGTTTTAAACTTCCACTCTATTTCCTACTTCTGCTTCTCTTTTGGGGCACTTAAATAGGCAGTGGAAAAAACAGTGGGGGAAAAAATATAATCTTACAATTGATAAACTATGTAGTACTGAAAAATTATTTTGTATGAGTGAAAAATTATTCTATATCCAAAGCTGGAAAACTTATTTAAATTTTCCCTTATGATGTTCACTTAGGAACAGAAAATGCTTTCCAAATACCTCTAGGTGAAGCTACTTGCAGAAGGAGCACAATTGTTGACGGCTTCATGTCCCATCGTACAGAGAATTTACGTATATCAGAAGCCCGCTCAGTGACTCTTGCAGTCAGTAGAGAGGTGAGTGCACCTTCTGATAGCCACAAAAGCAGGAATAGGAAGAATCTCCTTGTTACTCAGTTCCCCACAGCTTAACATTACTCAGTCTAAGAGGAATACGTGATAGATCATGGCCTCAGAACTCACTGCTGGGAATTGCCCAGGTACTGCCTGAGCCATTTCTGACCGAACCATCATACAGCAGTTACAAGTTACTACACTCCTCAACGGTGACATAGCAGAGTGTATATGAGCCTCAGAAATTCTCTGGAAGCATGAGCTTCCCTTAAGGATCAGACCTTTTTAATATCATACTTTAGTTTATTATATATCTCATGACTATTAAGTTTTTATTAGCTACATAAAAATATTAATCCAAAACCCAAGTATTACAGCCTAAATACTTATTGTCCACGTAGAGCGATTATTTCTAATTTGATGGCTGGCATTAGAGTATAATTACTAATACCCTTTGCTTTTGTCTTACCCAAAGGAAGTCTTCACAGCTAGCAAGGAAGAACAGTTTTCTCAACATTGCTTGGTAATATTTTTCATTTCCTTTGCATATTTTAATGCAATCAGCACAGCTTACATCTGTGTAGCAATCAAATTACAAAGTCAACATAGTCCAATGAAATGCTGAAGAGCTAAATAATCAAATTCAGATTAATATTAATTGCTGTAGCTTCTGCACCTGGATTTAAAAACAAAAACAAGAAAATCACCACACAGAACTTCCTCTCTCTAATTGTAATGTTTTAAGTAAAAAACCTGAAACCCACATAACCAAACCAAAGGAAAAATAATCCCACAACGCCCCTCCCCACAAGAACCAAACCCAAAACTTCAGATGATGTATTTTCTCCTTCTTTTAAGAATAGGACGTTTTGATACTCAGATTTAGATACGTATTCCTCAGACATCCCAGTGGAATTATTTATCATTTTTCTTTTCCCTAGTAACTTTTATTAACTAATTATCCATCTCTGCATTGGAATTATTATTCTCATTTCACACAGCCATAGAATCATACAGAACATTTGCAGTTCTAGTTCTGGAACTAAATTAGGATTAACATGTCCATTACTGAAGTGGACCCCCCTGTAAAGAGGGTTCTTATTTCCACTAGTTCATGCAACCAACAAAAGATAAATTACCATTTCCAGTCCTCCTCCCCAGAGGTGCCTTTACCCCTCTGTTAGAAAGCAGCTGCACATACAATTAATTCAACATTTGTCATAACTGGGAGGGGTTGGATCTCCAGTACAGAGAGAAATGAGCACTTTGGGATGGGAACAGAAACCTAGTGATGCAGATTTATTAGCTACAAATGGAGAAAATTACTACTCTGTTAGCAACTCATGCATTTTAGTTTTCTGCCCTCATTCACGTGTCCTCTCTGGCTGCATCACAAGCCAGGCAGTGTGCGTGTGCCGTTACATTCAACGAGAGCAAAGTTTTTCAGTGGGAGTTTTGCAGGAATGAGGTGCGAATGGGTAGCTGGAGGAGTGGCACAATTCTGAAAGCAATAACAAAAAGACAGAAATATGATTATTTGCTTGGACTACAGGCATTGGGCTGGTTCCTATAGATTTTGGAGTCTCAGTACAAACTGGCCTCTTTTTCCCGCTCCGATTTGCCTGCCCTTCACCTAGAACACAAAAATAAGCACCCAATTGTTTTGTAATTTGTACCAAAGCAGTCTACTTCCTAAGGCAGATGGAACTTTAATATCAAGCCAAAATTTCAAAGTGGCCCATGCTGATGAAGAGTATAGTTTTACTATTAAATATGTTTCTGGCAGAGGAAGGAGACAGCAAATGTAATTAAAGTATAATTATATAGAAAATGCTGCTTAGCCAGACAAAATCGTGAGAGAGATGTAGGAACAGGACCTTGTTTCTTTAGCAATAGCTTCCCCTTGTCATTTAGGGTTCCCTTTGAACTCAAAGAAATGGCTGCATGTATAATTACATCCTTCCTCATTTAGTTACTATTGGAATTCAGGCAAGTTGGTAACAAGTAATTGGGAAGTTACTAATTACTACGTTAGTACACTTGTGACCAGTGAGATTTCACAGATAACTCCAAACCTGAAGAGTTTATGTTTGAGCAGTTAGTGAATCATAAAGAAGTATTAAAAATTGACTGAAATGTGTATGGCTAGCACCAGTGAGCTTCATAATAATAACAACCTGTAACATGTTAAAGTGCAAAATTAATTTGTGGATTGAATTTCAACATCAGCCACAACTGTCAATGGTCAAGTGGTAAAACAGATCTGTTTGCTCCCTTGTGATTACAGATTAACTGTCTCAGTTTCATACAGAACACACAAAGCACCACAAGTGCAAATAATGCAATGGTCCTTTCTTTCCAAAGAACAGCTTTAAAAGTGAGGATAAAACTTTGTAATCAAAGCAGACTGTTTTGATTTTGTGTTCTCAATGGAAATGTTACCGTGAAATATACTCTGGTTCAGCTTGGCAACTATATTGTTTGTCTCAGTGCAACCACTATGGAGAGGTGCTTACCAACCCTGGCTGTGTAATTTTATGCCAAGAGGGAAAGAGTCCTTTAAACCTTATGGCCGCTGAGGAGACTGTTGTGCAGGTAACTGATAAAAGAAACTTGGACTCTCCCTATAAGTGAAACAAATTAAGGTTTGGTGATCATCCAGCTGTAACTACAGGGTCAACTATTGTTTGAGACCCCTTAGAAGACTCTGAGATATCTGTAAGGAGCGTGCACAATGCTTAATTAACATAGTACCACCCACTGAATAAACACATATGGTTTTTTTCCCAGAAATTTAATGCATAAACATTAGTATGGACTATATAATTTTGCTTGAATGAAACATGTGGCATGCATACTAGGTGGAACCATCCCCTGTGCACCCAACGCTGCAATAAAGGAATGCCTGCTTCTTAACGCTAAGAAAATATAGGGACTTTTCTTATTCCTGATTTCAGTGACAAAAAGACTTACATCTTGCGTTGCCACCTAAGTTTGAGTATAAGCATATTCAGTATAAAAGAGAAACAAGTTTGTGCCTTTAAGAACTTGAAGCAAGCAGAACCTAAATGTGCAGGACAAATTCAAGCTTACTGTCAGTGGGCAGCACTTTCAGTGCCAGCCAATAAACCACTCCTTAGGACACGGAGGTGGTCCTTTGTGTTTGAGGACCTTCCAAGCCACACCTCATTTCCATGATAGGGTTGCAAGTGAGCACAGGGTATGGGAGTACAACATCTTTCTTGTTGAGGTTTTTCAGCTCTATAATACTTTTCATTTGGACAGGAGAAGGAAGTGTAAGGAATACAAGTGCCAGGTTCTGACCTATGCAATAATAAAAAAAAAACGAAAAAAAAAATATCCATAAATGCATCTTACAAGCATTAGTAATGTAAGAGACACTTAATGTAATGATAGAAAGGCCTTGGAAATAGAACAAAAAAAATTAAGTTCTTATCCACAAGGTGTGAGCCAAATGTCAAGTTATTAATGGGCATGCATGAAAAACATCTCTAAACCAGCTGTGTAACCTGCAAGCAGAAACAGCTGCCTGCAAAGTTTATCAGCTTTGGGATTAAGTTGCAGCTCAGTCTAGACTTTCAGCATCATGGCTATGGATTTAAGTACCCAAGATCTCCCACAGATTTCAGGCTTCTGTAGATCACAATCCCAGCATTTACAGGAAAAGGCAGGAGGCCAGTAGCACCATTACTCAGATGTGTACTGTAGTGCCTGCAGGGCTATGGACAGTCATGAAGTTGTACAGAGAGCATTCAGTAAAGCCTTATGCAAAATTGGATTAACAAAATTTTACTCTTATTATTCAGGATGATTATTATTATTATTATTGAAACTGATTATTACAGCTTGAAAAAAAAAGGAGCTTCTCCTTCCTCTATTAATATAAAAAGCAAAAAGTTGATTCTTGCTGGCTAGCGTAAAGAAAAATAATTTCTAGTACTCAAAGGAGGATCGAATGCAAACTTTTATGTCCCCACACCTAGTAATTTAGATATTTGAAGTTTATTCATGTAAACAATTCTATTGGCTTTGTTATGTGTATGTGTATTTGAACAAATTTGTCAGAGTTTGACAATTTGAAAAATATAATACTAGTTTATTTCCATTTAAAAGGAGTCTCTTTGGAGCTGTGACAATATTGATATTCTTTAGAAGGCAAAATGCAGTATGTTTATTACAGACAGGAAAAGTTAAAAATTCTCTCCTGTTGCAAACAGAAATGGACAACTTGGCTGCAGGCGTTATTCCTGCAAGGACTGTTATTCCTGCTCTGTGTAGCCCTGTGACCCAGTAAATACATGTTGCCATTGCAGCAACAGGCCACAGCCTTTGTGGTAAACTGAGAACACAAGTTCCAGGACATGTCAGGTTTTGTTTCGATTTGTCTTGGCCTGCCTTAAGCTTTGTTTTAGTTAGTTTAGCTGCAATTGTCTAACAGCCAGCTGACTACTACCTGTTTTGGTTCAGTTTTACTTAGCTTTGTATGACATATATTTGTAGCTAACAAAGTAAAACAAATGCTTGTTCTGTACAATATGAACGACCTATAGCCCTGGCCAAAAATACTGGTTCCTAAAGGACTACAGCCCTAGGAGTTTGGTAAAACTGACACTAGCAATAACAGCAATCATCCAATATATGTGAAACACACTTTGTACTGTAAATTCAGATGTAACCTTGCAGCCCACTGACAAAAAAGCAAAAAAGAGGTTGCCTTGCACTTTGCTGATGTGACCCTTGCTTTGCCGACTCAGCCTTCTCCCTTGTCACTGGGGATTCTCTAGTGATAAGGGCTGCTGTCTGGATCTGGCCAAGGTTGCTGGACATGCTCTGCTCCTCCTGCCTGGGCACCATCCGACAGCATCCCCGGCTGGTGAGAGCACTGCCCTGCTGTCACCTCTGGCCCAGCTCTCCCTCCCTTGCAGAGCAGCCCAGTCTTCCTGCTCCTTGACAAAAATGACATCAAACACCTGCTCTTGCTGCCTGTGGATGTGTAAATCAATTTGTACAAATGTAATTGTGCCTGCATAAGCAGTTGGAGCTTTCTCCTGGGCATACGAAACTCAAAGGAACCACATGTAAGAGTAGAACGATTTACACTGTGACATCCTCCCTGGTTAGACTGCTGATCAAATTAATTTTTAAATAATCTTTCTGACTGGCCTGAAGTATAAGGGCAATAACTCCTATCCTTTACATAATGCTTTTCATTTTCCAAGCTATTTTAATAAGTGTAACAACTGAAACTACTTCTCCATGTAGTAAAGTAACAATTGTAAAGTAACAATTAATAATCCTTTATACTTTGATTGTGCCTGACATACAATGTTCTTGAAGTATTTTATGTGTTTAATGGATAAAGCCTCATGCAGTTTCTGTGTATCAAGCTTTACAGGGCCAAGTGAGTTTTAGAGCACTAACAGTTTTAGAAAAAAACAGCAGTGTCTCCCTTGCATGGCAAAGGGAAAATAAAGGGGGCTTTTCATGAACCTCTCTTGAGATATCAAACTCTACAACATTTAGGACTCAGATATTGTCCGCTTTTTTTGCAAAAGGACCAGCTGAAGCACAGTAAGATGAAACAAATAGCTGATATCTGAAAACAAACAGGCTTCCCATTGACCCTTACTGCCTGTAAGACAAGTGTGCTGTAGTGGAGAAGCAGGAACAGTGTTCTGTCCCTATCAGTCCCTCCCCGTAAGCTCTCATAGGACTGTGAAGGTTAAGAGTCCACATGCTGCAGGATATTATCATGCAAAAACCCCACGTTCTCCCTCTCCCTGGCTGTGATTTTGCCACTGACATGGTATTGGGCAAGTTTCTCTAGCTCCTGCAATTTTTTCCCGTATTATAAATAATATAATATATGCAGACTTCTGGCATACGTGGCAACACCTTTAATTAATACTGGTTTAAGAAATGCTTAAATGAAATCTGCTGTATTACATACACTTCCTGATTCAAAATGGCAAAATGTGACTGTGGTGAACAATTTGCAAAGAGTGTTGCACTACTCAGAAGCAAATACAGAACTCGCAGGAAATCTCTGAAGCTGAAGACACAGCTGGCAATGTGAAACCTGGGAAAGTGCCAGGAATCCACCCTTCTCCTGTAAAACAAAATACTTGTATTTGACATTATAATAGACCACCCACAAACTACTGAGTTTTCTGAGAGATGCTGTGCAGCATGGCGATCTACCAGAGCCCCTGCTGATAATGTGGCAAGCCCACAGATTGTTTTGCTTGTGCAACCCAATTCTAAACACTAACAACAAAAGAAGACTATAAAACCCTTTTCCATGCAGTTAAATTCTTTAGGGCAGTTTAACCAAACCATTTGAAACTTCCCAGGCTTGACACATCACTGAGATGGTACAACATGCCTCATTACACTGTTGACACTGTGTCAGCAGCACAGATTGCCACCAGCCCTCTCCCTCGCTTCCCAGGTATGGCACTGCAGCTCAGTGGCACTGTTTCCTTTCTGGGAACTGAGGAAGAAAAGGAAAGCAAAGTCCCCAGGTGGGAAGGGATGAAGTCTTTGCTCTCCTAGGATACACAGGAGAAAAAATTCATTTTTTAAGCAGCTTGTTGCATGTTTGTCTCTACAGCCCCAGTTTCAGAAATGAGTATGTAAAACAATTGCCGGATCATTCTTCAAACAGGTCACACAACTAGCATAGGAACAGTGCAAGATATCCAATGTATAGATAGGAGGAGAGGAATGAGGCTCACACTTCATTAAGCCTAGCTATGTCTCTCTGCCTAGGACTGCTCAGGTCCATTTCACTGACTGTCCCTACAAACTGCAAGTGAGAAAGGACACAGCGAACCTCTAGACCTCAAACTTTGACTCATAGCTTTGTTTTTTGCAATACGTTTTGCGTGAGCCTACCTACCTGGGAGCCTGTTGAGCAGCAATCATTTCAGCGGCGCTGGGAAGCAGCCAGAGGTTTATGTCTAACTGCTCCATCCCGTTTTGAGAATGGGCTGGCAGCAGTGAGCATGCCAAGGGTGACATGGGGGAGAAACATGTGATGCTGCAAAGGCTTGTGGCAGCTGGAAGCTCCCTCCTGCTTATGTCTGAGCACAGGGAGATGTGACACTTTCGAGAGCTCACCCATCATGTACTGATGGAGGAAGGCACTCGTTACAAGCATGTGAATAATCACATGAAAATAAATAAAGCATGAGAAAAAATAAAGTTACAATTGATTATCCTAGTAAGAGCCATAAGCTGATAGCACTATCAGAGGTCCTTTTTGAGAGGCTGGCTAGCAAAGCTTGAGATAGTGCCAGTTTTAATCGTTTGAGGTTTCTCATCTTAAATAGTGGCATAGATCAGACGCTTGAAGCTCCAAAGGTGTTCAAGCATCCTGCTGAGCAGGGCTTTGAATCACCAGTTCCTCTGGTTAACCAACTGGGATGTGACCCAGCTACAGCAATATGAAAGCCCTTTGATGCACTAAAATCTGGGAAATTAGTTCCTTGGATGCTGAGCCTTGCAACTGGCCATACTTGCTTGTTGTGTACAAAAAAGACCACCAATGCCGTCAGAAGCCTCCCAGAGTACCGAACAGTGGAAGCAAGCAGATGTGTACAGTTTGTAAGAGATACAATTATCAAAGTCCATCATGTTGGCAAGAACTTGTGTGGATAACAGTGGCACATATGTACCAAGGTTCCTTCAGCAGTACTTAGTGCCCTTGCAACCAAAGTCAGAGCAGTCTCAAGGAATTCATGTATCTTCTTTGCATTTGGCTTCTTTTTTGAGTGCTGAATCCCTTGTACATTGCATTGGAAGTATATTATTTTCTAGTTTTGCCCACTGCCAAATCTCTGTTTCTTTCCACTGTCAAGTTTCAGGTGTCTTTGCGAGCCTCAGTGGGCTGTTCTTTCCTTCTTCCTGCCAAGATAAAGCATTAACACCTATGTCTTTGTCCTTCACTTGAAAGATTTTCCATTTCCAAAGCAAATAAACTCTATATATTTGTTGATACTATTAGCAGGCATGATACATCCAAGCATAGAGCTGAAAATATGTATCTAAAGCCTGAAAATTCTTCAGAAATTTCATTGTGGTATCATTAGTTGTTGAATAGATAAATTAACTTATTTTATTCTATGAGATTCCTTATCATGGAAAGGAAATGCTCAGTGACTTAGGGCAGACTTAGAAATCTGTTCTTAATGATGTTGGAAACATTGCAAATGCATGAATTAAGAAATGGCTTTATACTTTAAAGAAAGCATTTGATTTTATTAGCCTGGGGCATTAGAAGACATAAAAGATGTACTGAAGTTATTCCCCCGCCTCGTTTTTTTGTCACAAGGAACTGAAATGCAACATCTCTACTTCTAGCATACATTTATCTCTTCTTCCTGTCAAGTCTTTAAAGGAATGTTTGAGCTATATGTCAAAAACTTGGCTATAATTTGCAACTAAAAGACCAAGTAGTAGATATATTTCTAAACTTTTTGTATCAAGAAGGGAAAAGACAAAACTAACATGTGTTGAAATGAGTTGCAAGAAAATTCAGATGAGAAACGAGAAGTGAGAGAATCTGATTTGATTCATTGGTACAGCTGTACTGCCGGAGGTCAGTGCCCGAGTACTTTTGAGAAGAGCTTAGAGTGAGGTGGCTGCCTGCCACTAGCTAGTGTGTGCCATTGCTGCACCACCTTTTGGTGGAAAAAAACCCAAACCCCAGCCCTGTCACTACAAGCCTTGTTACATAGGTTTTCCTACAGCTGAGATCTATTCACCATTACATTTTCCTACTTGCTTAGCAGACACACTTTGATGGATGTTTAGCTCACTTTTTTTTTTTTTTTTTTTTCTTTTTCCACGCTGAAATGTCTTAGAATTTATTGCCTTGCATTGCTGCTGGAAGTAGAGTTCACCCCTCGTCACATCACTTATACCAGAGCTATTTTCAGTTCCTCCTTCCTTCTCCTTTCTAAAGAGACCCACCTTTTCACACTCTCCAAATACTGTTCATCTTTAAAGCTCATTATTGTAAATTAAGTATATAACGTGCCCATTTTGAATTGGTAATCTTATATGGCAGCAATACCTGCATTCAATCAGATTGTTGGCACATTTACAAGTATTTCATGACTTCAGTGAATTTCCTAGGAGTCATAGATCCAGGAAGTTTTTCCAATCAACCTTCCACACAAAAACCAAAACAAAACAAATTAAAAAAAAAAAAAAAAAAAAAGGAAGCTTAGCCAAATATTTTGCCTCAGAAATTTGTGACTGCTAAAGAGAGCTAAGGTGAATAGGTCTGATTAGTGAACTACACTGAAAATAAGAAAAAGTGCTTTACTTCAGAACAGTAGTTCCTTCAGTATATCATCAAGGCATTTTTTCTTTTCAAATAACAAAATGTAACTGAGACATCATAAATAAAAATATTAAAAATAGTATTTGCTATTAGTTAAAATGCATACATTAGTATAAATACATATTATTAAATAATGTACTCTATGTATTCAGTTTTTTCATCAATGCAGAAAATATTTTATATGAACAGGTGAAATTAAACATGATGGCTTTTATGTAGACCTAATATTAATCAGATTTCTGCACCGTGTTCAAAAGATACGCAAAATACATACTTTTTTAACTTCCATGTTTGTTATTGAAATAATATGGTCTATATGGCAGTTGAGTGTGTTAAGTAAGATTTGAACACTGAATATCAAACAAGTTTCCAATGTCAAATTCAGGCAGTATATATGAGCCCCTCATAAGATATCCCTCATTAAAAAAGAAAGGCCTTTTTAACTTAAACCACGTAAAATATTTGTGATATATAGGGTTGTTTTTATTAGGGGATGGTGGGGTGTTTTTGTTGTTGTTGTTGTTGTTGTTGGAGTTCTCCCTAGACAAAGTGGCCCAATAAAATTAAAACTAATTTGTCTACTGGAATCAAAATGTGAAATGGGCTACTTGAGATCTGCTGTGCACCACTGACTGAAACCGTTTTTCATTTCTTCTGTTTTGCCCCAATACTTTTTTAGATAAGAGTTATTTACATTTATGACCATAGACTAAGTCATCAAGCATTTTAACTTCCACTTCCTGAATTGGCTGCTTTCCAAACTTCAGCACATATAGGAGCAGGCTGTTCTATATTTCAAAGTGATGTTTAAAATCTTAATAATGCCTAAAACAAATTAGGCACACTGTGAAATACAGAAAAATAATATTTCACATTGCTGTCTATCAACTCAGTAGAAACTGAAAAATTACAACAGGGAAGGCCTTTCATGCTGTACAAAAGTAAATTCTAATATCCAGAAAGCTTTTAAAGATACTTTCAACTACATGGTTTCAAGATAAACATCCTTTGGGAACACATCTCTGTGTGCAGGGTTGGCAAAATGAACCATGTCCTGCAATTCTGAAGCTCTTTGAGGAAACGTAATTGAAAGCTTTTGTCACTCAGTTTATAAAATCAGATGATGACCTATTTATAGCTTACTTTACAATATTATGAGAAAATAAGGTGGACAAATAGCTGAGAGCAGACGTGCTTTTTATATGCAGACTAAATAGTATCTTTCGAACTTAACCTTGGATTACGCATTTACAAATGCAAGATATTTTCAGATTTCACATAAATTGACTTCAATTACTTTTTATTTTAATAATATTCCTAATGCAATTTCTCTTTTATCTAAAAATATTCAAGGAAACAGCAATGAATTATTTCTATTTCAGCTGTGTAGAAACTGACAACTATGATGTGGACTGTTTATTGCTATATGCATGATAAGAGGTGTTGGCAACCACAGAAAAAAAAAAAAAGATGTTTTTTGTCAGAAATTACTTTATTTTTAAGCAATGGCTAGATTGCTAAATTTTGCTTTACAAAAGTTTGATTGGTTCCGTTTCTCTTTAACACATAACTCTTATGATAGAAATAAATGAAATAAGGAATGTTCCACAAAGGAGAGGAAGTTTCCAGTGTACTGACAAATCAAGATCCTTTCAATAAGGGACAAGGGATCACCCTTTAAGTTACACGTGATCAGAGAATACCATAGAGAGCTGAAAAAACCCACACCTTCTTGTGGAAAAGTTGTTTAGACTGAGTGTGTCATCTGCTTTCATACACATATGGATCACTCCATGATAGAGGTCCAGACAGAGAAGGAAAGACTTTCCATTCCAACAAGATGATTTAAAATATCTGTTTGTTTCTGTGATAACTGATGTTATCAAAATGCATTGTTTGCCTCTTTTACTGAAGACCAGCATCCAAACAATGGAGATAAAATAGACATACAAACAATGGCGTATACTGGAAAGTACTTGTAGTAGCTATTCTGTTCTGATCAGATTTAAACATTCCACTTTGGCATGGGGTATCACACATCACAGTTAAAGACTTCTGTAGGTGAAAATGGTGGAAAGGAGAAGCACAGAATTCTTATTTTTAAAAAAATGAGGTCTGGTATCTTTTGGGTATATTATTGTTTGGGGCAAAACTATTAATTTTAGGTCAAAGTATTTCAGTGTTCAATAATTTCACAGAATCTTGGAGTCTTTCACAGAAAAAAAGATTAAGTGAGATAAACAAAAAGTATATTTTTACAAGAAATTATATAGCATCCCATATGTTTTCCAGCTGTCATTACAAAATATCATATCATAGTAAAAGAAATTGAGTCAAGAAAAGATTAAAGATATACATAAGGGGGGAAAAAAGGAAAAAAAAAATAGATTATGGTCAGACCAAGTTGAACCAAAATATTCAGTGTAGATTTTAAAATTACAGATAAAAATCTGTATGCACACACACACACCAAACAAACAAACAAACAAACAAAAAATGCTCACAACAAATTTAGTCTCTGTTAGGGTTTTTAGGCTCTGTTAGTTTTGCCATATTTACATTTTCTATGAATTGCCATTTTACCATGCAATTTCAGTGACTTCTGTTTAGTATGTAGCACTTTCCTGACTCTGAGGTCAGAGATCCACCAAACTTGTAACTGTTATGACATAAATAATCACCCTAGTCTAATCTGAGTTGAATTTTTGTAGGCAAAGAATATAATTTTTCAGGATTTGGTCATTTGTTTTAAGATGAAGTAAATTATCCCTGCTTTTCTCCATGGAGTAAAAGCAGAGTCCAGATAATGGGATCAGATATTGACAGCACTACTCCCTCAGGTGCATCTTGTTTGCATGAAACACCTCAGGGCATTGCAAGGTTTCTCACTGGGACAAAGCACAGGTATGTGTCTGTTTGTGTATGTGTGTGTGTACGTGAAAAGCAGTGCTAGAACAGCCTGGTCAAAGCAGAGGGGCAGATCATGTAAAACCTGGTCTGGGCTTTAAGGTCACACACCAAGGCATAGCAGAGAATATACGGAGATAACAGCAGTATTTCTGACTTTACAGCTAATGCCGAACTAAGGTAGTAGGTCCCTTTTGGCTGCTTCACATCTGAATATATACCCAGCTAAGCCTGTCTGTACCCAAGCACAGGGTGGGTAACACAGGCATATCATGATGATAGAAAGGCCAGGGCATAACTCAGGCAAACCACACACAGGTAACTGAAACATAGATGTGTTTTCTTTTCCAATGTGAGGAGGTACATATCTCCAGCTAAAGGTGTGCTGAACTGTACTGTACACTGCAGTAGTAGACCAATTAAGCTAATTTCTCCTTAAGGTTAGTTACTGCTTATTTCAGTACATACAGCAGTCTGAAATATATGCAAATGCAGCTGAGAGTCACCAGGGACTGTTTTGTTAGAAGCGATAATCAACCTGAGCATTACAAACATGCTGCAGGCTAAACAAGTTGGCCTATAGCACTACAAGAGCTACTTTGCTTTGAAAATCCTCATAATCATTGCCAATGCATCTATGTCACAGAAACGAAGCAGAAGAAGGGTGTAATCAAGCCAAGCTGAGCATGTAAGGAAGGAATCATATGGGAGATGGGAATGAGCAATCGCTTCTGTATAGTGAATGGTGATTCCTGTTTTCAAGCCAGATGTTTTACTGACAGCACCTTCAGATGTTGCATGAATATTTCAGTGCAAAATGAGCCCAAGCTAAAAATTAGTGAGTTCTTTTTTCAGAGCCACTTAGATACGCTATTACAGTTAACAACATTCTTCTTTTCAGACATGGCTATTTTATTTGGATCAAATAAAATGTCTTATTCAGTCCAGGAAAATTTTCTCTTAAAAATGTATTGGAATGCACAGAAATATGTGTAAGCATTTGTAACAAAGACTGTTAAATGTACAGTCTGCCAGATGAAAATACCATGGCTCCACAAATTCAGGAGAAGTTAATGATATCCACAGAGTAATGGAGTCTGAAGTTGCACACCGTTTCTCAACTATTTCTTCATTCCATATCCATATTCCATTGAATATATTTTGTCCCCATAAGAAAACAAACAAAAAATTGCCAGTGCCTCCTTAATAAATCAAGTTGTATGTTCCAGCTGAAAGTCTGGATCCAAAAGCCTGAGCTATGGTAAGAGCTACCCCTCTCAAGGCAGACGTTAGGACTGTATTCTTCTGCGTTCTACTGCATATTGCAAAAGTTATCTGCATTTCTGAGAACAGAAGCAGTCATGTTGACCCTCTGACATCACAGGCATTTTTGTCTCGGACATACCTGATGCAGGCAGTATTTTACAGAGGAGATTAAATTCATACATTTTTTGTGGTAGAATTCATTTTGAGGAATATCGTGTCTTATGATTACCTGGTTCAAATAGAAGTTTAAATAGAAGAAATTGGTCCTGATTAAGAAGAAATCCAGTAATCATCTGTCCATAAACTATACTGCGTTATTTCCTTCATGAAATGTACTTGTATAGTGTATTTGGTAAAAGCTTTTAGATAGCTTCACAGAAATTGCACTGGCTTACGTTTGTATGTACTATACATCCATCAGTGAACTACACTTTGAAGATACTTTCCATGAATTAAGGAGTTCATTATGCAACTTAATGGAAAGTATCAGCTAAATTTCACGGCAAAGAAGTCCATATTGTGGCTTTTTTCTCTGCTGCTACTTGTATCTATATAGTCTTTTGAAGAAAAAAAACAAGTCTCGTTGCCTTTAAATATGACCTTTTGTTAGTGAGGCAAAATAAATCAAGCTACTGTGATGTGATCTCCAAAAAACAAGTGTAATAAAAAGATCCTTGTTACACTAAGTGTAAACCAATGCAGATTTACCTTCTTTTCCTGATGTAAGAAACCAAAAATGTTATTCAAGAACTTTGTCTCTGACAGACCCAACACTAACAGTTCAGACTGTACTGATGCAGGACTGACAGCAAGCTGTCTTCCAAAAGTGGTGCTGTTAGTATTGCTGCTTTTGTTGTGGTGGTTAAAGACATTTGGGACAATATTCCCAGTGGAGACCATCACATATCCAGACATACAGACTATTGGAGGTTGTCCAAGTCCTGTCGTTTTCTCACAGCATGTTACAATGCTTCTCCCTGTCTAATCTTCCACATCTCAATTTCATCTTTGGTTTTCAAATCCTGGCTAATTAGAGGATTTCTCTTCCTTGTGACACCAGACTCTCATGTTGAGCTTGTAATTACAAGGACTATGTAGTGTTCTATTAACTGTGGATTTCTGCTTCTTAGATTTGTGGGTTAATTGGTAATATCTGCATTCAGCTGTTTTTTCTCAAAATTTTACATTACAGTAATTAACCAAATATCCAGTCCAGCCAAAGTGAACCATTTATCAGCTTCTTATTTCTTCAGCCAAATTTTGTGAAGATCTTGTATTTGCCATTTTTGGCTATGTTGTGAAAACTAAAGAACAGCAAAGTACACGCGTAATATGTATTTATCTTTTGAAAGAAAGCATCTTCTGATATACTCACCCCTCTTGATGCTAGGCTAATAAATCAGCTAGGTGGTGGGGTTTTTTGATTATGTTTCTATTTATCTGTTTATTTATTTATTTAATGGTTCAATTTATTTTACATTTTTAATTATGTTTAGTTCACATTTATGAGCTTTTCTTTCCAGCTATTACATCTATATATTAGAATCACTATATGCAAATTGAGGCACACACATTCATATAATCTTGAGAACTGTTTTTATAGGCAAAACCAAAAGTAATAAAACTTCAGGTGTGGGCAACAGAATACTGAGTAAACAGGTACAAATATATAATTTTTCTTCTTTGGTATAGGTATTATTTTGAATTGGAAAGCTTTTATTGTAATCTGAATGGTTTGCAATCTCTGATGAATGGCTTTTGCTTTCTCCCTGCCACAGCCCCTATCTCTGAGAGAGCAAGTTTTACTAGGAGCGGCTGAGGGAACTGGGGTTGTTTAGCCTGGAGGAAAGGAGGTTGAGGGGAGACCTTACTGCTCTCTACAGCTCCCTAACAGGAGGTTGTAGTGAGGTTGGGGTCGGTCTCTTCTCCCAAGTAACAAGCAATCGGACAAGAGTAAATGGCCTCAAGTGGCACCAGGGGAGGTTTATACTGGATATTAGGAAACATTTCTTCACTGCAAGGGTGGTCAAGCATTGGAACAGGCTGCCCTGGGGAGTGGTTAAGTCACCGTCCCTGGAGGTATTTAGAAGACCTGTAGGTGTGCTGCTTAGGGACATGGTTTAGTGGTGGACTAGGCAGTGCAAAGCTAAGATTATCGGTTGGACTTGATGATCTTAAAGGTCTTTTCCAACCTAAATAATTATGTGTTTCTATGTTTCCATGTTTTGAAATAAGGTACTTTTGCTCAATTTTATTTATAATGACTGTTTCATGCAAGTTCTTTGGGGCAGGATATGCTTTTCCTATGCTAAATATCATTCCACACTGCCTAGAGTATTGTAGCCTACTATAATGCAGCATAATACCACTTTCTAAGCGGTCATCACTTATTAATGAGTTTCACTAACTGCTTCTTCAAGTTCAAGTAGTTGAACATGTGCACTAACAACGGAAAACTTATAAAAGGATATAATATGACAGATAAGGTGTGTCAAAATATATTCTATGAAACAAATGGTTCATTCATTACAAGAAGATTTGAAAAATTGACACTGGTATCTGTGAAGTGCCTTACAATGCTACTGCTACTGTTGCCTTAAAAAGCACACGTTGTCCTGTGGCTGGAGTTAGCTGGGGTTGTAGTTCACCTACAGAAAGGTCAAATGTCATGCACATAGTTCAAAACATGTCTGCAAGATGCTTATAAATGACAATAGATTTGGAATAGATCAAAGGAAAACTTGGAAAATACATGCTATAGATACTTACTGGTTTTTCAAGGAATTTGAATTTCTTCAACAGAAGAGAACAAAATTCTTCAGATAAAAGAAATATAACTGCTGACTAGATTCCTTTTTGTAATATATACCAAAGTCTACATAATCTCAGTGAAAACTCAGTTTTCTGTGCCTTTCAATGTGACTGATTTATTGCTTTTTGAATCTAACAACTGTTGCTTCTCATATGTTCATATTCTATGAACTCTGGTGCAAAGTTTTCTACTCTGAGGAATCTGATGTTTCCATTCAAGCAGAGACAAAACTAAATAATTTCTTAGGCACCCAAAATATTCTCACAAGACTTTGCACAATCACTGCTTTTCTTCCAACTCCAAAACAACCTTTAATCATACAGTGTATTGTTTTGGGTTATTAAGAAGAAACTTTACCACCTAAAACTGAGAACAGTCAGCTTTTTAGAGAAGAGTTACTACTCTCTGGCACACCAAACTACAGACCCCTTTGGGCAAGCTACCCATGTTTCTGAATATCTAAATTAAGAATAGTCAAAGAGATCATGATTTGAAGACACTATGTATTGCAGGAATAAAATCAAGGTACTATATAGCCTAAATTAACTTTGAATTTTGTAATATCAATTTCAAATCTATAGTTCCAATGATGCCTGCAAAGAGAGAAGAAATATAAACAGGACAGAGAAAAATAGCAAAGGAACTCAGTGATGCCTGGTAGAAAAGATAAGGGTGATGGAGATGGAAAGCCCTCACTCTAAAGGCCATGCAACCAAGAAATAAGGCATATTTAATATGTTTAATATTTTCCTGAAGAAGAAAGACTAGATCTGCTTTTCTGCAACCTGAGCAATGTGAAATAGCAAAATACATTTCCTTTATATGATTTTCCTTTTGTTCTTGAATTGGATATAGTATGGATATGATTTTCATGCACCCAATTCTCTTTCCTTTAATTGAACAGAAATTAACATCTTCATTTGAGTATGTCATCCATGGAAAGATTTGCCTCTCTGGACCGGCAGCAAGGAGACATGGTTAGAATTAGGTAAAATCTTGCAGTCCAACTAATACATATATATATATATGTGTGTGTGTGTGTGTGTGTGTTTGTGTGTGTGTTTGTGTGTGTGTGTGTGAGTGTTTAAATCAGCATTCCAAGGGCAGCTGTTGTTATTCAGGGCACTTTACTTACAAGCAAAATATTAAATTAGATTAGCTTACAGAAGCCATAAACATGTTATGTCGGTCTGTTATAAGAAAGATAATAGAAGTAATAACAAATAGAATTGAGAATCACATTTTAATTAGTCATATGAACAGTTTAACACAGAAATACTGACAAAGCAGAACTAACAATGTAATGAAGCTGCTTAAATGTGTAGATAGGACTCATCCTTGCAATATAAATGCAGTATTTAATAAGAATTTTTACTTAAAATAATGATTTCACTAAATCACTATAACTAGAAAAAGGCCAAATGAGAAGTATGCCCTGTTTGACTTTACCTAGGGGAACAAAGACCTTTTTTTCTTCAATATTAATCTTATTATGAAAAAAAAATGCAATTCATGCATAAAATTACTGATATATTTCTTAGAATATCTGATTTGTAGTTCACATGAAGAGAAGTAGTTAAGAGGAGAGCTGTCAGGTTGGCCTCCTCTGGATAATTCCTTGATTTTTTAATTTGGATGGTGTTAATGATTAGTCTGTATAACTATTTCAATTCTTTCTGAAGTGGCCATCTGACAACTATATTTTCTGTCAAAATTGTCATCAAACAGCTAACCTAGCCAATGTCCAAACAAAATTCAGCAAACAATTCATTGGAGCATTCAATTCTTATCACCTAACAAAGAAACAAAAGGCAAAGACTCAGCCTTTTATAAAACAGTAATTGTGAATTTCTTGAAGCGCCCTCATATACCTGTCAAATGGTCCTACTAGATGAAATGTAAATTAATTTCTTGATACTACAAATGTTTCCTGAAACAGCTATATTTCTGTACCACACAGGATGGTGTGGTACATAGCCATATATTGCAACACGAGGAAGTTGTTTCATTAATATAGTTGAGTTTCTACGTAATAGTGACTAACATATAACTATATCCAACATCCTCAGAAAGAAATCATTTAAAGACAAGCACTGTGAATAAGGATGTGCAGGTTAAAATAATAACAATAATAATAACAATAAAGGTATCTAGCCAAAGCAAAAATTCATAAAAACTAGTGATGCTTTCTTTTTAATACCCCTACATAGGTAGCCCCAGCTACCACACTGGGCATTGCTGAATGCATTTTAAGATGGAAAATACCACAGTTCCTTTTGTACAGATGATTCATTGGAAAAACTCCTCAGTGATTTGCTCAGGATCATATAGGCAGAAGCTTCACAACAAGGAAACACTGGTCAAGCTAATACTTTAGTAATTGAACCTGCCTCTCTGTAATGATTTTAATAATAATAAAACGAAAGAAAATTAAAAAGGAAGAAAGAGTAATATGCATGTCTAAATGGGAAAGAATCAAAAGGTTAGCTGGACATAGCTTTCAAAGAAGTAAGTGTTTCATTTTTTATTCAATCCTGCAGTGAAAAAAATGGCAGGTGGAATATACTATGGAAACATGGGCTAAGAGGGATTTTAAATAGTCAAATACACAATAATACATTATTGGAACCCATTGTTACAATGTAGCATTCAGACCAAGAGCTTAGCAGGAATTTAAAAAGGATTAAACCTTTATAAGGATAATGAGAACATCCATAGTTACTTTAGATAGGATATAAAATAATATATTTAGAAAAGAAATACAGGCATTCCTCAGAGCATAAGTGAAACATTAACTTAGGAAGTTAGGAAGAAACTCAATCTAAAGAAAAATTATTGTCCAATTTGTAACTTCCTTTGAAGACATTTGTAGAGGATGCCATTAGAAATAGAAAAACACTGTAGAAGAACTATTGATCAAATCAATTTTGACCATTTTTATTCTTAAACGCTGTGTGTTAAATACATTCTATTATAGCAGTTTGAATAATGGTGTACATGCTCACCTCTGTCATGGTTTAACTTCAGTCAGAAATGGAGTACCATGTAGCTCCTCGCTCACCCCCTCTCTCCCTTGGTGGGATGTGGAGAAGAACGGGGAGGTGGGGGGAAACTAAAACCCATGGGTTGAGATAAGAACAATTTAATAATTGAAATAAAGTAAAATATACTACTACCACTACTTCTACTACTAATAATAATAATTGTAATGGAAAGGAAGATAAAAAAAAAAAGAGAAAGAGAAATAAAACTCAAGGGAAAAAAGAAGCCAAAACAAGTGATGCACAGTACAGTTGCTCACCCCTCGCTGACAGATGCCCAGCCAGTCCCTGAACAGTGATCCCACCCCCACTGACCAACTGCCCCCAGTTTACATGCTGAACATGATGTCATATGGTATGGAATATCCCTTTGGTCAGTTCAGGTCAGCTGTCCTGGTTGTGTCCCCTCACAATTTCTTGTGGCTGGGGGACCTGAGAAGTTGAAAAGTTCTTGACAGTATAAACATTACCTAGCACAGCTATGAAATTTCAGTGTGTTATCAAAATTATTTTCATCCTAAATCCAAAAGACAGCACTGTATCAGCTACTAGGAAGAAAATTAACTGTCCCAGCTAAAACCAAGGCAATCCCCTTTCTAGTTGAATATTCAGGATCTCACATAATTTCCTAAAAACAAATAAGAGTAAATAGAAGTGTATGTTCACAGTGGTTAAATATTCAATTTAATTTCACCGAAAGAAGAAAGATAAAATCTCATTAGCCTTTTCATCATTTCACTTGCACCTGCTGACTAGCTCATTTATATTCACTTCTTGTCAAAATGCTTAGACCTATATTTAAAAATGTTGTAGGCGCATATCAGAAGCAGAACTTATTATATCAAATTTTTAATTATATTTTCCTATAGTTTCTAATGTCTACAAATTATATGATCTGGGAAATATTATACACTCCAAATATTTGGTGAATGAAGTATGCAGAAGTGTTTCTAACTCTACCACTTTCCCATGTACACACAGTGGTTATTTAGATGTGTTACCATTAGAAATGTCATAGCTACAAGACACAGATCTTGCCTTTTTTTGCCATGAATAATGTTAAAACCCCCTACAACTCACGTTCAGAGATGGGTAATTTTTGGTGATACACATAGCAGTCCCTTAAGAGACAGAACTGAACGAGATTTCCTCTTCCAGCTTAAGGGTAATTTCCAGCAATAAGACAAATAAACTTTCCCTGAAAAGGCAAACCTTAAAAGTCCTTATGACCTCACATATGATTTTCCTGCAAGGATATTTTCAGTACTGACGATATCACTGATTTCTTTAAACAAAGAGAAGACATCGTGCTTCACAAACTGGTATTTTCTTGGGTGTTTTGGATTCATTTAGGGCACAAAACCTCACTTGTGAGGGGCATGGCAGGGTGATTTTAGATCAGGGTTCGCTCTGTAGGATATTTTCAGACTGACTGAGTCTCTGAATAACCTGATATGTCCGAAGGCTCTATGGGGTCCCTGTGAATGGGAAAGAGCAATGAAATATTTTTTGCAGGTACAACTACATTGGCAAATGATGGCTCCTCAGTGGATTGACAGGTCTGACTGAGCACAAATGGCACTTCATTCCCAACCTGCTTTTTGTGAGGAACCTGTTAGTTTGCTCTGCTAAAATAAATCCAGCTGAAGTTGTGGATATAGTTCACTCTAGAAACTCACACGAGGCAGTATGGAGGAGTCCACACCTCATCTGGCCGTATTCACTCTCCTCCAGTGTACTCCAACACTATGTCAGGATTTGTACACCTAGTATTAAAGGTACCTGAAACTAAAAAAAAAAAGCCCCATACACACAAAAATATTTTTTTCTTAGATTCACAGGGAAAACATATGGGGCTTAAATTACAACCAGAGTCAAATATTTTGTAGTGTTGATATGGGCAGTCTACTCAAGAGAGGATGAGTGTGTGTGGATGAAGAGTGAGCGCAAGCTACCCTGACTAAGCTGAGATAGATGGATGTAGAATGTGTGATTCTTTAGCTTTTACTTCAGTTTTCTCATTTATTCACATAGGAAATTAAATTCTGGCTATAAACGGTAAATGGTTCAGACAAAGTGAATAGAACATAGTTAGTCACTACTGGTAACTACTACGATTAGTCACTATTGGCTACCACTGTAAAATTATGTACTACTGTCAAAATTACTTCACTGCAAGTGTAAAACAAAGAGAAAGGTGTGTGTCTGTGTTTTTTTTTTTTTCCCACTTTTCTTCCATGCTTCCTTTTATACTCTGATGTATTTAAATTGTGAAACTGACTGCCACAGGTTGTCATGAAGATCAGAGCCATTAGTGTTTTGTAAGAGTTAGTAGACAACCATAAGTCTTCAGTAGCTATTCAATGAGACACGCTGGATGCAACACCACATTCAGGAAGGCTCTACACTGTTGCTTGCCAGAGACTAGGAGGTATATAGCTAAGTTGCCCCTTTTTCGTATCTTTTTGCCAGTGTCCAGTGTTTACCACTACCAGAAGGAGGACAGCTGGATCACACACACTGTACAGCAGTACTTACACTCTTACGAAGACTACGACAACTCATACTATGAGGGTTTTTTTCCTCTTTTTTTCAGGTTTTGCTTCTGTAACTCCTAGTATTCCAGGCACAATTGGATTTTGTAGGAGTTATTAACATTTAGAGTAGCATGCAGTTATTCACAAGCAGAAACTATCTTGTTGACTCATAAATCAAGTAAAAAAAAATTAAAATCTCCATTTTGTAATGATGTTTGTAACAATCAGATTTTGGCTGATCACATTTTGATTGTTGTTTTTAACATCAGAAGCTGTTGATATAGGAGTTTTGTTGTTTTAAAATGGCAACTACTATTTTGGTTTAGATTTGCTAGCTTAAAAATCACAAATCCATTTTCACAGTTCATATAAAGCTCACTGTACAATTTCTAGCACAGCAAGGAGAAACTCAGTAGATAAGTAGAGAAAATGATTTTGAAACTAAGTCAGCGTTTTCAAGGAATTTGATTTATAAAATGCAATTTTTTGCCTTCAGTAAATCCTTGAAAGTCATTACAGCATTTTTTTTCTAGTTAACTTTCTTCAGTATGCCTGGTGATGGAAGTAGCTACTTTCAATATTTAAAGTAGTTTTATAAATGGTACATGAAAACCATAGTTACCTTTATTTCTCTGGTACTATTTTTCATTACCATTTTGGTACACAAGAAAATGTATTTTCACAAAAGCATAACTGGGTTGTAGGAGCTAAGCCCAGTCTTGAATTAAAATTAGGGAAATAAATATGAACAAAACAACAGTTCTGTTACGACTGTACTGCAAATTAACTACCTTTTTATCTTATGGGAAGCTAAAATACACATTCTATAGAAAGTCATGGTCTAGAGAAGTTTGAAAATATGTCCTCAACCTAATTTGGTGTTCTTTTCCTTTCTGATTTTGGGGTCACAGTTTCTGAGAACATTCTAGAGCAGCCCTAAGGTTGCTCTGGGTGACACATGCCCGCACAGTGTCCAGGACGTGCCAGGTCTGCCTGGATGTGCCTGCAGAGGGGTGGCACACACCCAGCTGTTTACACCAGCAGTGCTCCCCCCTAGAACAAAAAAGTCAGAAAAGAGTCAGTACAAAGAATTTTCAATGTGACTTTACTACTAAATTTAGGCCTAGAATCCTCTGAGATGACAAACAGTGACTGAATACGGAGTCTGGTAGGTCTTTACTGTAAGGAAGTCTCCATGACTGCTTATGGCTGGAGGGGCTATGTTTTTCTCTGAATAATGGAAAACCAAACACAGAGCCAGAAAGGACTGGTGATGTTAGCACTGTGGGAGATGAATAGGCTGTATGTGCTACTGTTGCTATTACTAATTTATTTAGCATTCAGACTAGAATGAGGCGAGGAGTCTTTTGTCACATCATTTTTTTAGAGCCAGACACCAGGAAGATGGAAGTTAAACAAATTAAAAACCTGCTCATTGCCCCAGGCATGTTTTACTTTGTCATTTGGTTCAGTTCATTTCAGCATTCCACTTTTAATGGCTCACTTAGTTAAACTTGAACTTATGATTACTGTTACTATTTCTAATAAAGGCCTATTTTGTGAGGGCTTCATTACTGTTGCCTCAGGATAACAGCTGCTAATTTCTTTTATTACTATAATATATTTTATTTAGAATTTTCTCTTTAAAATTGCTGGCTGTGGTGCCTGTAGTCATTGTTTTATACTCTAACAGCTAGTTCGAGGAGCTGGCATAGCTTGCAGGATGATGTATATGTCAAGGCTGTGGACTGATGAGTTAGATCCACAAACATCTCCTGTTTATACCATGGGATTGCTTCTTGACTTTGACAAAATAATTTCTTTACCTCCTGTAAAATACAGACAGTAATACCTGCATCCTTTGTTAGGGGCTTAGATGCCTGCTGGTAAACAGTCCTAACTAAGAGCAACATATTTCCTTGCAGAGGTTATACGCTGTTGTTTTATACCGCTTCTACACTGGAGCAAGTTCACTGTCCTCAGTACCATTATTAAGGATTTTCATTGGTGAACTCTAGTATTAGAGGTCTATGGGACAAATTCAGTTCTTATGTGGATTGCTGTAACAATTACAAAGTATCGCACAGTTATCATGCTGCAGTTAATTGGATTATATTGGAAACGTAGAACGGATAGATGAACCCAAATTTAGGGCCCAGGTGCAGAAGGCAATCTGGGCTCTGAACTAGTTATTTTGGCATTTGTGTTTTTCTCTAATGCACAGTATAAACAGATTACTCCCTGTTAGACTCCCGAAGCCTGGCTGCTCTGGCTATGCTTAGCAAGCATAAAAGATTAACATTGCCCAAAAGGATCCTGAGGCAGTGCAGCAGTAAGTGCACTACCACAACCCTTCCCAGAGCAGCTTGTATACTTCTCTTCATGGAGCTGAGCCTCCAGCCCACCACAATTTCTCAGGGTTGCAAGGAGAAGTGAAGACCTGCATTTTCTGATCCCTTCCTCAGACCAAAATCATGATCTGGTGTACATTTTGAATACTTCTATCTGAGTACTGACGTATAAATCATGTTTGATCTGCCTATTTCTGAATTTGGTGCAGTGATTATAATGAAAACTAAACTGGCTTAATCTCTATAATAAAAATAGTAGAAAAGGCTATGTATTTCATTGTTTCAGATTTCCTATGCTTTATCTTAGAATCAGTCTATAAACTGATGTTTTAATTACTTTTTGGGGGGATGTATTGTTCAAGTAGTTGCCTATTTTATCTAAAGCTGCCCACTGAAGACTTCACAGTAATTAAGAAAAAAATGTGATTCAATGAGCTGACCAGAGGAAGAATACTTTGTAACAGTCAACTTCAGGTTTTTAGCTTAGATTAGAAGGGAATAGCCTTCATAAAATCACTTTCTGTTTCGTGGACAGAAATTTCAAAACACCTGGATGAAGCACCTGCCAACTATTCTGCCCAACACTCAGGTTTTCACACAGGAAGAAGTTATCCAGCGGGCATTAATTCCCAGCTCACCATCAGGAAGAAAAATAAATCTAATCTATATAAAAGCCTAGTTTGCATACACTAAGAAGAGGTGAAATCTCAAAATCTCACAATAGCAAATAAATTAATGCTAAGCACAGTGGAATGTTGCAAACTGTAATTTATGAACACACAGAGACAGGAAATTGTGTCATGTCCAGTAAGAGTCTGGAAACTTAGGTATGTGTCATAGGAACAGAACAAGCAAGAAATTTCCACTATTTGTTGGTTACTAAACCTTCCAAAACCCTTTCAACTAAAGAGGGGTGATCGTATCAGTAAATCCGGAGTGATGAATTTGTGGCTGTTTGTCTCTGACAACTCTGAAAGCCAAGTGTTATGAAGATTAGGCCACCTGGTTTAGGTAAATAGTTTTGAAAATCTGGGTCTTGTAATAAACTGCACCACTGACCTCTGCTGCAGTACTGCTCAATTTTTTAAACTAGGTTCCTTATCAGTTAAAAGCTACAAGGGATTCTTCCTTGAAGTCGAGCTTCAGGGGCTGGAGAATGAAGCTGGAAGGACTGTGCGGCCATCAGATTAAGGAAGTAAAGACCACAGATGGGAGAAAACTATCTGAGCTAAGGAACAGCACTGGTGTGACAACACTAAGGTACACATTTTTCATGGATACATTTGTGCTGCAAAAGGAAAGAATTTCCCTTGGTGCAGTCAAAAATGTCTAGCTGGATAGTGCTGGAGTTTGTGGAAAACACAGTGTTTCATATGCACCTGAAGAAAGCGTAGTTTGAATCTTAGTAGATCCCTTCCAATGTTATGTTCTTGTAACTGTTTCCTGCTTCCACCACTGCCTTTCTTTTCAACTTTGTTCCTATCCCATTTCCTTAAACAAATAGCAGCAAACCAAGAAATTAGCAACATCTATACCATACTGGCAATTTTTACAACATTTTCCCCTTTGGTTATTTTTGCCCCTGACTTTTCTTACAGGGATCTGAGTAAGATGCAGTGTTGAATCCACAACAAAAAAAATTCATCATGGAAAACAGCATTGAAATAAGATTCTGCCATAATATCTCCAATTTGGTCTGTTAGTGTGCAATTTTTTTTGGAAAAGCAATAGTAATCCTTGTATAAAGGATAAAACAACTCTCTTCCTTGCTCCTCCAGGGAGCTAAAAGAATTTGTAACTGATAAGGAAGTAATTTAGAAGGCATTTCTAGGATATCAGTCTGGCTTATAAGCAGCACAGCAGGAATCATATCAAGGAGACCAAAGCAATTAGCAAGCAAAAGTCAATTCCCTGGTGAGACAGAGAGATGTCTGAATTCCACTACTAGCTGGCCTATTCTGAAGTTTTAACTGAGTTTTGGCTGATTCTATTCCTGTTTAGCAAGGTCATCAAATGTTGTACTTTTTAAAAGTGGCAGAAGTAGAGAGCATATTTGACCATCATAGGCAATATATTTTAATTAATTCACTGTAGCTTCTCCAGCTCCTCAAGTAATTTAGGACCTGTATTTTGGAGAGTTTAGGGTCTCCATATATGATTAGTTCAATAGCTGAATTAACTATAATGCTCTGAATAATCCGTAATAGCCTAGATCTCCAGAAAACAGTTAGGGTTGAAGGGTCCTAAATAGATTTGGTTCTGCTTCAGACTCACTTAATCCTCTGTGAAATCTTTATTCAAAATCTACCTCTCCAATCACTGCAGAATTTTTGATTAAAAAGGTGGAAGTTTCTGTAAAAGTATGTAATTTTATTCTCAAAATATTTCCTAACTTTACTCTTTGTGGTAAAATCTAAAGTGTTCATCATATTGTTGAGGATAATCCTGTATTTGTGATACATTTGTCATTTTTATTGGTTGTTGAAATCAAAGTACTTTTTGGAGCAATCAAGGTATTTGTTACCACAAACAGTCAAATGAATTTTCTAATTTAATTACTGGGACCTTGGGCTGCTTAGTAAGCACACTCCAACCTTTACCAACAGAATCCTAGCTCATCTTCCTAATTAGAGACAATATATCTTCTCTAAATAGGTTCCTTTCCTGCATAGGTCATTCTGGACTTGAATAGAGATGGAGAGTAAATGTTGGTCTACGGCTAGAGTAGAAAGCAAATGAAAAAGAGACAAAAGTCAGGAGAGGAGAGGTGGGACAAGATCCATGCAAAAGGGAAAGACAAAACCACATTTTGCATGTGCTAGGTTTGTTTCTCTATTAGTTTGGTCATAACACTAAGAAATTTCCATCTATGGTACTGTTATTTGTCCAGGTCTGCTCAAGGAGGGTCACCAGTAGAAGCTGAGAGTCATAAGATAGAATAAAACCCCTGCCAGCATTTAAAAACTCGTTACAGAAAAAATATGTAAGAAAGAGGGCAGATGTGGATTAGCTTGTCCCCTCATTATTTATTCTAAACTATAACTTATTTACAACATATAAATGTTATTTTGGCTCCCAGATGGTCCCTTTTGTAGTGTAATATATACAAACTTGGCATACCTCTGGCACTATATTGCTGGATAGTTTCATAAAATCATGGAATGGTTTTGGTTGAAAGGGACAGTAAAGATCATCTAGTTCCACCCCTTGCCATGGGCAGGGACACTTTCCACTTGACCAAGTTGCCCAAAGCCCCATCCAGCCTGGCCTTGAGCACTGCCAGGGATGGGGCATCCACAGCTGCTCTGGGCAACTTGTGCCAGTGCCTCACCAATTACACAGTAAAGATTTTCCTCTTAATATCTAACCTAAATCTCCCCTCTTTCAGTTTAAAGCCATTCCCCTTGTCCTATCACTACATGCTCTTGTAAAAAGTCCCTCTCCAGCTTTCTTGCAGGCCCCTTTAGATACCGGGAGGCAGCTATAAGGTCTCCCCGGAATCCTTTTCTTCTCCAGGCTGAAAAACCCCAACTCTCTCAGCCTGTGTTCATAGGAGAGGTGCTCCAGCCCTCTGATCAGTTTTGTGGTCCTGCTCTGGACTCGTTCCAACAAGTCCATGTCCTTCTTAAATTGCTGACCTCAGAGCTGAACACAGTACTTCGGGCAGGGTCTCACAAGAGTGGAGCAGGGCAGAATAAACAGGGGTTTGACCTGCTGTTCATGCTTCTTTTGACAGGTGCCCAGGATACTTTCTGGGTTGTAAGCACACATTGCCAGGCCATGTCAAACTGGGCTGCTCTCAATCCATTCTCTGCCCAGCCTGTATTTCTGCTTGGTATTACCCCAACCCATGTGCATGACCATGCACTTGGCTTGTTGAACTTCATTAGGTTTGTACAGATCCGCCTCTCAATCTTGTCAAGGTCCCTCTGGATGGCACCTCTTCCCTCCAGCATGTCAACTGCACCACACAGTTTGGTGTAACAAACTTGATGAGGGTGCGCTCAGTCCCATTGCCCATGTTGCTGACAAAGACGTTAAACAGCACCGGTCCCAATACCAGCCCCTGAGGTGCTGAGGTTTAGAACTATTTCTAACTATGCTAGTCTTTGAGGCCTTTTTTTTTTCTAATTTTGGCTTTTTAAAAGTTACTGTCTTGATTCAGTTTCCTAATCATCTGCACCCACTAAAATCAGAGATACTCTCAGGTCTCCTGTCAGATCTTCTACAGCTGGATTACTTGCAAATCCAATGACATCTTCCCTGTAAGGATGTCTCAAACAGTACTAGGCATCAACATTTAGGTGACTGAATCATGCTTGTATTGAGCTTCCACATACAGTGAGTACGTGTATAGGCATTTCCACAGGATGATTCAACCCATTTACCTTAAATGCCTTATTTTGGTCTGTGAAGAACCACTCTTACTGATGCTGCCTTTCCTGGCGTTCCTAACTGTCTCCATTAACCATAGAGCAATTCAGACTAGATAATTAATTTTGGACAGTTAAAATCAGACTAAGTGAACTCTAACCCCTGCCTGTCTGTCATACTGATTTTCTTGGCATTCATTGTTCCAAGTTACAGGTTACAGTGAACTTGCACTCACTTCTCAGAGTTCAGCAGAAAATTAATGTAGCTTTCCTTTGGTAATCCTTATATGTAACATCACACCCCAAAATTAGTGGTTGAGGCTTTGTTATTGTTTTCAGGACACGCCTTACCGAAATATAGAAAACAAACTATTTTAACTACTTCTAGGTGTTGCTAAACTGCCATGGAGGATATATGACAGTGTCATGAATTGTGGCTTACATCATGTCAACAACTTTAGGGGAATCTGTTATTAAACTGCTAAACCATATGAAATGTTATTGATGTCCTCACTATACTTAATGTTAGATAATACACACACCCCCACAGCTAAATAATATTTTTATCCTATGGAGACAAATTTGATCTTACCATGGATATGGTAATCTATAAGAAAATTTGCTATTGTCTCTTAACCATTCCATGTATCTGTCTTAGGATATGAGGAGGTCAAACATGAAAAGTACTATGAAAATATTGTAGCTGTGCCAATGAAGCTGTTTTGTCTGGCATCACCTGTATTGCCAGGGGCTGTATAAGAAGTGCCTTGATGCGTTTATTAGATGTTGTGTTAAGAATATATCTCTTGATACTAGATCTAAAAAGGTTATTCTGCATCATGTTAATGTGCAAATCTAAAACAATTTCTAAATACCTCAGTCAGGCTGACAGATAGTGTTGTTGACAGTGCTGCCACTGGGGAAAGAAAAACGCTGGGTTTATGAAAGGAATTCCTCACGTAGAAAACAATCTGACAACAAAAAACCTGAACCAGCTGAAGGACATGAAAATGCCACCAAAATATACTGCCCAGTATGGAATTGTGTGAAATGATGTTTGTAGAACACACAAAAAATGCTGCATAGTGAATGACTTCTAAAAAATCACCACCATAAACATGTCGTGGGCTCTTTTCATCATCACTTCACAACACACTTCCGTTTTGGAATGAAAAGTGTTTTCAGATTTACACCTAAGAATGCCTAGTGTGGATAGAAAAACACAAACGAGAGATTATGTCACTGACAAAAAGCATAATGCAAAGTTTAAAATGAACTTGCTTACTCAAAGTTTGCCAGTAAAACAACTGAGTCACATTGTGTTCATAAATAGCCCAAGGAAAAATCTGCTTTGTAGGTTTAAGTTCTGTTCAGCGTGTAGCTGGTAGGATCAGCTCTAGGGCCACCATGACTCTGTTTTTTCTGTAATCCAAAAGAAACCAAATTCAGAACCTTGAAAAAAAAAAGACTGTATCAAATTCTCCGATGGTGAAAAGTCCCTATAGTCTGATACCAAACAGAAAGTATAATGGGACAATTAAAATATTAGAAATATTTATTAAAATCAATGTATAAATTAATATATTAATATTGTATATTATGACTACGAGTATTATTACCAAACTGATTTTCTCTTTCCAGGTATTTTGTTCATTTTAATTCACTGACACAGGGTAATGGCATCGTGCAGCACTGTTCAAAGCACTAGCTTTCTGCTTGATACTGACAAAGTATAAAATTAGTGTTGGATGCTAGATCTCAGTTCACCTTACTGTCTTACTGTGAAAAAGCAAACTTTTCAGATTTTCATATAGAATAAATTACAATGATTGTAACAGCTATTCATACCAATATAGGGCTTCTTTTCCACATTGATGATTAATTCCTTCATGTATCATATCTATGGCCTAGATCCAGAAGAAACACAGGGATTATTGTGCTAGATAACACTGCAAGAGTGAAATACACAATCCTCAGTCAGATTTCTCATTTTTTAAAAAAGGAGGGAAAATCTGATGCCTCAATTTAATCAGTTAATCCAAAAGATCAGAGAAAACTGTCAACCTAATTAAGAGATGGATTCAGGTCATTTGCCTAAAGATAGGATCCCAGTGCTGTTTAAGATGTCCAAAAGTATATTGCCCAGACTTCACCTACCTATAGGTTCAGAAAGACACAAATCTCCCTTGTGTTTTTATCAAATGTCCCAGCATATGCCTTAAATAGCCATAGCATCCCAAATGGCAATCCTGATATGTCGCTTTTCCACATTTCCCAAAGGATTACCCTTAAAAGTGTGGCAATAAAAAAAGACATGTTTAGCTTCTGTGCACTAAAGAAACACTTTCTAGTTATTATCTGCAGCCATAAACATTAGAAGAGATCTCTTCTCCCTTTAAAATGAAGATGAAAGTTGGGAGAGTTGCATTCTCTCGTGAATCCTGAAATTATGTCCTTAAGAAGTCATCAAAATAACTGCAAGACAAGCAGTAAAGCAGTGACTGTAGCAGAGTCTTCCCAAATTATTTATTCAGGAAGGCTTCTGAGATATCTGTCTTAGAATAAGCTTCAGAACAGCCAAAATGCTGTGTGAATGAATGTTGCCATCCATTCATTCATCCATTACTTGAAGCTCATTCAAAAATTGATAGTGTTTTTGGTCTTTTCATCCCCCTTTCCCCCTAGCTCCTCACCCCTCTTGACCCACAGACTAGCTGTTAGAATAAAACATAGGAACATAAGTATATGATTTCAATCCACTCCTGAGTAAAAAAGTGGACAGATCTTTCCTATTTGTTTCCATTATTTGACCCAATGAGGTGAATTTTGTATAAATGAAAATTTCTGTCCTTGTCTCCTGTGATGGAATTTTCAACAAAAAATAAAAATAAAAGAGCTGGGTTATGGGGGTGAGAGGAACTTACTTAGTTGCTGGGTTTCCCACACGGCCTAATACCTGCTAAATCACTCAGGAGACTTTGTATGAGAAACATTTTAGATTGCAATTGGATATAAAGGCAAGAGATGATTGACCTTTTCAGACTTCACTAAAATCACTCTGAACTGAGGCATCACACCCAAACACCTAGAGAGACCTGTACCTCTTAAATTACTCACCTAACTGTTTTTTACAGATGTTTGTTCACACTCAAGTCCAAATAATTTTTTTTAGGCGTCTTGGCCTTCCTACAAAAGATCAATCTGTCTGACAACCTTCTGGTGGTATTAGTCACTAAGCATATATAAAACAGTGTATGTTTGGCAACCCTACATATGCAGTTCATAACCACTTATTCGCACAGCATCTTAATGAGCAGCATAGAAGCAATCATCAAGCAAAAATTAAAAGAAAGTCCAAAGAGTGCTTTAAAAACCCCTAATATTGAGACTTTAAATTCCCAAAAGATTTTCAATCAGGTATTCAGAAGAAAAAAAACATAAACTCATTTTCTGCTTTCAAAGAAAAAAAATTAAGGAAAATAAAGGGGAGAAAATAAGTTTTTTTCTTTTCCCTGACTCTCTAAATGCTGTATATTATAGCAAACAGCAAGTGGAATTTGTGGAAGGAAATAAAGCAGCCAGAAAGGGTGCACAGTGGTTCACTAAATTATTCATTTAATCATTATTGATCTCAGATGAATTAGCAAATGGTGTGCTCTAGCTGAGCACAGTTATTCATCTTTGATTTTAATCTTAGAGGAAGCTGAGCTACATTATATTAATGAAAACTACAGCAAAACACAATAGGTAATTTCCTCACAAAATGTTTAACAACATAAATTAAGAAACTGGTTAGGTTCATATAGTTCAATAACAAAAATCAAAATTGTGTCATTTGTGCTACAATCTAATCAAAAGGATTTAGGAAAAGCACAAGGTGTCAAAACATTTTAAAGAGAATGTGCAGTCTTCTGATTGTAAGTTTACCAGGAATCTTGAGGGTTTAATCTTTATTCCAGATTAGCCATCAGAGCCGTAGCACTCAGTCTTTCATGTTTCTATTTAGAAGGTGCTAATATAATTTCATTTCCAGTAATGTGTAGGTTTTTGTTATCAAAAGTCCAATGGTACCTGTGAATCTTGTAGGGTTAAATAACAACAACAACAACAAAAGTACATTATTAACACTTCATGTTAGAACATTTACCTTCTGAGTGTTTGACTGAGAATGTATTTGGAAGAACATAGGTGGCAAAAAGCCCTTTTTCAGAAGCCAGGGGGAAAAAACCAAAAACAAAACCACCACCACAAAAAAAAAACCCTACTAGATAAGAGAACTTGTTAAATATTAGGTATGTCACCCAAATACAGTCCAAGAATAAGGCAGAGGCATGTCTGTGAGCTGTGTAGACTTATGCCTTGGTAGGTGTGCACAGAACATGCTTGAGCTGAAGCAGCCTGCAACAAGCATCCATGGAAGAAGTAATGAAAGAGACATTTTTTTAAATTTTAAGCTTTTTAAAATAAAATAAAATTATTTTGGCCCACAGATACAGTAGGGTTCAACTGCCTAAAATCGTTGTATAACACAGTGGCCTGACTGACTTCCAGGTGCTAATTCAGTGTTACATGTCTCCAGTACATAGTGTGGGATATCCATTTGTCCTTTACAGGGGCCTCAGGTACCCCAAAGAACCACAAAAGCCATTTTACTTCTATGGATAGAAAATTAATACCCACTATCCAGGTTTATTTTCTCTTAAATCTGAGAAATCCAAAATACAAAGCCACTTGTCCAAAATATTTTGTTCAACTGGCTACAGCTCAGAGCACTCTTCATCCCAACTTAAAGCTGTGCTGTTCTGTAGCACAAGATTTCTATATTCATGGAAACAAAAAGAGAACAAGACTTCTAGAGTCCTTCTAGCTTGGTGTTTAGGACACTCAGCTAATACAGAGAATTCTTTGGGTTTGATCTTTTTAGCAAGACAGTCCTGATGTTTACATTAAATAATCATAAATCTGTTGACAAGAATCATATCTCAAAAGTAATTTCTCTTAGATGAATGCCTAATTCCTACGCTACAAAGTCTGTTGTCTCTCACTAGATGGAAAAGGAATCTTTCTTTCCCTTTCCACATAGTGGTAAAGATATACGTAGTGAAAAGCACCAGGCTTTTTTAAATCATAGCTGTTGGTCTCCCTAGGGATGATGGATATAATTGTCTTCTGTCTCATTTTGCTCCACTAGGTTAATGCTGTACTCTTCTGGTCATTGTATAGAAGGTGAAAAGCCTTTAGACTGTGCTTTAAAACCCAAGGTTCATAGGGGACTTCCAAGCAACATTGAAACGAGACATATAGGACAATCAGACATAATTTCTTTCCTGCAAATTGCATCAAAATGGATAGCTGCACAGATGACATTGACCCGGTCTAATTGCTCACCCTGAAGGAAAACCAGGCAGAGTCCAGCCCTTGTGCACTGTGTGTGTCAGCAGCCTGCTGGCCACTTACCAGGCTAGCACGAGCCAGCCCAACAGAGCACTCTGCTCCTTCCTGACATCTCATTCCTGGTGAGAACCTCATGGCAAAAATAGGAGGGCTCCCAGGCTTCACACTGGAAAGAAAACCAGTTTTAACTATGCCACTCACAGAAGAACCTGTTTCGGTTTATCCTGTAGACAGAACACCATCGTCCCGCCTAATTTTTTTGAATATGCAAAATGCACATACTGTTTGAGTACATGATGTGAGGTTTAGATCTGTATGCTCAAGGATGTTCAAACCAGAAAACTGACTTAGAAATCCCAGCATAAAAACATATGAGTTATACAATATTTACAATTATAGTACAGCTGTGTAGAAGAAGAAGTAAGAGCCGTGATTCCACGTGTGAAGAAGCTGTGAAAAGCTCATGAAGAGAGATCTCAGAGGATGTTAGAAGACCTGTGCCCCCTTGGCTGCTTTCTACACAGTAGACAAGACAGCCCATCTACTCTATCTTCAGAAGCTGTTGATAAACATTTTTCATTCCAACCTACAGGGCCTTCTAAAAAGTAAAGAAAAATGCTGACTGTGTATTTTTGTTGCTCTTTATTCCCTTATGTTTTAGGACTGGGCAGGTGTAGTCGGTGCAGCATCTTTTGGACGTGAAGTAGAAGCAAAGTACAAACTATATATGGCCCTCACAGTAAGTGTGCTGAATTAAAATGTCTGCAGTTCTTAGCAAAAGGTCATTGCTCTGTCTTCCAGGTTTGGTACATTTCTGGGAGTACACTTATGAAATGCATTGGGATGGAAGGTGCTGTACAAAAAGAAAATATTAATATTGTGATATTTGTTATGATCAGGAGCTATAAATAAAAATTTTAGTAAGAAAAGACTTGCAAACTGATCAATTTATCTTCCTGACCACTGATAGATGATGATACACTTTATAGTAAGAACAACAGAAGTTTAGCTGCGAGATCAGGCTAGTGGCAGAGGAGGCATGGGGTATGCTATGCCGTCCTGTTAGAGGAGCTGGATTGACTTTGTCTTTCAGGAATGACATGAGACGTTCAGCTGATGTATTAAAGCAGTGAAAATCTACACCATGCTTCACACACATATAGACAGACTTCATTCTTAATCCATAAATAATAAGTTTCTGGTTCAAGCAAGCAATTAAAAATTCTTCAAGTGAAAGGTATTTTCCAGAGATTTGCCATGACTTGAAATATATTCACCCTTTAATTTATTGGTTTTGAATGTTAACATCAAAACACCAAAAATGTTCATAAAACAGTATCCCAAACTGTACATACATTTGCCTCACTTTCTATAAAATTTGCATATGCTATAGTGGGTAGCATAGTATTACATGGATGACTGATTTTTTGCCTCTTGTCATAGCACACCGCTGCTATAGAAGATAGCATAAGGTTTGCTGTGGATTTACATCCAATAATTACAAAACTGCCACAGAAAATAGTAGTGGAATAAAACAGGATGGAAATTTTTAGAAAGTGCTCTATCACCAATTCAGTGCCACAACTCTATTCCAAGATTTGAGACATTCAGTGGAAGTTAAAAATAAGGTAAGACACTAGGAAACTACAGCAGGTCTCTTTGTTTAGTAGGATTGGCATATGAAATGAGAATTCTTGCTACTTCTATGATTGTAATAAATTATTATTGTATTATATTGGGTAATATATTAAGCATAATGCAGAATTGATTTTGTGTAACTCATGGTTTTGTGCAAAGTTTCATATGATTGAGGAATCTTTTTGCATATTTGGAGTTTTTAAATAGATGTGCAGAATTAATCCAGAGCAGTTACAGGAAAACACTAGGTAGATGAATCAGTTGCCTACTGCTGATAGTGGCTGTTGGATTAACAAAAGAAAATTGCTCAGTGGGAAAACCAACCGATAATCTGAAGGAATTTAAAGAAACCCAAATTATTTATTTTTTATTAGTGTGCCGAAATTTCTTCATAGTATATACACACTTATTTCAGCACTACACTAAATTTAATGCACTAATAATGTTTGCTTTCTTCACTCATGGACTGCAAAGTCAGAGCATCAATGACTTGAACTGTTGGCTGGGCTTTCCTACAATTCAGAGGCATGGTTAAATGGACGGGTCCATGTGCCCTAACAAAATGGGAGACCTTCAAGTAGTTGTGACGCATGACTGGAAAATAAATGCTAGCAAAACTCAGAACAATCTTATCACCTGATAAGAAGAAAGCTGGAAAAGTCCACAAGGATAAATTCAATTTGAAAAATGACTGCACTGTAAATGCATAATATTGTTTTCAAGACTCAAAATAAATGTCAGAGGTGACTCAGTCACTCCGTATCTCCCTATCTCTGCTGCTGCAGCTACACTGTTTGAGAGTGGCTGGATACTGAAATGTCAGGGGGAATATCAGGTAAGAAGTGGATACCCTCTGTTTTGTTCAGCAGTTACCATGTCTTTTTATTTCAAAGTTTCTAGTAAAGCACATTCAGTTAGGATTAATGGATTTTTAAGTAGTAATATATGGAATCCAAGATAAGCTGCATAAGGCCAGGGAAAGGTCTTTACCTCTAAAACGCAAAAGTCTGATGAACACTAACTACTCCCCTTGCTGCTGATCAGAGGGGAATGAAATTTGCCTTAAATGGGAGAAGCCACTTTTTTTTATGACTGTATTTTTTTAGCCTTTGCCTGTGGTAAGAACTAAGCTGAGCAGACACCACTGTATACCAGAGATGCAATGGCTGTTTGGTCACCTTCCTTCAGCAATGCTTCTTCCAAGGAGACTAGAAAAGGTTGATGTCTGGGTATCTGTTCTGAAGCGGGTCTCTAAAAATCTGCATTACGGACTGATTCATCCCCTGGAAGGTCCATGCTCTGCTCACTCACAACCATGCCCATACACTGCTACATAAATAGTGCTCAGAGATTTTCATCGCTGTTTGGTGTTTCTCTTCCTAAAGGCTACATATCGATTAAAATTCAAGTATAAGCAAATGTACCTTTAAGTACCTTTAAAAGAATACTTCATTACTGGTGCTAACATTCTCTTCTGGAAAAAAAATTCAAATAAATTTTTCAAACTTTGGTAAATCCAGGCATCTTTCAGAGCATACATCAAATACTGTAAGTGACAGTGTTGAAAATATTTTCCTGATGATACTTCACAATCTCATTGCCAGCTCATTGAAAGTGGTTATAACTTGTTCAATACTTTGCAGAATAACTTTCTCAGAGGAAAAGTGGTTGTCACTAAAGTGGTTGTCACAAAAAGATTAAATTTTGCTGCATTGCGGGATATTGTCCTTCTGCTGGACCTTATAATAAGAACAGGTAACACATTCAAAAGAAAGAAAAAAAAAAAAGGTAAGTTAAAATAATGCTACTCTACAGGGTTTGTTTCCAAGAACATCAGCAATTCCCATTAATTTTAGTAGGAACCAATGCCTCTCAGACCTGATGAGAGGTCACATTCCCGAAGTGGTATCAGTTGGATTTTTTCCAGTGAAATCAATGGATGTATTCTATCTGCATCAGGTCAGGATAAAACATTTCAGATACTTGCTAATTTAATTTTAAAATAGATATATTTTTGTGCTTTTGACTTTGAGATTAAATTTAAATCAACCTTGGACCAATTATATTGTCCACATGACCACGTATTGCCACATACTGTTATGCCTTTTCTTATTACAAAGAGTACATACATGCAGCATTACTAGCTTAACACCTTTGATTATTGGACAAATCTTGATGACCATGGCAATTTATACCTCTGCTTTTGCCTATATTGACCGTCCCACCCACAGCACAGAACTAAAACCTGATCCTCTGCTTGATAGTGTTTTACCTCCGAGCATTCAGTGTCCCCCAATTCCATTTGTAAGCATGCACTAGATGGTGTACAAGCTGTTGCCACCATAATCTGAAATTAAAACTGGTATAAACAAGGCAACAGCAAATAAATGACACGGCTGAGAGAGCTTATCAGCATGGTTACACCAAAGTCAAGCCAAAATACGCATATAATCATGTTCATAACAAAGATATCAGACAGAGCAGCCATGAGTATGGCATTTGTTAGTTGTGACAGAAAGGTGTTTTCTGCAGAATATAGGTAAATAACCCACTAAAACTATCCATCAAGCAGAGCAAGGACTAGAACTAGAGCTAACTTCCATTGAGCTTTATGCATAAAAAGTGGTCTGAGACTGTAAATATCATGCGTGTTATGTATGTTATGTCTGTGTTCATCTGCTTCTGGGAATTCCCTTGAGGAATAGCAGAGCTACATCCAGGTGGTAAAGTGGGTATATACACTATGCCAGTTGGCTTTCGTGCAGATTTCTCTCCACGCTGTGGAATATTTTGACACAATTTCATGTAAGGACATCAGAAGAAAGGGTCAGAGGTTACAAAAAATCTTGGCCACTTCAGAAATGGAGTCCAAAGTAAAGAGAATTAAATTAACAAAGGAACCACAAAAAGCTTTCCACTAGGAAGGAGAAACAAAATACACAAATACTAACTGGAAAAGACTATATAATAGAGGGGAAAAAATAGGACCTAGACTTTAAAGCAGATGGGTAGCAAGATAATAGTCAATGTTGTTCTGTTGCCAAAAGGAAAAGCCTCATTGTGGGTGAATAATATTCTAATACTGAGTCAGGGCATGAAAAAGGTTGTGTATCTATTCCTTAAGAACAGGTTAGACAACTATCATATTATGTGTCTAAGTAGTAACTTTAAAAAATATGTAAATGAATCATACAACCTACAGGAAAGAGACACATAATAATTATGGAAAACATGCCTTGCTAGAAAAATATAAAGTTAAAATAAATAATAAAAAAAAAAAAAGCTTGAACAAAGGGATAACAACCTACTGTGTAAAAAGCAGGAGTCAGTGATTCTTTAAGATTCTGGGAAAGGAATCAGTCTAAGTTCAGTACAGGTTCAATCTAAGAATTAGAAAAAGCTTTTGGTTAGGTTTCTGAGACCCTGGATCAAGATACCTGGAGTTACCTTCCCCGGATTATTTAAATCCCATCATTTGTCCTGGATATTATAGGTATACTTAGCAGGTTTCATGATTTCTCAGGTGTTTTCTAGCTCCCTATTAGCCAGACAAGACATGTGATGTAACGTGCATTTTTATGTGGCATAAAGCTAAATTGTTGATTTAAAGTACATGGTCTTCTTTGCTAAAAGGAAGAGAGAAAGTGTACCAGGAGGGTAAAACTGGAATAGCTCTCAGTTTTGAGTGAGTTTGCACCCCATTTGCCCCTTCTGAACTGCATCAGGCATAAACCCACTGCAGTTGAGAATATGTAGCTCCAAATGAATGACTGACAAAATTAAAAACTTCAATTGAGTGGTTTTGGTGATAACAAAACACTTAGGTTAAAACACATGACAGTAACATGACTCCCACTGCATAGTTGTTTCCCTGTTTCTAATACCAAGTGTATATTATGGGATGTGTATGTACAAAAAAGTCTTGCAGGGATGAGAGATAAAATGGCACCAGCAACAAAGGGATTGCAAAATAATTACAATGTACTTCTCTTGCTGCTACTGCTGTGAAGTGTCTGAAATGTATGAATCAAAATTGGAACCATTATCAGGTGTGAATAGGAGGCATAATTTCAGTCAATAAGACACTGAAATAACGTCTATGAGATGATTGAACATTGCTATTATGGAAGCCATACAAAGGGGGGAATTCTCACAGGATAAGCTAAAGAGAGCTGAAGAGTTGTTCAAAAGTCCACATTTTTGTGTCTCAAGATCTGATTCCTTTTTTTTTTTTTTTTTTTTTTTTTTTTTTCCCAGCAGTTTGGTTTGGGTGTAATTTAACGTGGGGGTAATTTAACCTGGCAATCTTCAAGTAAAAACCATAGCTGGACAACCTCAAAAAAACAACAACAAAAACCAAAAAACAAACCCCAAACTACAAAAACCTCATAAGAATATGAAACTGAAACGGTTCCTCTTGCTTATGGATAGAATAATGATATATAATGAAAATAATTATAGAAATGTATTCAGTTATGCTAATGCTAAAACTAGATCTTAAAACTACTGCAGACTCTGCTCCCAACAGTTATGAATCTAGTTTACATTCCTTAGCATGATGGGCTTTGAGACCCCCTCTGTCCTCTGGATGCAAAGTATTACTGATGTGAGCAAAGACTGACTTTGCTGGGCACCCTTACCACCAATCAAGACTGAAAACATTTTTCAGAAGACGGTTGCAAGGCCTGTTGATCCTGTGTGTTTGTGTTGAACCCTTGTCATGGGTGGGACGGAATGAATGACAGCCTGTATGGATTTGAATTTTGGAATTTATTTAAGACCTTCCAAGCTTAGGGCTTTTAACCTTCTTGGTTATTTCATACACTCACACACTTTCCAAAGCCACATGCACTCAAGTCTTGACTTCCCATTGCTAGGAAAGGTGGGCAGAGTCATGTCAGTTGTGCATTGTGAAGCTGCCCACAGCTATGGATCTCAGGCATCATACCCTGTTTCTTCGTGCATTTCTAGACTCTCCTTTGCCAGAATCTTCACCCACACCTTCTAGCCTGTTTTTCTCCATTTGGACACTGTGTTTTCAGAAGCACAACATGTGACCAGTCTCCTGGCTGGTGGTCCTGCCTCACATCTTGTTAACTAAATGATTCTGTATGCGTCACTTCTTTCTAGTTGCAGGTGTTATCAAAATTCACAACCAGCCTGTACCAGCTGTAGATAGTTCAAACATTCAGTTTCAGACATTAACACGTACACACAATTATCTGTTACCCATCAGCATTCATAATCTAAAGCATGTTTTACCTACCCCAACCCTCCAGCCTGGGTCCCCTCTCCTTTTGAGTGCTTGGGGACTTTCAACACCTTGAATTGTGATTTCTTCCCAGGGATATTCAGGAGTGGAGTGGGGCGCCTGGTCTCACCCCAGATCAGAGGCTGGGTGCCCTCACCGCATCCCTTAATACAGACACATTGCTTGTTCCTAATAGCATTTTGAGGGAATTTTCTTTCCCATTGACTGTGCAGGGTGGCTGGGGAAATGAGCTTTGCTAGGCTGAAGTTAGCTTTTGTGAACGCTATTTCATACTGCCAATTACACTAATGACCTTAATGGAATGATCCTGTCAAAAATTCCTTTAAGATCCTTCAGGCACCTGCACATTTTCTCTAAATCTGAGCTTAAGTCTGTTTAAAAAATGGGGGTCCTATATTGCCTAAGCACTTTTGAAAATGTTTCACATCAACACAATTGGTAAAGGCCTGCACAAAAATGGACCCATTTAAATATGCCCTGGAAAATTAAGGCTTACAAACCCCAAATATTAAGCACTTGCAAAAACAGCCTTAACTGTTGCATGGCTCTCCTTCCCCTTCTAAGTGGTGTTTCAGTTTCTGCTTATATGTTCTTTCCCATCAGCAGCAATACTAACAAATTCTTGATGTGGTTGTTCTCACAGGCTCTCAGTTTATGCAGATTTATTATTCATCCCTCAAATAGATTTAGTTTTTACTTTACAAACTTCCTGGCAGGTGTGCATGAAGTTGAATTTGTGCAAGAACATTTGCCTGAAGAGGACAATTAAAGGTAAATTCTGGGTATGATCTGTCTGGGATTTTCTCATGTTTTAATGTGCCTTGACCTGCTCATGTCTTGCAATGTCTGCAGGCGCCCCTGGGAAGCTGCAGAGAGCTCTGGAGGGCTGCAGTTCTCTGATAAAAGGCATCGAGAGAACATTCAATTTCGAAGGGTTGTCTCTAAAGGACAGTGCTTGTTGTCAGGTGGCTACAATACAAAATATAACTATTTTTGCTGGACTAAATTTTGCTGTCAGTTACAGCCCTGAAATTTCAGGAACAGCTGATATATGCACCTGTGCAGCTGATAGGAAACTCAGCTTTATATATTAAGGCATAAGAAGCAATTTCTGTTACAGATTTTCTAACCCCCCCCCTACCCCCCCCCCCCCCCCCCCTTTTTTTTTTCCTTTTTGACCCCTTTTCCTCCAGTTTCTTGGAAGAAACTGAAGCTGTTACTTTTCAAGCTGGAAATTCAACACTTCAGAGCCATAGATGTCCAACATCATACCACCTGAGCTTGCGTTATCTGTGTATCAGAGTGCAGCAAGTGTATATCTCTGCCTACCTGGTTTGAGAAGAATGATGTTCCCCTGTTCCTTCATAAATGGTTAATCAAGTATAAGAAAGTGGGAGAATCTGTCCAAAGTCGATTTTAAGCAATTCATTTATTTTGGGGGGAAAATTAACAAACTACTGCAACATTTCTATTAAGCAATACTTTAGATAATATTTTGAGCACTTCACCATTCACTACTGAAGCCCACTACACTGTATGCTGCTTTTACACATGTTAAACAACTCAAAAGCCATAGCAATCACTGAAATGAAAACTATGCTTCTTAAAAGTAATGGCTGTGCTGCTGGTGTGCTGCCGCTGCAACTGGTGACACAGAGCAGCCCCTCCAGTATCCAGAGCGGTTCCTCTCTGCTGCTTGTACTCACCTGTTCTCTTTTGTCTAATATATGTAAGCTTGATATGCCAACCAAAAGCACAATGTCTCAGCTAGTAGCCTTAAGACATTGCTACAAATGCAGAGAAATGATATGTTAAAATAGCAATAGTAGTAATCTATTCCTACATATGTTCTTCATGTGAGATAGACATCATGGGACAGTAAGGGCCACTCTACCATGATGCTAAGGTCATCTGGATTATGTATGTTTGTAAGAAAAGTGTCACTGCACTGTGAATATACTCAGCATAATTATATAGGTAGTTAATTGACTCATTTCCAAATTGCACCTAGAAGCTATCCGGAAAGCAACTACACTGTACCTGTAGTATTTCACATTACTAAATCCCCAAACTGAGCATACCACTTGTAAGTGTTTTTAAATGAATGAAGTGCAATACTCTGAGTTTATTTTTAAAACATCTATGAAGTGGAACAGCCTGGAATAGTTCCAGGTGTATGTAGTCTAGGACAACGTGTTCATATGAGGCCTCCATATTCAGAAGGACACAATTAGCAGACTCAGCCAGATATAGGTGTTGCTATTAGCACATAATGTTATTACACCACAAATTCTGCCATTAAGCCTTGCTGCTGCTGCTAAGGGAACATGCTTTCTAAAGTGTTAATAAATATTCATGAATTTGTATGCTGGCTATGTTCATAAATGGAGGCACAGTTTTCCTTAAGTACACTAATGTGCACAAAATTTCTTGCAACTCCTGTATTATTTTCATATTTATATTTGCAATTTTAGACTGTACTGCTGAAAAGTGTTTAGGATACCAGGTAAGACCCTTTGAAATCAGCAGCTTCACTGAAACCAACTGGCTGTAGGAGAATTCAATTAGAATTCAAAAAGCATTTTATTGTTTACATCCTTGATTCTCCTTTATTTATCATTCTATTATTATTTTCAGCATTGGTTTTCTGTTATTAGCCAGAAACAAATCTCTATTTGTTTACCAATTATTAATATAATAAAAGCAATATTAATTAAGAACTTACAACATAAAACTTACCCTTAGTGAGCATACCAAAACTACAATAAAAAATTCTGTTACAAAACAAATTTCTGATTTGTTCCACTGAAGTGCCTAAACTTCATTGATAAAACCAGAAGTTTCAGTGCAGTGTAAATCTGGGAAATGCAGATGTCTATAATTCAATGTTCAGAAATACCCAAGCCACTCATCAAAAAGAAAGAGGACTTTCATCTCTGGGTGTGGAGTGATCCCGTGTACTGCAAGGTCACTTAGGCTGGCCCAGATCTTAACATAAATGTCTTGAAAACCGTATACAACAAATAATAATCATAATAAGGCCACTTGACAAAAACGATGGCCTGTATGTTGCAAATTAAAGTCTTTCCTGGGAGCGGTATGAAGTGTACAGGGACAGTAAATGGATGTAATTCTTTAGGTCCTTGCTTGGAACAAGCCAGTACTTACGTTCACACAGAGAGAAAAAAAACGTCCATAGCAGCTAATCAATGTTGAAGCTTATAAAGCGGCTTGTCACTCTCATAAGTGCAGAGGGGTATTGGTAGAGGCTCTGCCTCTCCAGAGACTCCAGGAAAAATTCAGCATTTTGCTCTTGCCTCTGTCCAGCGGTGTAGAAGTTCTGTCCTTGAAGCAAGAAGCATTTTTTCCAGGGATGAGCCTGAGCTGGGTGGCCGGCAGCCGAGCAGACCGCACAGCAACATTCAGAGATGCTGTGTAGGCATTACAAGCACTTTCTCCCCCACTATCCCAGCCAGGCAGGCTGATACCAGTGAGGGCAATGTGCTCTTCTCTACAACAGTTAACGTTTCTGATGGGTGCAGGCTACTTCCGATAGCTTTATGTTTAAAACCATTGTAATCCCTGCCTGTTTATGGCTTCAGTTGACAGTCTAAAAATCTTTGGGCTGTGTCTGCCAGTTCTTGTGTCCCTTGACTATCCCAACACCTTTTTCTTTTGGAGAAAAATGCTTTCTGAGACAGTGACATTTATTGCCCTGGCCTTGATGTGAGACTTCGCGCATCCAATTCCCAGTACTCACCATCTGTGGCTTTTTTTATCTCACACCTCTCTTCCTACACCACCCCAGGGCTATATTCTGAAAATGAGTAACTTCACACCTCTGGGTATGACCCCAACCACCCAAGTCTTAGTGGCGGGGTTGGAGTCCATGTCTCTCTTATAAGGTAGGTAGTGGGCAAGTATGAGAACAGGTCTTCTACATCCTTGGTCAAAAGACTGCCAAAAAAATCACCCTTTTGCTTTGTAACACTGGTCAGGCTTGATTGGGACACAGAACTTCTGGAGATGCTTAACTCATTCATATCCTGATATATACAGACAACTGATATTAATATCTGAGAGTATTTAATTACCAAAGAGCATCTGAATACATGTAAACTGCGGGATTCTCTTCAGTATTTTTTTTATTTGTACAAGCACTCTTTACACTGGCATCTGCAAATCTTGTTTTTAAGCATGTTTTCTATAGCCTGTCTTGGAAAACTTCTGTAACTCAGGACTTCCAGATTGCTGAATTGAAAGGTTTTGCTTATTTTCATGTCTATTTGTGTGTTTAGTACCAAGTCATGCAAGTCAAGTTGTGGATTTGGCAGTGAATGTTCATTGAACCTAGTATTTATTGAAGAGAACATGCACAACTCAAATAAGTTAACTTCTTTAATCCTTTAAAATTTATTTCACAAGTCAATTCTTCCTCCCAGTTTATGGCTATGTTAATCTATACCTATGATTCTGAGAACTATTTTAGTTCTCAGAAATACAGCATGAAAAAGTAAATTTCATGGGTGGGCTTTGATGGTGGCTAAGGCATAAGATTAAATACATTCCTACATACCCAGCAGACAGCTTTTGTATAGAAGATGGAAACAGTGAAGGAGGAAGGTGATGAAGCTAGTTTAATGAGTTATTTATGTTTTTGAAGTGTCGTCTCAAATATTTAAAGTAATGTGGCTTTAATGAGCCATGTGCAATTGGTAGTTTTGCTTTGTTGAATATTTTCCCCAGGGTAAACTGAGTCATTAATATTAATTAGAAATTGAGTAGCCAATTACAGGGTTGAGTAGGAAGTGAGGTAAAAAAAAATCCTGTCTGGAAGCAAAATATGTGTACATACATAGTGAGGGAGTCTGAGGTCATTGAAATCTGTGGGCTGGGATTAGTGGGTTCCATCGATGTGCATTATTAATGAATATACCTAGCTCACTCTGTTGCAATTTCTGATTAATCATAAATGGAGTCTCTGTAAATAGAATAATTCAGCATGAGGTAAATGACTGGATTTTAATTTCCAGTGGATGAAAATTGTAGCAGTAGATGGTATATGGATTTAAATCTGAATTATATACAGAATTAGATAAGGATAAATATAAATCAATAGGAAGACTGATTGCATTTCCTTTTTTTGAATCTGCCTGACATTTGCTTCATTCCCTGAGAAACATTTCCCTAAGGGAATAACCTCATGTACCTCACCTTTTCCCAGATTTTTCTACTTTTACAGATTTCATTATGAAAACTGAAAATTTGTACACTCTTTCTCTTCCTTGCCTTGGTAATTTGTCATCTAAAATTCAAACTAAATAATACTTTTCTTGCAGAGCCATCTTAACGTAGATGATGGATTAAAAACCTGACAGGATTGTGTCAAACCTGATGCCTCTATAACACTGAGTTACTTCTTTAGAGAGTGGTTTAGACCATAAGAAAATTAGTAATTCTGCCTTTAGAGAAAATTTAACTTTCCCATAATAAATAAATCTTAGGGCCACATGGGGAAAACAAAATCTGGAATAGCTGCTCATTAAGTAAACAACATCCATTCCATGTACTAAATGATATGAGAGTGCAGGGGAAAACTAAGTAAGTTCACAGAATTTCATATAATACCTAATACATATGCATGACAGGGCAAATTATGGTAAATTTTGAATGATACTGCTTAGCAACTTTACACTTCCCTTGCTCTTTCTGAAAACACGATGTCTGTTAGCTATTCATGGGTAGTGCTTTCTTCAGGAGCTTTGCTGATGTTTATTTATAAGTCACCATATTCTACCTGATTGCTCCATTTGTTAGCTTGGATTTCATATGGTTGTATGCTAGCGCTTGGACAGCTTGGGGCCAAGGAGCTGGTTAAGGCCTGATTCCAATCAGTTTCATTGCTGAACTGCTGCATTTTAATAGAACATATTCTCTAGAAGCTGGACTGTGGTTAAACCTATGCCACCATAGCATGAATCAAGAAGATGTCAGCCTTCTAGGTTCCAATGCAGGAAAATAACCCAAGCTGCCTAGGGAGATCCGGTGGCAATGTAACTTATCTCGTGTAGCGCCTGCGGTAGCTCATTGCATGTGAAAGCTTCCTATAGCTGCAGGAATAATTAGGGATCCTCCTTGCTTCTGCACAACCTTTCTTCACCTGCTACACCACTGCTGAAGTTCAAATGCCTTCATGTACCATCTGCTCCGAGACAGATGAGAACAAACATAATTCTCACCCACTCATCTCTAATTGCCTGATCTTTCAGTTTTACCAATAAATATCAGTAAATTATGTATCTAGTAATCTCAGTAGTGAGCTCTTAATAATGGCATAGATGACATGACTGATATTTCTAATGGCCAGAAGTCAAGTACACCTCATCTGCATTGGCTTTTTCTGATTAAAAACCAAAGAAGAATGCTATTTGCCAAACTAAAAGAGAATAATTTCAGCAACTATACTTGGCTGCTACTGCACAGCACATTACATCAAAGAATCTCCAAGAGAATTATAAATATTAATTGATAAATTTAAATCAGATCAGCTGAGTTGTACAAGGCAGAAGACATACAAATTTTACCACCTTCATTCCAATGATATGTCTTTCAAGGCACCTAAGGGTATAGGGTTTCTTTTTAATCAAGAGCCACAATGTGAACTGATAGTCTCAGAGAAATTACATATACAATATTTATTTGTCCAATTTTGGTATTTTGACATGAACCTACATCTCATAAAGTGCCATAAGAGCTTTGAATGTTATAAAACAAGGTCTTGTTTTACATCCCTGATGAAAAACAGCCAATCCATTGCATAACCAGTACAGTTTCCTTTTTCCTTTGTGTGACAGCCTAGTCTTCTGAAGTTTGTCTATCAGAAAGAATAAGCATAAGACTATTAAATGCAGTGATACAACTGCTAGATAGAGTTAGAATCATGCTTGATAATTTATTAAATTGTACACATTTTATTGGAGTGTCAAGACTGACAGTTCGCATTCTCAGAGCTTCTGTATTATAAATTAACTATACATTTTTACTATAATCAACATTCTTCAGTCTAGTAACATGCTCACTTCAAACATAACATAACATGAAGAGTATAGATAGGGTATGGGAAAACAACATGTACAGTACACGTGGTAATATATACAGCTATCTGCATAGTAAAGTATAGATATTTATGTAATTATATATAATTACATATGTAGTGATAATTAATCACAATACCCAACAATTTACACTAACATTAACTCAAACAGATAAATTATATGTTCCTATACTTAGTAGGAACACATGGAGCAAATCACAACCACATGTCTCATGCTCTTTGTCAGGGAGGTCAGGTGAGGAGGATTTGACTCATACTTTTTGCTTATTTTCATGTCCAGTTCACACCATTGAGTACTACAGTGAGTATCATAATTCCCCAGAATCACCAAGTATTAAAATTTTGTAGAACTGATAAAACAGCACCAGGTGACCAAAATATTGCTAGTACACTTATGGCCAAGTAAATGGGTGTTGAATGTTCAGTCAGGTAGAGGACATCACAGCATCTTTTACATGTTAACTATGGCTTTTCAGATTTCCCTGAGATAAAATATAGCAAAGTGCTTATATAGCCAAGGGGTTACACCCTGTTTATCAGAATATAAGAATATAAGGTTAGTAGTATGGCACTGTGTTGTTCTGTATGTTTTCTACATTTACATAAAGTTTGAAGCTATGGAAAACCATCCACCGCTAAGAATACAGGGTTCTGGCATTTGGGTTGGGGCAATGCCCAATATCGATACAGGCTGGGTGATGAACAGATTGACAGAAGCCATACAAGAAGGACTTGGGGACACTGGCAGATGAAAATGTGGACAGCAGCGTGCGCTTGCAGCCCAGAAAGCCAATTGCAGGCCAGGCTACATAAAAAGAAGCGTGGCCAGCAGGTTGGAGGAGATTATTCTCCCCCTCTAATCTGCCCTGGTGGGACCCCACCTGGAATACTGTGATCTGCTCTGGAGTCCCTGGTACAAGAAAGACATGGACCTGTTGGAGCAGGTCCAGAGGAGGGCCACAAAAATGGTCAGAGGGTTGGAGCACCTCTGCTATGAAGAAAGGCTGGGAGAGTTGGGGTGGTTCTGCCTGGATAAGAGAAGGCTCGGGGAAGACCTTATTGCAGCCTTTCAGTACTTAAAGGGGCCTTATAAGAAAGAGGGAGAAAGACTTTTTCCAGGGTCTGTAGCAACAGGACAATAGGTAGTGTTTTAAACTAGAAAAGGGCAGATTTAGATGATGTAAGGTTCTCATTTTTTCTAGTCTTTTAGGGTCTAACTGATCAGAGGTTGATGCTCTCAGAGAAAGATGAGTGCATCTTGAATGACTGTGTTCAACTGCAGGGTTCAATTTAAAAGCTAAATGCATAGAATAAGAACAGATTTTCATCTCGTTCTTCTTTGCTGAAAGAAGAATATAAGGATTTCTGTGGAAAGGTTTAAAAATGGAGTAGCTAATCTGCTGAGAAAAAAAAAAAATCAATTTTTTTTAAAAAAAAACCAAACAAACAAAACCAAACAAAAACCCTACATTTTCGAATTTCTTCAAGGGAAGGTGTTTGAATTTAAAATTTGTTTCATATAATTTTGCAAATGTATCTTATAGGGAACAGCTGCTATCTTGCAGTCCATGTTTTCTTTTGAAACTCATCATGGTCTCAGTCCCAGGTGTAGGATTTTGCATCAGGTCCGTCCCTAATCCCAAGTTAAGTTCTACAAGACAAAAATGATGACTCGAAATAACTAAGCACAACTGAATGCTTTAGTGATTTTCTCCTAATTTTGAAAAGCTTGTAAAATAGGAAAGGCAATAGGACTTGGAGTTGATTATCACTGGTTTGCTGGTAATGTACACTTTTTGATTGGCATATGCTCTGTAATTGATCTGCAGTTGATTTTTCAAGATGGGACAGTAAGCTTTTTTCCAAACCACTAAGACTTCCATTAGAGTGGAGATCCTGAGAAGACTCACTAGCTTCTTCCCAGCATGCTTGGTAGCACACATCAAGAACACCTACCTTGCCAGCCTGGCAACACAAGAGCAGGAAGGCTAAGGAAACCACAGTGACCTTAACAGTGCAACTCTCCACCTCCAGGAAAACTAGTAGGAGACAATGAGTAGCTGGATTTTATCAATTCCTACAGATCAAACCAAAGATACACATCTTGGTGAGATTTCCTTTTCAGGGCAAGCCTACTCCTTGGTTTTAGTTTTGTAGATCCTGTACAGTAATATTTTTGGAAAAGTTAAATTTTTACATGGGGTACAAAATTAGCAGCCATGAAAAGGAAAAATAAGACGTCACAGCACTCTCCAGACTATCAAGCTGCAACAAGTTTTTTTACCATCTCACACCAGCATACTCTTCATGTCAGTCCCTCCGCTGCCTCACCTCATCCAGAACATATGTTCTTTCTTCTCCCTGCTTCTTCCTCAGCTGCTCTCTCTTCATTGACTCTCAACCACTTCACTTAACCAGCCACAGCTGCACCTTATCTACACTGACCAACCCGCCACCCCCAAGCCAACCCACAGCTGTATATTATCAGTGCCAATTAACCCAGCTTCATTCTTCTACAATAAGATACCAAGTTTCTTGTTAAAATAATTAATGTGTCATTTCAGGATTCATCCATTAACACATATTAGGAATAGGCTTATATTAAACAATCTGCTTAAAATTTGTGGGATTTTTTCCCCCTGAATTGAGGTCTTATTTAATAAATCTAGCAGAAAATTCTGCTCTCTGTATCTGTTTCAATAACTGTATAGACACATGAGTGTAATTGAAAACAGAGGCTTTCCATTGGGGAATAATGAAGGCAAATCTCCCCTGGCATCACATTGTTTTTAATATGCCAATAAGCTAGTGCACTATTCTGAAACATAACTAAAGAGATAATAATGACTATTATATTTAGATCATTCTACATAAGATAGAAAATGAATCTGAATTTTAAAAAAGGATTACTTATAAAATGTTTCTATTTGCATCATATTGCTACCTCTTCAGCAAATTCTACATTGTCTTTCTGAAACAAAAAGGCTTCTTCTAAAATGTTACGCCTGCAGGCTTTTTTGTTTTGTTTTGTTTTTTTCACAACTGCAATATTGGCCATGTGAGAATTTGCCTGAAGTTGAGCAAGACTGCTTAGATATCTAGACACAGCAATGTATGCTCTCAAATCCTCTAGGCTTCATCCAACAGTGGTAAATCACATACAAGTGCATCATTAAAAGCAGTTTGCTGAACTTTCTGTGAATAACTCGTGGGTAACTTGTAGGGCTAATATTAGTAAGTGTATTGATGTGTCTTCTAATCAATTTACTTCAGTCAGGGTTAGGCCTCTTTTCTATAACCTACTGTGAATACCTGAACAACTGTTTTTTTGGTATCTGACTTACTAGAAACTTGAAGTGTAAAAAGCAAAAAGTAGTAATCAATAGTTATCGTTTAGACTTTCTAGAGCCCATTCCACGGTACCTTAGTGCTTCATTAAAAGCCTCTACCTTTTTGTTGTCTTTGTTGACGGCTTTTGAGGCAACATTTGAGAGGGAAATGCTTCCAAGCACGAAGCAAGAAGTTACATTTAGCAAGATAGTTTGTGGATATAGTAAATCTAAAGAAAGATATCTTTCAGCCACTCTAGTTATGTATTAGCACAAGGTAGGTATCATTATAGTGCTGCAAGTTATAGGCTGAAATAGACTGAAAGCTAATGAAAATATATTAAAAAATGTAAGTAATAGTCGTTAGAGATAGGATTTCTCTGACCATTGGAAGACTACATAGTTAACTAATGAACATCACAAATGCAAGTAAATAATAAATATAGATTACTTCAAACAAATAAAGGACAGTTAACAAAAACATTATAGTCACTGCAAATTCAAAAGCAACAGGTGTTACAAGAAAAGAGCTGAAAGGGCCCTGTTTATAGTAATGCTTTTAACTTCAGTGCATCATGTAGTAAGATTTCATGAACAGAGACACATCTCACTGCAATGTTAGATAAGGTACCTACAGTATAAATAATTTTATTGGAAAATGACTCTCAGGTGTTTTGAATTTCAGTTACCCTTAGGTAGCAGCTGCAGCTCCTGGACACTGCGCTCTACAAGAATGCAAAAACATGCAAATTTATCCCACCTCCCTCCTTTGGTAGAAAGGAAACAAAGTACTTAGTGAATCAAAAAATCATGGAATGGATGATGTTGGAAGTGGCCTCTGGAGACTGTCTAGTCCACTTCTTTGCTGAAAGCAGTGTCAACTACAGCAGGTTCCTCAGGATCATGTCCCATTGGGGTTTGAGTATCTCTAGGGATGGCAGCTGTACAACTCTCTAAGCAGCTGGTTCCAGTGTTCAAGCACCCTCATAGAAAAAAAAAATACTTTAAAAATGTTATTTTCCATATTTCTGTTTTTGCCCATAGCTACCTGTACTGTCACTGGGCACCAATAACAGTCTAGATCCTTCACCTTTCTGTCCCTGCTCCCTGTCAGGTATTTATGCATGGTGATAAGATCCACCAGTCCCTCCCTGAACCTTCTCTTGTTGAGGCTGAGCAATCCCAGCTCCCTCAGCATCTCTTCATATGTGCAGTTCTCCAAAGCACCTAATCATCTTCATGGCCCTTTACTGAACTCACTCCAGCATGTTCATGTCTCTTGACCCCTGGGAGTCACCACCGATGATTCATCTTCCATTGGTCTTTGTGCCACTGACCACAACCTTGACTACTTTAATTACCTTGTCTATAAAACATTGTAAAATTCACACATTAGCTTATACGTATCTACAGAAATTACTAATTCTTGTTTTCAACTGAAAATGGCTTCATTGTTCTATACTGCATCACAGTTAGCCCCCTTCACTCTAAATTATGTGTTTCATAAATGAATAAATGAAAACATAAATCTCATTTTTAATTTTCCTTGGACAATTCTCCAAAGATATTTTTCTCTTGCTTAATAAAAAATTACATTTGGAATTGCTTTTCACAGGGTGTTTGTACATTAATGTCTATTTCAGACCAGGCATACACTTTTGGAAAGAATTTCCAATTCTCCTCACATCTGTTCACATCACAGAGTGATCTCAGAGTGCGCAGAGTGAATTCCTTTTGCATGAAGTTGGACTGGAAGATGTTGTCTAGGAGCACATCGAATGTGCTTCAGCTGCTAAAGGCATGGAGTTAAAGAGATTAGATCAGAGGCAGTCTGAAATAAAACACATGTAGTCTAGTCATAGGGTCCACGTTACAGTGATGTTAACTAACCTCACCAGTGAATAGTACCTAATCAAGAACAAGGTTTGATGAACCCTCGAGAAAAACAGGAAGAAAAAAAAAAAAAAAAGTGGTATACCGTCTCTATGGAGAATTTAAAACACTACAAAGAAATTGTTTGTACATATGATATGGGAGGTTGGCATTCTGTACTTCACAGTTTAAATGTAAAATAAACACAAAAATACTGGATTTTTTTATTATTAAATCAAAACGGGGTATTTCAAGTAACTAGCAATGAAATATATTTGGTTTTGGAATTAAGGCAAATCTTGAAATGTGGGGATTGACCAGCTCTATTTAGAAAATAAAACACGGGCTAAGAAGTACACCTGAAAATCAATTTTTAAAATGAGAAAATATTCTGAACAATTGTTTAGACAGAGTATTTTGCCATGGAAGATCCCTGGAATTTTCCAAAACCTGTTGATGCTTTGGAATCTCTGCAGTTTACCACTAAAATTTTGGTAGGAAATATGTGTACCTCCATGAGTTCATTATCAACTAGCATTAAGGCAATTACTTTGAACTAACTTGGTACATTCTTGAAATCAAATTAAACTGGACTTTATATATCTACAGATCCCAGAGAAAGGAGAGGGAAAACTGTACACATCCTGCATCTTAAATCACAACTCTTACACTGCTTGTGTGACATGTGATGATCAAAGCTAGTTAAGGTAATAAAGTTCCAGTTCCTTTGAAAGTCACTGGGATATGCTCATTAAACTTTCAAAATCCTTTTAAACTCCTAGCCTCAAGTCCATCTTGCACTTTCCCCATATTCATTCATGGTATAAAACTGAAGTCATCTTCATGTAATCATTCAAGGCCAAATGCTACCACTCACATTTTGGGTGAGTAGTTCTTTATTTTTCAAAATGATACACTCACTTCAAATGAACTGCCTAAGATAAAAAGTACTAGAGGAGGCTTGATAAAACCTGAGTGAAGTCAGAATTCTTCCATTGTCTTCAGTAGGCTTCAGATGAAGCTGTCTGAAATCAGGTATCAAAGCCAAGTTTATCCAATTGTCCCAATTCTCTCCTTGAAAAACAGGGTACAGCACCCCAAAATCAAGAGCATGACTATCTTTTTTCACAGATGTGTCAAACTGTCTTAATTGTTTTATTTACTTTCATATATTATCATGTATATTCTATATCTTACTGTCATTAGCCTAAATATCCCCAGTTTTCTTAAACTTCCCTTGTGTTCCACTTTTTGTGGACATCTGAGCATCCTTGTTGCTTTCAACTCATCTATTCTCAGCTGATTGCATCATTAGTAGTGATAAAAACTAAGAATATTACCCTGGCTGAGGCTTTTCAAGCCATGAATACAATATAAAACTGTTTCTCTTTTACTGCAGGTGTTCTGCTCAGACATGCCAATATGGCACACGAATGTGTGCAACAGTAAGACACAATTGGCTTAAGTTCACTTTCTGATCACATTATGACCCACACAATTCTTCTGGTGGTATTGTAAGCTACTTATTCATTCTCCATCCTATATCTATGAAAATAATTTTCTTGCCTATAGACAGAATTTCACATTTCCATATTAAACTGCATCACATATTATCTCAGGACATTTCTCTCTCTTTTTTTTTTTTATCTTTTTTTAATACGATGATATGGAACAACCAATGATGTCATCTAAGCAATTAATTAAACTTTTCCCTTTTACATCAGCTGAACTGTAGGCTAACATTTGTGATACAACCCAGACACATAAGAAGGTTTTTGTAGACAACCTCTAAGTATAGCTTTGCAACACGGTTTTGCACCTATCCAATAAGTTATCATTTGGACTTTGCTTTCTTAACTTATTTAAAAGCACATTCTGTGAGACAGTTTGAGAGTCTCGCATCATGCGTATGTCTACTACTTGTCTATTTACCTGCTTTCTTTACTGATTATAGAAGAAACTTAGATTGGCTTTATGTGACTTTTTCTTGACAAATCTGCGTTGGCAGTTAATCATCTCCTGTTATGATCTCCATCAAGGGTGACCCTTACCTTGGGGGCAGCTATGTCCATCCCCACTGGAACTGTATAATCCTTGTTAAAATCTTTCTGAGTCTTACTTCTCTCTTCTGCTTAGAATAGATGGTGCACTGGCAAGCTAGCCAGGCTCCATAACAGTCTGGCTGAGGATACACTGTGCAGGTGCTGTAGCCCACAGGGATTGCCCTGGCTCGCCCCCAGGTAAGAGTCAGGCATAGGATACATGAGACTGAGCACCTAAATTGGTGGGCACCATGGTGTCCTGTGATAGGTCTTTTTAGGTCAGTAGTGAGAATTTATCATAGAACTGTGTGCCTAGATTCTCCTTGTTACAAGGAGATTAAATGAAGCAGATTTTCTGAGTTAACAAAACCAGCAAATGCACCGGGAGTTCTTTGCTGTCTTGCTCCTGCACAGGGGCCCTCCGTGGGCATTGTGCTGGCTTATCCCCAAACTCCACAGAGAAGGACATATGGCAACCTAAGCTGTTAATGAAAATGGTGCATTGACAAGGTCCTTTAAAAGGTAATGGCCATTTTTGTCTCTTATTTATAATAATATAATACTCTTGCCTTAGGGCTATTAGCTATATAGAAAGCAACACTGTTCTTATTTTTGTTCGCTAATGCCCTCTTACATCTTTTCTCTTATATGTGCAAATGCACATTCAATGCACATTCACACAAACATACATATCTATTACAAAATTTGTTGTTGCACTCCCCACTAGCAACAAATATACAGCTGCCACTGGTCTAGGTGATTTTAATAGCCTATAACTGTCTGTAGCATTTCCAGTTTCCAGGAATGGAAAGTAAGCCAGCCAAATTCACGGCCTTGATTTTCCAGGTTTTCCTTCTCACTACCACCACTGCTTGTAAAGATATTTGGAGTGGTTGAATTTGAAAGCTCAGACACCTCTCTGAGTTCTCAAAGAAAACCTCCCCACTTTCAGTAGCCCTGGTAAATTTTGTCATGTCCAGCCATTTGAAAAATAACTGAATAAATCAGCTGCTTTCAAACTGTTCGGTCTTCCAGACAGGAGTCAATGATGATAAGTGTGTTAGGCAGCTGATCACAACTGACCTTTCAATGGCCAAGATAATATGTTAAAAAAATTTAAGAAAAACAATGGTCTCAGAATCATCTTTTGACATTTTTTTCTTGCCACAGCAAAGGAAGAGTTTCCTATGTTTTGCACTTATATAGCAACACAAGGCTTTCCTTTTATGTTTTATGCCCACTGCTAGATATATGCATTTTTGAGCTTTGACTTTGAGTGTTCTTGCATTTTCAGACTAAACGTATTCACAGTCATGATTTTTTTTTTCTTAAACAGATCTTCCTCCCCAAAGCTTAAACCTCTCTCTGCATAGCTTTATAGACAGCAGTCTTATCCTCTCTCAGCCTTTGTTTTGCTGACTAAACAGGTCATGTGCTACCAGCTCACACTTTGATGACAGATACTGCATTTCTCTGTTTGTTTAAGCACCTTGTCTCAGCATCTGTTCAGTCTGAGCTTGTCTTCCCTGTGGGTCCCCTGCAAACTCAGTCTCCAGATCCACTGCTGTTGCTGAGACAAAAGCCCTCATGATTTTCTTCTAAGACAGTTGATTGTCTTTTGCATTTGCTTTTAGGTGTGAATTTTATCCATGCTCTTTGAACATCATCCTTTTCATTTTTTTCCAGTGAGGTTGTTTTAATGAAGAGGATAAGGAATATATCCACTAAGCAATCAGGATAAAATAAGATAACATTTCAAATTGATAGAGCACACATATATTATTCTGACTGTTATTTTTCACACAGAGGTACTTTATTTCATTTAATTTTCCTGCCTAAATCATTTTGAGGTGGTTGGCGGCAGCCAAGCCACATTCAGAGGACTATCTGTAACTTTTAAAGGAAGTAGGATATCAGAAAATACCTTGTGTGTTTTTTTGGTTTTTTTAAACACAGTCTCATGAAGTTTCCAGATTTTCAGACCCAACTGTATCAGACTGCTCCAAAAAAAAACATACTATCTTGATTTTCCAGTTGAATACTGATGAATCTTATTTAGTTTTTAGTCACGTCTTCTGTGTTATTTGATGTTTAAATAATAACTTCAGATTTAGATGCATTGTAATTTACACTCTTCTGTCACAACATTTTAATGGGTTTGTTTCTAAAAGTAATGGCTGACCTTTAAATAAACAAGTATGATGTGATCACAAGAATCAAAGTTCAATTTTATCATTATGTTATGTATGGATAGATTGCGCAGGATTATGATATGGTAAGCAACATTGGAAGAGGATTGTATTTCATTTTGTTTCCTCCAAAATTAACAGATTCAACTTCTGGCTGTTGAAATGGAAAAAATGTATCATTTTTACTTACATTTATATATATATAAATTGCACATTTCGTTTATGTTCTTGAAAGATTATATATTGAATATAATAAATAGATTATAAAAATCTACTTATTAATGAGGATGACAAATGAATTGTATCATCTAGTTTGGTCAGGCTTATTCTTTTTGCGCAGCAGCCAATTATTATTTTTCACAAAAACATTTACTGAATATTTAGAAGGGTAATTTCAGAGTTTTGGACGGCTCATGAGTTAATTTTTATTTCCAGTACAAGAATTTCAGAATTTAATATAATGAAGGCTTTTGGGCTCGAAATCTGCGTTATTACTTACCAGTTAAATTTTCATTTTGTTTTAGTTTTTTTTTTCTTTAGCTGTCTAAAAATATTTAGTAAAATCTTAATAAAATTAGGAAAAATATAAAATATATGTACTATTCTATATTAGCCTCTACATTTCTCAACTCCTGACTGAGATTACACTGGATTTCCTCCCTGAGCAAAACCACTATCATTAATACACAAAGCACAAAAAATCCCTTCTCAGTTTTAGTTCCTCTCCTTGGAACCCTCGAGATGCCTGTGCCGAGGATATGCATAGATGTATCTTTGGCTGTTCAAATCTAACCTTCTGGGGTGCTGAACTAAGGGACATGAGCTTCTCAGCAACCCACTGGTGCTACATATAAACAACCAAGATGGAATCCTTAAAAACAATAGTGACTAGTAAAAAGGGAATTTATTTGTATTTGAGAACATCTTTTAATTTCTAAACATCTCTTAGCATTTTACCTCATAGAAGCTAGACAGCAATAGCACCCACTTAGGGATACAGAAAACCACTACATCCTTCCCATGACTTCCATGCTTGGAGCCTTCTACTCTTTACTGAGCCATGGTGCTCACATTCAACACGTACAGTAGCTACTGTGGAGTTTCATTCGTTAGAAGTGGGCAATGCTTGATCAATTCAGATAAGGACTGTGTTTGTCAGCTGTAGTATGCATAGGAAGAAACACCTTATTTTTGATAAGCACAGATTTTTGGCTGTGACAGCACTTGAAAATGGATGACTCGCAACAGGTGAAACAGCACATTCTCTTTTTAAAAAATATAACTTTTTTCACCCTCCCTTTCACACAAAAAGTTTCTTCAAATCAGGCTGAATAATGGTAAGCTAGGAAATGTTTTTCTTAAGGTATATAAAGAAAGCTTTGGTGAAGAGTTAGGTGTTATAATTCACCAAAGTCTTTAGAAAGGAAATGTGATGACTGTCCCTGTCAAGTTCGCATGAAGATCTTTTTATGAAAAGAGATAAATTATCTCTGATTTCACTTGAAAAAAGCCTGTCATGATTTGATGAATTAAGATTGGATGGACTGTTTCTTAGGAATCCTGCAACATCTCCAGCTGATCAACCAAGTCATAAAAAAAATGAAAACATAAGCATTTTTCATCCTTATTTGTCTTTCAAAAGGTTAGCAGTGATAAGAAGTGACCATTGATTCATACTGGCCCATCTGTAAATAAGGAGAGACATTAGCCTAGATTATGCTACTGCTGGCTAACAGCAATTAAAACGTCACTGATTCCCACCGGTTTGCCTGACAGTGTGAGACCACATGGCAATCCAGATAAATTATAAGTCTTTTAGAGAAGCAGAATGGGTTCTGTGCTGAACACAAAAGAGATCAAAAATAAGCATTTAAGGAAATCCATATCAATGTTAGTGAAATGTAGAAATAACAACAGCAGTAATGATAACACAGGAAATTATTTGACACAAAAGTGTCTGCTCTCAGAAAATAATTCCTCAAAATTACGGTGAAAATCTAATAGTCTAAATATGTAAGATAGATCTTAGTTGTCTTAAGTTAATGCACTGGATTTAGAGTTTATTATATACAGTAAATTCCAGAGAGAACAATGAATTAAATATTGATGCACAGCCAATCTACAAAAATCCTAGAGTCAAGTCAAATGTTTTAAAACATTCTTAAGCTAATTGAAAATAAAGACTTCCTAAAGCTGGGTACATCTTGATGCCATAGTTTATGATATAAAAGATTTTAATTTGGCTCTGCTAGTGAAAATTGCAGATATTTTGTTCTGCAGCTAGTATTCTTCTGCTAGTTCAGTATTTTTAACATTAAAGATAAATTCATGCTTTTCTGTTTCCTTGCAGCATCTGTTTTATGGAAGCAACACACAGTGTGTGTCATGTACTATAGCCAAGGAACATATGCTGCAAATAAACAAGAAAAGCATGAATTTGTATTTAACACTGGGAATCTAGAAGTTCTCCCAATAAAGATAATCCACTAGAAATAAAAGTGTTGTATGGTTCCTGCAGAAATTATATAGACAGTACTTAACAGTAGGACAATAGATTCCTATATTTTCAAAGTTAGTATTCAAATATCCCTGCTTAACAGCGTGTTGCCAAGCTTTACTGATGAAACCAACAATTAGGATTTTTTCCCTGTGGCACTTTGGCTAATGCATAATGCATAGTAAAGTGGATAGCGTATGTATACAAAGTCTTTCATCCCTAGCTTGCTGATTTATATCAAGACCAAGACAGCTGTGATTTGTGATTAAAAATCATTATCTTTCCTCCCTTATCTGCCCAACCCAGACGCTAGCCACAGAACCACTCAGTAGTGCAGTTATGGGGTGCGACTGTGTTTGGTTTGCCATGCTAGAGCTTCCTATAAGCTGTTCTATACGGTTGGGATAAAAGAGGAGGTTGATCAGACAGAAGACCCCATTTCATTCCTTCTACTGTGCAAAGGGTTATGTGCCTCTGTCTTTAACCCTGAACCACCCAAAGAGCAGACATTTAAGGAGGAAGGTCTGTTACCCCAAGTGAAGTGAGTGGAGTACCAAGGGAAGCCAAATTCTTCTCTGGAAGCAGCTGTAGATCAGCTCTGCTGATCCTGTTAATTAGGTATAGTGCTCAACTCTGCAGCTTTTCACCTCAAGTAATCTCACAGGCATGATGCAGAGAAGAGACTGGTTTCCTTCTTAGGAAGCTGCTCATCTGCCTGTGATGAAATTCTTCCCATACATGAGATCGTTGCAACGGAATGATTGCCAACCTGAAAAGCAGTATGTGAGGTTATAGTTGAGAAGAGGTTAATTTGGATTTGGGACTAGGAGACAGATTATTTTTTTTCTTTTAATGTTGAAGAGCAATAAATTTATTAACATTTGCACATTGCTGTACCTAGTAAATTCTTAAATATTGCTTCAGCATTACAGATTTTTCTTTATTGTTATTCTGGTTCTTTCATACCTAATTTCCTACACCTTTTGCTTGTAAGTATAAGCAGTCCCAGAATGGCACATAGCTAATTTATAAACTGATTCCTAGAAGGGTTGCACTTTTCAAACAAAGAAACTTATTATAGACAACTATGCCACAGCTGTGAGGTATGATGTGGGCAGCAAAAGATTTGTGTCATTTGAGGTTTGAGGGTAAAATGAATCTTGATTTGAAATAACGTGCCTACAATGCTAAGCATGCCATTATGTACTTTTAATAACAAGCATATTCATCCAAAAGCAAAATAACATTACACATTAGATACTATGGACCATTAGACATTGTAGGTCAGCTTTTCAGCCCACCTGAATATGTATTATGTGCAACATCCACCAGTATCTGTCTGCACATTTTTAAAATGCTTTGCCAAAAGGTTCAATTAATTATATGAGTGAGTAGCTAATCATAGTCTACAATTGCTATTCTTAATTTCCATAACCCAGGAACAAGTTAGATTCACATCCGTGCCTTTACCTGGTTTAAAGATTTTTCCTGTGTAGTTTGATTCCTAGCTACATTTTGTATGTAGATTCAACAATGAATTTAATTATAATAAGCTCATTAGGAATGGAGCCGTTGCTTATCTTAAGTTCTGTAAAGTAGTGTATATTTACAGCACTGTATAAGCAGTATTTAATAATTAATACTCTGTACTCTGTCATATTAATGTGAAAGCATAAAAGGATTAACAGAGGTAGGGAGGGTTTTATACTTCTGTGAAGAATACAGAGATGAGTCTCTTTGTAAATTAGAATGGAAAATTAAAGCCTGAAGAAATGTGACCTTTTTTGTTTCTTTCCTGCCATTTAGATCTGGAGAGTGACTAAGTATAAGGCTAGTTTTTTAGTCCTATATCAGGCTTATCCTCTCTAGGGATAGTGGCTGATGATGGAAGAATAAGCAAATAGTTCCAGAAATAGTTATTAAAAGATCAGATAATTCTATGACTCTACACTTGATCATTTCAATGGCCAAAAAATCAGCTAAAAAGATAGAGCTTGGGAAATTATAAGTTTGAGAAGAAAATAGCCTGCAAACATAAAAAGAGCACAGCAAACAGGTTTTTGCGCCTTCTCTCCCTCTCCCTTTCCTTCCTTCCATCTTCCCTTTTTTTCCTTGTCTTGATCAAAATTTATTCAATAGCAAGCTATACCATCACAAACATAAATTCTTTAAAGCTTTCAGGACTTCGTGTGAGAGGTTAGTGTCAAAATTACACTGTGATTTCTAAGCAGCTAGGAAGGGTGTGTGTGTGTTAGGTTGAAAATTGGTTAAAAAGCAGAAAAAAAGTCACAAATTACATTCTCACAAGCATCAATTGATGCAACATGTTGAGATCAGAAAAAAATGTGTATGACTCTACATTTCCAGAGCGAAGCTGACATTTCTTTCATGCCACAAAGAAATTTAAAGTGACATTCTTTTATTTTCCACAGAGACAGCTGCTATGATTCCCAGCTGAAAACTGGCCTCAGCTGGCATATAATAAATAGGAAAACATGTAGATAATAGTCATGAACTAGTGAGTACTGCTGGGTGACCAGTTATCAATCTGCTGATAACTGTAGTTTCGGCTGTACCTCCAGATGACACACCTCCTCTTTCCCTTCGCTTCTTAGAACACATTTGCAATAACATGATGATTTAGTGCATATTATGACCTAGCTGTCCACCATTATACCTTTGGTGTAATGAGGCTGAAGAATATGCTTTTAAAAGAAAAAAATAACATTCCTTGAAGATTTTTTCCCCCCTAATAAACATCATGAAACTGTCGAAATATGAGTTCCCTTACAAAAACCAGCAACATACAGAGATACCTGCTCTTAACGAGCTCAGTCCTGTGAACAAAACCTGTCAGGAATTTTTCGGCAAACTGCTTGTTTGTGGAAAATGAGGTTTTGACAAAACTGAAGTATTGCATGCAAACAGGTTGATTTTGATGCAGTTCCACTAAGGAAGAGCTTGGCTGGCAGTTCAGATTTCAAGGAAACATAGTTTGAGGCCACTCCTGCCCTGCTGGGTCAGATATGGGAAACCCTCCTATTGCCTCTGGAGCTGGGCTCCTGCAAATACTGCAGCTCCATCTCTCACCTGTAAATCCTGGGGATGCTGGTATTGTGTGGCAGTGAATTGCCCCAGGGAGCAGCAAGGTGTTGAATCTCACTTCCATGCAACCAAGCTGAAATATTTGTTTTCCTGAATTATTTTTTTAAATCTACTTTTCAAGGGAAATGTGGAAATGACATATTTTCTTTCTGAAAAGCAATAAATATGCTCATTTCTCCTACTGTAGAAAATTGCATACTCTGATTAGTTCTAGTTCCAAAGCCAAGAAGTAGGTGATAGATGGAGGAGCAAAGCAAAAATTATTCAGCAACAAATACTGATTTCAGTGATGGACCGATAAGAACCTCTTCTTTTAGAAATTACTTGAGTGGCGATGGAGGGGGTATAATACCTGTGATATTTCCATTGAATTAATATAATACAATAATACTGAGGATGAAATTTGAGTTTCAAGTGACATCTTTCTTTATGGCTCTCAGGCTGACCCTCTCCTTTCCCATACTAGGTTTGAGCTTCTTGTTCTCTCCTTCCTGGCCTTCTGCAGCTCTGCCTCACTGTGCTCACCTCCTTCATGATTCCCCACAGTTTCTCCTCCTTTTTCCTCCCAGACCGGTGCACACATCTCACAACAAGTTCTCAGTCTTGACTCTGATCCTGCATCTTTCACTGAGACTCTGCCTGGTGCATTCTTCCTTCTTATTCAGGACTTTATTTGGTTTTTCTATCTATAGGCAACCACACAATTAAAAATAGCATACAAAAGTTGAAAATTAATCAATGAGTGTATGTACATATATATTTGCACCTGTGTGTATGCCTGTAATTTGCTGCAAATAATGTATTACAAATATTATCCTTATTTGACTCTAGATGCCTTCTTCCACCCCTCAGCTATTCTTTTTACTGTAGATTACTGGGAAAAAGGTTACTGTGCAGCATCTTACACTTATGTTCAGGTGCCCAAATTCAGCATAAACCCTTGAGTGCAGTGCTTCATATCAGCTAGGTACCTCCAGAGGTCTTGGTTACACCAATACTAAATACTATGCAAAAGTGGTATTTATTAAATCTGCATATGGCCACAAGAAAAAGACAACTCAGCTACCTATAGAAAATGTTAGAAAGGATTCATGCAAATCACATCTCCAAAGAATGTAGTCATATAATATCTAATAAATGTGAGAATTAAAACATGATTTAGGTCTTAGTATAGCTTTTGCTAATTGCTCAGGTGAGTTTTCTGACACCCTGCAACTAAATGAAAAACAGAGACATGAGGAAATACATAATATCTAGCAGGAGGGGGAAAAAAGGAATAGTGAACTTAATGGAATGAGTTTTATTATTGTAATACATTCATTTCTTGAAACCAGAGGATTTATCATGACTTTTCTTGACCACTGAAGATGGTCAAGGATGTCTTTACCAAAACAGAAATAAAGGCATCACCAGTTTTATCAACCTTGGTACATCAATTCACATTTAAAGTATAAAATTATCTGATTTACTTTTATTACCTTAGAAAATTATCTGCAAAGTCGGTTACGGTTTGGGGATTTTTTTCTTTCTTTCTTTTTATTTTTTCCTTCCTTGTTTTCATTCTTGTCGATCCCTAACTGGAATACCCCCAAGTATGGCAACTACGAAAGATGGACATATGCAAGGAATTTTTTTCTGCAGAGTCACCCTGCAAAGGGACTTGAGGACAGATCTGCAAGGCTCTATGCCCTGAAGGCAAGATCAGAAAGAGAAAAAATAAAGACGATCACCATGCTCCCAGTGGTGGCTGCAAGGAGGCTATAGCTGGAGATGGAAGCTACTCAAAATAGAGCTGATTGCTGCAAAGGGGAAGCTCAGTTCTGAGCATGTTGACAGGTTTGAAACCAATGTTTTCCACGCATTGTAGTGAGATTCAGAAGAGTATAATGCTAAGGTTCAGTAAAGATGTCTGTCTCCAGGTCTTAGATATATAAAATATTGGTTGTACCACTTAATTACAACCCAATATATGTAGTGTGATTATATACACCCCAGGCTTTTATCAAAGAGTTTAATCTATATTATTGAGAAGTAAATAACTTGTGAATTTAAAGGGCAATGGATGGCTTAGATTAGATTAATGGGAACATGATTTTGCCAAGAATAAATGCTTTTGATTGTAGAGAGATCAAACTTAGGAAGCATTCACAGAGAGAAAAATGTCTGTCCTTAAATACTGTTCCTGATTTTTTTGTTGTAGTTATGCAAGTAACCACATGGTAGAAACTGCACATTCATTGTCTGAGGAATTCATGGTGTGATAAAGAAAATGAGAGCCTCTGAGGGAATAATTGCTTCACCATGGGGAACTCATGCAACTTAACTTGAACTTTAAATCGATCTGCTTTTGTATTTGTTACTGCTGGTGCACAGTAGTATGAGGAGGAAATTGTGCAGCCATAAAATGGATGTTTTCAATATTATGCAGCATGATAATGCTGTGACTATTTCTATAAATGTTTTTGTGTTGGGTGGGGAGGTTTTTTTACCATCTGAGTTCTAAACAAACTTACATAAAACCCAAAAGTATATAGCTGCGTGCTTTTAATTATGAATAACAACGATTGTTCTGAGCTCATGGAAAAGAGTTGAATAGTGAATTTCTTCCTATATTTTAAATGTGTTCATTGTTTTCATTTGTTCCCTGGGCTGCAGAACTGTCAGCATTACCATATTTCGATAGGTGCCCCCATGGGCTCATGCTATGACTGGGCAGAGGGCTTACAGGATTACATGCTTGATTTCCCCTGAAAGCATCCTTTCAAATCACCACAATATTTACTGGAAAGAGAGTACTTTCTTATGTCCCTTTCAATTTTTCCAACTATTTTTGATTTGATAGTAGCAGCTGGTAGTCACTTAAGGGTGACAATACCACTCTCATCATCCCCTTGTAAGGTGGACACACGTTGCATTCCTCCCATCACACGCAGGGCTCCCAGGGAGGCAGGGGACAAAGCAGATATGGGAGGAACGAGGTTAGTTTTGTCTGGAGAGATACTGTAAGTCTATTATTTTTCTTAAGAGACTATGCCCTGATATATGCCATAATTTTCAACTATTAATTAAGATTTCTAAGGATCAGCAATATGTTCAAAAAGCTCAATTAATTCAGTCAAAAAGAAGGTTTTTCATATTTAAGCCATTTTATAGCCACAATTATTAAGAGGGTTGGAGAATTTTCTGTCTTCTGATCTATGTTTTCATCTGCTTGTGCTTTCTTCATCTTTTTTGGCAGAGGTCTTCAGAATTTATTCCCCATACCTAAAAACTGAAATACACACATTCCACTTACATTATAGTATGTTTGAACAGTGAAGCAAAAAGAGTAAAGCTACTGATATATTGTCCAAAATCATTTCATGATACCTATAGAGCTGATATTTAGTAGTGCTAGCTCCTCTACAACTGTGGTTCATCAGGACTGACTTAAATATTTGAGACTTCTATATGTAAATTTACCTTAACTGCAAGAATGGGGAATTAATCTCTATTCCTCACTTTGCTCAAAGGATTTATTTTTTGGAAGATGAAAGTATAAAGAATTGGATCCTCTTTTGTAAATTAAGAAGAGGGGTGAAGTAACTTGTCCAATGTCACATGATCTATGGAAGAGTTTGGAATTTGACATATTTGTTCTTAATCCCAGTCCTAGAAGTTAATCACATAAAATCCTCCTTGTACCTAAATCACTGAGTCTGAATTCAAAGTGATTGCTTGTTCACTGTTAATGCTCTTTAAAAAGAGATTCTACTCATAGTTTTCTATAATTTCATCCTTAAAAAGCAACTTTCTATTCTTAAATCTTTGGGTGATATTTATATGCAAGATACATGTCAAAAAAAATACACAAATGCACACTACCTGTTTGATGTTTCTCTCAGCACCAAGGCAGCTTTTCTCATCAAATGCTTGGGGATGTCACCTATATATATCAAAAAACTTTTCCACACTATGTCTGGCAAGCAATTTAATCCCCCTTTTTTATAAATAGGAAGCCCAGGAGTGATGTAGCAAGAACCATCAGCTGGCTTTTGTTATCATTTTCTGGGCTTACAGGTGCATTTAATAGTCCAATCAAGTGCACAAATGAAAGATCTCAGGTGCCAAGTGATCATTTGAAAAGGCATTGTTTACTCAACAAATATATAAAGCAGGTGTCTAAATAGAAGTATGAATTGAAGATGAAGTTATGACAAGTGTAATTTTAGTTCCAGCAAAATTGTAGGTGTAAGGGCATCCAGGTACAAATATCAGTGATGGTGTTTTGGTATGTCCCCATACACTATAGCAAATTCAAAACTGAAATGGTTGGTGTTAAAAAAAAATGCTATTTTTCTTCTGGACCAAATCTTTTCCTGTATTGGGAGCTCAGTGTTCAGAGGTAGTCTCAGACTTCAATGGAACTGGAAACAAAGAATATGCTATTTAAATGTGTATGTTTGGTGGGTTTTTTACAATTTCCACACTTAATGCGATCAGTGAAATTACTTAGATTCTCTCACTTTAACAAAGGGTGTGACTCACAGGTCAGTCACTGATCTCTTCGTGGCCAGTTTTGTTTTGTCTCTATACAGAAAGGAAGAAAATTAAGAAAATTCATACTTCATTGGTTTGGTCTGAAGTGGTTTCAGAACCTTAAATAAGAAGGAATAAACAAGGGCAGAAAAGAACAGATTTCTGTCTCCGTCAACCTGGATGGACCCCACACAACTTAAGAGCCAGAAGCAATAAATAGGCTTATTATGTTTTTGTGTATTCCCTAAATTTTGTGTTCCAGGTAGAAGTAGAAAAAAAACTATGAGAACACAGTGAGAAAAAGCTGCTTGTATCAGCCAAAAAAGACTAATATTAGATTTGAATTTAGCTTTCTTCTTCTGAATTTATACCATGTTGGTGGTTTAAGACTGCTAGAAGTTTCAGATTTCAAAATGGATCAATTCTGTATGTATTTTAATATGAGTTGGAATTTGGAATTTGATCATTTCAGTGTTGCTCATTCCCATTACTATTTCCACATATGATTTGTGATGTGGCACTTTTCTGCCAGCCCAACCTGGGGTTCCCATCATCTCAGGTGTTGTAGAAGCACAGGACAAAGTGATGTCTGCATTTCACACCATATAGAGTTTACCTTTCCAGATTCTTACTATGTAAGGAAATAAATAATAAAATAATATGTTTTTAAAACATTAAAAAACACAGGGATAGTTTTTGCTGTTTACTTTGTGAGCTGAAATGCCTTTTAGATACAAGAATAAGGCTAGCAAACTTCAACTCAAGCTGCAAAATAATATTTTGTCTTTATTATATTTGAGGCGCTTCACAGTCTTGAATCATATGTTATTAACTGCGAAGTAGGACAGGAAAATAATCATAACTACATTTTGCACCAGGATTCTTGTTTTTCCCTTATGCAAACAGTGATTACCAGGGCAACCCAGCTGGTTAGTGAGAAAATCACAGACAGGATCCACCTTTAACTGTAAAGGGGCCATTACTTTTCCTGATAATTGATAAAAACCTGCTGAAGTGGATGAATGATCTAAAATAAATTAAATTAGTAATTAATTCATTAATTTTAAACCCCAATCCTAAATCTTTCAATGCACAAAATTCTCACTAGGGATAAATTTTGAAAAACTTGCATATTTTCATGGCTCACTTTGGCCACACTCGGGGCTTAGCCTGAGCAGAGCTACCTTTCGGCATGTGCAAAGTAGACAGCTGTGTGGGTTTTGCTGGGAAAAAGGCTGGCTTCACTCTGGTGGGATTAGGCTGCTGGGACTTGAGAAACCAAGAGAGAGATGGTGAAAAGCATGCAGAAATTTGGAAAGAAGCATATGCTTTGAGATCACTTGGGACTGAAGGAGGACAGACCCCCCACACTCTATCAGCCTGAACTTCATCCCCAAGTCTCCCATTCTCACAGACCGTGCGTTCACTTGCTCCTTTTATATCCAGAAGCTCCCAGGCTCACTATTCCTGAAACCCCCTTATCCCTGCAACCCCACATCCCACCCCTCTTTGGTGCCTTAAAACCTCTGTGCCCCCCTGCAGCTCTGGTACCCCATCCTTGCCAGAATACACTCTGCTGCTGCCACAGCGCTGAACACACCAGTCAGAAACCTCGAGCCAGCTCAGCATTCCTCAGTATAGCTTCAAGGTTGAGACAATTGCAAAAAAAATATTTGTCTGAGATTTCAAGTGGAGCTGAAAAAAAGTAACATTTTACCACATTCATATTACATCCCCTATAATTTTATTTGACCTGACATTTGCTTAAGGATCTCTTTTCCTCTGAAACATTTGTTAAAATAAGTTTTGTTTTATAGCACGGTATGATTAGAAAATTTACAGTCTTTGTTATGAAGAGGTTAAAGAATCTTAAATCTGATATAGTTTTGTTTTAATCTCAAATGAGAGGAAAAATAGTAAATTATAGCTATCAATCCATTGCACTTTTTCTCTTCTTTAGAAAGCAGTTTGCTAATACAACTCAAAAAATGAAATATTTATCCTATTCATTAGGATTCAAGGAAGCATTTTTCCTCTGTATACTATCTTTACATCTAGAGCTTATTTTCCCATTGTAACTGAAATCTTTGACCCATCCTGTCATCCCAGCTGATCACCATGATGTTATGCATAAATTCTAGCTCTGCTTTTCACATCCAGTCTATTGCTAAATCCATCAGTTTTTAAAAGACTGTCTTTCCTGTTCACCCAGCATTTCAGCTCACTTTTACCAACTATGAAACATGTATTTGTCACCTCCCTGAATACCCTGCCTCATAGTTCCTGCATTTATTTTATCCTACAGTGGTTGTGTCCACCTTTCCAAGAGCCAGAGCTATACTATAAGCTTTAAAACAACATTTATTTGCTTTTCTTGCACAAAGTTCTAAAAATATATAAGACAATATTTTTCTCCAAGAACATTTTAAATAATCTTTACAATGTAGCTTCTTTAGCCTCTTTGTGATTTTTTTTAGTTATAGTAAAGTATAGTTTACATCAGTTGCTCATATCATTGTCCCTTCCTGATTTCTCATATTTCACATGTCCTGTGCTCATAACACCTCTTCTGTCTTGACTGGTACAAACAGAAACACTTCTTATTTCTACACTGTCAGGTTCTGCAGGAAAGTCAACAGTAAAGGGCAACTGACCTAAAAGAGTATAAACAAAGGCAAAACCTCTTCAAATACATGTATCTTTAAATATAACAAGGTTGACTTCTTTTTGTCTGAGGTTTATAATTTATAAAACCCATTTTTCAGCACACTTATAAAAAATTCCCATGTGTAAATTAACCTAAACTAGTCACCTTGACCATTCCCTCACCTTGTCCATAAGATTTATCATCAAAAGTTAAAAAAACTCACTGTGTGAAGATGTAGTTCACCTTGTAAAATTCTGTTTAAAAGACATGGTTGTTGAGTATAGTGATAAATTCTTGGGAAAGGCACAGAATAGGAGAAGCATAAAAATTTGTTAAGGTTTCCAATAAGAGGAAGAGGGAATAAAATAAAAAATAAATAAATAATAATACCCCCCAAGTATTTAACAAGACCAAGACTCTATGGTGTCCTCCAAATAAATCATATCTGCTATTAGAAGATGTGTTATGTGATGGGATGTAAGTTTTGTGACTGAATCATAGAGAATAAACTTCTAGTGCTTAATTTCTTCTGTTTCTGTTATACTTTATCTATAAGTAAATATAATGAGTTAGGAAATAAGTAATTAGTGAGTAAGTCATAACAATGAATGGCAGCATTACTGCAGAATATAAGGCTCTGTTTGGGAGTCCTGATCCTATTAATTTTCTTGAGTTCCATAAAACCATCAAAAAAAATCACATAATCCCATTGGCAAATGTCAAATATCAAAGTTAGAATAAGGCTGTCCAGAACATACCTTGGATGTTCCTTGACTAGGATTTCAGAAAGCTGGAATTAGCTGATCTGAATATGCTGAAAGAACAAAAAAAAAGAATCCCACCAGGTAAATTTACTTTAGTATGTTTGACTTAAAATGTTTTACAGGCTGGAAAAGGCTTGAATTAAGAGACTGGAAAAGCCATATAATGGAATTCTTTGGCTTTATTTGTGTGGGGCATTTTCTGGTTAAGTACTGGGTCAAATCTCTGCTCTGAGCTCACAGGGCGCAAATGTGGTCCATGTCTTCAAAATACCAAATGATTGCTCTGACCAAAGCTTTCCTGTAAATTTGTGCCAGCTACATGCCATGTAAATCTAGTTACCTAAAACAGACCTGATTAAAGACTTACATGTTTTTTGGTAGGTGTTTTTTTTGTGTTTTGGTTTTTTTTCTTTTCATTTTTTAACTCAGTTTCAATCAAAATAAGCAAAATCATGCCACCTGTGGTCATGATTTTAAAACAAATAATCCATTGCATTTAAAAAAAAATTATCCAGGTTTTTTTAGGATGTTGCTTTGACAGAAATATATAGAAATTGATATTAGACCATACCCACTTTTTCAGTAAAATCTAAGATCCTTTATATTTTAATAGATGCCTTTCAAATTATAAAAAACATATTAAAAATTACTCTAATTCCACCTGGTCTCCAAACAAACAGCACTATTTACAGACTGTTGGACCCATGTCACCCTCCTTATTCCAAAAAAACCCCTAGCAACATAAAAGCCATAAGCTGTCAAAGCCAAACAATAGCCATAAGCTGTCACAGAAAGAGAAGGGTCTTGAAAACGTAGGTGTCTATGGAGGCAGAATCCCAGCATGGGGAGCACTAAGGCTGTTTTGTGTTACAGATTGGATTAAAAAGAAACTGCACAAGCTGAAGAATGGATTGAAACTTGCTGTATCTCAGACTCACCTGCAAGTTTCCTTTCTTGTAGAGAATCAGTCTGGCTTATTTCTTATTTCAGTTGTGCTGGGCTACACCCACTGACACTGGTTCATGGTCTGCAATGTATACCACAATTACACCCTGCTTGTATTTTGTCAAAGATGTGAGCTGGAGGCAGCTGCTCAGTAGACATTAGGATTCTTCCAAAACAAATACTTCAAAGTTGCACATTCGTTCCTAGACATCTATAAGATCTCTCTTTTTAGAAAGCAAGTCAATTCACATGTGACCTCTCAAGCAACCAACCAGAAGATCTGAAACTCAGAAGAGTTTGAAACTCCAGACTAACACAGCCACTGAAACTACAAAGTAATGTGCTGTATAAGTGTAATGTATTACATTTTTATTGTAACTACCATTTGGAAGGAACACAGGTTGGACATGGATGCAGTAGCATGCTATCTCAGTGACAAAAAGACAGAGGAAAACTATTTCTGGAAGGAGAAAGAGAGTAAAGAAAGAGACACTTACCTAATAAACCAATAAACTATTTTATGCTCTTTGTTTTATATAGATAAAACAAAGCAACTTAAAATTCTGGACCTTTTGAACATGTATGTTTAATCTGTTTCCCTCTGTAAGGAAGAAATTCATTATCTTCATTGTCTCATACAGCAATCTGTAGAGTTTTTGCACCTCTGCTTACAAAATTGTTTATAGCCTTCCCTGGAGGAATATAAAATGATGCTGCAAATTCAAGTAGAAGCACACCTGGAAACACCAATGCTTACAGGAATAGCAGATTACCTATCCTCCTTAACTTCCCTTGTCTTGCTCCTCTCATTGTTCCATTTTCCATTGAATTGTAATGACAGAAATCTGGAAAACATCCAGCCTGCCTCAGGGGGACTTGGACATATTTCTCCTTAGAGGAACCAATGACCTTGCATAGTCTTTATTAACTCTTGACATCCTGGGTATTATTTAACCCAGGAAAATAAGTCCAAGGTTACTTTTCTTCTTCCTGGATGACTCTGACTAGATGATAAGTAAATATTTTTCAGGACAAGAACTGATCTGAAATATCTGTTGGGTATGTCTTCTTCCTGGGTCTGAGCAGTTTCTTTCAGCAATTCTCATGTCATCAGACAATTGAAAAAAGTATTTAGGAAGGTACTTCAATGAGAAGCATATTACTCAGAACAAACAGCTTGCATTCATTGCTGTAATTTCCAGCTTTTCCTTTGCTTTTGTCTATCTGTGTTTTGTATGATATAGTGTGAAGAGTGGTAGTCATGTGAATACAAGCCAATAATTCACTCAAGCATCTCTGCTGACATCATAAAATGCGCATAGTGCAACTTCAGTGATTTATGAATGGCAGCAGTTCTCTGAGAATGTGCTCAGATGGGTACTTATTTTGGAGTCTCACTGTTATTTATTAGCTTTTAGCCTTCTGAGTTTTGTAAACCCATCAATTTTTTTGCCATGTGCATGCGTCTCTTTTTTCTGTAACATCTGTGAAAGCTTATATCGTGTAAATGACTTCACATTCATGTTACAAAGTGTCATATGGAATGACCTCAGTATAAAGGCATTAGCAGAGTAATTAAACAATTCAGATTTATCCATGCTGTGTAACCACAGGTCCTTTAGTTTGTTTGAATTTTAGGGACACATATCTTTTTCTTCAAAGATAAGCTAGTCGAGGTCACTCTAGTATTCTATTAGTGTGTAGGAGAGCCATTTCTTTACTGGGCTGTTTCAGGTACCAGCCTGAGGGTTTTATGGATTTTTGTACTCATAAGCAATGTATGGCTACTGCAAGGAGTTTGTGGCAGAGAGATTTCTCATTGGCCTGGATGAATTTCCTATCATCTCATCCAAAACTATTTTGATAGCTTTGAAGGTCACTGAGAGGAAAGAGATCAAGTGGAAGAGCAAGTTTTTATCACCCACTTTCAAGGCTTCCACAAGAATGATTTTGACCTCTAGGAAGTTACGTGGAGAAGCTTTTTTAGATCTGAAATAAAACAATTACCTAAAATATTTAGGAAAGCATGTTTCAGCAAGCACCAAGATGTTAGCAGGAGCTATCCAGAGCTTTAATCAACAATGCCACTTTATATGGTATTACACTTTTTCTGCTAATGCCTGTTCATATGGCTGCAGTGCTAGCACACTGCACACACCACAATGAGGTTTGTAGACCTATTTGATTGAGATGGAGGTGTGTTGAAGACATCTGCCATGTACTCCATTATCCACTGTAGACATGTCTTCAAGGAATTAGGATGTAAGCTCCCATTAAATTTTCATCTGTACTTGTAAAATAATTAATTAAGTCTTTCTTTTGGATATTTAACCGTATTTCATGCTACCTGTCAAACTTCCCATAGAAAACACTATAACTAGGTTTGCATTTTATGTCATGTGATTTCACAGACAGTTAAAGTAGCAAAAGTTTTCACATTTGATTTTAGCTTTGAAGAAAACATGATCTGAAGAACTTTTTGTAGTACTTTGTGTACTACAGGCTTCCACTCATAGTGATCAGTTCTCCAGCAGTTTAAAACTGTAATTATTTCGACTTGTCCACTTGAATGTGTGCTGCATGTTTATTTTCATACCTTTATTGATTTTTACAAATTCCTTTCTTTTGCTTACTTCATAACTTTGTAAATGAGAAACTGGAAGTGAACACACCTTTTTTAGTTTCTGTTTCAATTTGACATGATTTTCACCTTTTTTGCCTAGCTGGTAATAAAAAATACAGATCTTTGAGTGAATTAGAATAATTTGATTTTTCTCTTTCTTAAAACATTTTGGTTGTCATAATAGGCAAGTTTTCACCTAATTTTGATTTTTGTCCCCTGTAACTGATTTTTAAATACTTTATCTTTTTTTTTAAACAATACCAGTTTTATTCCAGCAGTTTCACACTTGTTATTTACATGGGAGCTCAAAGAACATGCAGTATGTTTAGACTGCATTATAAATTATTAGCTATTTGCTCTCCAGACAGCCGCAGAAATTGCCCAGAGATCTTAAGTAAAACTCTGCGATTAGCAGGGTCTCTTCCTAGAGTTCAATTCAGCAGTTACTGCACCCCAAAGGCTGCATCATTTCCCCCTCTTCCTCCATCAGTGAGAACTGCTGATGCTTCATTTACCTCATGGCTTCGATCCTGGCTGCTCTTCTCACTGGCCCTGCCTGTAGAAGTAGGGCTGCATCGTCTGGAGTAAACTATCATGGGGAGAGAGGAAGATTCAGTGTTTTGTCTCTTCAGGGCTACAAAAGCAAAGATCAAAGTGAAAGCAAAAAGGGGAGGCTGTAGCTGGTGTATCCCAGTGGTATTTCTAACAGTATGTGCCTTTCCTTTTGTTTCATAATCCAAAGGAACAAAAGCAAAATCACAACGTTTAAGTCCAGTGTTGAAGCATCAACCTATAAGAGAAGGAAAAAGGAGAACTGTCTTTTCTAATTCTTGCATGAAAACAGGCAAACACCTGCAAGCTGCTTTCACAAAGAACACATCTGCCCTGCATGCTTAGGGTTGCCAAGTCCCATATCCTCACCAAATGCTGAGAAATGTTGCCACAATGCCAGAGCAAGGTCAGTGGCTAGACAGTGGTGCTGGAAAGAGGGTTTCCAAAAGGCATCAGGGACACCAGTGACAGTGTGTTCTGTTCTTAAGCTTCGTTTAGAAGATGACATCCTGTATTGCAGAACAAGAATAGGATTCATGTGATATTATTTTGCTTGGCTTTACAATCTGAGTCATCTTCACTGCTTTTTAGCTTGATTTCCACTGTGCCTTAGTCAGTTCTATCAGGCTGATAGGGAAGCTCACTCACACTTTTATTTTCCTAACAGATAAGAAATGAGCACTGAGGAAGGAGTAAAAAGAATGTACAGGTATATGGAAGTGAGTAAGTAAAACCAGCAGAGAATTAATGTTAAGCTGAGAACTTCAGCATTTCTTGAATGCTGAGCTAATAAGTTCGGTTACAGAATAGCAGGCTATTCTGGAAATTTGAATGCATAGACAGCAGGAGATTCCCTGAGGGTATCTCTATCTGAGTTACTTGCAGTTTGCAAACTTATTACATATCACTCATAGTTTTATCAAAAGCTATTAGGTGTTGTTTAGAATGTGTAAGTGCTTCATTTATGCTTGTCTGTAGGTGTAAGAAGCAAATATTTCATACTGGTATATACTGGAATGCTCTTATTGAAGAAAAGTAGGCACTCAGAACAAAAGAAAGGAGTTTAAACAGTGCAGGTTTTGTCTGTAGAAGGCTTTTCGAGGATCTCTGTGCTGAGATAGGTTTTTCTGAAGCACAAATTGAAGCAGACATAGATATACATTAAATGCCGTTTCAAGTTCTACATTATCAAGAGCCATCCTGCTGCCACATACAAATGTATTGTGGAGGCTTTCCAAATGTGCACTACTGGTGCAGACCTTGTTTAATAACTTTTATCCTGGTTTTATTCTGTGGCTAATTTTTGTTCCTCCACCATCATTCAAATAGCCAGGTTACAACCCCCGGAGAAACATTGTCACAGTCTTTACTGTAGAAGTATGTATGGCATAGTGGTAATATCAGTGTCGGTGGCAGATGTCATTACTTTAATGACCGCAGTTATCTATTGTCAGATTTAAGTGAGGTTACCTAATGGAGTTAAATATACTTTCCTTAATGACCAGAATTAAGAAACTATGTCACATCTACATTAAGCTTATTACCTGAAATTTGTACAAAGAAACCTATAAGTTGAATAATTACTCCTACTTAATATACCATTAACCAAAAATTGACCAAGACTTAGTAAAGTCTATTTGTGATTTCCAGATTTGTTTAGCATCCCTATATTGCCCCTTACATGTGACTTCATTAATGTTTTATATTTAATTTGGCTGAAACAATCTGCATTGAGCCATCATTTGATTCGTGTACTGTGATGATAAAGCAAGCTTGTCAATAGATAATATATGTAATATGTTTGAGTATTTGCATATTGGTTTTTTCTGCAAGTGATGCTTTATTTTAAGGGTGTGATTTGCAGTCCATTGAAATTATTGGTAAGACAGTACTTGGCTTCAATGAGAATTAGAGTTTCTTCTTAACTATGCTCACTGACTATTCCTCCCACTTCCTTTCTCCTTTTAGTCTTCTTCCAAGTACAGTTCTGGTTTTAAAACATTTTCTTTGAAAGTAAGAAAATGTGTATATAAAATATTTTTCCTTTTATAATTGCTTATTTCTGTATATTTTTTTTTTTTTACATTTTAAGTAGAACAAATAATATTATTTTTAAAAAATAGAGAAAGGCAGCATACAAGGTGGGAATGAATTTGTAATTGACAAGAAGGAACAGGGCAAACATAGCCCATTCCTAGGCAGACAAACACCCACTCACTCTGGGCTAACGCCAGAGTGCTTTCCCTTTCTAAGTTTTACTTTGATGGTATGTTTAAAAAATCCATGCCAATATATTTATTAGCCATTCCTTTCTCTCTGAGTTCAGCATAGCTAATGTTAATCTTTCCTTCCTTTACTTCCCCCTTAAATCCAAGACAAAAAACAAAGGAGCAGCATCTGTTCTGCATGAATTCAAAGACTTCAGAGTTATAGTCGAAGAAATGTCACCAGGGTGGCTCTGCTCTCAGCTTGAGCCTGCATGGAGGCTCCTGGGGGCTCACTGAGGTGCCACAGGATGGCTGAAGCAGTGCTTGAATATTGTCACCAAATTTTGTCCACAGACTAAACTTAGCTCTTGAAATAAATTTGTGTACTGGAAAAAAAAAAAAAAAAAATCCTATCATCCTTGTCCTATTGCTTCCCCTCCAACAGCTCACTGAAGTTGGAGATATCCTTCCCATGTCCTTTCTCTTCCTTTTCTCCTCTAACTAGAAAATAATTTTCTTTTAAAGACTTGGCTCTGCACTAAATTGTCTACCAGCAAAAGAAAGGCTATAGTCTGACCATATAAAATTTATTTTACTATAGATTATCCTTCAAATCTATCTCTTCTCAGCTTTTCAACACTTTCTGAAAATTCTGTAGTGAAAGTGTATTAAGAACACAGTATAAAAACAAAAATAGAGACAATAAAAATCATAAAAATATCCATTTTTAAAACTCAATGCATAAGACCTTTTAGGTTGGGTATTTATATTTCTAAATTTATTCTCCAGTATCTTGTCCAACACAATTCACTGTAGTTACCCAAGAATTGAAAAAAAGCAAAGAGTGGTAATGGAAAAGAAAGGAATGTGTAGCTAACTCCTTAATATCTCTGAACCACAGGAGGAAAAAAGGTGGAATAACATTTATCATTCCACAAAGAAAGTACAAATGTATGAGGTCAGTCTCTGAAGATTTTTGTAAATAACGATTTTCAATAGACTTCATCAAATAAGCTGACAAGCTAAAGCAGAGGCAAGTTTCTGTTTGCTGTTGGTTAAGGTGCTTTCCTCACCCATTGTTTCTTTTAATTTTCAAAGGAAGCAACACAAATGCGGAGAAGCAAATAAATGATGTTTCTCTTAACAAGAAGAAAATATTATCTATACACTATTTTTTAACATATCCCTTAAATGGGAGGTTAAAATACCCTATGGAGAAATAGTCCGAATTGAGCTGCTTCCTGTAGTGATTAGAACATGATTGTTCCTGAGTTTAAGGCCTAACTAAAGGGTTTAGTCACACTGCCATTTCCACGTATTTTAATGGGAAGTTCGAATCAGGATTAGGGACCAGGTATCTTACTAAATTATCCCTTTATATAGCACAATTAATATAGGCTGATCCTTTCATCCGTGAACTGGGAAATTAAAAATATATTAATACCAAAGCCTTCATGATAACTACATTGATGGACAACACATAGTTTATATTTAATTACTTCTTATTCATAACATGTCATAATCATCCATCATGGCAGCAAGAAAATTGTCCAGCCTAACTCCTACGCTGAATGTAGTAATGAAAATATAATAGGGGAAAAAAGTTCAAGGGGAAAACTCATTGCATAATTGATGTCATGGACTGGTGATCTTACAGTAGGTGATGTCTGTATTCTGCTTTGAGATATTTTTTTCAAGCAAAGATGTGAAGATGTATAGAAGGTACATATCTCAGACAACTCATGCTAAGCCTCTCATATCAAAAATAATATGCTAACTCTTATAAAACATGCTATTTCACTGAACAACATAAAACATCATCTGATATTTTTATCTTCCTCCTGACTTCTTCCAGATCCAAGTATCTGTTTTAAAATTCTCAATAGAAAAGGAAGCTGTTAATTGCTATTTATACTCTTTATTTCAAACACACCTCTCAGTTTCTTGTCCTTCTGGGTGAATATGTGTGATCATTCATCTAACCTACCTATATCTAACCAAAACTTAAGTCTCTGGCCCAAACTAACTCCCTGAGCTGGTACTGTAGGGAAACAAGCACTTCCTCAGCCCAGTTCAGCGCTCTGGAAAGGAGCATCTAATGTAGGTGAGATAATTTGGTCTCTAAAGACTCCTAATTTTAAAACAACCAAAGTTAAGTATGGTGATGCCAGTCTTGTGTAACACTAAACTGTAAGCTCAAGGACAGACCAGGACAAATTTTACCCAGGCCAACCATTAGTCTGATTGTTCAGAACAAAGGATCTTTCCTCTGCCTCTCCTGCTCTCCTGTCTCCCCCAGGACAGCACCGTGCTAGAAGATGGAAACTGCCCTAATGTCAGGAGCAGGATTCAGTCTACTACCCCTTTCTTCCATAGTATTTCATTTAATGTAGTGGCCAAAGTAGATATCAGAAACAGCCCTGATTTGCTTTAAAGCTGTCTTGGCCAGCAGTCCTGAAGTATATTCTGTGACTATAATCTATTTTGCCTATCTCTGAGGGTTTTGTACGTGTAGATTACATTGACTATAATTTATTTAGCTTTTGAGTGCATTGCCATGTAATATATTATAAGCATTAAGAAGTTATTTTGCTTTTTGTTCTCTTCTCCTTGGCAATGCATTTTCTGTGTCATGCTCATTCTTTGACCTCTAGCAATTTTTTAACTTTTCTAATTATGGCCCTGTCACCAGCCTTTTCTAGGCAAAAGAGAGTTCATTTCATTGCACTTACTATCAAGCTGACAGAGTTAGCCCTGTATTTTTGGTTATTTGCCACAGACTTATTTGCTGTGGTTATTTTATTCTCATCGGTATCCACTTTATCAGCACCAGGCCCAGTGTTATGCTGATAAGAAGTTCCTATTTCAGTGCAGAAACTTCAAAGAACTCAGTGAACAAGTCATGGATGCTACAAATATTGCATTATCAGCACAATAAAATTAATCACGTAGTCATTGGTCCAGTAAATTTATGTGCAGGAACTTTTATGAGCTTCAATGGGTATATCCACACTTCTGCAGCCGTCTGTATTCTGCCATCAATCAGAGCTTTGGGAAGGAAACTATGGTAGTTATACTGTTATTATTTTTTCAATTTCTGAATCTAAGGAGGAAAAAAAAGAAACAGAGATGTCAATGATGACAGCAAGGATGAGTATAAATTAGGTAAGAAAGTTATAACTTCTTGATCTATTACTATTTCATTTTACTTATTATCTGACAAATCTGTGCCCAGAAAGTGAGTTCTTGCACTAAGTGCACTGCAAACGATTTCTTTTACTTCCACCTTCTTCTGTAAAGCATATGGCTAATTCAGCCTGCAAAAACTTCCATTTATTTTAGAAATCATGGACCTTTATGACTAATTTCCTGTGCCAAACTATAATTACTTTAATTCTACATTGCTGGAGAGAATTTGAAAACAGGAGTTCTTTAGAACAAAATTAACTTATATAATGAGTGAAAAGATAAATCATATTAGCTTAATTAAAGTATATTAACATTTTTGTTGAGCATGAATAAAAAATCAGACAGAATAAAAGCAGGTTTCTCATAAAAAGACAATTTATGGAGATTTATGAAATTTTAGGAACTTGCAAAATTCCATTACTTAACATCTCTATTAAGATCTTTACAAGCATACATAATGAAAAACCTAATAAAAAATTTAATAAATGGACTTCTGTTTAAAGTCACATTGATTCAATATAAGAACAGGATCTGGAAGTTAATTTAGACAAAAGGGATAATAAGTAATTAAAATAAAATTAGCCTTTTTTTCAGGATCGCTAAACAAACACAGAACAAGCAAACACTGTCTTAAAATGCTTGTAAAAATCAGTCCAGCACTGACTTTTTAAACATCTCTTTTACTTTAAGTTTCAGTGCTTTTCTGACCATGGATTACCTGCAGATCCATCATCGGTAGGCAATCCTTATTTAACAGGAATTTTCATTTAAAACTGAACCCATCAGAGAGGCTACCTACAAATAAGATGATTTACCTATCAGGATTATTTAAGCTAATGTATATTATCTCAGGGTTTCCTTGCTGTCTTGCAGTAGTCTGCTTTCTCATTGATCTGTGCCTTGACTAAAAGTTAAGGACTTCATGAACTATTTTTCATTTTGTCTTTACGAAATCTTCTGTGAAATGGAGTCATGATCTATGGCAGGATATACTAGTTCTCGTGCCATACAAAAAGATAGTATCAACGTTGTTGTATTACTGCTCGTATACCTGAGTCATTTTCTGATGTTTCAGCTATTTTTTGCTATTCAGTTATCAAAATTCTCTTAATGCATGGGGAAAATTACCTGTCCATATAGACTAACAGATTAATACAATGAACATATCATTTTGTGTATTTTAAAATTTCTTTTCTCTCCAGTGAAGTACCTTCAGTCCACAGACTTTCTTTGTCATGGTGCTCTAGAGCAGTAGTCTCTGCAGTTTCTGGCCCTGTTGCTGAGACATGTAAGACGTGCAGGTGAAGCTGGTCAATGAGTTGATAGTGCAGTTCTGTCAGAACTTCAGAAAAGTTGTAAGAATCTTATTGTCCAGATGAAGCTGTCTTCTAGAGTTTTATTGTTATTTATGATAATATGTTGGTTATTTCTAGTAAAACATTGTTTCCCTTGTGCATGTAAACCCCTTCCTCCAATCACTTATTACAATATATATGATACAATGTGATTAATCTAGTTGCTTAATTTAAGAGAACTGGACTATCCTTCTAGACACCTTTGGAGAAATGTCACTGTCTCTGTTATACATACATGGCAATATGAAACAAGTGCTTTCTTTAGGAAGACTTTCAGTTCCCTCTCCCCACCTGCCTCCCAGTTCAGAGCAGGTATCTGAGTCCAGTATCCAATTTAGTAACTGTGTATCTTGGCAACAAAAATGGGAAGTAAGTATGACATTGATTAAAAAAGATATTTAGTGATGGTAATGTGCACTCCCTTTCATTTCATATTCAAGGGGAATATAATGTCACTTTTGCTTTCAGGTTTCCAACTGTTCAATTATAATATGTCAAAATCCATTTGACAGAAATGATTAATCAGGATAGATCCTGAAACAGACAAACCCTTTTATCCCAGCAGATCCTAAAATGTTTGCAAATGATGACATTTTGAGGCATAAAGACACGGAGAAAAACTATAATTAAAAAGATATGCATAATTCAAACAGGCTTCTTGAACATTGTGTTGAGATACACTGAACCTTACCTTGCTGTAAAACGTTCTTAAAAAGCATCCTTTGTCTGGCTTTATCAGTGCCATACAGCCAATACACATTCATGGAAAATTCAAATAATCCGCTCCACATAGATTAAATAAATAAATAACATAAATAAATAAATTTAAAAAAATGGGAAAACATGTAGCAACGCACTCTGGCAAGCCGTCCTAGATGAGATAAAGAAGTCAGGTATAGTTCTAAAACCTGAAAGCAGTTACAGAAGGAAGGACAGGCTGTGGGATACAGAGAAGAGAAACTTCTTTTATTGCCCTTTTACTACTTAAAGTGTTTAAGTTGTCTTCTGCCTTTAGGCAGTTGCTTCAGCTGGCCAAAGGTGTTCGTCTCCATATTGTCTAGCAAAAGCATTCATGGAGAAATCAGAAACATCTGCTGTTGGTTCTTCTACATTTTATTATTTAGAACAATATACTAAACTAATGTGCAAATATATTCAAAAATCATAATCTCAAGGACTAAGCCCAGGAAGTAAGCAGCACAATTGATAGCAATAATAATAGAGTGCTCTGAGCTAGTCTACTAACAAAAAAAATAAAGGCAGTTTCTAGTCATAAAGTACCAGCATCAGTTTATAAGTTAATTACATGCCACTACTGGTGTTATTCTTATTTCATGTTATGTGTTCTTCAGACTGAGGTGGAAACAGTACAAATATTTGACCTCCAAGCACCCCCCAGTGAATGAAATCCCTTCTCTAAAAGGCAGGAGGAGATGATTCATCATGTTTCTGAAGACCTTCATATCCATTCTGGACTTAGGAACCCTCTCCCTTGCTACTTGATGAGAACGAGCCCTAAATGGTTGATTTGCTAAGCTGGAGTTTGAAAATTCTTGCAGGTGTTCACAGTCCACTTTATATACCAGATGGCTTCAAGAAATACAATGTTATTACAAGTGTTGTTAGACTAAAAAAAAAAAATAAAAAAATAATTAACAAATAGAGTAATTACAGTAGCCTGGCAGCACTAAATCTCTGTGAGTTCTCATAATGTGCACAATGTTTTAGAATTTTTTTTAATATGACCTCCATGAAAGAAGAGAAACAGAATATGCACAAAGCATGACATTGCATGATATTTTCAGAATTTTAAAGCTGAAAAATATGTGTTGAATAAGTTAGAAGCAATATATTAGAATAATTTCTTTCACAAAGTGCTGAGATCCATCTGTTCAAAACAGAAGTAAATGTCACCTTGCAGGATTTCTAGGGACTGCAAACTCCATGTTTCCATGTGTTGCAGTGCTCAGAACTCCTAAAATTTGAAGATGTTTTTAAGTCAAAGTGCATGAGATCAGTCATGATTTTTTTCAGTGCTAAGAATCTCCATAAACATTATCTTTGCAGTCTTATTCCTCCTGATTTATGACTTGGAAACAACTATTAACATGACTTTTAGAGATCAGAGATTATACTGATTATGTTTGGTAACAGTACGGTAATGGGTGATCAATCTCATGCTAAAAGGTGGCATTTCCTTTATATTTACTGTCATAAACAAGATAATAAAAAAATTCACAAGTGTAAAAATTTATTATATATTTCCTGAAGAAAAACTTTTAGCACAGAATTGGTAGCCATATTTTCTTAAATATTAGCAAATTTTCAAACATTTTGTATTTTATCTGAAATGATGGAGATTTTTAAAGCTTTTTGAAAAGCATTCGAAAAATAAAGAGTGAAAGGAAAAGAAATGCTTGTCCTGGGTTTTCTTAACCTTATTTAAAAGAGTGAGGAGAAAGTCTCTGACAGATTGGAGTGGCTCAGGGGATTGGTAATGGGCTATGGAATTATATACCTCTAGGTCACCATTTCAAATCTGGAGTGTTACTAATTAAAGACATAGCACACTCTGTTATTTGTATTTTTAAGGTCTATAAACTTCTTTGGGCTTCTTGGTTAATGACTTGAATTAAATTGATTGTGAAAAGGAACGTCTGTCCTTGAATGTCTCTACTGAAGGCTGAGGTAAGAGGTTATTTTTCAGTGTAATAGTAATGATTGGTTTGTTAGATGTAAAAAATAAAGATTTCGGTTCTTAATACCTCAAATGAACTGATGAGGGGATGATTTGTTCAGAAGTACAAGTAACTAGGAAGCTCCTAGAATATTTATAAGTCCTAATGTTACCTGTTCAGTTGCTTTTCCCTCTGCTTTCTTCCTATAATATTAACATTTCATTTGCACAAAACTACACGTATCCTAGTAACAAAACGCTGACTATGGAATCAGAATCCAAGCAAAAGGCAGGTAGAAGAGACTGGAAGAAAATGGTGAAGAGGTAAATACCTTCCCCTAAACTGAGAGAAAAACCTACTGGGAGAATATGAAAATTGCTGCATTCTCAGTCTTGACTTATTTTAGGGTACTGCTGTATCTTAGGGAGAATTGAGAGTTTGGGGTAAAAACAAAGTGTTTATCATGCAGGAAAAGTTGATGGAGAGGAAAACTATTATTTTAATTGCATTAGATTGCAGAGTAATTAGGAACCCAGCCTTGCACACAATTACAAAGTTGTCTCTGATCACACAGATGACTGAACTCACAACTTCTTTCGAAAGGGTTTCAATGTACATGAATGCTGAATTGAGAAACTTCTTAGGTAAACGATTATGACACCCCGTCACCTGTCTTCGTGCCACTAAATACAAATTTTATGGCAACAAGTTTCATCATTCTCTTTGAACATGCCTGCTTTTGTGAAGAATTTTCAGGATTTGACAGAGGACTATCATGAGTCCTCTTTGATCCCTGGGAATACCAGGTATCTCATCTTTCTGAAGCTTATTGAAATGACGCGTTTAACTGAAAGGGCCAAAATTAATATGACTTTTCAAGTCACGAATAGCATAAGACCTGAATAACATAATAGAGCTTATTGCATTTCCACTTTCTAGGGGATGGAATAGAGCCTAAATGACAAAAATGGGAGTTTCAAGCAGTTAAAGATTTCAAGTTCATCTTCTATATGTGGGGCTGGGGAGGTGAAGGAAAAGGGGGAGGACACAGGACTCTAAGTATTCCATACTTTCCCCACACATGTTATCTTTCTTAGTCTGAAAAAGTTCACTAGAAATGTACACTTTTAGCAGGCTAATCAAATGCAGAACACTTTAACTGCAATTTAAATACTGTTCTAAATAACAGGAAATGCCCTCCAAAATTTCCTATCCCAGTGTCCTCAAAGTCTGTATCATTCTTGTATATAGGTTTACTAAATTGCTCAAAAACATTCTCAAAAATCTTCTTTCTCTTGTCTCACTGAACTTTAATTCTTTCATTCACTTGCTGTGAAGGTTGCAGTCACAGCCAGCAATGCAGCAGATACCAGTTTGATACCTGGTACTCTTTATCACTTAATTTTCATTCATTGCTGCTAAGCTAAAAAGACTATTGCAATCTTTTCTCCCATGCCTTTAGAAGCATGAATATCTTTAAACAGCTTTGATAGTTCTTGATCCTTAGCTTCTGGGGACAGATTTCGACTCCTCCCGAAAATGGTGAAAAATTCCACAGTTCTTACTCTGTTTGGCTTTGCTTATGTAGAAGAAAAGACAGAGGCATCTGCCATATGCCCCATCAACTCAAGTTTTCTCTGCCAAAAGTGGAAAAATAAACTTATTTGCTTTCAAAGATCTCTTGTTTCCTTTCATGGGATCCAGACAGAATCTGCCACAGTGAGGAATGAAAGCAACATGTTCTCCTCTCCCCATGTCCAGCTGGAACCAGCCTCTGGACTCTTTGTCAGGTCATATCTTCCCATCATGACTCCAGATGGTACATTTGTTTCTCTCTTACTTTTTTTCCCCAAGTCTGTAAAAAGAAGCCCAAAGCAATGCTCTATTATCTTAGTGTGAGGGCTCTCTCTAGTGGTAAGGATATTATTTTCCTTTGTTTGAGTTGTAAAATATCCCAGAAGGCTACCCCTCCATACTGAATTGAATCTGACTTCTTTCTACACTGTAAGCATTGATCCTTCATTAACACTGACAAGTATTTTAAAATAATTTCCTAGATTTTCATTCCACAATTTTGTTATTGTACTAACATGACTATTTTCAGCTTAAACCAGTAAGATTTATGTCTGTCGACATCTCAAACATGAGTCTGCAATTGTTTTCAGCTTGTAACCTAAGACATCCAGGTAAGGAGAATGAGAGGACACTAAGAACACAGACCGGCATCCTTGGGAGTCTTGATGGGGAAGTACACAGTGGTTAGGTTTGATAACAGCCCTCACATCAGGATAAGCAGGAAGGTCTGTTCATATGATTCGGTAAAGGTGTAATTAAGGCCAGGAGAAAGATTTCAGATGAATAAAAGTGAACTTTTTTAACAGTGGCTGTTGATGGGCAAAATAGAATTTCTCAAAAAATGTGAGGAAGATAGTCAAATCCTATCACAGAAAAATGTTAATCAAGCATATAATAAATCAAGCATATAAAAGCATATAAAAAATGGAGGAGTGTTGCAAAGAAACAATGAAAAAGTTAGATACAGCTATTATAAACAGGCAGACTCTGTATTTTTTAATGTACATATAACTAGACATTTGGTCATTTGATTTGGGAGAAAATAAAATTTAGAAATTATATTTCTCAAAACAAGAATAAAAATGCAGAACAAAAGTCAGTGTCTTATTTTCTTCTCTTAACATTTAAAGTTTCTGATTTAAAATTAAGAAAAATGAAACTAAAACCAAAGAAAATATTTAAATCTTAAAAAAATATTTCAAGTTGATCAAAGCAGTTATTCCGGAAAAAAAACTTCTTCTCAACAATTTTGGTAGATGAAACATATCGAAATGCAATGATGTGGATAGTTCTATGTAAAATGTAATTTGAAATAGCTTCTGAATTAAGCCTAGGTACTGCTGTATCTATTTGAAATTTTGTACATCATTGAAATTAGGGTGGTCTCATTCAAATATTCTTGCACAGTAGCAGTTGGCTGGGAAATTGCCTGAATGTCAAACTGAAATTTAGCTTCTAGACTCACTCTCAAACTAAAATCCCCCACAAACCCTCAGCAACAATGCTAAGGTACATATAACTAGACTTTGATATATTTTGACTTTGACTTGTATTTCCCAAATTATTAATGTATTTAAAGAATCCTCTTTGTCCTGGATTGGCCATACAATTCTCCATGCTCTTTAAACAGGGATACACTTATTCTCTAGCAATTTTCCTTTTCATTCAGTTACTGGTGAACAGACCTGAGTTAAGGCTTGCCAGGAGAAGGCTGGTTTGTGTGGGGTGAAGGTGCAGGCTTTGCTCACAGGAGAGCGCAGGCTTTTTGACTGCTGTATTTCATTCTGACAGAGCTGTTTCCCCTGCTGCAATCCCATTTTGCAGCCCTGCCCAGTCGCAGCCGTGGTAGGTATGCCTGTAGGTTTCATTCAGAAGTCCCCAACATCTAAATTAGCTTATTCAAAAAACACTGAACCTAGTAAGTACATCTGAAATACATATTCTCCCTGACAACAGTAAATTAACACATTTTTATCTATAAATCATCTCAGATAGTCCAATGATGAGCAAGTACTTGCAGTTTCATTTCTGCTTATTCTTGCTGACTCTCAAATTATTCTGAAGCCACCAGCATTTCTAAAAGCAAGACACATTGATTTCCTCATTATATTAGAAAACGGCAAGTTAAGCAAATTTCAAAAATCTTTTGAAACACCAGAGTCTGTTCAGAAGTGATAAGACAAGACATCATATTCGACTCTGTAAGCTTTTGTGTGGAGATAGTTCTCAGCAAAACTATTTCTGTCCTAAGGAAATAAAATTTAAAAAAAAAAAAAAAAAAAAAAGAAGAAGAAGAAGAAGAAAAACTATTTCCCTCTTCCAGCTGGAAGGGGAAGGGGAGGATGGAATCTTCAAATTCTAATTCATGTACTGTGACTGCTTTACTTGCTTTTTTCTATGCAAAGGAAATAGAGAATTTTGTATGCTAAAATTGACTTTTACACTGAAACCCACCATGCAAAATTGTCCTAACCTTAACTGTGCTTATCAAAGGCATACAGGCAAAATTAAAAAAAAATAAATATATGATCACGATGGCAAATTACTGTTGTTCACAAAAGAAAAAGGCAATGATTTTTCCCCAGAAAGATATTCTAAAAGGGTACGTGTGAAAATCATTTCAACATACAAAATCTACATTTGTCCAACAGATGACTTACCGTGTGTTCATTTATTTTATTATATATTCCCTAGTGAACTCAAAATAATTACTGCTTCTACCACATAGCAATAACTGGCTATATTCAGATGCTATATTGCTAATACAAAGTAAATACTTGCTACCGCTTACTGTACTGGACTGGCTAGAATGATCCAGTGTGTTGCACTTCAGATTTCACTATACAGTAACCATAAAATATGGAGATTATTGTGGAAATGGTAATAACTCTTTGTGAAACTCCACCATTTCTCAAAAGTCAACTTGAATGATTTTTACAACGAAATACATGGAAGGAAGAGATCTGCCCCAAATGACACTCTCAATTTCTACTTTTGTTCCAGATAATGCTACTTATTGTGTTCCAAATTAACATCTTAGTCATGGGTATGAGCAGAGAAAATGTCAAAACCATATTTATTTACCTAAAGTTGCATGTAAAGTCAAAAGTGGTCCCAGGTTTGCTAGAGAGCCACTTTTCTTGCTGTTGGTTTTCTGTGACCTCTGTATGTATAGAGAAGGAAACATTTACCTGCAGCATTTACAGCGTCACTTTACAATCACGTACTGCAAACATTTTGAATAATATCATATGGAGGAAAATTCTTTTTAACAGTACAGTGTGTGCAAATACAAAAAGAGCAGGATATATGCAAAACAACATGGCTGACAACGAGCAAATTATTCCAGGAGGAATAATGTAGTTATCTAAGCATCATTCATGCAATAGCTCGACTTGTAAAACGGATGTTAGAAACCTTCTGGTTAAAGCAAACTGACTTTCTTTTGGAGTAAATACATATTTTTTTTTTTAAAAAAAAGCATATATTTCACTTGATCTCTGGTTGAGTTCTCACTGCTTGAAATAACAGCACACGTCCATTTGCCCATGCAGCTGGCTAACTCAATTTTAAATTTAAGACAAAGACATCCACCCTATCAATTTACATTGATTTGTGGGAAAACAGGGTGTGCTGCCCTGAAGTGCCAAACATCAACAGAATACAAAGGTTTATAGACATAAAGCCACCTTACCTCACATTTGAAAAGGCACAAGTGTCGTTTAGCTAAAACATTCTGTTATACCAACTCCAGGTATACTGACCTCTGCTCCTTGAGGCTTTGGCACGTGCTATGTACAGCAGCAAAATATCTCCCACAATATTAGCTGTGGAGAAAGAGTGCTGAGTTGTCAAACAGGTCAGTCAAATCCCAAAGCCAGAAATCCTAACAGGCGAGGTAACCCAGAAACAACAGTAGCTGAGCTTAAAGATGTTTCACCTACACACACCTACACAGCCTTTAAATCTTAAGGGTGCAGTTTTAAAGGCTGAAAATGCCAGTGGCTGATAAAACATAACGGTAACTTATAGAACTACAAATTAAAAGAAGGCTGAGAGTGATCTGAAAGGTCAAAATAATAAAAAATTGAGGTCTTCGGAGAGCCATATGTTTCTGAACTGCAAGGGAAATTCTGTACCTTAAGCAAAAAAGGCCAAACTTGTCATTAATATATTTTTATTTGACAAATTGGTCTTCCATTTTTGATTAGTGAAGAACTTGGTGCATTTGCCTCTTGATTTTTGTGTCTGTGAATGTTATTTGAAAAATGAAAATTTCATTAACACCTATTTTCTTCCTCTGTAGAGCAGAATATGCATGAAGTCATTGGAGGTTCCATAGGATTTACTTTACTAATCATTTTACAAAGTTTACAAGCTTTATATGCTAACAATATGCAAGGGACAAAACTAAAGTGTACAGTTACAAAATGCTGCCAAAATCAGCAGTGAAGATCATTTTGCTCCATGTCATGGTTCAGAATGCCCACTCTCCTGAAGAGACACTTATTTTCAGATTTTTTTTTTAGATGCCTGCAGATCTCAGAAGCAGTTTTACTTTTAGCAAATCACATGAATCATCCTGAAGTATTCATCTTCTTTTTCTATTCAAATATTTTGATCCAAGTCTAAAACATTTATTATATGCATATGGCTGTCTTTAATCATCTTTATGCATCTTCAGTCAACTACTCATTAGCTATTACAAAATTAAATGGCTCTCTGGGCAGGTTCTTCACTCCTAATGAAGCAAAAAAGATTAAGTACCAGTTTTGATACCATTAGCTTGTAGCTTCACAAAGGTTTTTTTTGGCCCACCTGTTTATATTATTTTATTATCTTATAATATATTTCTGCATGCAAATTTCCAGAGTTTATGATCATTTTGGATCGTACTGTCTATTTGATCATTACTATCTATTTTCCTCATTTAGATGCAACTTCAACTTTTTGAGTGACATCCTCCTGATTCTACTATTATGCTTCACTTTGCTGTTTAGTTATGTTGGCTTCCTTCTAGTCTTTCTCAAGTCTTTCCCAATAGTTGTTTTGTACTGCCACTGTGCTCCCTCTGTGTCATCCTTATGTAACGTTAAAAATAATTGAAGGAATTTAATTATCTTCCCTGTCTTTTCATCTTCTGCATTTCAACTTATTCCTCTTAGTGAAGTTTAACTAACCTGAGGTTATTTTTTTTGCTTCTTTAGGAATATTTGATATGAGCCAGTTGCGGTGGTTGTTCTGGGGCGGTCCTTTGCCCATGAAGCTTTGAGCCAAGTCCTGCACGTCACTCCGAACCAAGTCCAGGGCTGCAGTTTTCTTCTGGGCCTGCTATCTGGCCACTCTGTGATAACACCTAAAAAATTAATCTCTGATTCATATTCCAATCTGATGTTTGACCTGTCTACTTCAGGGTAATCACAGTCACCCAATAGAGCTGCATTTTCTGCCCTCGGTAGCTGATTTCTCTCCGCATATCACACAGTCAATGGTCCCGTCTTGGCCAGGCAATTGGCAGTACGGACCCAGTGCTATAGTTGTCCTTTTGGGGCTTGAGATTTCAGTTCATACAGATCCTGTTTTACTTACTGAGGCAGTTAAGCTGTTTCTTTCTTTTGCTTTGATTTTGAGGTCTTGTAACACATAGTAACATTCTGCTGACAGAAAAGTTTCCTGTCTTTCCTCATATTTTGATATTACAGTGTTCTTCGTGCTGTCTGTCTTTGTACAGCTTTCTGATAGTTCTCATATATTGACATCTTCATTTAAGGCTAGATATTCAAATTCCTCCATCTTCTTCATTTACATCTCTAGCATTTGTAGAAAAATACGGTCATGCTGGGAATGATTACTGATTTTGATTTGAAGCAGCAATATGAATTGGGCTGGTTACATTATCTTTCTAATTTGATTAGTTGTTCCAGCAGCAGGCAGTGAGCTGCTTAAAACTGATACAGATAGCTAGAACTTAATTCCTATTTTGACTCAATAGTAAAAGTCATAAGAAATATTTTCTAAAAACAACTCAATTGCACTTCCTGGTGTCTTCCTCCCAGATGGTCTCATATTATATGCTAAAATCAAGAGAAGTATTAATTTACTAAGCATCCAAAATTTTCAAAAAAGTAAATTCTAGGCATGATAGGAAAAACCAAGACATAAATGCTTTAGCCAATAAGATATATGTTTTTATTATTATTGTTATTATGATTATGATTTATTATTATATCTGATCTACGCTAGTTCTAAAGAGGTAATTAATGTCCAAGTCATGATATGCCAGTGCCCATAATTATTCTGCATGTCTTTCCGATGTCTGCCTTATCAGCTCACTATTGATCTTTACAGAAACTGCATTAAGAAGAGAATTATCTTCAGTCTTGAAGTAGGACATGGCTGTCAGGGGGTGGGGGAAGGAGCGGGGGAGAGGGGAATGAAATAAAAGAAAATGAAAAAGAAAAGAAATATTGTCATAAATTGGGGGACAAAATGTCATTCTTATATTTCATCCTTTGAATACATAGTAACCATTTCTGTTTTATTGCCATCCAGATTTTTTAGCTCTTTTTGTCAATTTTTACATTATATTAGAAAGTAGGAAAAATCATAAAAGCCTAAATATATATATATACACAGATATATATATATATATTTCAGTTATACAAATGTAGATAACTGTTGAAAAAGGGAGGAAGGGCTTGATGTGCAACATAGAAGTCTCCAGAAGGTAACTGACCTGAAATAAAAACCACCTGGTTGGGGGGGACGCCATCTGCATCACAAACACAAGTTTTGGTACCCAGCGCAGGCACTACAGTCAGCAGTAGCTACCTACGTGCTATTACTGTAGTTTAAAAATCCTGTATTTGTTCTTGCAATGGCATGGTGTATGGGGTCTTAAAATTTATTTCCATTACATCATTCTTGTGCTTAAAAATGTAAGAGAAATGACTCTCGTTAAGGGTAAGAGGTTCAGGGGTTGCTGGGTGGTGCAGTGGGGAGCCTGGAGGCTCTGCTGCCCCTCCCAGTGCCAAGTGTCCTGGTTGCAGCTGGAGCGGAGTTAATTTTCTTCTTAGTAGCTGGTGCAGGGCTACGTTTTGGATTTGGTGTGAGAACAATGTTGATCACACACTGATTTTTTCAGTCGTCGCTGGGTGATGTTCATGCTAAGCCAAGGACTTTTCAGTTCCTTGGGCCCTGCCAGCAAGAGGGCTGGAAGGGCATGGGAAATTGGGAGGGGACACAGCCAGGACATGTGACCCTAGCTAGCCAAAGGGATATTCCATACCATATGATGTCATGTGGAGTATATAAACTGGGGGAAGAAAAAGGAAGGTGGGGACATCTGGCGTTATGGTGTTTGCCTTCCCAAGTAACCGTTACGCATGAAGGAGCCCGGCTGTCCTGGGGATGGCTGAGCACCTGCCTGCCCGTGGGAAGCGGTGAATTAATTCCTTGTTTTGCTTTGCTTGCATGCATGGCTTTTGCTTTACCTATTAAATTGTTTTTATCTCAACCCTTGAGTTTTACATTCCTTTCCGATTCTCCTCCCAATCCCTCTGGGGTGCAAGCGAATGGCTGCGTGCTGCTTGGTTGCCAGCTGGGGTTAAACCATGACAGTCACCATCCCTGGAGATATCTAAAAGACATGTAGATGGGGCACTTAGGGACATAGTTTAGAGGTGGACTTGGCAGTGCTGTGTTAACTGTTGGACTTGATGATCTTAAAGGTCTTTTCCAACCTAAATGATTCTGTGATTCTGTACCCTGACAGCCCTCTGAGCACACTGAATAGCACCCAGAGCTGCTCTGAACCCATCTGCCCTAACATACAGAAATGACAAAAGTACTCCCATACCTCTTACCCTGGAAATGGATCTCACCTCTTCCCACACTTCTATGCCTCAGTGTTTGCTTGGGGTACGGGGTTTTTTTGCTAGGGGCAATTTTCCAAGTCATTCCTCCACCAATCCAAGATACTCAGTGATTTGCTTAGGCCATACTGGCTCTTCACTGGTTTTGAGCTGTACTCCCACAGTTTCAAGAGATGGTTCTATTTCTAATTAAGATATACTTAAGCATGAGAAGCAGGCATGCCCCCCCGAAAAAGCTGTGTGAATGTTTATTTGACAGTCAGATGCTCAAAGGGCAGAGGGGAACAACAACCAAGTGAGAACCCCAGAGGACAGAAATTTTGAACACGGAACTGTGAACCAAAGTCAGCCTGATGGCAGATCTTGCTTTTACAGGGCTTAATCTGGCTTAGGGGCAGAGCATTTAATTAAATCACAAATCAAATCAATCTAATTGCTCATTTCAAGTCCACAAGTTACATTTTGGAAGGGCTAAAGATATTTTCATTGGAACATATTTTGCAGGAGATGCAGTTTTGCATTTGGACAGGGGTCTCAGCTATTTCATATCCAACCTAAGCAGTTCTTCAGCACACTTTGAAGGTGGCTGTGTCTAAAACTCACCTTTGCTGTGTTTCTAGCCAAAACAATTACTTTACGGCATTACTAAACATTTCAAGCATAGACTATCCTAAATTATTTAAGAAACTCAAGATAATAAATGAAGAGCAACTGGGATTTCTTGCAGCAGCATGGAAGTGCTTTATTAATCAGATTGGAGTTAGTCTACAAATCTTTAGCATCACAGAACCAGAATATCTCAAGTTGGATGAAACCCGTGAGGATCACTGAGACCAACTCCTGGCTCCTTACAGGACTAACTAAAACTAAACCATATGACTAAGAGAGTTGCCCAGATGCTCCTTGAACTCTGACCGGCTTGGTGCTGTGACTACTTTCCTGGTGAGCCCGTCTCAGTGACTGACCACCCTCTCATTGGAGAACCTTTTCCCAATGTTCAGTCTGAATTTCCCCTGACACAGCTCCATACCATTTCCATGTGTCCCATCACTGGCCACGGGAGCAAGGAGGTCAGCACCTCCCCTCCACTGCACCCCGAGGAAGCTGTACGCTGCAGTGAGGTCACCCCTCAGCCTTTAGTTTTACTTTTTCGGTGTCACTGCACTGTAGTAGCATGGCTGTCCCAAAGCAAGAACTGAGTAGAGTCTTGAACTGCACTTTTAAATTTCACAGCTGCCTGTCATGCTGTTTCTAATTACACGTACTGCATGGTGATTTTTTTACGTTTGTGGTTGGTAGTTGGGTAAGAATGCAAGGTACTGCAGGGAGGGTTATGCCTTTTCCAAGACGTGCACTTTAGCCAGAGTGTGGTCTGGACTTGTGTACAGTTGCTGAGTCTTGTCTTTTCCATCTTGCCCTTGAAACAATCTCTAATGAAATGCAGCAGAATCTTATTCCCATAGGAGATTGATTATTGTGCAGTTTCACACTCATTTAGCTCTTCCTTTTCTGTTAGAAGGGTATGAGCCGATTATTTGTACCACTGTCCACAGTCTTCTGCTTTCTCTTTTAGGGACTTTCTATAGCTTCTGCAAATTTCTTCATGAAAACTACTTGTATTTTTTGAGATCCCTTTATTATATAATCATCAAGTGAAAAGATTGTTTCTCCCATGTTATCAAAGATAAAAAATGAGTAGAAATAAAATAGCTATTACACCATATGTGAAAAAATATCTTATAATTATAAAGGGATTGCAAAATACAGGGACCAATCCTTTTATTTGTACTAGCTTCAGTGGTAGTAGAATTGGTTTTAAAAACTGCAAAATCAAAAGACAGGAAAGGTAAAAGAATACACTGGTGATGGACAGTGTGGGAAATGGTATAGAAAAAAAAAAAAAAGAAAAGGAAAAGGGAGGAGATGGAAGGGAAAGGGAAGGGAATCTTGAAATAATTTTATAATTTAAAATCAAGTTTCTGCTAATGCCACTGCTTTGTCCTCTGTGTCTTGTCATTGTAATTTTAACATGACTTTGAACTGGTAAGGAAAGCTGGAAAAAGAAAACTCACAGTGTGTGAAATAGTGAAGATGTGTTTCCCCACACAAGGCAACATATCACTTGAAAGGAAAAGGGGACAAGGGTGGGGGGTGGGGGTGGGGGGTGTGTGTGAAGAAATTAAGGGACTAGGGCTCTGATTGTGAAATCAGTTTTAGTAAAAGCCTGAATGCCTGTAAAAATCCGTCCCTAAATCACCTACACTTTTGACTACGTAACATACACAACCTGTATGGTGTAGCCAGTCCCACAGAAAAGCACTGTACATTATCAACAGGAAAACTTACTGGTGTCTTCTGCAAGGAGCTTGAACCATGCTGTCCTAATAATTCAAGCAGAGATTGGGTTTGTATAATTAGATTATATAAAATACTATTATATAAAACTTTTGCAACTGTTTTAATCTGGTTCACCAGGTAGCTTGACTGTATGTAGGTATGGATATTGTTTTATACAGGGGGTATTTCATTCCCACTCAAGCCTGGAATCTCCCTTACTGTTTCATATAATTCCAGAAGTCTTCTTTCAAAGCAGTTATTGATGTTTTCCAGCCCCATTAGGTCCCTGCCATCTGCTGCCTTGATGACTTTGCAATGAAGGCTGAGTGATTTAGGATATTTCTTGACAGTATCAAAGATTTTCTTTTAACTTCCTTGTTCTGTGCTCTGCTCTATTGATGAATCCCTCTTGCTTTGCCTCATCAATTGTATCTCCCAATCAAAGTCCCTGCACTCCACTCATTCACTTTCACTGTATGATATTTCCTTGATTTTAGCACTTCTCTCCCCTTCACAATGCCTCATACCTCATACATTATCCATGCCTGTTCTATATACCTTATTTTTGATCCTGACATATGACAGACTATTTTCAGAATCAAGTCTCTAAATCTTTCCAGCATTAATAATGTTGTTTGCTTTTTGATAATATCTTAGATTACTTATAAACAACTGCCTAATAATTATAACATATCCACAGAAGCTTATTCTGCCCAGTTTTATTTGTAGTTTATACTTTATGTGGATATAATATTTAACTTGCTATTTCAGCAAGCTACAAAGCAATTGTATGACCATAGTTGAAACAGTTTTACCATAGAGTAAAATGGAATAACCACACAGAATAATAACATATATAAACAAGTGCTGTTTGGGTACTGTCCCGTTCCTGGGGGGTTTTGTTTGCCTACTTGCTTGCTTTTTACCTGAAGTGGGAGGCTAAGATAAAGGCTAGGGAGAAACAAAGAACGCAAATTTCTTTAAATAACAGTTGAGTTCCCTTTTTTATTCTGTAAATTTGCATTTCAATCATCACACGTGTTTTAATGTACTTTAGTACTATTGGCACTATTTTTATTAAACATTTAAATATTCTATATATGTGTGTGCTTTTTTTCTCCAAGGGAGGAAAAAGAGGGAAAAGTCTGTATGAAAATCTTAACCAGATGACTCATACAGCTTTATGTATTACCTAAAAATTTAAATAACACATTTTAAAACAAAATCTTTGAAATATTTTACCACCTCAAGCTTTTCTTCTCCCTTTTCTCTCTCATGCCACCACAGTGTTCTAGAACATTGAGGCAGAAGCCTCAGTTTAAGTGGAGTCTCTAGTATATCTGGAAAATCAAAACCTCTCAGGTATTCTGTATCAAAATTTTTAGAGATCTCTTTCCAAAAATAGTGAAAACTAATAGAAGACAGTTCAGAAGAGACCAAAAACTATGAACAGAAATCTAGAAAACAACTTTTTTTTCTGAAAGACAGTAAGAACTAGTTAGGTTTTATTTGAGAACAGAACACACAGGAGAAACATGACAAGGCTTCAGACACATGAAAAACTCCAGTAGGGGCAAATAGGGATAAAGTTTTATCTTTGTTCTTTTTAGACAAAAGTGAGAGGTAAGGACTTTAAATCTCAGCAAGGAAGATATACATTGTTAATTGTGAATAAAAGCATCTAGCAACCAGAACCATTTAACACCACAGAGAGAATGTGGGGAGGACCCAAATTCTGTATCACAGAAAGGTTTTAATAAGACAGATATCTGCCAGGAAAGGTTTGGTATATATAATGATCTTCCTTGTGGGGAAAAAAAAAAAAAAACAAACAAAAACAAAAACAACAAAAAAGCAAATAACACAAAAAAAAAAAAAACACCAAAAAAAAACCAAAAAAGCCCATGGCAATGTTTTATATGGGTTGCTTTTATCTGATTCTGTGAATACAGAATGAGTAATTGACTTCTCAATCTTCTGCTAAAACAACTGAATGTAATTAATAAAACAACAGATAGATTCAATTACATCGACCTGGCAACTGAGAATACTGTGGGACTGTTCAAGCAGAGAAGGTAACTCGCCTGTCTTACCTGCTGTGTTGCTGTATATTTCTGGAAATTAAAATTGTTTCCACAGACATAGCAGGAGATAACTGCAAGGATCAAGAGAAGATTTGTGGCAGGATTATCCATAATATGAAATATGTAGGTACTAATATGATTCTTAGCTCTGGTACCAAAAATGATCAAAGGAAGCTATCCTTTTTACTTTAAAATGTAACTTCAGCAAAATATAAAACAGTCAGTCCAGAAGTGAAAAATAATGCAGACCCAACCCCCCCCTTAAAAATGGTAAAGAAAGAGCTACTCAAATGAGTCTTGAAGGGATCTGTGATTTAAATTGTCACGTAAACAGCATCAGTATACTTTGTTCGTACCCCATATCAGAAAGTGTTTGAAATTAATCAGATTTTGAAATAGCTTTGATTTATCAAAGTAACAAATGGAAATCTAAAATTTCATTTATTTTGGAATATAATTGCAGACTGTATTTATTAAAATGTCAGCATGTACAAACAGCTATTAGCTTTGCTATTTTTGTATGTGATTTTTTTTCCTCTACTCACTAAAAGGTAAATATTTGTCTTACATACTGCTGTATGGATGTTATTTGTATCTTTGTAACCATGCTGAGGAAGAGCTGTACTGTATCAAGCACGGGTACATCTAGCTGAGTATCTTGCATTTCATGATGGCTAGGAGTGGAGGCTTGGGATTAGCATATAAAACATAGTCAAATACAGAGCAATGTTTCCTCCCAGTATGCTTCCTTTGTTTTCAGAAAAATTCTGCCTGAAAGTATTCCTAACATTTCTGTTTACAAGACTTTCATGGATTTTTCTTTCAAGAATTTGCATAATTACTTTTTGAAACCATCTAAGCTACAGTATCAAAATATACTGTGACGAAGTGTTCCACAGAGTAATTGAGTGATGCTGAAAGAAAAACATTTCTTTTAACGGCTACCTGACAATTTTACACAAATCACCTCCACCCCCTTGATCTCTGTTGGGAAAACAGTGACTAAATAATTTCCTAAATAGACTCTTTATGCCCCTAATTTCTGTCCTTTAGTCATCTCATATTTGTAGTCATCTCTGTGCAGACAGACTGAGAATTTCAAGACTCAGTTTAATATTTCCTGATGTAAAAATATGGGAATCTCTACCTTTTGTCATCCTCGTTATCTTTCATTTTATCTTTTCAATCTACTATTTCATTTTTTGAGATGTGAGAATCACAGGTATCCTGAGATGTGGGATCACCACAGAATTACACATCCTCTTTAAAATAGTGGCAAACTCCTACTAGGAAACTGCTCTGTGACAGTGCATAAAGGTTGTGCAGAAACACGTTAGTAGCTCTTGCTATGCAATGACTGTTAAAGAATAAAGAAAAATTAAAAGTATTTAGACCTGTAATATTAGTTGCCCATCCATGCATATAAAAGCTGTCAGAATGCAAAAATCAGCTCATTTCTTGAGGTAAAAATAGTTCCTAACTCAAATTGCACACAAAATATTATAAATAATTTATTTTCTCTCCTACCAGTCCCCATTATGTTCCCATCCTTCCAGCAATAATGAACCACTGCTTCCAGCTATTGTCTACATACTACTGAAGGTACCAATGGTACTTTTGACCTTCTTGCTCAGGACTGACTGCAGCAAACCTACTCCAGGAATCAAATATTGTTAAACACAAGGAAGGTTATGTATGTCTGGGGAAAAATGAGTGAAAACAGAAAAAACCCTCATCTCTATTTTTTCAGACTATGGAAAAAGTCTTTTTGAGTTTTAGCTGAAAGCATCACTTGGTTATCAGCTTTCCCAGACACATTTCCCAAACCTAAATTTCAGTTTCTGGTTTTCTTTACATTAAATGGTACCAACTTTTTGCTTAGAAGACTGACTCTCTTCTCCTGGGTTTGCATGTCTGCTTCTCTTCTGGTAAAAGATTCTGTAGGAACAGCACTATTTATCTGAAATGGTTCTGTATGTATTCTATTTCTTTTGCCAATTTGGTAAGTTCATTTTTATCTTAATGTTTTGTTCTTTGCTTCTGCTAATCTTCACTCGTCATAATTTTAGAAACTTCAGCGATGTCACTGTGAAGTCTCCTCTTCTTAAATGAGAAAAAAAAGCACTGAAATTCTTTAATCTTGCTTCATAACTAGTATTAATTTAGCTTCTTTCACTTGCACCCCTCTAAAGCAATTATATTACCATTTTTCTTCTTAAGTGAAGATGCAAATTAGGATAAAGGCAGCGAGGATCCCCCCGCCCCCCCAGTTTTTATTCCTAGCAATTTGCATTAACTACGTATCCCTACTTTTTTCCCTCCATGACTCAGAATGAAACATATACTGTATCTCAAGTTAGAAAAATGTAATCTCTGACAACCTAAGTACAGTACTTAAATGACTTTAATCCCTCCTTTTGGATTTCACATACCAGTTGTTCCCTTAACAGAGTTTCATCCCACAACTTGGATATCTGGCTGTCAGATATTCTTTTCAGAAGCACTCACGCTTCTATAGCCAAACTTTTACAGCCAGTTTCCAGTGATAACCTGACAGCACTCAGATTTTATTTAGATTACAGTCATATCTCTCCTGCTTTCTTACTGCTTTGCTTTAAATTTTTACTCATACCAAACCTAACAGATCGCTTATAACCTTATTCACAACAGCACTGTACTGAACATGCATGCAGAGTAAATGTCTATTAAAACCCTATTTGACACCACTTCATGTTTCAACAGCAAAAATTTAATTTGTAACATCAAAATACTTAACTGCTCTAGTCTAATTGTGTGACAGTCTTGATTCTAAAACACCTAACAAAGATTTACTACCAATCCTTCAACTGCCTAGAAATTATTAAACTTGCTCAAATTTGAAACATGACACAATAACATCTAGCATTTGAAATTTCATCAAAGGGAATACAAGCCTTTTAATTGTTTACTTATACAGCCAGCTTTGAAAATTATTTTATCTGTAGAATATAAAACTTTTCAAAAATGTATCTGTTTAAAATCTTTACATTTAAAAAATGAATAATTTTATTCATGTTAAATAATCGTGAATATTTTTTCATTAAAACAAAAAATAGAAGAAAAAGCTGGGAAAATCTAACACCACTTTTCCAGCAGATTTTAATAATTTCTTCAAAAAGACAATTTGGATATATTTTTTTAAAATCTTCATTTTTCTTTTGGTAGTAGCTTAACATTATTCACTCATTGCCATCTGTCTAAATAACAAACTTAAAAATTAAGAATCCCGTACCTAAAAAGTCAAAAAGCATCTTGACTTTTTTTTCCATAGAAAATAATTATTAAACCAAATGAAAACTGCTTGTTTCACAGAAGTAATTTTGATTTTGTTCCCCTTTTTTTAATATATTTAGGAATACAACTTTGAAGTTCTCAATAACAGCTTCTTCCTTTGAATACAGCTTGAAAAAGGGTCTTTATAAATTTGCATGAAGCAGTTAACTATCAATGGGTAATTAAAAATTGACAATTAAAACCCATTTTAAACTATATGACCATGACAGTTTGATCTGCATTAAATATTATTAGCTCTTGGAAAATTCTGAGAGTTCAACTAATTCCCTGGTTTGGAAAGTGTGTCATTTTGATTACCTCTCTCCCCCAGAAATCAGTAGCCTAGGGTGTAAAAAACTAGGGTGTTTTAGCTACCTATATTCAGGAAAAGTTTTGCCTAGGAAACAATAAGTTAGGCTTCCTAATTAAGGCTGAGTCAGGGAGGAACAGCCCCTTGAGCCTTGTGCTATTCTTAAACTATTAAATATCAGCAGTATCTCTCTTGCAGACATTGTAGCACAGGTGGATGTAGCTGTGGTGTGGGTGGAAAATGGACATGGCTACAGTGATGTAATCACACCCATCATGCTTGGCCTTTGGTATTCAAGGTATGTCTATGACAACCCCCTTAGCCTTTTCTCTCCCCTTGTACCATCTGTTCCCCCTTCTCTCTTAAATAATTTTTCATGTTTCTCATGTGCATCCTAGGTCTGTTCAGTCACTATTTGTAGAACTAGGCATGTAACAAATACACAGAAACTATTTCATTAACACATAAAGGTTACTCTTACCATTATTGTCATACTTTGTTTTTGTTGAAAAATAACTATGACGGGAACAGCCAGCAGATATTATAAATTATCTTACATGATAGCTCCTTATTTTCAACTGCACATACATTTTTTAGATGTTTAAATCTTTCCATGGTAAATGCTAGAAAATATTTTTTTAAATTTGCAGTAAGTAGAAAAGCCCCCATGTTTATTTCCCATTAAAAAAAAAAAAAATGCAATTACATCTCTTTCAATAGGACAAAGTAAAAGCTGAAATTTTACCCTGAAACATCCTGTCCATAGGGAGGACACTTTCCTTTTGCTTTTGCTTAGCAGCAACAGATCACATAAACAATGCATGCCAAGCTTATACAATATTTCAATGTTTTGCAATTAATGTGGTCCCATATGTGTACCAATTATGGATCGGTATCTAGTGCACAAAGATGTAGAAAAACTGAATAAATATACAACTCCATCAAATTCTTGTTCTGGCTAGATCACCTACACTATACTAATAAACCCAGAAATTCAATTCATCCTTGTTGGAGTTTATCACTGCAGTTTTGCTGGTAAGTCAGCAAGAAAGGCTGTCAGCTTTTCTAGCAGAAAATATTAATTTATGTTAGGAAGACTGCCAAACAATAATAGTAATTCTAATAGCAATGATAATTATGGATAATGTTATCCAAATTGCCATAAAACTACTGTTACAAATGGCCGACTTTATAACAATGAAAAAAAGAATCTTGGAATTTCTAAAAAAAAACCAGCCCAATTAAGTCAGTCTTTAGGAGGTACCACCTCCCACCTGTGTGTGATCCCTCCATCCGTCCAATGACATCAATAGCAGGCCAGTGTTGTTTTGAGCTGATATATTTGAAGAGAGAATCAAGCCTTTGCCACCGTTCTCACTGAGTTGCCATTGGTAATATCACTCCCAGAATACCTGATGTGCTAACCTTGGCTGAGTAGTTTTTTTCTGATTGCTGTTAGCAAGATACTGTTAGATGTGCATTTGATCCCGAGCCTTTTAACATCAACAGCCAGTATGTTGACTCACTGAACCGAGTAAAAGCCAGTGCTAACATATTTGGGTTTGGGTTGCTCACTTTGCAATGAATTTCTGGCAATCTATAAAGCAAGTAAATGTGTAAATTTACCTCAACAAATATACCTATGCTAAGTGACAAATTACTTTCCAGCCTGAAAAGTATCACAGATCACCCTACACCCATTTTCCTTCCAGCTCTGTCATTCCTCTCTTAAGCATGACTGATGGTTTTGCATAGCCCAGTTATGCCACATGGCTAAAGAGCATCTCAAACTGCAGCATGCACACAGGACACAAGCACTGCACCTTGGGCCAAAATTCTTCATGGAATCTGTATTTCAAAAAAGACAGTTTCTGAAATGCAACAAGATGTTTTTTGTATTCACTGGTAAGAAGTGTGCAGTATTTCATACTGTAATTCTATCATCTAATACAGAGTTTAGCAGTAAATTTAAACAATATTGTTATAAGGATAATTTTAGTGGCCCTAGTTCTATTTCTGTTGTCTAATTATAGTATATATTTAGCTTTCAATTTAACTTAATAGAAGCTAATTAGTAAAATATAATTAGACACTTACTTATCTGAGTAGCTGTTTATTCCTGAAGTCTTAGTGTCAGTAGCATCTTAGTGTGAAAGCGAGTTTCCCTGAAATGAATGGGACTGTTTAAGTAGCCAGGTGCTACTCTGTACCAGTAAGGCCTTAAATATCAGTGATATGATCACCGGCACATAAAAAACAGAATAAAGTTTCTGTTTAAAAAAAATAATTTTTTTTTCTTCTATTTTCCTATAGTTCTGACCAAAAAAGTACATATTGTTTGAGTTCCCTCTCTCTTTTTTTTCATAGAAGTCTGTCTCTAAGTTACTGCTGCAGAAAAGGCCACTTTCTCCTGCTTTATTATCTGTAACATGTCCTCAAGAGACTATAATTTTAAAAGGCTTCAGACAGTAAATAAATTCCCCATATAGTCTGTTGGGTTTTTTTACAAAGACCATTTGTGGAGTGGCAAAAAAATAACAAAGTTAGCTCTAGGTGAGAAAAGAAAAACTTATGACCCTCTTTCATATATGCAAAGCCTTCCATTATCACCATCTATATGACAATTTTTCACTTAAATGGTTTTGTGTTGGTTTTGGATTTTGGTTTGTTTGTTGGTTGTTGGTGGTTGGTTTTTTCCCCTCTCATGGTATGGTGTCTTTCATTTCTTCTCACCCGTATATGAATACAGCTAATGTACAGCTACATCTCACCAGCTTCTCCTTGTTCCTCTTGAGGTGCTGAGATGACATTGCAGCTCGCTTCTTGATGGTTAATGGGCACAAGTTTGCGGTCAGGTGTCTGTAAGTACTCTAAGCAGGGAAGTACTTGGTGGACGGTGCCTATGCAGGCTCTGCTGAGAGCTGATCACTCCTCTTAAATGTCAGCAAAGGAGAAACTTAAGCAAACAAAAATTTAGAAAAAACCCATACATTAGAGGCTTATTTTGTGTTTCGCGTGCTTCTTCAACAGTGCAATACCAGGAATCTATGCAATTTTTAATTTCTTAAATTTGTAGCTACTAAAAAATCCACTTATTTTCTGGATACCTCTAAAGGCAGTAAAATGTTTAAACAATATATTCTGTATGTGCTGTTTGAAAAAAAAAATAAATTGGAGGAGGGTATGCCTGAGACAGCTTAATTGTTTGTTTTCCCTCATTTGCTCCCCAGGTTCTTTCACTGAGGATATTTTCAGTAGACATTTTGCTTTGGAAAATAGGTCTACTTTAAGGTTATTTGATATATTCTAGATGAAACACACAAACATTAGTTCTAGTATCCAGATTTCCAGGAACACTGCCACATTTCTAGGTACATGTCTAGACTTGCAATCCCAGCTGTTAGCCTCTGGTGTAACTGAGCTTCCCTCTGTAGATGATCTGATCTGACTCAGAGTGGTGTCCAGCGGTTTGGAAAGTCTGTTAACATGATGTGACAATCTCGATGTTAGCTGCCTCAGCTGAGACCAAGACACAAATCATGTAGAGCTTAACAGATCAGAGAATGCACCTTGAATTTTACATAGAAATGAACTGAAAAAAGTGGAGATGCTGGCTAAATGAAACTGGTGGCTCCTAGATGGGCAAATGAATTAAGAGTTTTGTTAATCTTACAGCGTGTGCAGTAAATTGAGCACCATGCAGCTGTGCAGTACAGGACTCTTAATGGCTTGGAGACATCTTTTGAAGGCTACATTTGACAGAAAGGATGATAAGTGCCAGGATAAATGGAGGTTTAATGAAGCCTTTAGGCACTAATGGCAATGAATTTCTGGGAGAGGTTTAATTCCATAGACGTGTCCAAATTGACACCTTCCCTTTGCTGTATGTAAACTTGTATTTAGCTCCCTGTTGACCCTGAGGTTTTAAGCCCCATTGCTCCTTGGTAGGTGACTGACAGGCATACACTCAGACACAAGAGAGATGTAGACATGGGCATTTTTCATAATCTGATTTGGCAGCCTGCCTTCCACTATCAGTCAACAGACGCCGAATGAAAAAGTGAAGGGAAAACATGCCCTGATGAATAAAATATGAGAGATTGCTGATCACAGGCCATGGATTGTCCAGGACACCTACCCTGAGATCTGGAAAACCATCTCACTAGGCTTCAAACCTCCCTGCCTGTCTCCTGCCATTGATTTACTGTGGTCCAGTGTTCTCAGCCACTTACAACTCTGGACATGCACTGCTCACTCCAGACCCATATATTGAATGTAAAAGCAAAGCTAAATGACATCTCTTTTTGGTTTGTTTCTTTTTTCTTTTTTCTTTTTTTTTTTTTTTTTTTTTTTTTAATTATTATTATTTAAATGGGACCAGAGGAAGAATATTAGGTGGTTAGAAACTTAAAATCTTTATACTTTAGCTTGCCATGCCGCAGCATTGTAAGGATGAACTTAGGCCACAAAACCTCTGACAGCTAGAAGTAATGGATCTAGGTGGTAAACCGGAAAGCTGGAAAATGTACTGATATTTCTAACAATTCTTTATTTTTATTCTGCTAGATAATGACTAGCCACAGGAAGCCCTGACCTACTGACCTCATTCATCATGTATGCCACTATTCTAACAGAGGTAAAATAGACTGGACAGTAGTACCTTTGTCTCTACTTCTTTCAATTTCTGGATGGCCAAATAAGCAGAGGATAATCTCAGTGGAGGTGTAAATGCTCTAAGAGCTGTAAAGAGGTGTATTTTACAAGTAAAACTTCATCTTATGCATTTTTCTTTATCTCATGGAATTCTAAATATTTTCTGTTTCTATTTCTGGAGGCTGGCATCTTTAGCGACAGTAAGATGGAACAAACAAAACTGAAGGCCTTGAGATTTACAGATTGGGGGCGTGGGGCAAATATGTAGGTGTTTGTGAAGCATCATGTAACTTCTGAGGGATTACTGGTGCTGGTTGAAAATTAACAAGTCCAAAGCAACATGTGGCTTTGGATGTCTGTCCAGCTGCAAGTATCTTCTGCTTTGACACTGTTTCAACAAGAACAGAGGATGCAAATGGTGCTGTGGTCTGGATGTCCACAGAGGAGTTGTCACATGTGCTTGCTAAAGGGTAAATGAGAAAACCTCTTGAAGCCAAATCAAACATACTGGGAGCACGATTTCTCATGAAGCATTTAACTGTGCCGCAAACCCTTTTTGTATCACTATGACTTCATTTATCCATGAACAACTGCAGTCTAATTGTCTTGTCATATGAAAAGGTAAAAGGTGCAGCTTTGCTGACTTCACTGTTACCAGCAGAAGTGACAGAAGGGTTGGATCCTCTAATGTCTGATCAGCTACATGCCTTTATAACAGCAGTATCCTTCAAAAAGTAAGTCATATTTTGGCAAAAGCAATTATGAATTTTATAAGCTATCACTTGAGGATTCAGCATTCACCTCTAGGTCCCACCATCTTAAGAATGAAATATTGAAAACAACAGTGAACATGACAGCATGGCTTTTCCTTGGCATAAGAAACACTACTTCTCTATCACATCCAGATGTTGAGACTGTTCTTTAATTTATAATTTGAAATCATACATCTCCTGTACTTCAAGCCCAGGGCAAGGATACTTCTTTTATGCTAAATAAAGTGATCCTTCTCTATAAAAAGTACGTGGAGTCTAGCCATTGAAAAATGTATGTGTGTGTGAAAAATGTTAATACAAGAAAGTAATATAGGACAAACTGGAGCTATAGATTCATTTTCTGTGCCCAGGTCAGGGTGTGACCAGAAAAGGGCAAATATATATATATATAAATTTAATACATTTTATTATTAAAATATTAACCTTATTAATATTATCAATATTAACAGATTTTATTATAGTCACATATTTTTGTAACGATGAAATACTAAGTATATATGCTAGGTACTGATTTTAATTCCTTAATGAGAAAATATTTCCCCTGAAAGTTCTTTCAATAAAAAAGAGAATAGTGGAGAGATAAAAGAAGATATGTTGATTTTTTAAAGAAAGAATGGATAAAATTAATCCTTTCCAGAGATAATATTGGGAGTGATGGGAGTTCAAAAGATAAATTTGATAATCTATGACTCATTTGTTATAACAATAGGAAAGGAAATGCTTTAAAGAATATAATCAGAATTGATCAATCCCACAAGATTTATGGTGGAAAATAATTATGGAAGTACACATCATGTTTAAAAAAATAAAATAAAATCCTAACAGTAAACTGATCCAGGGGAAAAGTCTATGGGATTTTAACAAATCTCAGTTTTGCAACTTGTTTGCTGTTCTGTGTGCAGAACTAAATTTCCAAATCAGTTTACTTAAAACTGTGATTTATCACAAATTATTTAAAGCACTTCACAAGAAATGTTCTGATAAGTTGTGGGGTGTTTTTGGTAAAAAAAAAAAAGAATTGTCAGAGGGATTATAAAAAGAATTACACTAAATTTCACTTAATGCATCTGCTAGTAAAAACTCCCAATGTTACCTTTAAACTTTTCCAAAAATTAATATATACAAAGTTCTAATTTAATCTTAATTTTGAAGTATAGCTCCAGAAAATGTTTTTACTGATCTTACATCCTGTTATTTACAATGATAAGCTATTTATTTCACATAAACTGCATAGCACTGACTTTTAGAAAATGTTATATATATTAAGGGCTGCAAGACAATTACAAGGATTTAGAAATATTCATTTCCAACATGAGTAAATATTGTTTACTCTATACATACCATATACTCTGTGTTGAAACCAGTGGTAAGAAAACTAATAAGGAAATGGATCACTTCTTCCACCAGACTACATTAGAAAGATATTGAAGTGCTATTGCAAGCCAGCAGCCTGACTGGCTCTGAGTGTGTGATTGGGAAATGATTGAAAAAAGATATGAAAAAGCCTATAGGTAAGTGTCTGAGGTTTATTTTTGTTTGGTTGGTTGTGGTTTTTTTTTCCTAGACAGTGAGCTTGCATGAATTAATTTAAACAGTTCACAAGATACTGCATATTCTGTGAATAGTAAGTCCATATTGCCTTCACATGCAAATTACACTCTTCTATGTATACATATTTACCCGTATGTATTTGTCATAAGTTACTATGCACTGTTAAGTACTTATTGGCACCCTCTTTCAGACTGTGGAATCAGGTCTCACCTGACTTTATGATGGCATCAAGTCTCTACACATGTAATAGCTGTTGCTGAAATGAGCAAAGAACTCCAGATCACTCGGTAATTTTATGTAGTTTCCACATTCTTGAAGAGGCATAGGCCAAAACCGAGCCAATGAGCATTCAAATCTTCTATCGTAAAATAAAAGAAATAAAAAAAAAAAAAAAAAATTAAGGGTCCACAAAGGAAGACTGAAAATTCTATTTTCTTCTTCCCATGATCACAGTAGAAGTCAGCACAGACTATGATGATTGTTTTGCAAGCCATTACAGACACAAGAGATTTCACTGTGCATGCAGTTCTCTAGCATTTTACTTTTTCAAGTGAAAGTGACAGGTTTCTCAATATTTATAGACTTTGTTTCTAGGGATTACAGCCAAGTCTTCAAAATTTCCTGTGACTATTCCCCTGGACTTGACCCAGAGTGTAGCCTTCAGACAAGCACGGTGATCCTGCAGTTCCTGGTCCAATTTAGTACAGATGTGAATACTGCCAGCCATGGCTTGGTACAGCACACTTTCTACAATAAGACACATCAGGAAGCCTTGCTGACAGCCTTAGGGTAAGTTCCTTGACAGTTTACAGAGATACATAATAGTGTCATTTTGCTGCTCTCACATTGCTCTGTTTTATTTTTCAAATGCCCACCTTGGGGTGCCTTGCTAACATGTGTTAGACAGACTGTTTTTCTTTCCTTATAAAAAAGCACATTTGGCAAGGTGTCCAGTGGTTTCTGCAAACATCCTTGAATGAAAGCTGTACTTTTCTGCCATACACAACGCATGCCAAGGAGGCAGCTCCTTTTCTTGCTGCTTCTCTTTGCTTCTGTCGTGTCTTGAGTTAGATAATCACACAATAAAAAGGAGCACTGCTGTGCTGCTTTACAACTTTTTCCAGATTCTCAGTGCAGCTAAAAATTATTTTTTGAAATCTCTACATACAGTTGATGATATACTATATGAGACTGACAATGCTACAAAAATGGGAGGAGACAACCTGAGCTTAAAAAAAATATTTGAAAGCATTTTCATTTCCACATTTTGTAATACTGTTTTAACACTTTTTCTTTTTTTTCTTCCCCATTTGAAATTTTTCCTGTTGTCTCCAGAATATATGGGATGGAAATGAGCATGGAGGAGAATTATGGAGCAAACTTAAATTTTTAATGACTGTTTTTAGGAGAAATCTTTCTTACAGAATCCACACACTGAAAAGAATGTGACTCAATATTTTCAGAGAATAGCAGTACTAAGAATAAACCATATGCAAAAATGTTATTTTCAAGGAAGTCTTGCATATTTCATTTCTCATGTATATTCATATACATGGATATAATATGGGTATATTATAATATAGAGTAAAAGATATATATACTTTATAGCGTATATCTCTGTTGATCTTCAAAGTGCTGAAAAATCCTAAGGCCTTTTTGGGGGTTTTAAATGTTTTGCTTTGACACAAAATCCATCAGTAAGATTTCAAGCACAAAGAAGCTGAAGAATTTTAAATAACTTTGACAAAGAAGCAACTGAGTCAGAGCATCTGGTCAAGCACTGAGAATGTGTTCTCTTCCAAGTTCTGCTTGGAAAAGTCCTGTGGGATAAAGCCCTGAAGGGAGGAGAGGCCCAGGAAAGCCAGTAAAGATTCAAGGATTACCTACTCTGAGCTCAAGAGCCGTCCATCCCAATGAACATGGAGTCAGGCAAAATGCCAGAAGGCCTATGTGGAGAAACAAAGTGCTCTTAGCCACACACAGTCACACCAAGGAAGCATATGGAGGGTGGAAGCAAGGGTGGTGAACATAGAAGAAATACAGAAACATTGTCTGAGCATCCAGGGATGAAGTTAGGAAAGCTAAAGCCCAAATGGAGTTAAATCTGGCCAGGGATGTCCAAGAAAAGAAGAAAAGCTTCTATAATTACATAGGTGACAAAGGAAACTAAAGAAAATGTAGGCCCATTGCTCAATGGGGGTACCTTGTTACACAGGAGACAGAAAAAGCTGATGTACTGAATGTCAAATTGGCCCTCAGGGACCCAGGCCCAACGGACAGTGGGAAAGGCTGGAGCAAATAAAATTTACCCTTGGTGGAAGAGGATCAGGTCAGGGAATACTTAAGCAAACTGGACATACGTACCTCCATAGGCCCTAATGGGATGCACCCACACGTGCTGATGGAGCTGGCAGATGTCATTGCAAGGCCGTTATTGATAATCTTTGATTGATCGTAGCAACTGGAAAGAGTGCCTGGATACTAGAGGAAAGCATTTGTCACTCCTATCTTCAAGAATGGCAAAATGGATTACCCAGGGAACTACAGACCAGTCATTCTCACCTTGATCGCCGGGAAACATCATTCTGTGATGATAAGAAGAGCGGGATAGATGTTGTCTGTTTGCATCCATCCTTGGCTCCAAGGAGTCATGACATGTATTAGCACTAGACAGGAAGAATTGATTTGGAATATGATACCCTGTAATAGACTTGGCTGTAGTGACTTTAAACTAGTGGAGTTAAAGGTCCTGAGGGTGGTGAGGATGAAGCATGGTGCAGTCCAAACCCTGGACTACAAGTCACCAAATCTGGATTTATTCCTGAACTGGTCAGTGGGATCCTGTGAGATGCAGCTCTGAAGGGTAAAGTAGCTCAGGAAAGCTGATGAGACTTTGAGGACAGCATCCTGCAAACACAAGAATACTCTATCCCAATACTCAGGAAAACAAGAAAGACCTGTCAAGAGGCTTGGCTAAGCAGGAAATTCATGCCAGAGCTCCAATGCAGAGACAACACACGGGATAAGCAAGCAGGAACAGGCTGTAAAGGAAGAATAAAAATATATTTCCTGGGCACATAAGGGTGGTGTTAGGAAAGCCAAAGCTGAAATGCAGTTAAAATTTCCAAGAACATCACAAGCAACAAGAAGGATCTCTACTATTACACTGGCAGTGAAAAGCTGAAAAAAACCAATGTCAGTCTGTTGCTGGGACATGGAATGCAGCGCTAGCAGATACAGATAAGGCTGAGGTATTCAGTGTCTTTTTTCATAGAATCACAGAATCATTTAGGTTGGAAAAGATCTTTGACATCATCAATTCCCACCGTTAATCCAGGACTGCCTAGTCTATCTATCACTAAACCATGTCACTAAGCACCACATCTATGCATTATTTAAAAAGCTGCACCACCTCCCTGGGCAGCCTGTTCCAATGTTTGACAACACTTGCAGTGAAGAAATTTTTCCTAATATCCAATCTAAACGTCCCCTGGTGGAACTTGAGGCTGTTTCTTCTTGTTCTGTCACTTGTTACCTGGGAGAAGAGATCAACCTCCACCTGCCTACAGCCTCCTGTCACGGAGCTGTAGAGAGCAGTAAGGTCCCCCCTGAGTGTCCTCAAGGCTAAACAACCCCTCCCCTCAGCCACTCGTCATCAGACTTGTGCCCCAGATCCCTCAGCAGCTCCATTGCCCAACTCTGGACACGCTCCAGCACCTCTATGTCCCTCTTGCAGTGACAGGCCCAAAACTGAACACAGGACTCAAGGTGCTGCCTCACCAGTGCCAAGTTTGGGGGGGATGATAACTGCCCTTCTTCTGTGGGCTACACTACTTTCTGTAGAAGCCAGGATGCTGTTGGCCTTCTTGGCCACCTGGTCACATTGCTGGCTCATCTTCAGCTGGCTGTCAGCCAGCACTCCCAGGTACTTTTCCTCCAGGCAGCTTTCCAGCCACCCTTCCCCAAGCCTGTAGGTTTGTGTGGGGTTGCTGTGACCCAGATGCAGGACCCAGCACTGAGCCTTGTGGAACCTCATACAATATCCCTCTGCAGAGCCTTCCTGCCCTCAAGGAGATCAGCAAACACTTCCTCCATTTTTGTGTTAGCCTTTGCCACTGAGGTGCCGCAGGCCTCTGTGTTTAGAGGAGCAATGGATGAGCGTGGACCCTACCAGCAACGGATGAGCATAGAGTCAGGGACTGCTTGGAGAACTTGGCCCACACAAGTCCACAGGATCCAATAGGCTGCATCTGAAGGTATGTGCAGACTTGTGAATGTCTGTGTAAGGCTGCTCTGTACCACTTTTGAAAGGATTTGGAGACTGGAGAAGACAAATGTTACATCCATCTTCAAAAAAGTCCAAAAGAGCAATCCAGAGAACTACAGGTTGGTCAGCCTCCCTTTAGTCCCTTGGAAAATCACAAAACACAATCTCCATATTCTCCGCTCTTCCATCCCTTCAGCCCTTGGCTTTGTCCTCTGTTTGTTATTTGAGTTAAATATTTTCCTGATCTTGTTTAGCCACATTTTTTCTTAGAAAAACATTTATCACCTGATTTTAAAAGTGAGGGTTTTAAAAGAGATTCCATTAATCTCTGCATATTAGGCAACTGCCTGGGGTGCTAGACATCCAGGATCAAACTGCTGAGCTTTATTCTCTACCCAGAGGAAAGAGAATAGCTACAGATGAAAAGACAGGGAAAAAATGATGATAACCCAATGCCATCTCCCATGGTAAGATTCCTCAGTGTCATCAGGGACTGAGTATTCACAAATGGAGTGAGGAACCGTCAGCAGGACAGATTGCCCACTCTCCTGGTGTCTGTCACGAGGGACACACTTTCTTGGTATCTCTCTTCTGCGTGAAAAATACTCTTAACTAACAGCTAATCACTTCATTCAATACCCAACATGAAACTAAGGCGCAAAACCTGATGATGGCACGTGGGCAAGTACAGTGCACACTGCAAGTGGGTGCATACTGAGGACGCAGACTGACGGCTTTCATGCTGAATGAAATCTTCTACTCAAAAGTGTGTAGGCTGATCTGCTTGTGACAGGTTTTCACAGCCGTGCAGTAGTGTTCACTGCAACTCACTGCCTAACAGGACTCACATACAGCCTTTAGTGCACCTCAGGTTTAACAGCATGCTTTGCACCATGTGTTTTTTGCTGTATTTTAATCAGGAAAGTGGAGAATAAATCCAGTGTGCTACCTTAAAATGAGCAAAACCAGAAAAAACATGAAAAGCCTTCAAAACCAAAAGGAATTATTTTTAGAAGATTGCAGAATTGTTTATAAGAACTGCATATAGCTTCTTTTAGTAAATATCGTAATAAAGGTTCATTGATTAAAAGAAATTGGCTCTATTGCTCATAATAGCACCTCATTGATTGAAAAGCATTGCCTGTAATGGTTTCCTCCAAAGCAGCATCTGTTATGCATTAACCTTTCAGCCTTCAGAATCATGGGATATGAATTTCTTGCTCAAACTACTGGTCAGATGATCCATCCATGACATTTAATAAATTGCAGCTCTGCACATAGATTCAGGATCTCATAAAAACAGGGAGAAACACATTATGAAAAAAGGCACATTTTTTCATGATACATGGTACAACTGAGTCCTTTATGATAAAACAACAAAATTAACTAATCTCAGTGTGTAAACTGTTTTATTAAACCTACCAAACAAATTTAAAAATAATCGTCCAGGCTTTAATGTTAAACAGCAATATAATGATTGAAGTTTGAATGAAAGAAAATCTAGCTTGTCTAGTTTGTTGAAAAAAAACATACAAGGACAAGACATCTCTGACTTTCATTTTTGTACTGGTTAAAATGATGTAGTTACCTATCAAACTTACATTAGTCATAGTGTGTGTACGTGGCTATAGGAATACATTCATATATGATTTTCTCTATTGTAACTGTCTTTTCTTAAGAGTCAAAAAATCTTCAAAGATTGCTACAGTTTATTATTATTATCAGAGTTTATGAGAGAAAATTTATCTCATAAAGCCATAATAAGGTTAGTTTTATTATAGTGATTTGACTGTTTTCAGTCAATCTCTAAAATAAATTTTATATGTTCATTTTTTGTTCTGTATAGAAGTTATTTGCACATCTTAGATTGGGATCTAAACTAGCTTTATTAGAAATGAAATACTGTGTCAGGGGGAAGCTTTTATTATTAAAAGTCAATTTACTTTCTTATCTAATGAGACATGGTTCAAAATGATTCACTGCCTATCCTGCTGAACAGTTGCAGTATAAGCAACAATTTAGCCCTTAAAGAGACTTGTATTTGTGACTATACAGGACAATAACTGATACAAAACTATGTAATGAACTAGTTATTAAAATAGTTTATTAAAAATGAAGTCTTAAGAGGTTTGCCAGGGGTTCCATTTCAGGAGTTAAATGGAGTCTTACTTTAATAAAGGCAAATGGTACACAAACAGATAGCTTTTAAGCAGTTCATAGGTGAGTAGTGTCTGAGTCACATAATGGGGATGTAAGCGATTCAGGAATAAGAGGGAAAACCAACATTATGCTGTTAATATGCTTTGGTGCCAGTATAATGGCTAATACTGAACAGTGTAGAAAAGAAGGAAAAGCAGGAAAAACAAAGAAAAAGAAAAAGGTTACAACCAGTGGTACATGGAAATTTGAGAGTATGAGAAAAATAAGGAAGCTAAAGAAGGTGGTAGGAGGGATAAGAGTAGTGAAGGACTAATGTATCCTCAGGGAGGGTCAGTCAATGTGACTTCTTGTCAAGTAGATTATCTGTGTGTAGCATAGCACAGGAATGACTAATATCCAGCAGAACAGCCAAAGGCTCTAGCTGGGAGCGGCAGGGTGCTGATCTTTTTTAAAATCCTAGAGTATAAGGTTCAGATAGGCAAGAGTATTTATGTTCTTAAAGTGAGGTTTAGGCTGCTAAAGCTAATAGTATCAACCTGACCCCAGTGCTCAACTATAACTTAATGACAGTCATTTAAACTTGTTAGCACCCACTTCACACGTGAAAAAAATTTGTGAGAGCTCAGTGTCATTTTCTGTAACCTGAAATTGTCTCTTGAAAGGTCTGAAAAATCTGATCATTACATAAACTTAGTAAGGACCCAGAAATTAAGACATTTCTCTTACAAGGTCCTCTAAGGATTCAATCCAGGAGTTGAGCTCAGACATTGATTCAGTCAAAGATTCAAATTCCTTTACAAGAACAATTACAGTGGCTATATAGTTATCTTTTAAAAGACAGCAGAGAAGGAACAGACTTGGAGAAACTGCTCTTACTTCCCATAATTTATAACTTTCCAGTGGGAAGCAACTGATTCTATATCCACCTCTGCTTTTTGAGGTTCAGATCCACATATCTCCCCTGTGAGAACAAGTACTAAAGCTAGCAGCCTATATCATAGTCTGGATATAGGTCAAGCATGCATATGAGTCTGTTGTTCCTGTCATACCAGATTTTGCAGAATATATGCCAAGATATCTTAGGCCACAAGAGCACCAGAGGTGTCTGTTCTCTGCATGCTACTTGTTAGGGTGTTCACCTTAGAAGGTCAAGACTGCGGGGAATTAGCTTGCTCCAGGAATAATGTAGTCATATTCCACAACAACAGTTTCACTTAAAATGAAGAAACAATTTTCAGAACACAAAATAGAATTGAAGCATCCTCTTTTCCCTTATAACCTGTTGACTACAGAAATGTGTTTTCACCAATGTTTTGTCCCGGAGGTCATGAGCATGTGAGGACAGCAGGTAGAAGAGGGAGGGAGAGATGATTTACTCCAGCTGACATAATGACCTAGATTCTGTGTGTAATCACTGACGAGAGGAGGGTGTACTGGAAGTCTGCAAGAAATAATCTAGTCTACCCAGTTTACATGTTTTAAGTCACTATGCAGGGAAATCACATGATTCCACGGAGGAACTCAGGAAAAAGTAGGTGTCACTTCCCCTACTACCACTGCATTCTCTTAGGAAGAGGCAGCGATATGAGGTTTATTCAGCCTAGAGGAAAAAAATCCTTATTCATGAAGTGATGTAGCTGCATTCTCCATATCTCCTCTTAGAACAGATTCCCTGTGTAGCTAGAAGATAACCAGACAGGAAAAGCCTAATTTTTCCCTAGAGGCTGATGCATTGAGGCAGAGGGATGAGGAGATCTAGAGACCTGTCTCCTGTACTCATACTGATTTTTCATTTATTTTAACTATAAATTTGGAGATCTTCTAGCATATAAAAATTTTTATATGTGCCAGAAGATGGAATCTAGAACAGCATTTCTGATATTTCTAGTGCCATAACCACTCGCACAAAACCAGAGCTTTTGCCTATTATATTACAGATTACTAGATACATTTATGATTAGTAAGCTATACTCATAGTCCTGCCTGTCCAGTTGCTCTCTTTCAAAACAAGAGACAACAAACACATTCATCATGCTCTGGTGGTGAGGCTATGTTTTCATGTACAAGAATGAGAGGTCCAAATTCTTTCAGAAGGAACAGAGTTCCCACTTCTTGGGTGGATGTTACAAGCCTGTATTATAAGGCAAAAGTTCAGTTCTGTCTTTGATGAAGTGAGGTAACACTTAGGATTTCCAGAGGTGTAGTCGCACAATTTAAATAGAGATTCATAGAATTGGAAAAATCTGATGGAATTTCATAGAATCAGAGCAATCTGGTGAAGGTTTGTCCTAAAAAAAAAAGAAAAGGATCTCTGGGGGTCACTTAGTCTTGCCTTATCTCCAACAAGCTTTATTGACAGCACTGGTCTATAGACTGATGACTTTGTCTTACCGAATCTTGAAAAGCTCAATGGATAGGGATTGTTTCACAGCTCTGGATAAACTTGTAGTACAGAACCATCTTGCCAGGAAGAAAGATTTTCTTAATGTTCAGCAAGAACCTCCCAAGCATCAGCATGTGATCACTGTCCCTTGTTTTGCCACTGTCACTAATGGGAAGAGACTAGATCCATTATCTTTCTAATTTCCTTTCAAGTTCCTGTAAGGTGCAATTAGATAACCCCTTCCACAATTTCTATTAGCAAACCCAAGTCCCTCAGGCTTTCTTCATAGACTGTGTGCCCTAAGAACTAAGCATTTTGGTAGCCTCTTCTCTAAAGTAGACATGCCTAAATTATACACTAGTGTTACTGAATTTATGGGTGTTTACAATGGAGTAGGAGTCCTGAAAAGTAGGCAGATTCAATCATTGTACAGAACTTGAGTGGATTTTAAATACTGCTTTGGAGACAACAAGGCAGATGGGATTCAACTTACACATTGCATATTTTGTATCCTAAATCCTTTGATAAATTGGCACACGATGAAATTACTAATGCAAGTCAGTGCTCTCATGAATGACTCTTATGAATGCCACTCACTGTTCACAAGACTGGCCAAATGGTATTCAAGCCAATATATCTGCCAAATAAATCCAGCTTTTCACAATACCCTCTCCCTTGAGAAGACAAGATCAGACTCTAGGAATACAGTAAACAATTGCCTTTCTCCCTAGAAAAGGGTCCAGAGCTGTGATCAATATTTGCTGTCAGGGGATAGTCCATACAGACTCAGAGATTGAAGGGTTATGAGGGCTTGTCCCTGGTTTATTAGACCTCCTTGTAACAGTAGTCCTCTTTATTACGCTTCTCCATACCAGATATCAGCACGGAAAATCTTTTATTTCAGCATGCAGTCAGAACATCTTCTCTACTTTCAGCTGAGTGCTCCCAGTCACTTAACAAGTTTTCCTTATTTCTTGTACTAGTAAATAGCCCAAAGAGATCACTAGTACAGCATGAAAAATACTGTTTTAGCAAGGGAACTGTCATCCAGATTGACTTCACATTCATTAGGACTGTGAGACACTTATTTAAATATTGCAACCACTTTGTACTCCTTAAGATAAATCTGTAACAAACCTTAAGGAATTTTTGGGGATCAGTTCATACTAAATTGGCTATAAACCAAATATCCAAGTCTGGGATGATGAGGTCAGTGCTGGTTCTAGAGGACCACTAAAGAAGAGGCCTACGGTTTCTGAATGGCCAGTAAAGAGAAGTGAAAAAGTGACATAATTACAGGACAGTGTGCAGCTCTGCAGAAAGAAAGTCCAGGACGTGGTACATTTGCATCATGTGGTTCAGTAATGAAGTTGCATAGACTTCCATGGGGATGTAAAACAAATTCTGCCAAATTTGCAGGTTGCTTTGGGAAGATACTTCTGTGCATTGTAGTTTCTTTCCAGAAATGTAGTCCCTAGGCCCCAAGTTAGGAAAGAACATTTAAGACAAGTATTTAGACAGCATTTCTTTTTTTATTATTATTATTTATTAAGGTAAGCTCTGAATTTTGAGTCACAAGATAAGTATTTTACTGTGAAATGTTAGAAATATATGAACAAATCAGGTTGTACTGATTTTTACTGTACATGTTTACTACATGAACTTCAGAAGCAAAAATGGAAAATTTGAAAGTGTATTTTCTTCCTATCAGTGAAAAAAAAAGAAAAATAGAGTTTCACTTGCTGAATGTAAAACTTGAACATTGCAAGAAAGGGTCAAAGCTGCAAATTCACAAGATGGGTAGTGTTTGTTTAAGACACTGGTGTGTAGCTGTGTTAGTCAGAAAAGAAGTTTCTCAAAGCCCATGCAACACAACAAAACTTTTTGTTTTCCATTGCTACACCCCATCTTAATCTCTTTCAGTAGTTTGCTATGCATACTCCTTCACTACAGTTATTGCTAATGAAAATGCATAGCACAGAACACATCAGTACAGCCTATCAAAATTGCTTTTCAAAAACTCTGCTTCTTAAGAAGAGGAAAAAAGAAAGGAACATTTTTCCCACATGGGAAATATTCAAAAATCTCAAAAGTGGAAGGACAATGAAGATCATCTTGTGACCTCCAGCATAATGTGTGTCATGGTTTAACCCCAGCCATCAACTAAGGACCATGCAGATGCTCACTTACTACCCCATCCCACAGTGAAATGGGGAGGAGAACTTGAAAAAAAAGAGTAAAACCCATGGGTTGAGATAAGAGTAGTTTAATAATTGAAATATAACAACAACAAAACAAATAATAATAATAGTGATGATGTTATGAAAAGGGAGACAACAAAAACAGAGAGAGAAATAAAACCCAAGAAAGACAAGTGATGCACAATGCAAACGCTCACCACCTGCTGACTGATGCCCAGTCAGTCCCTGAGCAGCAATTGGTGCCCCCTCTTCCCCCTAGTTTATACACTGAGCGTGGTGTTCTATGATATGGAACATCCCTTTGGCTAGTTCAGGTCATCTGTCCTGGCTTTTGTCCCTCTTGGCTTCTTTTGCATCTCCTTGTTGGCAAACCACAGGAAACTGAAAAGTCTTTGACTAAGAGTAAGCATTACTTAGCAAACATTACTTAGCGACAACTAAAACATCAGAGTGTTACTAACATTATTCTCATCCTAAATCCAAAATCACAGCACTGTACCAGCTACTAGGAGGAAAATCAAAGCTATCGCAGCTGAAACCAGGACATGTGACATACAGAACAACAAGCAGTAAGTTCTGCACTGATCCCATTACTTCTGCTTTAACAGCAGGTCATCATTAAAAAGAAAGTCAAAATTGAAAACTTCAGCTGATGGATTATATACAACATGTCAAGGTAAGTTGTTCACATGGTTAAATTATTTCATTCTTACATATTTTCATCTCATTTCTAGACTGAATGTGACATAGATCATGCTTTTTTCTTCTAGATTAAAAATTAATCTACTATCTAAAATACCTTCCCTGTGTAGAATAGGATTAAGATAGCTCTTAATCTCTTAGATAAATTAAATAGACGCAGTTTCTTTATATTATAGGAGGCTTTCCAGACCTTGAGCATTCTTGTAGGTCATTTCCTGAATGCATTCTAATTTGTCAACATCACTTTTGAAGTGTGGATCCCAGAATAGGATATTGTATTACACTGACAGTTTCATGACTGCACCATAATGGACTATCAGGAGTCACTGAGATAATATGGCTGTGGATATGAGGTGATACACATTTTTTAAAAAAATAAAAGAACGGTGAAATTCATGCTGAGAACTAGATCAAAAGTTAATCTATGTCTAGGTTGCAATAGTTGGGGGGGGGGAGCATTACAAAAACTTGGTTTTGATGCTGTTGCTTTACAATGTGGAATATCGATATCACCTAAAAAAGTCCCTTAGATTTATTAGCAATTGCCAGATTTTAGTGTCTTCTAATTTTTTCTTGTCAGAGTACCAAAGAAAGAAGACTTTGGTCAGGACAGTAAGTAATAATAAAAGCAATAATATCCTACAATGTTATAAGGTCATAGGAGGCTTTACTATTCTTTCGTAACCATTAACATGACCACAAATCCAGAAAACAGGCTTCAGAAATATGGAGAAAATGCAATCTTTGATTCTCATGCTAAAACGGTCTACTTGCCTCTAACCCAGTATGTACTCCTTTTCCAAATGTGTGTGGGGAGGGAGCAGTGGCAAGTGGGCACTAGTGGCACATTTTCTCTCTCTTCTTGTCTGGCAGTGACACAACTCTTTTCTTTGGATGCCTTAAACTTATCAAAAATAAAGTCATAGGGTCGTAGAATCATAGAAACCTTTAGGCTGGAAAAGAACTTTGAGATCATCAAGTCCAACTGTTAACCCAGAACTGCCAAGTCCATCACTAAACCCTGTCACTAACCGCCGTATCTATGTGGTTTTTAAATACCTTCAGTGATGGTGGTTACAGCACCTCCTTGGGCAGCTTGTTCCAATGCTTGACAACACTTGAAGTGAAGAAACTTTTTCCTAATATCCAATCTAAACCTCCCCAGCATAACTTGAGGCCATTGCCTCTTATCCTGTCACTTGTTATCTGGGAGAAGAGACCAACTCCACTTGCCTACAGCCTCATGTCAGGTAGTTGTAGAGAGCAGTAAGGTCCCCCCACATCTCCTCCAGGCTAAACAACACCAGTTCCCTCAGCTGCTCCTCATCAGACTTGTGCCCCAGATCCCTCAGCAGCTCCGTTGCCCATCTCTGGACATGCTCCAGCACCTCTACGTCCCTCTTACAGTGACAGGCCCAAAACTGAACACAGGACTCGAGGTGCTGCCTCACCACTGCTGAGTGCAGGGGGAAGACCAGTCCCCTTCTCCTGCTGGCCACACTTTTTCAGTTACAGGCTGGGATGCTACTCGTCTTCTTGGCCACCTGGTCACATTGCTAGCTCATCTTCAGCTGGCTGTCAGCCAGCACCCCCAGGTCCTTTTCCAGCTTCCCATCCACCCTTCCCCAAGCCTGTAGTGTTTCAGGGGGCTGCTGTGACCCAATAAGAAATATTTAACATTGTTTGGACATAAGTAATGCCACACTGGCATTCAGAACATGAATTCAGAATCAGCTTTCCTCATGGCCTTAATTTGAAGATTAGACCAGATATCAAGACATAATGGTCTATAAATCAGACTTGAATTTATCAAAATAGTAATACATCATATGGATAATGTCAAACTGGAACTATGATGTTACATGTTCCTCCATCTTTATATTTTTTCTTTATAGCATGCATTGCTGCTTCTATGGAAGTCAGTGAGAATACTTCCAATGAATGAGTGCTTGACTGAATGAAGAAATGCATTAATACATTCCAGCTGTAGAATATCAAATTCAGGTCTTGCTTCTACAGTTTTTATTTGTAAAACTGTCATTAAGTTCAAAACTTGTCTCATGTTTCCCTTCAAAAGTATCTCAAGCTGGTCCTAGATTTTATGGTGTGCATGTAATACAAAAATACCCTATTAGAAATTATATTATCAATTACATAACTTTGGCTCATATTTCCCTGTATTTTGACACCATATGTTAATTTAAACAGGCTGAAATCAGGTGAATTAAGGTGACAAGCAGAAGAGGACTCTGGGACCTCTAGAACTGCCAAATAGGAAAAATTGCTTCTCTGATTTCATTTAAGAAAATAACATTATTATTATTTGGCCCTGAAGTATTGCATCCGTAAACTGATAAAATTATCCAGAAAGGCCTCAGAGACATCTGAATATTCCCAGTTTGAACAGTGATATCTTGAGGAATAAATTTACATTTTTAGTAGCTTAGTTCTACTTTATGTAGCCCCTAAAGGGCAATGTTGTTCAATATACTGTGTTGAAGCAAAATATGGCTGTTAAGTGTATTTATTTAACTAGCTAATGTTCATTTGCTTATCTGCCACTTAAAGACACTAATGCTACACTGAGCTTCATGTCACTTGTTTAATAATACCTACAGGGAAAGGGTAGAAATTCTGCAACTTGTTTGAAACTGTTTGCTAGTATGGTAAAGTATCTGATCTTGTGCTGGGACTGGGGCCCTTCCATGTCTATACTGCAGCAAATGCTCTCACATGACAGCAAAGCCTCCTTTGCTATCAGTGGCATAGCACATGCCTTTCACAAATAGCGTTCACAGAGTGATCACAAAGGCTGGTCACAGAGGAATCGTACAAAGCACGCTCAGTAAATCCTGATATATGGCACATGAACATGTAGCCTGGGACCTCCGCAATGTACACACCTTCCCAAACAGGCAGACTGAGCCTATCTCTGCAGAATGGCACTGTATGTGCTCCTATTAACTCCAAGGTCCTCTTCCTTCTGCAGATAAGGAGTAGCCAAAATGGATGGATGGAAAAGACAAACTTTTCTAGGAATCTAATGTTACTATTGATATGTAGTGCCTAGAGGATTCAAGGAACACTGGGTTATGCTTACCCTTTAAATGCAAGCAAGCAGAGACAGTCCCTATCCAGAAGGGTGCCTAATCACGGTATAGCTATGTGTAGCACACAAGCAAACAGGCAGCAGTTAGCTCTGGAGCAATGCATTGATGACTACCTTAGTAAAATAATTTTTGTGGTAGAATAGCATTAATTCTGAATACAGTTTACATTTGTTAATGCATATCCTACAGAAACCTCCATACACACAGTAAAGAATAATTTCCTGAAGTTTGTAAACTCTTTACATCCTTATAATATAATAATTCTATTGCTAGATTTTTTAGACTTAAGCTTACTCATGGTTTCCAGGGGAATGAATACACTTGAGAATGCATCTAAGAAATCTTATTGATTAGAAGTTAGAGTGAAAGCACGTAGTTTGCTTTAATATGCTTTGTGCTATACATGGTATGCTTTTACATTTGTATACTTAGTGTCTTACACCATAGTGAAAAATCTTAGCTGAAGCAAGAGAGCTTTAGTTTACAGCTTTTCTTCCTTAGAATGGCAATTATCAGTCAAATCATGTCTGAAATATTCCCAAAATATTTGATTCCACAGAAGGGAAGCACATTTCTCATAGGCATCTGTGAATAATTAAAAGCCTTTCCCAATATAGTTACCCTACTTTCAACCTGACCTTTTCTATTGTTTTTTGTGGAGAAACAGTGTTTACCATAATTTTCATTTCCTTAGTATATTCATTTTGGGATGCAGAAAGACAAGTCATCAAGTACTGTTGTCATCAAGTACCTGCTCCATTAACTTAAAATTTTCTTAGTTGCAACCTATTTGTTACCCATACCTACCTCTCCCCTCTAACTTTTGGAGAAACACAATGCACTTCAGTGCAATGGTCATGCAGGACATTTTGAAGTACATCCTTCTACACAACTCTAATCTTCTAAGTCCTTCATGTCCACTTAGCAGACATATCCTCCAGGATCTCTATGTTTCACAGATGTTGGGTGAAATGAAGCAGACACTACATGGACCACATGATGTGTCTTGTCATATGGCATTACCACTTCCATATCACTCTTCCACAGTACACATCACTGACACTTTTGAAGGTCCTTAGGCTGACATTAAATGCCTCCTTTCTCTTGGCCATGAGCCCAGTGAAAGGTTCCAGAATGCATGGAGGCACAGAGCAAACTGGACCTTCAAAAATGATTGATGGTCTCACAGCTCTACTTGTGCCCTTGTCTGCAAAGGCAAAAGTATTTCCTTTCTCATTCCAGCAAGCAGAAGGGTAAGAGTAATCTGATAATATATAGCCGATTGCAATGTAGAGATCAGTATCTGAACTGATCTCCCTACATTTCTTCCATAGCTGGTGAACATCTAGTCTGTAGAACCAACAGTTCTGGACTCTGCTTCTTCATATTCCAAAATAGATCTGTTAAATAGGTCATATATTTTGTGCTATGAAAGTGATCATGTCTCAAGATTTTGAGCCCAAAGATATTAGCCAGGACATTGACATCTACAAGTAGATCTCATGGTAGGGCTCAGTTACCTGGAAACAGGTGTCTAGTGGCTATTGACACTACTGGTAAGGTTCTGTATCATAACTTTCAGCTCTACATGGATAACTTCCCAAGTGGAGACTTGAGGTTCACATGACACTACGTGTCTCTTTTTAAGCAACTGAAACATACTCCTAGTATTATCAAAAATTTATTCCTTAAGTGCTGGAAGATAATAGTCTTTTCATATCTTTTTAAATAACCCACCATCATGATCATCACAGTGATCAATCACTTCTTGAAGTACTGCAGGAGAGCACACCCCTATGTTGATAAAGCCTTTGGACTTCTGTGAAATCAAGAAATAGATGCACTGAAACTGCAAAGGAAATAAGAGTTGTCTTTTGCCAAAGCTTGACATGATGTCATAGTCACAGAATCACAGAATTATTTATTCCCTTGCCTCCCAAGGGACTCTGTCAACCAGGCTCCTAAACAGTTCAGGTCTGCCTTCTGAAAGTCCAAAGTGGCAGTTCGGCTAACCCCTTACAATAGGAGTCTGTCAGTTAGATATTTTCATTTTGCAGGACCTTCTTACAGAAAGGTCACAGTCTTTTGACAAAGTTGTGTCATCATTAGTGTCCAGAGTTTGAGAAGAGAATAAGACTGGCAGAGTATGTGTTTCTTCATGTGATGCAGCTATGGGCCCAACACTTTTACTGTGACCTTTTAACACACCACATAATGTAAAATCTCCTTTATATTTTGAGTATACTATGTGGTACACAGTATGTACCAAGCGAATGGTTTCTTGAAAAGGACTACCGGAGTTTGTGATTTTTTACTTTCAGTTGCAGCATCCCTGGGAAGATAGTTTAGATAGTTTATTGTTCGTGAAAGGCTGCATACAACATATTACACAATATAGCTGATATTAAAAAAAAAACAACAAAACCACAAACCAAACAAAAAAACACACACACCCCACACACACAACAAAAAAACAGAGGCATATGGATGTACCAATTATAAAATAATCCACCTTAAGACTGCATTACAGTGATTGTAAGGGCTTTCAGTTCAATAACATTAAATCAATGCTATTAGAGAGAACAAACTGGATCAATGTAACATCTTGGTGAAGACGTGGCCTTATTGTTCATTACTAGGAAAAAAAGAAAAAAAAAGAATCCTTTTGAAAGAACTATTCATGTAACCATTAAGAAAAGGAAAAATACATAATTGGATAAAAAATTCATAGTTTTTGTTCTTTACCTAAAAGGTTAGTAATAATTACTGTGGCAGTCACGTAAACACTCTCAGAACTTGCCATATATTCGTGCCAGCAATACTACTTTTATTCAGACTCAGTTGGCATCAGAATAAATATGGGAGAAAATATAGGATACTTTCTCAACAAATAATTGTGCATAGCTTCATCACCCTCCTTCTCTCCTCCTCCCTATTAAAAGCATTTTTAAGCTTCTGCTTTCAAATGCAGATTCTGTCTACTGTCTCAATACTATATGCAGTCTTTTTCATGAATCATTTGTAAAATATAAAGACTAATTTTTTTGTGCTTGGACTGACATGCTAAAAAAAGATAAATCCCATAGTTGTTACAAAAATGGTGTTGTTCAGGCAGTTTTAACCTCTGAAGAATTCACATAGTAAACGGTTACTCTTGCCTACTTGATGTTAAATTTCTGCTCAAAGGAATTATTCTTTTTGAAAATTACCCTGGATACAGATTCCTTAAAGCTTTATACACATAAGTGTAGGTAAAAGAACCTGTATTCCAACAGGATCTTGTGCAGAAGACAGACTATTATAAAAACCATCTCCTGAGCAGTATGTATGCATATGTTCACATCCTGCATCTCTGCAGACAGCTAAAATGTTGGATTGCCACCTATGCTTTTTGTAAACATAACAGAGCTTCTAGTGACCACCATTTCATAAGAAACCTGGAAATATGGTGCCAACTCTTGGTTTTTTGTATTTGCCTCTCAACTGAGCTTAGGCTAAAACAATTCAAAGTTTAATTTGTTCTATAATCTAGTTTCATGAGTCCATTCTGCTACATCTAGGATCACTGTAGCTAGGCTAAACCTGTCATCTCTGTTTTACAGGCAATCTGAGCTCTTCATGGGTACAAAGCCGATTTTCATTAAAGTGGCTAAAAAGAGGTCTCTCTTATGAGATATGGTGAATTAATATGATAGTACCATCAGGACAGAAGGGGTAGATAAAAACATCTAGGCTTGATGCTGTATATCCCTCCTGTCCACACTAGATAGAGATATGAGTCCACACTATCACAGATAGTGGATTTTTCACGCAGGCATTCCCTGAGCATGGGTTTGAGCCTATATAATGTACATAGAGAAGCCACAGATAAGCTTGTGGAAGAGAAAAAGCAATGGGAAGAAATTAATTGCTGCTTTTTGTTCCCAAAGAATTGGCTGTAAAGATGGAGCAAGGCTTCTTGGACAAAAGGAAGCTAAAAGAGGAGAGATAATGAACAAAATCTGCAGCAAGGGAAATTCCAATCAGGTATAATAAAAAGAAGTAATGTAATGCAGATGGTTAAGTACTGAAAGAACTTGGCCTCTCCAACATAGAAGACTTTTATAACTTCATTGGACACATCCCTGAACAATTTAAGCTAACTTTGAAGCTAGCCCTGCTTTGGGCTGGGGACTCCAGAGTTTCTCTTCAGCCTACTTTACGATGTCATAGACATTCACCCACCTCTGAAGGATGGCATAGAAATAACCTGCCTATAGGAGAAGCAGATTACACCACCTGCAACAGGAGATGTTGCACTCTGCTTCCCACTGTGTCTAAACACTGACATACAGAACCCACCACAGGCCAGTTTGCCACAGGATTGAAAGGCATATTATCCTTTATTATCACTGCTCAATATATCTTACATCCCTTGTGATAAGATAGAAAAAAGTCTGTGCATTGTGCATATTTCCTATCAGAATTTTTGTGCACCTAGACTTTTGCACATCTTTTAGAGAGAAGGAATTTTAGAGAATGCCTTTCAGCATTTCTCTAAATTTAAATTACAAGCTGACATAATATTGCTGTTTAGGCATGTTATGTTCTTGAATAAGCTTGCAGCACATTTGAGCATGGTTAGAAAGGTAGTTTATGACATCCAGCACAGGATAAAACAGATTATAAATTCTGTGAAAGAACAGTTGTTATACTGGCTTGCTCCCAATACTATTTAAAAACTATTATTTAGCTGTTGGCTTCAACTTCTGTGTTTTGTTGCAGTTTTTGCCTGCACTCTTTTGAGAATGTTTTAAAAGATTTTCTGCTACAGAGACTGGTTGGTATTTTAGAAATGCTTCACAAAGACCACTGCATCTGCTGATCAAAGTATTGCTGTATGGTGATGATATGCAGTACACTTGAAGGGGATATACTGAGAGAGTAAAGATGAACAATCAACTGAATTTTGCAGTTAAAATAAAAGTATAGCATTTCTTTAAAGATGGCAATATTTTTCCTATCAGATTCCCAGGATTCTTAAAGTCATGGTTTTATTTTTAACTGCATAGCGTTTCAATGACATATGCAATGCCTACTGATCTAATAAAGGCTGTCAAACTCTAGTAAAACAAAATCATCTAATTTGACTCTAAAAGCCATACATCATAATATGTGTGGCCTGCAGTACTATACTGATTCCAGTAGGCTAGTTATATATCCCTGATTTATAGCAGTCAATGTTCTGGGAGTGTCCTTACATTTTTCTTCCTTTTATTTTTGTTGACCCCTGAAGGTACACTTGTAAAAAGAAAATCATATTGTTTGGTCTCTGTTTACTCTCTTACAAGAAGGGTAAGAATTCCTGACTGACCTGAGCAAAACCCATGTAGCTATAAATCTTTGATTTTCACTTACTCTTTAGATAGAGTCCATGTAACTAAAAAGTGTTTTGCAGCCTAGTGGGTTTCAGAAGGCTAGTTCATTTGTTTGATCAGTCTAAGTTAAATGACAGGATAAATACCTGTAAAGAGTAAAATCTCAGATGTAATTTTAAAATTAATGGAAAGTGGGGTTTTTTTTCATTTTCAGATATTTTCCTGTGAAAAGAGAAAAGGTTTCTCTGTCAAATGTTCATGTGTGTTTGTATGAGTACCAAAGGGTTTGTAAGGGTACCTAAACTAATCAGGTAAACTGATAGAAATGAAAAATATTCAGTTCTTCCATTCTTAAGACTTTTATTTAAATCTATGCTGAACAGGTGGACATAATGTACAAATACATGACATTTAGTAAAGCTGGGAGAGTTTAATCACATCTGCTTTCGGGAAACATACAGGGCTAGAGATGTAAATCACTGCCCAACAGTAGAAAGACACTATGAATTTAAGTGTACCAAGATGATTTACCTGGGCTGAAGTTCTGACCTTCATTTACCTTACTTTTTAATTTCACCTTAAGTTGCACTATTCTAGCAAAGAAATACATTCACATCCACCCAAAATTGAGCTTAAAATTTGAACTGAAAATCTTCAAATGAATAAATGGTTTCCCTTAAATGTGATAGAATGATTTATCCCTGTTGAATGACAAAAGAATGCAATCTCATCAACCCCACCAATGTAAAAAACATTGGTACAAAATCTGTTTTAATGGTTTCAAGTAGTTACAAGAATCCCTCCTCATTACAGTATTTAAGACATCAATGTTTTTGCCTCAGTTGACCAGTTTAGAAAATCAGTGACAAAGTTTGCAAGCAGAAGCAGTTCAGTGGCTATTAATATATTGACTAAAATGAAATATAATTTGAAAGTCATTTGAACTATATGTCAGTCATGACAGTTTGTAAATGAACTAGGAAAGTGTACTTGAGGATGAATGTGAATGTCTTTGGCATGTTATTGCTCTTTTCTGTGGCCAGGTCTTGACCTGATTAAAGAGGTCTCAAAAGTTTTCAAAGCTATCTTCATAGCTCAAATTCTGTACCTATAAAATAGAGTGCTTGGCTGGACAAGAGGACAGGTTTGATGTGTTGCTTTGGTAATGAGTGATTGGAGAAAGCTGACAGGACAGAAGTATTTTGTTTTAAGCACCCTCCTCCAACCATCCCTGGAAATGAACTAAATTCCCTTGATGAAAATTTTACATATAGGAATGTAAGGAGATAGAAGCAACAAGCACATTTGTTTAAAGCAACAAATATATTTGGCAACAACATTCTATGTACCACTAAGGTCTTGATTTCACAAAGAGTGGGGAGTCTGGATGCTTTATGTCATTCTTGCTGCCAGCGCCTGCTATGACAATTTCCATATTCCAACCAGCTGCAATCCCACCTTCAAAAAATGAGGAAACAATAACAAAAACCTGAGGGAAAAATATAAAAATATCATATTCTTCTGTGTTTACCTGGCTCTACACAATTTTCCTCAGGTCTTAATAGACAACACGGAGAAACAAAGGTATTTCATGTTGTCAAAGTCTTTCTGTTTGGTTAAAAGTCAGTATTTGTTGTAATTGTTAAATGTCCATGCAGTAGTATCAAAAATTTTTTTGGGGTGTGAAAAATAATCAAAAACTATGATTCAAATAAACGTATGTAATATTCCAATAAGGACAGTCTAATATTTACCTATCTGGAGTAAAATATATTTTTTTAAAGTCTTTTAAGGTCTAACATAGAGCAGGTAGTCTGTAACCGTAGAAATCAGCCATGTTGATGGAGAACCCAGCTAGGCTAAGCAAAGAAGGAATTGTGGTGCAAGGAAAGATCTTATTTGTGCAGTTTTGCATGCTACTGAAAACGTAAAGATATTGGTTGCTGTTGAGTGGAGCTGGTCAGCGAAAAATATTTCAGCAAATGTTATCTAAAAATTAAAAATTACTTCATCTTCACTTTTTCTGCAGAGCTTTGGAATTCACTTGAATTTCTTGCTGAGATGGAGCTTTTTATTTGCACATGAAACTACATAACAAAAGTGAGTATTATAAGCATTTGTACCGAAAATACTAAAGGCTAAATGAGGAGCTAATCTTCTGATCATATTAGAGAAAAGGGATCTTCCAACAATTATAGGACCTAAATATATTAAAGACTCAATCACATCTTCAGCAACTGGCTCAGGTATGACCTGGTAGTGACTTGAGACTATATCCCCCCTCTGAGGCTATGAAACATGAAGCATTACTGAATAAGGACATAAAAAACTGCTAGATGCTGTAATTCTGATCAGTCCTAATTAAGTTTGGGGAAAAAAACATCTAACTAGCAGCCCTGTGAAAGGAAAATTAAAATATTTCAGGGTATCATCAATATATAGACATTACCAGTTTTATTTATTATGGTCATTCTTGCTGTCTCAATATTGAAAAAAGAGCAGCTGAGAAACCGCTGTGTTGATTTGTGAGTCAACAATTCCTCAGCTGAAGTGAGATCTGCTGGCAACTGCATCTTCCAGGTTGGAGGTTCCTTTGTGTTGTTCTAGAACAGAAAAGATCAAGCCCATCTGCAATCACCTTGCTGACAATTTGTGAAAAGGAAAAACTCTTCTCAAGCAGCATTCATCCTTCTTTCCAGCAGCTGGACCATCTAATAAAAAAAACACCAAAAAACAAAACAAAACAAACAAACAAAAAAAACCCCCAAAAAAACCAAAAAACAAACAAACAAAAACAATCCACTATTTACTTTCAGAAGTAATTAATACTCTCATTATTTTTTATAGCAGTTCTGAAGAATCCTGATTTTAAACATTAGAGACATTACACTAGATAGGAATAAATGCAAAAACATTCCAACTTAAACTCTCAGTATGAATACATTTTAAAGGTCAGATGAAGTGACACAAGGCTACTAGGAGTTACCATTGCAGACAGTGATTGTAGTACATCAGCTGTCTGGCTGTTATCCAGTAGTACTAGTTTATTGGGAAGGCCTGGATGACAGAATGTGTAAGACTCAACAGCATTTGGAAAAGAGACAGGACCTAATGTACACTTCTCCTCCTTTCTTCAAGACATTTTAAATACTTCTTATCAGTGACAGATTAAAACACTACTTGGCTTTCAGCAGGGAAGAATTTCCTCAGGGGCCATTAACTGAGCCTGGCAGAATGGGAAGAAGCATGGAGAAAGCAAGACCCACTCTGACACCAAGCCTGTAACAGAAATGACATTACAGACTCTTGGCTGTACCATGTGCTTACAAATATTACAATTACAGTGCAACTACCACATGGCATGCATTTATAGCACAGCCCAAATGCCAGATTGCCTGCCTCTCACTGTGTGTTTGTGTATATATATATACAGACATGCATGCGCACATGCAAACACACACACATGCACGTCATGTGTCCATTCTTTAAATACAAGAAAGCACAATTTCTATATTACAGTTGAAAGTTCAGATGATCACATTAAAATGTCAGCATGAATAAGAGTAACAGATGACTGGAAATTCAAGAGTCACACGTCCTGAAATCTTAGTGAAATTTAATTTAAAAAAAAACTTGCAAATTTATGTTATACTCCTGAATTGCATACTAAAAGTTGCATTTAAAAAAAAAAAAAAAAAAAAGTCATCGACAACTTCTGATTACATATTCCTTAGTCAAGCATAGAAGTCATAAAGATGTGTTCTTGGGTCTGTAAAGTAAGAAGGAAGAGCTACAGAATTATGCTATAAGTACATGCTGTAGCATGACATTTTGGTAAAACTACTGATCTTAGGAACCATAGCCTGGACATGGCCTACCTTGTGAGGCATGAAAGATAGAAGGGGCTCCCTAGATTCATTTCTTCTTATGCAGTGGTCACTGAATAGAAAAGATTATTTTCCAACAAACTCCAAAACATATTTTATAAGTTCACTAAAGACTTGAACACAACTGATCAATAATCAATTCACTCCAGACAAGCTTAGTTCACAGTGTGTTTTGATTTTTTTACTGAAAGCAGCTACACGTTAATTTTAGCACCTATGACTTCCTATGAACTTACATTTTAAAATACCATCCAAGAAAATGGTTCTGCCAGTAATTTCATGATCTGTTGACTCTACAGTAGTCAAGCCACACTTGCTTCAAAATCAGCTATCTGTATTTTCTTTCTTTTATCTGTGGCTTGTATATCTGGAACCAATCTATGTATACACTTCAGAATTCCTAATCTATGGGATCCACAATATGGAAAAAATAACAAAGCTAATGTACAATGAAAACCTGGACTCACTAAAAGCAATCACAAAACAAGCAAGCTATTATATATTTTTATATATATATATAAAACTGCAGAGTTAAAATCCAGTAGAGACCACAGTGATTCCCATTTGAAATTTTGCATTTCAGGTCACACATTTCCCATATAATATATCCTTGAGAGAAATATCCTGTTTCAATTGTTGCTGACATGGAGGCAACCGAAATTCTTCCTAAGTTGTTCAGGCAGTTAATTACATTCACTAAAAACTGCATTACTATTCCCATCTTCATTTGTCAAACTTCATTCTGGGTCTTGTTTTGTCTCTTTACACAGTAGATTGAAGAGCTCTTTATTGTTAAATTTCTTCTGTGTAGGAAGCATGCCCTTTAACCTCTTTGGTAAGATAAACAGCCTGAGAGCCTTCATTCTTTTAGAAGCACACTGCAAAGTCCTTTAATGACAGCTTTTCTCTGAGCCCTCTTCAGTTTATTAACATCCTTCCTGAATTATGAATAGAGCTGTGGGAAAGGGATCTTTTTGTTTTCAGGGATTTCCCACACCTCTTTTTCTGCTTAGACTATTGGCTGACTGGAGGTGAATTTAAAAATACCTCCATTGCCCTCTTTTCTGGTGTTAGGCAATTTTCCTGTATATCACAATTATTTCAGTCAGCTTTGATTTTCAAAGCTAAGTGTAAAAAATTCCCCTTATAAAAGCATTGAATATAGATTTTGTGTTTGTATTTGTACGTATTATTCTTTCATTTATGTGCACTTAAGCCCATTTGAGAATGAGGTCCCATGTGGAACCCTGGGTTGTTCTGACTTCCAGAGTTGTTCTGACTTCCAGAGTTGTTCCTCCTAAGGAGCCAACATTTTGAGTCCTGCCTGACAACGTTTCACTTAAAAAGAAGGAAGATTTCTTCACCCTAAGGATGTGGACCCACTCACCTGTCAAGCAACAGGACTTACCCAGAATAAAAGTGCATGGAATATGGGATGTAAGTTTGCACATGTATGCAGATACATGCATTCATGCATACAAGTTCATAATGACATATCCACATTGTGGCAATTCAGTGTAGAGAAAAAAATTTCAGACTTTAGCCATGGAAGTCAATTTCCACATGGAGGAGTTAAATATATGATGAAAAGCAGATTCAGTCTTTCTGTCAATGACAATCATAGATTTAGTCAAGGGTTCATAAAATTCCTTTTTATTTAGCCTTTCAAATATTTTCTGCCCCAAAGAATCACTGCATTGACAAGCACACCTACCCCATATTTATGCAATGTAGTTTTTATCAATATACTGAATTTAATTCTGATTTCCAGACTTGAAGAATACATAACAGCAAAAATGACCAAAAACGAGTTCCCCACTTGATTTTCCCAGGATGGAACGTAAGAAAAAAGAATGAAAATTTTCCTTGGGGGAAAAGAGATATTTTGCAATTGTTTGCCCACCCTGCATCAAAATGCCTTCTTCTGTGTTCAGCTTTTCAACAGCTGTAAGACAAGATGTTATGAAGCAGAGCTTCAGGCATGCTTCTCTTTGGTGCATATATTGTACTTTTTCTGAATCCCAGTCTAATACCTGTTTACCTATTCAATGTACTAGGACCTTGGAAACAAAGATCAGCTTGCTTTATCCTACTCCAGGAGCTGAGCTGTAAAGTCTGAAATGTTGCAGTGTTCAGCATTGCAATGGTTACGCTGCTTTGCTGGATATCTGCCTGTATAAAGCAAACGTATCATGTCTGACTGTCAAGATAGACAGTGAAAACAAAGAAAATCCTGTGCTCATGAAATTAAAAGTAATAAAAAGCAAGTCTTTCAAACACAGCATGTATGGTACTTGTATACCCTCCAGGGTTTCCTTTGTCTCGGGCATTACCAACAGCTGCAGATTTTAAGGGCTAGTTGTCATCTAATCTACAAACGTAGCCTGCACTGCTTAACATCCCTAATCTTTGCATTCCCCATGACAGCACTCAATTACCTTTGAATCCTTGTATACACTGTACTCCTCATTGTGACATGTATTTTTTAAATGGCTTTAGCAAATGGAGCCATTTAATTTGCCTCATGGTTTCCCACCTACCCATGCAAATATCTTGGCTCAACCATGCATTTCTTCTAATCACCCAGATGTATACCTCTGGTAAAGCTGTAAGAGCCTGGAAAAATCTTTCTGCTGAGTGTTGTTAAAAAAGAAATAGCTACAGACCCAAATTAAATTTGATATGTAACTTGAAAGTAAGAAACAAATGAGGACAGCCAGGAATTAATTATTTAATAAATAATATTAAGTCAAGTTAGAAAGTGTCCAAAGCTACCAGATTTCATGCTTCTCATCTTTAATACATATGTTTGAATTCATCAGAGTTGGGGAAAGTTTTCTGACAGTTGTAATGAGACAATTTGGAAGAAGTAGACTTTATCCACCTTAAAATACTCAAAGGACCTAATTTTAGAAATATAATGAACTTTTGATTGGCCATTTGATATTACTATCAGGGCTTGAAAATGTATCAAATCATGCCCATGACCAATCTGAAAATAAGACAGGAGAAAGATAGTTCTAGAAATGCTTTGACCTGTCTGGTGTGAATGCATTTCATAATTATAAAATGGTCATAGTCACATACTCAGAAACAAAATAAATCTTTTTTATATCTCTCTTCACATGCATAGACACATATATATTCACTTCCTCTAGTCCTACTTAAAGAAGGAAATCTATATGCTATACTGAGTGAAATGTTAGAATATACCATTACATATTCACTTTTCTTTGTTCACACCTATAAAGTGTAAGATCCCTGTGCTGAGGTAATTCCTGTATACATCAATCAGTACATTGCCATTTAAGCTCATCTCTCAATATTCCAACCAACTGCTTTTTCTATATTTTTTTTTCTCCTCTTCTTTACTTCTTTTAAATAAGCTGTCTTGTACAATCTTTGCCAGATGCTGGTCAGAAAGACTTTTATGTAAGATGTTAGTAAAAATGTAGCTTGTGTATTTTGTATGGATGCTGTTGCACTACTGTTCAGTCCACTCAGTAGTAGCTGGAAGTTCCAAAGAAAGCAACAAAACAAAAGGAGGAAGCTAGAAGATTACAGCAAAGGCTGCTTTGTCCATGGACTTTCATAATTTCTAACCTACTCTACTTTTAGTATTCAATATTTATTCCAAAAAAAGCTGAATTTAATATTAATCTTTCCAGAAATCTAGTAACTCATTATTTAATTTTACAGGTTAGAAAAAATGTAGTCTTGGGTAAGATTTTGGACTTCTGTACACATTTTTGCTTCCCAGCTACACTGCTAGTTACCACCTCGTTACTATTCTTTCAGGTGGCCAGTTAGCACTCTGTTGGATATCACCACAAATAGTGGTGAAATTCATTAATCTGTTTATAAAAAAAATAAATTATAAAAAGATTAAGTCACTGTTTTGTGTTTTTTCTCTTCATTTACTCTGCATGACAAATTTCCCTATTATTTTACCATGATTATTATAGTAACATAGTAAACACATACCAATAACATAATGTAATATTTTATCAATGTTGTAAAATATCACATTATAGCAGTAGATGATAAATAACACAGATAGAAAAGCAGCATTCAAAAAAGCAACAGGTTAGTGGTCAATTTGTTTATGTAGAATGTTAATACTACTGACCCGTCGTTTTAGAAAAAAAATCTGTAAAAGCCTTTAAGAAAAATGAAATGTTAAATGCTGCGATTTCCTTTTGGAAGTGCACATTTTTCTATTGTTGTTTTGTGAACTTTGTCCTTCTAAGTGTATGTTTTATATAGCTTTTTCCTTGGAACTCCCTTGTTTCGATCCCCTAAAACTGTCAAGTGTGACTTCACCTGCTTTATTGTCCCCATAAATTCATACGAAACTAGTAGCTAAATCCAATTTGTGTCATTCTGCCTCTGTAGCCTATTCTAAATCTCCCAGCATGTTTCACAAAAGTAGAATCCTATTAACACCAAATAACCACCACTGTATTTTATTCCATGGTTATTACAGTCCCACTACTGTCACACCTCCAAAAGAGACTTGTCTCTCCATGAATCTATGATGACCGAAACCTGCAAATCCCATTACTAGTTTTCTGGTTTTTTTCTTTTCATCTGACATATATTTTTCTTATATTTTTTTAACGAACTTAGGTGTTGTAAGTTTAGGCTCATTACTTTGTCAAGAAATTTGCCAACCTGTAAAGTACTACTAGTTAATGTGAAAAACCTGTTAACTTCAGATAAGCTAACAGGTAAGTTTCACCCACAAAACTTATGTTCCTATCTTTACTGAATTTCTTTGCTTTCAAAGTACTTCATAGGTCCAGTTTTAATGTGAGAAATAAGAGTAAGAAGTCCTTTTTCTTTATTGTTTTCTGAAGAAGTGAGGGAATTAAAGTATTAAAAACTGGAAAACGTCGTGACTTTCAATGGAAGTACTAAAATCTGAATTAAAACCCATGAAGTGCTGTAATAATCAGGGTAACATCCCTGAAGTATTGAAGTATCATCAGCTGTCTATAATCGAATGAAGGCAAGATCATAGTTCTTTCACTTAAAAAAAAAACCTACAGAAATGAAATTTTAAAAACTTCTGATTAAGCTTTCAGCGTAAAATTGAACCTCCCCTAATGGAAAGCTGTAAATATCTTGGAACATCATCTCCACCTGGTATCCTTAATGACTTCTGTAATGGATATGATAGACAGCTAGAGACAAAAAGCATAATATGCTCATTTAAAATATATTCTAGAAGCTCCAAACCAGAAATAGGGTTGGTTTTGTTTTGTGGGGTTTTTTTAAATTTATTTTTAAATATGTATCTTAATGACTGCATCATAGTGTGCAAATGCCTTGACACCCACAGCATGTCTTGGATTACTGTTCACTCCACCCTCTGCACTCAAGTCTCTGATCTTTATCAAATCAAATAAATTATCTGATCATCACGGCAATATGTATCATTACACTCCAAATCCTGGAATGCTAAAAATGTAAAAAGGTGCATTTGAAATATATGATAATCTTTCCAGGAACTAAGAACACATAAAAGATGCCTTAGGCTCAGGAATGGTTGAGAGAAGAATGTACGAGCTGCCAGAAATATCACCTTTACAAAGTCTTGAGGAATCTTGTGCCTAAAGTGGGTGGCTATACAATACGTTATGGGAAAGGAAGATGTCCTTCCACCCATACTCCAAAGACAGTGTTGCAATTCATCACATTTAGCACTGTGCGAAATACTAGCATGTGACTTCTGGAAAACCTGGAACAAAAAAATTGAACTACCCGGAACAAAAAACTGGCAATGCTGCTTGCTAACAAAGCTGAGCTGGTTCTTTGATATTTGAAAGGGAAAAATCAAGTAGGAGCAGGGATGTGAACTTGCCTCTTTTTAGGCAGTTTGGTTAAATTGTATGAGAGGAACGTGCCCAAATTGTCTAAATATATTTCAGAAATTATATGAAAATACTGTATGACTCAAAGCAGAATGATTTAAAACATTAGGAACTGCAAAGCAACGTTTAAGATGTGAATCAAAAGAGGTTTGTTATATTTCATGTAATGAAGTGAACATTTACAGCAAATTTGACTATTATGTTTGCATGTTTAGTAAAAGATTCCTGGTAAAAAGAGTGAAGAAACCTGCAACATCTTTCCAGCCAGATGATGCAGTCATATTGCTCAGAGTTTTTAAAGAGTTTTACATTAGGCAGAATGATCCTGTGTTTCTATTACATTTTGAATAAATCAAAAGAAAATGGCTTAATTCAGCTTTGAGCAGTAAAGACAGACCACAATGCACAGAACACACTTTTAGAACTTGTAAGATCAAACCCACATTTGCTGGGAAGGATATTTGGACAAAGAATCCCTATTAAGTCATTTAAATACCATTGAAATTAAAACTTTAACTTCATAAAATCATTTAAGAAGAACCTCTTACAATTATTCAGCTCCAGAAAATGTCTTGTTATTCCTTCCTTGCCCTGGAAATGTTAGTTTGCTATGTCTGGAAAAGATATCAAGCTGACATGAAATTTCAAGAAAGGGCTGTTATAATTATACAGCTGGACTCTGAAAAACAATTAGACAGTCATCGTAATTTTAATACTTGTTCAGAAAAATATTGCTCTCCTTCCATATCCTATTCTGGCTTTAGGGTTTTTGATGAGTAAGTATCTGCCACCCTGCCATATAAATGTTTACAGTGGTTAATTATTTAGTCATTTGCAACATGCTTAGGAAGTCACTAAACTCTGAATATTTCATATTGAAAAAAAATAAAAGGAAAAGAAAAAAGAAAAGCTAAACTCTTGGGTCCACTGGAGAGTATTCTTCCAGAAAACTTCTTCTGTAAGAGACAGGAAACAAGATTCAGTCGGAGGACTTTCTGTTGGCCTCTGGGAGAAGAGATTCATGAAGCCAGTTTTAGATCACAGACTACGCTACATCCAGCTGAAGTAAAAGCAGCAGAAAAACAAATCCTTTTCAGATGCCTGGCAAAGCAAGTACACCTCACAGTGCATCCTACAGTCCATTTCATAACCACTGTGAGGTCAAAAGAAGACAATTGTCGTAAAAGCCTTTCAAGGAATATCTATCAGCTTTGTAACCTGTGGAAAAGTGTATTTCCCACTGTGTGCTGTTGCAAAAGTCTATATTTAACTTTATAAGTACATACATACATATTTATGTACATGTGTATGTATACAATCCCATATTGGCTAGAAGTATAATTTCAATCCAAATATATATTTAGATAACTTGCATTTCCCCATCATCCTTTATGCCTTTTGCAACATCTCTGCCTGCCTCACACTTGTATTTTTTTTATTCTTTCATTTTTATTTGTATATACTTTCATGATCTTTAATCACCAGGAAAGCAAAAACCAGAAGCTTCAATTCTTCTCAGTTGTATTACAGTCTGCAGCTCTGGACCGTCTCTTTATATTATAATCCTTCACAGTTATACCCATAGATAGACTTTACTTTGGCTTCATTCTAGTCTTTGTTGTTATCCTCTCTTGAAATATCTTACATTTCAGTGTGCTGGGAAGGAGGCCTTTTCTTTTCAGACTGAGATAATGCGATTTCAGAAATCTGTTTCATTCCTTCACATCAAAGGAATCTCCATTTCATTCAGCATATTTGGTGCTAAACAATTCCTGCTTCCTTTTGTTGGTTTTATATCTGCTTTATGTGTTAAAAAGGATATTTAATTATACATTAAATGGATCTTCAGTCCTTCCTGTAACCTGAGTTTTCATAACTAATTTGCTGGCCGATAGAATTAACAACTCCCTCACCATTCCTTCTTTCTCCCTTCCCATCTTCCATTGTCAGGAGATTAATTCAAAACAAATGGCCTTACAGACATATTACTTTGTAAAGATCTTAAACTGCCTTGACACCCATGAGATATTTTTAAAACTGTTTAGAATCACAGGGAACTGTAAAGATTATGTTGATTTTATACTCAGATTTTTGTCCCCAATTTCTACTGGTCTTTTGCATGCAAGGGTATTAAGACTATGCTAAAACCCTTGGTTTTGGGAACTTACTGCACTACACAGAATTAAAGGATGATGATAATGTTTAGGAGTATTTGAAGCAATACATATTTTCACTGGTAATGAATGGGTAATGCTGGGTAAAAACTTAGACTTTTAATGAAATAATTCTTCCCAGCTGAAACTGGTCTATAATTCTATGATACTTTACATGACCTGGTGTCATGAACATTTAAAATACTATATAACTTTAATAAGTTCATACAAAGTCCACAGGGGAAGATGTGTGCTGGAACAACACAAACAGTAAACGCTTTCTGCAACTGTTACAACTAGCTAACATTTCAGGTATTTTCTAGCATCAAACTATGTGGCAGTTAACACAGTGGTGTGCTGGCCCATGATTCTTGTAGGAACAATGGCAGTACACTTAATAGTGTCAAAAATAATGAGGGGTGAAATCCCCTGTATGACTGAATGTCTCAATATTAGTTTTCACAGACACTTTCTGCATATTTCCTACACTGTCTTGTAATATTAGTAATAAGCAATCCTCAGAAGCCTGCAATTTCATTTTTGAATTGGAACCATTTATTGACATGTTGATGGAAGGCAATTTTGTATTGGAAATGCATTTTTTCTCTTCTCCATTTAAAGTCCACCTTCCAGCCGCCCATTAATCTTACTGTCCTGTATTGACTTATTCTGAGCTTTCCTTTCCTGGAACTTGTATTCACCAGTATTTCTTTTCTTGTCTTAGCACTTAAAATGCCTGTCTTGTTTTCTTTAGCAGCGCTCCTTTAAAATATATAGGATTAGATTTCCTGCAGTGCTTGGTCTGTCCTAAAGCAGCCAATCTACAGTGAAGAATTAGAGATGTAGGACTATGAATTTTTCCTACAAAATAATAAGCTACTATCTTGGTCAGATTGGCCTAAAATTTTCTGTGCTTTCACTTTTGGGAACACTTTAAAATCGTTGAACACGCATAATAACTGTACTGTGAAACACAAAATAGGTATCCTTACAGCAAGAGAAGAAACGTATGTGTTTGCATACTTAAAGCATTTCACAATTCCCGTTAGCAACTGAAACAGGATTTGATAGGATCACTGAGACTGAAGTTTTATCTTTTCTGTTCCACACAAAATTCACAAGAGAATTCATATGAGATAAAAATTAGATGTGTCATTCAAAAAAAATTGTTCAACATGAAAAATAATAATGAAGAAAAAAAAAAAGGATTTTCTAATTACTTACTGACCTATCCTCCTTCCTTTTCTACATAGGTTAGCATCATACTTGATGAACAACCTCTGCGTTCTTTTGAAATACTCTTAAGATCGATTCTTGGCACCAAGGTAAGGGCTGGTGACAGAGATTCAGCAAGACTCTCACCAAGATTTACTCCAGGGAAGGAGGCCTCAGGGATCAAACGTTAAACTAAAAGAACATGGATATTCTATTTAAATTATTATTTCTACATCGTCTAGCTGGTCTCAAAGTGTTTTACAGCACAGGCCTTGGCCATGCTTAAGACTATGTTAGTGCCAATTAATTGCACTGTGACACTGTCACCTGCAGATTCATGGGACACTGGCATTTTAGGCGGGCAGTTAGCTGTTTTGTTTCTCCTGAGCAATGGCACTTACTCCCTCCTGTTAGGGACCTCTTTTCTTCCCCCCTTATTTTCACAATATTGAAGACCTTTTCCCACAGGTAGAAAGTGTTGTTCTAATTTTCAAAAAGTTATTTCATTGCTAACAGCTCTTCCCTTCCAGAAAATCCTGTTCTCCTTCAATCAGGTTGTTCTTAGGCATGATTTCTTTGCTTCATTGTTTTCATTCTATCTGTGACATTTAGCCACTGAGACATCACTGTACCCACTCCTGAGTGCTCCGAGACAAGGGTGAGAGATTTCTAAGTGACATTACTGTTAAATGAATATTCAAAATACTGTGTAGACAAAGAGTGCTATTACAGACACACATATATAAAACATGTAAAAGGCAAGAGTACAAGTCAAGCGACATTAGTGGAGAGATCTTCAATTTATTAAATTGAGTTGTTGTTAAACCCTCCCTGCTGTTAATGCAGGTGACAGCAGTTAGGCAGGGAGAAAGCAAGGGTTTCCTTCTTTCATTTTTATTGATTAATTAGTCAATGTGTGTGCAGCAGCACGAACGTAAGCTGATATGTAAGTGCTAAATGTCATTGTTCATACTGTGTTAAGCAGTCAGTTAAAAAATATGTTTTATTGATCAGATTCTTTCCTGGAGACAGAACTGATAATAAAAATTACTGGCAGGGTTATGATGTTGGAAGACTGTTGGGAGATGGGATGATGTTTGCCTCAGCTGTTTCATCTTTATGAAGCCAAAGATATGATGCCACTGAAGAGCCATTCCCATGCTGTATTTGTTCTCTCTTGTACCTCTTATGTTGGATTCATTTCTCTGACTGTGAACCTTTGTAACAGTTTTTTTGTCTCTGGCCCTGTCACTACAGCTGTCTACAGTCAACGATGGTAACAGCTTAGACTCTTTCTTAATATTTTTTTTCTCTCCACTGCTGGAGGTGTAACACTGTCCATTTCAAATGCAGCAGCCTCCCTGTCTTGCTGCAACTCTACTTTCTTCAGACAGCTGCTGCTAAATTCATCTTCCCCTCCTGATACTCTGAACACAACACCTTTTAATTTCCAATGTCAATTCCCATTTTTATTACTTCTTTTTACAAATTCCATTGCTTATCTCTACTTTCCTTCAGTTTTCAAGTTTATCATCCTTTCCTTGAAAGTTTTTCACAATGGCAACTGTCTGCATTTAAGACCCCATTTTCTTCACCTCCCCATGCTGCTGCATTTGATCTAGTCAGGCCAGCCAGTTAAATCCCACAGTGTCACGTACAGATAACTGAACTAACTACTTTGAACTTTGAACTCATACCTTAGCAGGGTAAAGTGGCTCACAATGAGCTTGGTGGAGCTGTAGCTTACCCTGGTACCCAAGACAGCTAATAAAAGGATAACATGGATCTTTCTGCACTACCATTTGTATCTGATTTTAGTATCAATACTTTCTGTTGAGTATCTATTTTACAATCTGTCTTTTTGCCAAAAGAAGTCCATTCCTACTGCTGTTGTGCTAAGTAGTGCATACTCTGTGATTCATTCAATGACTGTCGAAGTAAAATATAGAAACAACCCTTAGAAGAAAGGTGAGGAGGAAGAGGTGATGAGATTAACCTGGTATTGGTGGCCAAGTTCCTACTTGAGGAGTGAAGAGCTTTTCTGTGTAGTCCAAGTAGGAGCTATATAAATAAAATTTTACTTCTTTTTTATCATCTATGGATTAATAATTTTCATATTTCTCTAAAAAGTGGGCGATATCTAAGGAAGGTATGAAGTGCTTCTCTTTTTTTCACCTTTTCTTAACGAAGCTCATGTAGGATGCAGCATTGAGTACATATGAAGTAATGATAATTTATATCCTTGATGGACGTGATGGTCTCAGCAACATGAGGCTTTTAAAACTTTCTACACTCAATGTTTATACCTGTGTGTTATATACATATAAATACACATGGAACAAGAATATAAATTTATATGTAGGTCTAAGAATTATTTACATAATCTCTCAGACTGTAACACTTGAGAAATATATTCAGTCGTGGATTGAAAATATTCTGTTGCACAAAAACATAAGAAGATATTTAGACTTAATCTGTCCTAGTAGTGTTTGATATATGGAATTATATTCATAGTAATTCAGATGGTTAATTGTACCTAAACTTTATTTAAAATGTGAAATTCCTGTATATTTCTATAGTGATATGTGTAAGAAAATACCAGCTTTCCTTTAAGAAGGTACATGTATACAGTACAGTATAGTTCCCTGAACATTTCTTTACCTTTTATGTCTTTATAAGAAATGAACATCCTAGGTTTTCTCTTTAGAAGCTTTTTAGAAGAACAGCAAAAAATTATGTCTGTAGGAAGTACAGCCATAAGAGGGTTCACAGGCCCAAGGAATCCAGATGTTAGGCTATAAAGATGGTAAAGCTAGATATGAGCATAAGTCTCTTCGCTAGTCCTGCCACCAGAAATTTTCTTGAAAGGATATTTTCCAGCAAATTTTTATTCTAAACTTAAAATTTTAATTGTAAAATTTATTTTTAATATTTTAAACTTAAAACAAATTTTAAAGAATGTAAGAATGTAATTTCCTTCAGGGTGACAAGTCATGACTGCTCTGTATCCCAGCTGAAGTATCCCATGGAATGCAACATTAATATTTCTCTCAAGAACACAGGCTGCTTCAGAGCATACCTCCATTAGTTCATTAGGGAGGGCACAAGGGATGTAGGAGTACATTAGGGCAGCTCCAAAGAAAAAACTTGGTGCTTGCTGTCAGTCAGGTGTCCTGTGCTCTCCAGTCCATGTTTGACTTTTCCAGGAAACACTAGGCTCATTCCTGAAGAGTCTGGAAGAAAATTAATGTGTGCTGTCCATGTTCAGGAAATAAGGCCCTAAAGACAAATAAAGGGGTAACTGTTATGACAGTAGAAATCCATGTACAACCAAAAAAAAAAAAATTAAAAAAATTAACTTCTGCAATGATAACTTAAAAGGAGAGAACTATAGGAATGTAGGATAAGTATTTTAGTATACTTCCCATATGTAAGCCTTATGAATGGCAAATACCTGAAAGAATTCAATTTCTTTTAATCAGATTGTGCTCTGTGCTATAACCTTGTTTCTCTAAGGAGAAAATAAAATAGTAATTAAAAAAAAAATCCAAACTTCTCTTTCACCTCTCTGCATTACATGTTCATTCTACCATGCCAGCCTCTTGTTTTAATGCCATGACACTCAAAACGGCTTTACGTGCCCAAATTCATGCTTGCTCTCATTGTCTAGAACATCTTGGCCTCATGGTTCTGGCTGCAAGGAAAGTGGATTATAGAAAAATGCATGTTTCACATAAAGAAAGAATCAGGGATTTTTCAGGCTTATCATTTTAATGACCCAAAAACATTAAGGTAACATACATACAGCAGAGTGAGCACCACGCAAACAGAGAGATAATAAAAACCCTGTGTCCTTGTTTCTACTCCTAGTTCTGATATCCTCCAGGCTAAAACTATACCCATATTTCACTCCTAAAGGAAGTTTAGAGTTTTATTTATGGGACTGTAAGTATGTAGTCTCTTTGTCTCCTCTAGCTGCTTTGACAAAATGGCTGGACACAAAGGCAAAACCAAAAAAGTCGTGGTATCTGATGGAAATAGGTTTACAGCAATAGTGTTTAAAGGAAAAAGGATAATAAAAAATTTTTTTTCCCTTTTTAGAAGAAGTTTGGGATGAAATGGACTGCATGTCAAGAGTACCATAAGGATAATTTTGTGCTGAATGACATTCAAACCTTCCCTTCCTGTTTGTTTTATAAGTAGAGATGAATATTTTTCTCTACATTGTTGTTTTACCCCTTCTTATATTATCTAGAAAATAAAATCAGAAAAAATGGTGTATTTCCCACTGAATAAATCAGACTATTTCTGCCTAAGAATATTTTCAGTTAAAACACTAAATGTTTGTGGGAAACCTTTGTTTCCATTATTATTTAAAAAAAAATAATCTGAAAGAAACATACCTTCTTTTGACCATATATATTGAATAGATGAATTACCTCTATTTCTGGATGCTACACAGGTGGTGCTATGTTACTTTTGCCTTTTTTTTTTCTTTCCCTGTCTGAGTGTATTTTTTTGTACTTCATGCAATCTCAGTTCAGTACAGTGTGGTTCACTGAAATAAAACGGTAATCAGCTGATTACAAAGCAGCACACAGCTGTCTCCTAGAAGTTATGACCTTAATTATTTAATTACACAGCAGTGCTGTTTTTCAAATATTTGTTGCCTTTGCTTCATATCCAGATCCTGCGTTTTCTCTAGTTGTTCTGAAGGACTGGCTTCAGCCTTCTATCAGAGAGCACTACCAAAAAGCAGAGGAACAACCTCACTGCTTTGTAATTGCACAAGAGCATCCACTTAATGTATTCTGTAAACCTTAATCTTCATGTGGCTAAATGTTCTAGATTACTTTTCAAAATCCTTCATTATATTTAGACTACTCTTTCCTAAAATCAACAGGCAACTGGCACGATATAGTTGTGTATGATTCTTCTTAATTATCAGGTAAAGTGAAAAATAAAGGATTAGACAAAACTGTCAAGATCCTTCCATTGCAAATATTTAAACCTCAGAGTGATGCATTAAAATGTGATATAACTAACAATCCTAAGTTCTTTTAATACTCTACTTCCACAGATGATACTTCTCCTGAAACTATCATTGACATTCCCTAAGCATTCAGGGAAATTATATTATACAACTGAAGTTAATGTGTTATCATGATCAATTTTTCCCTTCCAGTCTGAAATGAATTAAAGTCAAGGATTTAATTGCTAAGTACTCAGTGACCTCTAGGGTATTATTTTTATCTGTAACGATTATAATCACTAACTAGGTAAAGAATTACTGAAATGGTTTCAAAGATACTAAGGGGAATAGTCTTGATTTTCCCTTAAAAAATAAACATATCCACTTGGGTATATTCAGTTTACATATTGAGTATTCTTGTTTTATTTAGCTACCCATATCAGAGGGACCACAGCTATTGTAAATGATGAATTGCATATGTCTGTACACATGTTTATTGTAGCTTTTGATGCAGTGGCCATAAGATTTTGGGAAAGCTCCTACTTCACTGCATTTGACTTTGAATCAGCATGATTGATGATAGTTGCTATTTTTCATCAACAGGGCCAGTTTTGAAAGCCTGAAGGACCTATACCTGTAGGCTGCTCGGGAAAAGAGAAAGACAAGAAGTGATGGTTAGATGTTTTTGCCATCCTACTCTGAACTGCAATTTGTCCAAGTCAGTCTTTCCATGTCCTTACTTCATCCTTGATGTCTCCCATTCTCTGGCACTTCCCTTGCTTCCTCTCCATTCACCTCAGAGTTCTTGCCCAGTCCGTTTTAGTGGTATATACTGTCTTCAGAAATGTCCGTGACCTGTACAGAACTTGTTTAAAAAGGCACACACAAAATTATTCTATCATCTCAGACATCTTGCTTTGCAAAAGGTTGCATTTGTCTTTTAAGTAAAGGTGATTTTCAGATACAGCTTTTTTCTTTTCAGATTAGTTAGAAGAAATACAGAGGTATCAAATCATATGTAAAGATAGACTGCAAGTCCAAATTATTATAGGATAGGGAGAAACTAGGAATCCGTTCTTATTTAATCTTAAGCAGTTTGCTTGTCTATAAAGAAGAATACACAGAGCTGGATACACAGATTTTTTTTCCTGAGGGACAACAATGAATGTGAAAAGAAAAATATGATATTGAAGCTATAAATCAAGGAGAACACCACCACCGCCACCCCAAAAAAAAAAAAAAAAAAAATTACCAGTACCATCAATGTCAAAAGACATTCGAATCCTGATGGAAAAAGGAAGGCATCACTGGATGGAATATTTTGAGCAAATGAAGCCTGGTGCCAAGGGAAATTACAGACTTTTGCAAGAATGTCACCCTCATAGTCATTAAGCTTTAGCCCTTCAGAGAGAAACCTGACGTTCAAGTAATATATATACTCAAAGTACTTTAACCCAAATGTATCAGATTTTCAGCACTGTGATCATTGCCTACCCCCCAAAAAGGATTTCATCTCTATGTAATTAGCTTTGTTTATACAATCACAGTGAATATATACTATAGAAAAAGAAACAGTTCATAAGCTTTAGTGAATGTTAAATTATTTAGTAAACACAAGTACAGTCAGAAAGGATCATTACTTAAGTTTATCTACATTGAAATGCATCTTCCCTACTCACCAAGTTCAAATCACAAATAATCAGGAAGGGCCAGTCAGTAGCAATTTCTCTGAAAACAGGGATGCTGAGTAAGGTAAGTAAAGATAGATGGAAGAGTGTTGTTTGGAAAGATTTTATTACCTTTTTTTTTAATCAGAAAATAGTATTCTACCTGAAAGCTGTGAGAAAGAGGTGGATTTAAATATCTTTTTAAAATAAATGCATATATTAATTAAGTTTTAAAGATGTCCATCTTAAACTCTTTTACTGGGAAATTACTATTTTGCAATTAAGAACACTTTTTTTTTTTTTTTTAAATGTACAATCAGTCTAAAAAGATGACATTAAAAAAACCCCAAACAACCCTGCTAAAGTATTAGTTCATATGGCCTACTGATTTTAAAGTTGTTTTTTTTTTCTATTTTACCAAGTGTCTGAGATGTTACCTAATTTTCAGCTGAGATTGGGAGCAGATATTTTCTGCTTTCAAATTTCAGTTTTTGCTGTCTGAGGAAGTCCTGTTTTCTAAAGGAGTTCCAAAGGATGAAACTTTCTACCAGTCCTCTGACTGTGACTTTGGGTGACACTTTTGTTGAAAAGCTGAAAAAAGAAATACCATTACAACTTACCATCTGGCATAAAGATAAGGCAACCCTTACCATTGTCCTGGTTGCTGTCTCTCAGTTTTAAAGATGGGTGAAGGAAAAAAAAAGGTGGATCATTTGACCAACTCTGCAAAGACTGTTAATGCTTGGGCCATCACCTGGCAACGAGGAAGCTTGTGCAGTATTTTACAAACATCAGTTTTTTGATTCAAGCACTTTTCAAGAGATGCACCCATGTACTGTTCAGTTAGAGGCTGAGCACCTCTGAAACATTTAGATACATTTGGACATGTCAAGCACACTGTAGCCTGCATAACCATTTTCAAACAATGCCCTATCCTAAGGAATGTTTGTGTATAAGAAAGACAAACGGTTTTAGGAATCAATAGAATGAATCATAAAAGCAGTAGTTGATATGAGGTGAATAATGTTTGGCTGGCCAGAGATGGCATTTTTTCAACTGACAATTGGTTTTAAATTTTGAATGCTAACTTCATCCAAATGTTTAAATATTATATGTTTCAATGACAATTGTCAGAGGGGAAAAGTTGAAGAAAATCCAGTCACTCTCTTGCCATCTTGGAATTCAAACCTGTGTAGCTGCATGCTAAATAATTTAGTTTCAATTAACTTGGCTATGTATTATGACATATCTTAAAGTACCATAGAGAAAATCCCCAAAATCTGAGAACCACATTGAGTAGAATTATAAGTGTCTTGAGTTGCAAATTCTAAATTTATCTTCAGATTCCTCTGTAGAAAAATATTCACTTGCAAAAAAAAAAGAAAGGGTAAAAACACTTGAATTTATGTCAAATTATATTAATAACACTTTCTTTAGAGAGGAGAAATTACCTAGATCTGATTGCATAGCTCAACTGAAAAGTTTCCTTGGAAGAAGGTGAGATCCTATGACATCCAGGTAACTCCATCTACTCTTCCTGTTCAACATACATCATTCACCTGTACAAACATACACTTGTTCAGCCTTGCAATAAATTTGACATTACCTTACAGCATCAGCTATTTTTACCGCCTATTATTTTTACCATCTCCTTATAATATTGATCATTACGAAACACTATCCTACTTGTATCATCACATTATTTACACTTCTATGCAAGGAAGAAACATAGAAATACGAAGAATTTTCCTAACGGTTGCAAAGGTAAAGGCAGAAGCAAGGGCAAGCACTTAGCCCTGTACAAATCTGCATAAACCACAGGGAGAACAGCTTCCATGAGCCACAAAGTGAGCCAGGTCACACTACTGGCAATTAATAACCAACCTGAATAATTTTACCTGAGTTTCAAGTGGTTTGTGTTTCTTCTGCTGTTTCCTCCAGTGTGACAGCCTGCAGGACTCTCAGTACAAGGAGAATGATTGCTAAATGCTGGAACAGTATCGCACAATGTTCTTTTTTCACAAGGTTAAATGAAAACAGAATTAAACCAAGCGCATTTTCCCAGCCTTTGGGACTCAGAATTTATGCAGTGACTGCCTTGCAACGCAATTTGGATTAACAGAAAGAACAAGTGTGGTCAGTGAAGCATTTTTTTCCTCAGTGAATGATCAAGATTTTGTCAATGACTAAGATCTCTGTTTAAATACTAACAATTAAAGACATCTTTGTCTGATTTAACATCAAATCTTTGCTGAAGTGGGAAGGTGGAAACTTTTTGACTGCATTTTGGTTCTCCTTTCATATTACCTGCCTGATCCTTTGTGTTATGATTTTATCTTTATGATGAATTTTCTTTTTATATCACATAGAGCATGCAGTAAAAAATTAGTGTCAGCTTACCATTTAACCTTTTCCTGTCATTCACTCCTATTGGCATTTCTTTCTAGATTGCTATTTATCACCGTGATATTTCCTTTTGACTTCTAAACTTAAATCAGAAGTATAATATAGAATTAAATGTTATATTCTTTAAATAAAGAAACTTCAAATAAACCTGTATGACAAGCTGTGAGTGTATGTCAGTTCCTGAACTCTACCTTGTAGCTAGAATCCGCCGGGAATTCTTTTATGAAGGGTTGTTTGGGTGGTTTTTTTCAACAGAAAATGTCAATTTGTTGAAATTTAAACTTTCTATGGTTCAAGCTTCAGAACAAATATAATAAAGAGGAGTTACTCAACCAAGGATGGGAATTTCTAGCTACAATCAGAAAAATAATTGGAGAGGTAGGCTGCATTAACAAGAGTTAAGGCACACCATGGAGCCATAGGGAGTCAAGGCTCAAATCTCTTCATCAAGGATTGTTCAATTCTGTAAACACAAGTGGATCTATTTCAAATAGAGAATGAAGAAATAAAGAAATACCATCAAAACTTGTATCTCAAAACATGTGAGATACGAGCCACCAGACTGAAATCCCCACTTGATTTTGAATTTGACTGTCAAATTCCTGACTGCGCTCTGCTGCCAGGCAGTCCTGCCAAAGCCTGTAGCCATCTCTGCAACTCTCTCACTTGTATGCATACAGAGCGCACAACATACAAGTGCGTGTCACTACTAACGTGAGAAGCCAGCTGGGTTATATTTCAGTCATAATTACCAAACCTTACACAGCACACAAGTGACTGTATAAAGTGGTAGCCCAAATCATATTCTTTATATTTATAGCTCTTCAACATGGGTACATAAATGGGTTACCATAAAATAAGAGTTTGGACTCTGAGTACATTAGCTATTCTCTGGGAATTTTTTTTTTAAACTTCATGCTGTATGTGAGGTACTTTACACCTTCTGCAGAGTAAGAAACTGCACAATTATTTTTTCTGCAGTCCACAGTTTGGTTTGGTTTTATGTGTATTTGTATATATATGTATGTATGCAAGTGTACATATATATGTATATATGCAAACACACACACATTCATACAAATGTATGTACTTATATATCTATCTAGATATACTTATGTACATATACGCACGCATGAGTTTGTGCAAGTACAGCAAAAGATGAGAATAAACATTAAGGTTTTCATGGTCTGTAGACATTTGTTTCACCATATCTCTTCTGTTTATTCACAGAGAGATGCAGTGATTACTGCCAGAATACGGAATAGTGAGTGTTCTCTACCACGATGCCCATAACCTTAAGGCAGGTATAGAAAACAGAGCAGTATCGGGGGATGCTGAATGGAATTTTTCTTATAAAGACAGACAGCTGTTCCATTTCACCTTGAACAACTAATAGGATTTCCATAGGGGTCTTTAGCCTGACATCAGCTTTTAACTCTTTCCTGAAACTTCCTTAAAACAGGTAGTGGTCAAAACTGAAATTACTATTAGTAGAGGGTACCACTGAGTACAGTGAACTCCAGAAAAGTTTCCATCTCAGTAAGGAAGAGACGTGATGTTCAGTTCTCAAGAATTCGCAGTACCACAGAGGCTGAAAAGGACAGCTGTTTCTTCATGCCATTCATTATGCTCAGTATTCCTCATTTCATATCAAGCTCTGAATAAAGTTCTTGAAGCCACCAGAATCTTCCTCATTAAACAGTACCAGGAAAGTTGATATTTACTGTCCCTGTGGCCTCCTCTCGTACTTGCTGGATTCTTGCTTTATTTCATGTTCATTCATAGAAGAGGTTGTGGAAAACAACAAATAATGCTGCCAGAAAATTGAAATGGGACTCAAGCTCTTTTTGACAATAAGCACCTTAACAATTTTTGTAAATTCTTTAAAATTCTCCATAATTGCAGAAGAAAGTATTTTTTTTTCTTTTTAGTATTGCTAATAGTGTCTGTTCACTTTTACACATCTATATTATTGGTCAAAGCTCCCAGCCAGCAAATAGCTTTAGTTCCCTTCTTGAGAGGTTGAGAGGTCACTCCTAAGACAACTTATCATTTTGGTAGAAGGAATAGAGGAACAGGTGTTTAGTGTCCCAATTCAAGCTGTCTCAACTTGCACAGAATAACTTACATGTAACTGGCCACCAAAACCAAATCAAAAGAAAAACAAGCCTAACAAAAATAACTCTCCAACCTCATTGCTAGAGGATTCAGTGTGGAAGGTGAACCATGAGATCTGCTCTTCATTTCAGTGACATCTAAAATGTAGATAACTTTTTGTTACCTATCTATCCACTGGTCATTTCTGGAGCACTGACCAGAACCCAGGCTTCCTTAAGGGAGTACCTAACTATTAAGTCACAAATCCACACTCACCATTATGCTTTTTTACCTGATTAAACTCTGATTTTTGCTTGTCAAGCACAACAGGGGAAAGAGTAAGGACTAAGAATCTCTTTCCTCCTTGGGTCCAGTAGCCTGACAGGGAATTATTTATAAGTTGAAAGAAGTCAAACAGAGACTTATTAGATGTCAGAAGGCATAGACTCCCATCTCACACATATAAGGTAAATTTTCTTATCATTTATCAGTGAAGCATGAGATAGGACAGCTTGTTGTCCCAAGCAACCAACATTATCACTGTTGGTTGTGTTTTCAGAGCCCTCTGCACCAGGACACACTGCATGTATCTCATCTGAAGTCTCTGTAAGTCTTCAGTCTTCATGACTTCTGTATGTGTTACAGATTTGGAATGAGTCTAGGAGAAACACGGCTCTCATAAAGCAAAAGGGTTATTGCAGAGGAGACTATGATTCTCCAGATTTAAATGGTATTTGGTTAGACACAGGGTTTTTTTGGGGAAAAGAATCATTTGAACTCTTTAAGCAAATCCAGGTATGAAGGCAATAACTTACAGGTGAGGTATGTCAAATGATGACACAGAAATCTATTCAGCTTTTGCAAAACATTTTGCAGATACACTGTAGATATAGAACTAAGTTATTCATACTAGTAGCCATACTCAATTTAACCAGAGACTATTTCATTTCCCATGGAAAAAAATACTAAATTTCTTATAGAGGTGATTTAATTTCTCATTTAGGTGCTATCACTTCTGACCCTCTGACCTTACATTTCAGGGTCAGAAAACAGTAAAAGAGCACCAATTTTCTTTTGTTCCCCACTGATTCTGTCTTGCATTGAAATTACTGGCCAGTTTATGAGGTATGAATTTGTGGATCTCTGCTGATCTAGGAGAAATTATAACTATTTACACCAATGATCTAATAGAAGCAGGTGAAATGCTGCCTACGAAAAATATTTCTCATGTTATTTCCAAATTTTTCTATTCCACTTCAAACCAACCACAAAGATATTTTAAAAGCCTGTTTTCCCCTAAGTGCACATATACTTTCAAAGTGTCTACATCAAACACAGACTTCATAAGCATTTTCAAATGTGTTCAGTCAGCATGAAAGAAGCAGAGAATTCTTAAATAATAATAAAAAATCAGCACATGCATCTCAGGTAGTTTGTTCTATTTAAGAGGAAAAGTACTAGAAGTATCAGCCTGATTGAGTCTTCTGAGTAGAAACACACTGTAGTGTTGTTCAGCTTGAAGACAATTAAGTGAAAGGAATAAATGAAGTTTGGGTGAAGCTTTTTCATTGGTTTGGCCAAATCTTTGTGGAATTTTCAGCAACCACTTTTACCATATTTTATGGATATTAGTAAGTGAACTTTTATGGAGAGGTCTTTTCTGACAACAGCTGAACAGCCATCTCTAGACCTCAATTAATCCCACCAGCTATTACTCAGTCTTCCCTTCAGGAATAAATTTGAAAGGTTTCTGCAGTCTGCACTTTGTTTAGAAAGAGTAAATCACTTTTTCTGATATATTTTAACAATTATCAGTCATTAAACATAGCCAACATACAAAGTTCAGAAGTATAAAGAATTTTGCTGTTCTGCATATATGCAAGATAGGGGGACAAATACCCAGTAATCAGCATTCAATAAAGTCACCGGAAGTATAAAAAGATCTGTAAGTAAATACAACAGCATTTAAAGTCTCCTGTGCTGGAAAGCTCCTTGGATAAGTTTGGTGATGTAAATTTGGCTTGTTTCTTGTTTTATTCCATGCAAATTTCTCTATTTAAAATGTTGAAATGATAAGGAAATATATGAATAATACAGACTTTTTAATGAAAAAATATTCAGAACTTCATTCTTTTCAATGTGGATTGCTACCATTGTAATGCAGTTTAAAGAATCTCTCAATGTTTGTAATAGTTTGAGATTAAGATGTTTGATAAAAACTTACATGAGGATTAATGATAAAATACAGTCTGCCGTCCATCACGTTTATTTTTTATCATTCACCATCTTGCAACAGAAGCCAAGCAAAAGTCTCCAAAGCTAGGAATTATAAGAGTGCAAAAATTGCCTGGGACCTACAGAATGACCAGATTGTTGTCATTTTTCAAGATCTGTAGTTTTGTTCCAAGGAAATGAATTTCAGCTTTTTTCCAACACCACCCCCACCACCCCCCCAAAGCCAACATTTATTAACCACTTTATCAGGAAGAGCTGCAAGCTCCTACAGAATGAGGCAGATGAGGTACAATTCAGAGGATTTTTTTCATACTACAAAGCTGAAAATTTGGGGAATAGAAAGATGAAGAGACATAATGAGGCATTTTCAAATGCGGTTTCTTCAGCATAGAGCCTTCAAATCCAAACCTCTGTTTTAGCTGACCTGATGAAAAATTTTGTTAGTGGACAGTTTTTTATCCAATCTTGAAATAGAGCTGATATGAGATCCTAGGAAAAACCTCAGGTGATAAGGCAGAGACAACTTTGTACTAATGGACAAAATGACAGAAACATCCTTTTTAGGAAATTATAGAAGAAAGCCTTGATCCTCCTGTAAAGTCTTTATAGATGAAGTTAATGATTAGTGAACCTTTTATGCCACAGGCAAGATACAAAGACAAAAACACTTTATCAGTACTATTTTAGTTGGTGAGGATGCCAAAATATTTTAGAAGTGGTTCATAGATACTGATCCTTCATTGCTATTATATTAAAGGATTTAATGAGGAGTTACTTGAATTCACATGCCTACATCCCTCTAATAGAAATGGTAAGTAAAAGACGATGGAGGTGTCCTTAGGCCTTTGATCCAGTGAAGATGAAGACGAAGAAGAACCTTCAGGGTCTGCAGCAAGGCTGGCCTATTACTCCACGCTCGTTTAAAAGATTAAATTATACATGTCCAAAGACCTGACTTTGTTAGTTCATTAAGGAAAAGGAAACAGAAACGAGTACAAATTAAATATGTGAGCCAATTTTCTGTAGATGTAAACATGAGTTCCCTCATATTGTAAAAACACGTGAAAGCTTCCGGATAGTCCAGCTGATTATTACAGAGCTTGTAACCATTTCAGGTGTGCAAAACTGGGACAGGAGAAATTTCCCTCTATGATATTCCAAACAGAGTCTTTCAAGCCTTCAGAGGTATCTCTTTGAATTTATCTTATCTGCTTACCAAGATGATGAAGCAGACTCCCCATCACCCGAGAGGTGAAGCTGCTGAGAAGCTCCCAGGCTGATGTGGAGCTGTAAATTTCCAGTAAGTAGCCTGGTGAAGCCAAAGTAAAATATTACATTCCGTTTTGTGAGAAAGCAGAATTTACCAAAGTCTTCAGTGAAAGGAGGATCTTTGTTTTCCAAGCTTCTTTTCTAGACATATGCCATTTTCTTTTAGAAATTACTGTGGCCTAGGATTGAGAGTTTATCCTAGGTTTAGGTAGAAGACTGGAAGATGACTATCACTCGGAAGACTAGCTACTGAAGAAGTAAAAAAAAAAGAGTTGTTGGTATGTTTGTCTTCTAGGATTCCTGATATGTGTGTTTTGTCTTCCAGTTCATTGTGGTGCCAAGTGACGGTAGTTTTGCTTAGTGAAGAAGGAGATGAGATCAAGAAAGATGTTCCAGAATATATAAGGGTTTGGAGCCCTTTTAGAACAAGGTAAGAGACACGTTTGCTGTTTCAGACTAGTTTAACCTAAACTTGTATTTAATTTTGGTTTTGTTTAGCACATACTCCAATGTAATCATGTCTTATTCTTGTTTTAAATCCAAAACACTCCATAGTAAATCTGAAAACTACTGGTACCCATCACCCTGCAAGAATAAGAACTTTCACTAATCTAATAATGAATCATGCCAAAATGTTCTGGATTAGCAGTATGTTCTGGGAATTGATATTACCTCACGACTATGATCCTTTACTATCACAGCAGTTTTCTCACAATTCTACTGAACATTTCAATTTCACTTTTAAAGTACCTTATTGTCACCTCCTTAGAGTAAATTTTAACATGTTTAGAGGTCATATTAAAGACATCCATATGTTTTACAGGTCTACACTTTGTATGTGGTTGCCTCTGAACTACTTGTCACAATGGCGTAACAGAACATTTAAGAATTATATTATGGTATAGGAATACTACTCTGTATGCCTAAACCAGCATTGTCAGAAAGCACAATTATTGTTCTGGGAGAATATTTATAAATCCTTTTGTAGCTGAAGAAAATAAAAACCATAGCCACCATGCTGCATTTTGATAACTTGCAAAATTTCTGCCTTCTTGCACACAGAAGTTACAGAATTACAGGGCATTCTGGTATCTCAGAAGACAGCAATGTACTGTATGGACAGAATACATATCAGCTGGTAAGCAAACTGACAGGTTTTTTTCACAGCACAGGTATAATGTGATTTGAAATTCAAAAAATCTGTTTGTGACTCAAAGCTTTGAGGTCAGCTAGTACTTACACTGCCTCAAAATTGTACTGTCTGTCTCTCCTGCTGTGGTTCTTCGAAATACTGCAAGCATTAATCAAAAGTCAATTGTTTGTTTTAACTAGATTTCGTGAAGAGAGTACATTGCAGGTGCAGGGGTTGTGAATTACCTTGCAAAATGGAAACATTAGATATAATTTGATTACTATAAAAGAGAAAACAGCGATTATTAAAAGTGAATAAAACTTTACCATGGTAAATCAAGAACGAGTTGAAAGGTCAATACAATGACTATTGTAACTGAACTGCATAAGTAGAGATATAACACTATAGTACTTCAGAAGAAAAATGTTGTTGATAAGAACTGTTGTTGCCACTGAAATGAATGGAAGAGCATCTACTGATTTCAATGGAACCAGAAAATTAATTTATGAATTGGATATTTCTACAAGGCTATTTACAAAATTACAGACTTACTCTTAAATATGATCCACAAAGTGCAGACTTAATTCTGAATTAATCCTACTGTGCTGATATATAAAGATCCCAAATTCAGAATTAGTTAATAAATCATTTTGTTAGTAATAGCAGGGCAGAATCTCTGAACAAAAACAGAAAATGCCAACAACTGCCCAAATAGTTTTTAATTTAATTTAGGGCTCTGTCTTACATCAGGTAAAAATTAAAGTAATTCTTGATATTTGAAAATTGTCCCATCGAGTACTGAAATGTTGTCACAGCTGTTGTCAATGTCCCAGCTTCCAAGACATTTTGTTGTTATCCTTTCTCTTTTAAAGTCAGGCAACTGCTGCCTGTGGAGAAGGAGTGGAAAGATGCATTGTAAGCATGACAGAATCTTGCAGGTCTCATTGCATCTGCCTGGTACCACAGCTGTGAGAAAGAGTAATATGGGAATAGTGCCTATTAATACAGTCAATAGAATTGTGTGCAGATGGGGTATGGTTAACACACAGTGTTGTCTCATAAATCTGGTTGCAGCTACTAAACTGGGTTGTATTTTCACATGGAAAGCAAAAGACTCTTTCCTGTTCACTCCTTCCATTACCATTTACCTCATCTGGAATTTCTAGAGCTTCTGGCTGACCAAGTTGCAATAAATTGCAGCAAACAGAAAACAAATTATTTTGATTTCATTTCATGCAAAAAAAAGTTATAAAAAGGGTTTTTTTTCTACAACCTCCAACAGTAAACAAATAATAAAAAAAATCCTTTTATCTAAGAAGACTTAATAACATTGGAAATTATTTTCCATTTATGCAAACTTGCTAAAGAGGGCACTTTCTGGACTTAAAAAAAAAGAGAATGATGAAAGCCCACTGTAAGAGTGACCTCTGCAATTTTTAGTAATAATTTTCACAATTCCTCATTAACCCCAGTTACTGCAGAGTTGGAGGTAGAATAACAGACTGGGTTTGACCTTGGTTGTATGTGGACAATTTCATCAAATCTAGGTGACAATTAAATTCAGAATTTAACAAGGCACTTGAATTGGTGTGCGCAACACTTACTGAGTTCAGAGGCCTATTGACAATAGGCAAGAATCCAAATATTTTAAGAGAAACTGAAAAGATCCATCTCCAGTTTTTTTTAACACTTTGTCTCAGAGACTGCACTTATTACTTCTAATTACATTATTTGAATTGTGAAATTGGAAGTACATTGTAGAAGCTGAAAATACAAACCATAGCTGGCTTTGCAAATCATGGAAATGCAAATTACTTCACCTTCTGCATCCACTTGTAAGGAACATTCTTTTAAATCAGTTATTGAAAAATAACTGCTCTTTAAGTGGATATAAAAAACCCATTTATTTTAACAGTTTTGAATTGTTCTTGAATAACCTATTCTGAAACAAGTTTGTCAGTTAAGGGGAAAAAAAAAGATGTGTTTTTGTTATTTGTAATAGTGCTGAGGGGCAAAGAACATGGGATAATAGCCTCACTCTGTAGAGGCTGGTGACAAATTTTCTGTGAGATCTCGGTGGATAATCTATGGTTCTTGAAGACTGTGAAAATTTATCATCACATGCTTAAATATAGATACAGATACTGGTTTAGATTTAGATACTGATTTCCTGCAGTCACTTTATTTTCCATTTAAAAACAAAATAAAGCAAACAATAATAAATAAATAAAATAATATACAATAAAATAAATAAATAATAATAATAAATGAGATCTACCCACAAAAACAGTCAGAAACCACCTTTAACTTCCATCTCTGCTCTTGAATGTCTCCCTCTCAAACCAGTCCACCATCACCTTTTAAATTTAAGTAGCAACATAAAAATTTCGAAATGTAACATACTTATTTTAGTAAAACAAAGATTCAGCTTAACATAAAATGCGACATGACAACTGTGGCAGTCCTAAGGTAGCACGGACTTTCAGTATAAACAATACTGAAAATCAGAGAATTTTATCTTCCTAGATATATTGCTTGTTTTCAGCTGTACAATTATTTTTGTTTAATTTCTGATTCACTGGGGTTTGCACAGCTCGGAAACAAGTGGTCTTATTAATGGCAGCAACTGAAGGTTAGACTGTTCTGACAGTTTTCCCTAAGATCTGCATGAAATGTAGAATGTAAAAAAATGCAATGTTACATTTGTGCTGTATGTGAACTTTTATGTAACAAGGCTATTCATTGGAGACTTCTTTACCTCCTTTTTCTCCCCTTCATCAATTATTACAATTTTCAGCTCTCCACCTAAGCTGTAAAATTCATGTAAATAAATTCCGTTCATACATAGATAGCAAATTTGATGAAACATTTCAGAGGTGAGCAAAACCAAAATAAAATGTGTGAATAAACAACACAGAACTAGCGATCCAGAAGTAAAGCAGAAAAATAAATAAAGAAGTAAATAAATAAATAAAAGCTAACTCTAGTGACATGCAATATTTCAGGGAGTGAAAAACTCCTTACTGACCCGAATGCAAAAGTGTCTTTTGAAAATAAAATCACTGAATCTGGGAAAATATGATTCAAAGTCTCATTTCCCATTCTTCAGGTTAAAGTATGGCATTTCAGAAAATGTGTGTTAGTCCTGAAAGCTTCAATAAATTTAGCATAACTAATGACTTATTTTGTAACACCATCTGAGAGGATTGACCTATTACTCTTTTATTTTTCTCTGATTAAAACCATTCCAATCTTTCAAGAAGGAGCAGAAGCAACCTTAGATCATTCAAAAACCAGTCACCCAATGTAAATCACATACGAACCATCAAAACATGTATGTCCTGATGCAATCATAATGTAAACAAACACAAAACAAACATTCTTATTATTTGTATATGTCTTTTCAAAGAGTGTATGCTTGTGCCCACATACACCCCTACTGAAATATGAGAAGGTATATCACCAGAAGGAAATGTCAGAATTGAGCATTTTAAAAAGTATCATAAACCTGCAAACATTTTTGGATTTGTCCTTATATGAGTGAAAATAAATTATCAGCTATGTATTTCAAGTTTTTTATTTAGATAGACAAGCCATGGAACTCTTTACCTACTGCAAGAAAAAGAGATATAAAGAAACGACACATTCAAGTTTTTCCCAGGATGCCAAGGCCAGCAGGAAGCTCAAGCTGGACTGCTCTTCTCTGTACCCATCCCACTAAAATGCGTGTTTGATGTGTTTCTGATCCTGCTAGTAAGTTTTATTCTCATTTATAATCAAGCCAAACAATTTCATCAGTTGACTAATGAAGTGATAATCACAGACATGTTTTCCAGCCTACTGATAGTAGACTTAAGAGATAAATTTTCATGTCATGCTCTTAGTACAGAACTACTTTTGACCTGAAAAAGAGACCAAAGATTATATCTCAAAACAAACTTCTGCAGCTTACAGTCTCTCGCTACCAAAGGCTTAGAGTGGAAACATAGTGAATACGAAAATGCAGTTTCACAGAGTTTCATGGTCAAGAAACAATAATTTATTGAGGAAATACATCTCTGTCTCTACTACCCTAAGCTAACAAAATGACTTTGCAAAGGAGAGACTTTGCTTAAACCCAAGATTATGCTCAAAGTAGAGACATCCCTGTGTACTTTACTTCATTAGTTACATGCCCACAGCAACAAATTAAATGTGTAATACCTCTCTAAGTTCCTTGCTTCTTAGACACTAATCTATTATTGGAAACATTACAAGGTGAAAATACCCTTAGAGTTTCTAACAGCTTACCTCAGATAATGAAAACTTGTTTTTTACTGTTATCTTAAAATATTTAAATTCTTCTAAGACCCATTGTAAACACTACCAAATGCCAAGTGCTACAAAACAACTTTTATTAGTATACATGGTACACCATTGTACTATCAAAATAGTTATCAAAGGGGGAAAAAAGAGGAGAAGACATACAGAAGAAAAAAAAAATACTCTCTCTGGTTTAAAACATAGATTACACCACACCTCTGCATTCTAGCAAGTTTAATATGTTGTGAAGGTCACATTCGGATTTTTTGTTGCTTTGCATTAAATTAATACTGTACCTTAAAGATCAGCTTTAAAAATCATGGATTGATTTTTAAATCCTATAAATCTGGCTTTCCATTATGCAACAATACTGATGAAGAATATTATATTTCTACAAATTTTTTTTTTTGCATATCTGGCCTTTTTTGAATTCAAGACTTTGTATGGGTACAAAAGGAATCTCTAAACTTGAAGAAGTCTCCAGCTTTTCTCCTACTGATGGTTTTAGACTGATACCTTCCATAGCACAATCTAGGGAGTCCAGGTCACTGCAAGCAGAGAGGTCCAAGCAGGGAAGTCTGTCAGTCAGCTTTTGTGCACAAGCCATTCAGGACAGATCTGTGTTTGAGTTTGCAAAGCTGGCTGATTAGCTTACACCTCATCAATTAAGGGAATGAGTCTCCTTGGCAATATATGGATGAATATGTTTCACTCCTTTCAACATTACTTTCTACAGCTTAGATGAACTAATGTATGTCTATTAGAAAAATACCTGATTTTGAGGAAGCAATGGGGAACTTTTTTCATCTCTTTTCCACTTCTACTTTCTAATTCTTGACAATGTTCTGTTGATTTGGTTTGAGTAGAATGCCAGAAGTATAAACAGAATTAAAAACAATTAACAAACCCATGCCCTGCAGATCAGGGAATCTATTTGCTCTGATTCCTTAATGGCTATTCTCATGCGACTCCAAGGTAACATGCAGGAAAAAAAATCTGTGTCTAGGAATAGAGACCTAAGATGATTAGAAAATACCAGTAAAAGGGTGAAGGAATTCTTCAATGCGTACAAATGTCCTTCAACTTTCTTGTCTTCAGGTTACACAGCGGGGAAAGTAGACTCAAGCAATTTAATAGATACTGGTAGTGTCACAATAGCATTGCGTCAATTCTTCCAAGCAACATTGTGAGCCATAACATGCTGTTTATGTACAGGTTTTCTCATTTGCTGCTTGTCTTGTTCTGGTTGCTACAAAAAACCATTTTTTGGATCTGGTTTGTTATATATATATTACACAGATCCTGGCAACATCAATGGCAGAGTCCCTGGTTTCTCTGAGTCTCATCTAATGTTCTGAGAGACATGTCAGAGCTACACATCTTAAAGACATTTCTAAAGCATGGACATATATATTTGGATTTCTTCTAATGAAAATATAAGAAAAAGTTAATATGAAAAAAAGAAGGTGAAATTGCAAAATGTGCAGAAAGCTTTGGCATGTTCTGCTCAAGATGTTCAAGATGCTGAATTTTATTACTTGCAAAATTCTTCAGGTTTATGAGAATAGTGTGTGATCTAAATCGTAACAAAAATACAGTATTATCAATAAAACCAAGGTGAATAAAATATTAAAGAAGAAAAAACCAAAATGCATAGTAAGCAAACTTTTTAGCTGGAAGGAAGGGAAGTTAGGGGATCAAAAAACCATGGCCCAGCTGATTGGTAAAGTGACTTTCAGCAGTCAATAATGCACTTTGGTTTCCCACTAATAACCTTGATTTCAGTCAATGTGTGTTATAAATGCACACAAACAAAGTAACAGTAATGATTTGAACAAAGTTTGCTTAAAGTGTTGCTATCTTTGTCATTCGTATAGGAAATCTATATTATTGTCCCGACAATGTCAAACATTAAAGACTGATTATTCTATTTTTACACAGACCTACAACAGTTATTCCAATATCACATACAGAATAATAATTTTTGTGTGTTCTGTATTAACTTAATTATAGCTACAATTTACTAAAGGAAATATTTTTTCATTGTCATCTTTAGCTTTTAGCAGCTGAGAAACACCAAGCACATAGTTAATCGACACAGCATTTTGCATTATCATAAATCCTTTTGTATTCCTGGATATGGTAGTGCCTCATATAGAAATTAATCTGGACTTAGAAATGGCCATGAACCTGGACTAACCTTCTAGAAAAACAGCTCTACCAAGCAACGTGTCTGATTCCAGTAGGAGGTAACATACATACATGAATTTGCGTTGGATCTGTGGATCCAATTCTGTAGTCAGCTATCCAATTTCATATAAAAATAATAGAAAAATACTACTAATCCAGCAAGTTTTCTGCCTTCTCTAGCATTATAGGCAAAACTGGGTTTGACCATGCGCTAAACAACTTCTCGCATAGGTTGTCTTGTGAGAGATGGATTAAAGACAAGAACGCTAAACACTCAGCGAAAACACTGCTTGATTTAAAGGATTGATATAGCTCATTTGCAGAAGTACTTATATTTCCCTGTGAATAGGAAACAGCTAATGGGAGAAGGACAGGCCTCATCACCTCTTCTAAGATAGGTTACATGTGCACAGGTGTAAAAGTACAGAAAAATCCTTATCTAATATGTCATTTGAGTGCTTCCCTTACACCTGACAAAAGATTTAGGGAACTTGACTGCCAGAATTATCTCCTAATCACTAAATACATAAGTGAATAATCAGTTAAAACTGCTAAAACATTTTAGGAATAGATACATTCTGAGACATTAAATCTGCAACATTTTTACCTAGGAAAGTGACAAGTAACAGTAGTTTACAGAAATATTAAATCATAAAAAAATTATTGTCACAGTAATTACTATTCCCATTGTAAATACTTCTACATAGCAAATGCCCCTTCTATTGCCTGCCATGACCGAAGCTCCCATTATGTTCAGATTTGGGTAATGCCAGCGGCAATAAAATGAACCCTGCTCTAATATCGTTACTGCCTTCATTCACATTACCTGAACTGACCATTCAGCTTTATTAACTACAATGTCCTTGGTGTATGTTCTTTTTGCTGGTATACTGTTTACATTAGCAAGCCGAAGTTAATAATAACTTGCCTGGAACAAGATATAGAGAGGAAAGAAGTATTAGATGAAATGACAGAAACTGTCAAAGGAATAACTTCTTTAGACATTACTAAGTAACATTATTTTTGTTCTGATCTTATTTAGTCTGTTTCCTAAGTCTCAGTACAAGACCCCTGAAACAGTAAAAGAAAGGAAACCTGAATCACTTCAGGTAGGTGTTTTCTTGTGTGCCCTTTCTTGACATCTTCCATTTTGTAAAGCCTAAGCAATAAATTATCTTTTTAAAAACATCTCATGTAGTAAAGAATTGCGAAAAATTACTTAAAGTTGAGTACTGAAAACATGTTTGTAGACTCCTGATAATCTGCTTTATTGAGAGGGTGTCATTTGCTACAATCACACAGGTCCTTCAACAATCTGCTGCTTGGTATTTTTCTGGTCTTTGCACTGCAGGCAAAGGGGGACATTAAGTGGCAGGTCAATTATCTTTTGCCGCCATATTTCCTCTGGTATATTATGTTGTTAACATTGATATGACAGGAGAAGAATACAATGGTTGACACTACCAGCAGTGCTGGTTTTAAACACATATTTTTAAGTTCTCATTTACAAAAAGACACAAACCTGTTTCATTTCCTCCAATATATTCCTTTGAGCCTTTGAGTACCTCTTATGAATGAAAACTTATTAAAGAAATTGGATTAGACAAAAAAGTTGCATTTTCACATAAACTATTTTGACAAAGCTCCAATGGGAAGAAAATGAAGAAATTTTACATAATTCTAAAGATCATTTCTGCCTGCAACTCAGACATCAGAACTGAAAGGGACGCCTCCTTCACAACGCCACTTCCTCTGTCCTCTACACTAATCATGTCAAGTCCTTTGCACTGAAACTAGACCCTGCAAAGGCAGAGAGGGAGAAAATTGGCATGGACAAATAAATTTCCATGGGAAAACTTCTGAAGTCCATTTTTTTACCTTTTTTATATACAAAATCACCATCAAAATCCAATTATTGAAATAGGTCAGATTTTAAATATCCTACTTCACCGGTGTGCCTGTGTGTGAGGGTGGGATGGGGCACAAGGAAAGGGGATAAAACAAAAGCTGTTTTATTGGCAGAAAGCAATTTTGTGCGTGTGTGTGAAAAAAGACATTTTCTATTGTGATAACCCCCACCAAAACAAAAACAAACAAACAAAAACCCCTCAAGTTTTTTGTAAGTCTGAAAATGTAATTAATTTGTTTTATCAGGAAGCCAGAGGTCAAAGAGCATGACCAGAGCACTGCAGGAATAAAATCTTTCCTTCAGGTATCCTTGGGAACAGGTGACCACGGCAGCTCTGCTCACCTCTCCAAAGGTGATAACAGTACGGAAGGGAGAGCAACGGGGAAATGGGCTGCCTTGAATTCCTCAAGGTACCAAAAGGGAATAAAAGGAAAGGGATTAGAAATCAGATTAGTTAATTAGCGATGTTTGCACTACATGGAAATTAAGGTGGTTCTGACAGACAGAGGAAAGAGAGTTTCACAGGGCAGATTAATATTCAGTTTCATTACATGTACGTGTTTGTGTTTTCAAGCGTTTGTAAGATGAAGTCTGAAAGTTTATGACTGTGTGCTAAAAACCACACAGACATAATTCAGTTCAGAACTTTCCTTATTTTCTTCACACCACAATGAGGAAATCGATGAAGCACATTCTTGGGCAAGTTGATTGTTGAAATACAAGTTTGTTTCGCGATACTTTGCAAACATAATATTTATAACCCCAGCATGTTTTATACACAGAATGGTTTCTAAAAGGAATTTCAGAAAAATTCTGCCATAACAAAAGATACTACTGTATGTGTGTGAAATACTGTTCCCATCTGGATAAATTTTGACTTATTCCAGCTGCAGCGATCCTCTTGTCCCCTCATGGGTGCCCTCCCAGCAATGCTGCAGTCCTTAACAGTGGGAACAGGGAGCTGACTCTTCCACCACAGGCTTTATAATTCACTGGTTTTTCACCTGCTTCTCAGAAAAATTAATAAAATAATTAATATTTCATGGAAGCAGACAGATTAAAAAAACCCCCACAACAGTGCCAAAATAACAACAGACTGAAGTGATTTGTATCCCTTTGTGATTTCATTTCATTTTCTAAAATATGGATTTAATTAAAATTATGTTTAAAAACCAAAATTATATGGAGATTTAAATTTTGTTTCAAAATCTTTTGTTTAAAAACTTAAACTGCTTATGGAAAATTCTGCAAGAAATCCTTCCAGCTGATTTTTTTATGGAAATAAAATTTCATTATTCCATTGAATCTAATATTTGCTACAAGTTACCATGGTAGCAAAACAGCAATCAGTGCTAGTGTAAGACTAGACCAATGTTATTCTCTATGATTAGATCTCTTTTAAAGCAACTAGACAATATCCATACTAATGCTCTTAAGTATTAAGCCTTTTACTTGCATTTAAAAATAACTTAGAGATTTTTTAAGTCTGGGAGACAATCAGAGCCTGCTGGAGCAATGGTGGTGTCTTCATGTATATTACAGAGCAGGTAAACGCATGATCGAGTGAGTCAGATGAACTAAAAAGAGGAATCAAAGGCACAGTGACGCAGGGATACGTCTCCAGACAACCTCAGCAGTGACTGTTTGAATTCATCTGAGCAAACACAGGCCACAGCCTGAAAATAAAGCCAGGCAGGTTCGCTCCTGAGGCAAGGGTGTTAACTGCTTGTGGGGCAGTCGTAGTTCCCAGATGATCCCCTCCACCTTCCCCCAGAGCCCGCCACCAGGAGGGCGCACCAGGGCTGGGGGCCAGCGCTGCCCCTGCCGCTCCCACCGCCCCAGGGGCAAGCAGCCTGACCGCTGCCCCTGAGGCCACGCCCCTTTTCCTGTCACGGGCTGTGTTGTGATTGGCTGACAGGACAAGTCCACCACCAGGCAGTTACCTCCCGCCACCTGGGGGTCGCCACGTTGTCTTCGTTGCCATTTTATGGCAGGGAGCTGCTGGATGTTGACCTTTTCTAGCATTAACAAGAAGCACTGACATGAAGGAACGGTTTTGATATCCTTGTATTTTGTCTAACTTCTTCTCTTGAAAGCAACCTGACCCTTGGGTTTATAACTCTCCACTAATACAAAAAATTATTCTACTTAAAGGAAACTTCAAAATCATAACTAGTGTGATTGGTATTGATGAAGCAGTAATACTCTTTTCTGCTTCACAAAATGCATGCATTAACTCATCTCTGGCTCCAAGAACTGTTCTGCTAAAAAATTTAGTTGAAGTTTTATTGAGAGGGTTTTATGACTGACAAAATATGTATTTCATATAGTCAGGTTGTTTCTGTCACAGATCCTGAATGTTTTACTGTCAATATTCAATCTTTCAGAAAAATTAGCTCCATAAAAGCAGTCATAAAACAATAGTAAAAGGAATTTGTCTTTACATGAAAATATATATCTCGAAACAAATAGTCTTAAGCAACAGAGAAGAGATATAGAAAATCATTGGTTCACTCACCAGATTTATTCTTTTTAATTATATCTGTCAGAATCACCCTAAGAACTTGAGAATTCAATTTGCTTAAATATGAATTTTAGAAGTATGAAAAAGGATTAAGAAAAAACAATGAAATTTCATTCTGTCTGAAATGATATTTTTTTCAACTGATAATCTTGGTGACTAATGAACTGAACAACTACATTTTGTTTTTTGGATTTTTTTACATACTAACAACTGTTAGTTATCACTTTGAGCCACTGCAAAATTACATATGGCAGCTGTTCATTAAGAAGCTGATTAGTGCCAAAAAAAAATTTGCAGAACTTTTTGTAAAAAAAAAAATGTGTCTCCATCTAAGGTGCTATCTTGTGATGTTAAGATATTTTCAAAGAGGTGGTTACAGTCAGTATATAAAACTACTTTGCTTCTCAGGATTGGTGGGTCAAGCAGTACAATGTTACACAGCAACTCCTGGGGAGGTAAAACTCCCACAATATTTCAGGTAGCACTAGTTTATTACATACTAACCTTCCATAATGTCTTATGTTTCTGGCAAAAGGAAGATATGTAAAAAATTAAAAAAAAAAAATTACTTTATTTGCCTTGGTTAAGTCACAGAATCATAGAATCACAGTACAGTTTGGGTTGGAAGGGACCTTAAAATCATCTAGTTCCAATGCCCCTGCTATAGACAGGGACACCTTCCACTACACCAGGTTGCTTGAGGTCCCATCCAATCTGGCCTTGAGCACTTCAAATGTTCAAGTGTTTTATAAGTCCATTTTATACAAGTTATATTTTCATGAAGAAATCTTATTAGATCTGTATGAATAAAACTGAGGTCTCTGTCACAGACAAATTCATATATTCCAGCCACCCATATAAGTACCAAGTTAAGTCTATTGGAAGCACCTGGCCATCCAGCTGATAAGCAACAATATTGACATCTAGTCTGCAAAAAATCTACTATCCCTTGCAACAGAAATTTACAGTTTCAGCTATGCGATGTTCAATTAATATTCAATGACCTGCATTATGGTCACTGTCATCATCTAAGTGTTCATGAGTTGCTTCTGGTTCTTGCACTGGTAGTACAAACCCATTCACTCGTAAAGTTAAGAGTTAACACAACTTGTAGCTGGAGTCAGGGAATCATGTTTCCCAAATAAGTATAATTTTCTACTTCTGCACACCCAAGGAAAAAATCTCTAATGCACATAGCAGAAGTATTTTATCCCACTCCACTTACCCCCACTCCGAAAAACAAACAAACAAACAAACAAACAAAAACCACAAAAAAAAACCAACCCAAAAAGCAGTGTCTCAAACAAATAGTTTTCTCTTTGATATATTTTGCTTTCTGAAGGGGTCTAACTGGAAAATATATATCCCTCCACACATGCACATACTTAATTACCAACATTGCTTGCAAAATTGCATTTTCAAATTCTGGTTCTGTGCAAGGGTCATGAACCCTTTTGCATGCTATCTTCCAGCCCTGTGAATTTTGTATTCTCTTTTCACAGTGGTAAAACAGCAACGGGATGATTCTAGCATTCCCTTTCCTATTTCCCCTTTTTTCCGTCTTCCTAGCAAAACAATAGTTTACTTGTATGATATATTTTTGATAAGTCAGAGCGATTGACTTGAATTCCTTCAGTTAAAGGTGAGATGTGAATATAAAAGGCTTTGGGCTGTAAAAGTTGAAAGAACAAACAATGTTTTCTCATATGAAGAATTCATTCCCGTTCTAGACTGCTGCACAGTGAAGGAAAATTTGAGGCTTTGAAAAAATCCCTACCATCTGTTTGTAAGGTAGCACTGAATATGATTCCTGCTGCTCTGTTCGTTCACAAACTGCAGCTAGCCCTGCAGTGCTGTCTCACTTGTGATTTCTGTGTCCTGTTGGATTCTCTGCTGCACTGGGAACAGACAATGCTGGAAACTGTCAATTGCAAATGTATGCATCATGGGTGAAAACTTGAAAGGAGGATTTCTTATGAAAACAGGTTGCTTTGCTTTTTCTTGTGCTGGTGAGTGGAAACAGATGACTTCATGACCCCTTTAAGACGGCCAACAATTGAATAGGAAAACGCACCAAGCCCTTGTGAAAACAATGACTTTCCAGGCATCCTTTTAAGTGTACTGTCACCATTCTCAAATATAAGCAGGGCAGACTGACAGAATTACTGGGTGTTCCCACATAGTCACTGTGCCCTGTGGGACCTCCAAGGATCAACCAGAAACCAGAGAGCAACTTCCTTCTCCTATTGCAAGAACTACTGTTGTAATGTTGTAGCAAAAATGTGGTAACTCTCAGTGCCCGATCTTGTTTGAAAGTGAAAACTGATTTCACTCATTCACATATTCTAATACTCCCTATGCCCTCACCAGCATGGAGATGCACGTGTCTTCAAGGTCTCTACAGATTTTAGTCAGTGGGATGTGCGTTCTAGTGTTGTGGGCAGATTCCGTATGAGACACAGAGGACACAGAACTCCAACTAACTGTATCTCATCATGGCTTCTGACCTCTTCTTTGGTTGGCGACCATATGCTTGCTGTTTTGGATATGCCTTTCCTGTACACCTTAGAAGCTGACAGTAATCACTTTCTTTATCCTGTCCCTCCTCTGTGGGTCACTAGGATTTATTCATTATTCTTTGTCTCCTGATCTGGGTGTCCAGAGACACTGCATGTAGTTAGGGATCCTGATGACTTTGATCTGGGTGCACTTCACACATGTCATTCTTGCAGGTCTTCTTAAGAAACTTCTTTTTTGTCCTTTCCCCATGTTCCAATTTATTCTCTATCACTGCAAACCATCATGTTTCTATTCAGTTTTCTACATCACTACTCTTAGCGATCCACTACACTGGAGTCAGAGAACAGTCTTCTCACTGCTTCAAAACTAAGGAAAGGGAAGGAAAGAGAAGAGAAACCTGTAGAAGCCAGTTTGGAATCTTCAAATGTATCTATTCTAAACCCAGTGAAGAACTTGATCCAAACAAACCCTGAGTTAAGTAGTAGCACCTATTAACAATGTTCATCTGTGTTTTCAAAATTCTCATTCTCCAAATTTTCTTCTTACAAATACTGTGGTTGAATTCATGCCCACTACAGCTTACCGACAATTAAAGTACTATCTGAGTACTTTGATAGTCATCCTATGTGTCCTTGGTCAAATTTCTTATGACTAATCTTTATTATATGTTTAGACACCAAGCAGCAACTAACATCCATTGCTTTTGCCTAAGAAATATTTCCAAAACTTTGGGCCTTAATTTTGCTCTTCCACACTTTGCAATAAATGTAATGGTAATAGAAGAAAGTTTTTATCTAGTGAAGGTACTTTGAAGACAAATTCAAGCAAGAGTAAACTGTTCTTATACTGTGACTAAGAAATATCAGTGATTTGCTTAAATCTGACATATGCTTATGTAGACTTATCAGATTTTACCTGCATAAATATTTCCTTTATCTGTTTATAATTCAGGTGTTTATAAAACAGGTGATCTCTGCTGTTCTTATTCTGTCTTTATAGTTCTTTATAAGATATAATGGTTAAGTGCAATACCGTTCAAAACCCATCATGATGATCAGCTAAATAAGATTTGTATATTACTTTCGTTGCTTTAGCCTGTTAACTTGGTTCAGTTAAGTATTGTGGAACTTTTCTCAATGCAGTCAAAAAAACCTATTTTATGATCAATAATTTCAATAAAGTAAATTCTATTCTTGCAAGATAATTTACAATCATCCAATTTGTGTCTTTACAGAAGACATTTGTAAACAATTAATGCTGTTAATTGACTTTCTTTTTTGTGAAATCAATATAACAGTTATTCCATTCATGCCATTTTGCTTAAGCAGCTCCAAACCATGTTTTAACTGAAGGAATTGGACTCAATATCCCTTAACTTCCTCAGCTGCGTGGCTTGGTAATGTGTGTGGGGAAAAGTGAAGCACAATATAATCTTAAGCAAGAATCTATAGAGTACATAAATAATAAACCTCACTTTTTCCATCAATACAAAACAGTGAATTTCTAAAGCAGTGTATGAGGGTCCGAATCTAAATTAGCAGTTAAATGGTGACAGGTAAAATGTATGGTCATTGCTCAGTGGATCGGAACAGCTGTTGAGGCATGAGATCGAGGCCAAAGTATTTATTCAGGTTTCTTTGTGTCAGTTCTAGCCAAAGATGATCTCCCACAGATATTTATCTAATATATAAGATAAAGTAAAATCAGGAAAACCAGGAAAATCTCACTCAAGAATAGGAAAAAAGAAAGCATTTTTCATTTTTTCCAGATTATTCAATTGTTTTGATTTTTTTCATCCAGAAACTAGAAATATTTTTTTAAGTGAGATTCATAAACAATACCCTGTGGAGATATATTCCCTTCTGGCTTCCTGACCCTGTAATCTGGCCATCATTTCTGAACATACATGCACACACACACACCCTGTGAAGGACTGACTGGAGCTCAGGAGGCCTTGAAGAACTTGGCCGTTTCAACTCTCAGAAAGAGGACCTGGGAAGTGAGAGCTTTCAGGTTTTGGGAGTATGCCATCCATGCTACCAATCCAATATGCATACCAGCTACATCTTGCTTGTACAAATTTTTATGTAAATTTTTCACACAAAAGCAAGTACCATCAAGCTCTCAAGCAAAACTAATGAGCTCTTACCATTTTTTTTTACAAGGAAAAAAAAGGCAATCTTCACTCAGGTGAAAGCTGTGAAAATACAGTTGTGCTTCTTGTATCTTGTTGGCTATGTTTGGGTGATTCCTCACTCACCATCTATACCTGGAGCTCCTTTCACTTTCTTTTGAGAAACCTAGGGCTGAACTCTTCTATCCACTTTGGTGATCTCACACCTAATACAAAGATATTGCGATCCATAGCTTACAGCTACCTCAGAGTGGAGTAAAGGTCTCTCTAACTGTTGTGTCTATAATACTTAACACCTGTTAATTTCATTGGCAGTTTGGCACTTATATGTCCCTAAAACTCTGCTTTATTTTTACTAGGTTAAAAATGTCTGACTGAATTTTGTTATCTCTCTATAACCTTTCATTATACTATTTTAGTTTTACATCCAGTGTTGATTTCATACCACTAGTGAGAGTTTTAGGACTTTCTGTAGTGTAGGTTATATACCTTTTAATAAAGCAAACAGACTACAGCACTTAAAGCTTTAAAGGTGGTGACTGTCGGTTTTATACTCTTTCATGTTACACAGTCCATACTGCCACCGTCTGCATGCCACCAAGTTAAGATAATGCGCATACGTTAATCACTTGCATTATAAGCACATTTAAAATAGTTCCAAGCTTAAAGTCTATATGTGGCAATAGTTATTTGAAGCATAAACCCAAGTTTTGCTGTTTTCTTTTAAATAGCTTCACAAATTGAAGGAAACATTTCAAAAAAAGGGCTATAATGTTTCTCTATTCTTGCTTCAGGGACATAAATGTTATTTCCTCTGCAATGTCATATATTGACCATCTGAAACTTGATAAATCAGAAGATAGATTGCAGTAGAGCTCTATGTATTTAAGTATCAAGCTGATCCATAACTTTCACACCAACTAAAAGCCATTTCTTGTCAGTGCTGTCCAGAATATATCCTGATAGTTCAGTGGGAGTTTCAATGCCATTTATTTTCAAATCAATACTCAATTACTAAGAGGAAGATTCACTCCTGTGCCCGTTTTCAAGATGAAATTATGGACTAGGGCAATAACACTTAGTCAAGGCAAACCACTGTCCATTAACTCATGATGCTACCAAAACCCCATCCAGACACTTTATTAAAGCTCAGTCTTTTTTCAGCTTTTAATTAATCATTGTGAAAAAGGCCTTTCACATTGTGACTGATGACCAGAGAAAACAATTTTCTCCTAACTGCCTTTTAATTTCAACTCTGGGAGTGCTCATTGACTGAGTCTCACAACAACCCATCAATGCTAGTTTTTAATGTGTTTTCTCCTTTGTTATTGAGAAGAATGGAGTGACAATGAGGCTTTGTGCTCCTCTTCATAACTCAAGTAATTGATTCAGTAAATGCCGCACATTTGCTAGTGGATAAAAAGTGCTGTCAATGTAGATAGTAGGTACTATATAAATTACTCCATTAACAGGAAATAAAGCTATTTACAATTTTTAAAGTGTAAAGTGTAAGTGGCTTTAAAAAAAAAAGAAAGAACTACTACTTCTTACATGTCTGTACAGGCTTTTATTTTGCTGTAAATGTTGGTAATAGGATATAAAGGATTGGAAAAAGATTAGCAGGCTGAGGCTGCAATCCTGCAGCAGTATGCTTATGTAAGTAGCCTATAGCAAACTATTCTTGAAGAAACTCAACACTAAAAAGTAACTCCTGTAGAAAAAAACCACAAAGTACTCTTCAACAGCAGTCATCTCATAGCATAAAACCTGTTTTATTTTTCTGTTCTTTCAGACACTGGAGAATGAGAGGTGAAAGACACTTCACTAAGAAAAGGAATAAAATAAAGGTTATAGGCAAAGAGATGCATTGTGTGTGTTTGCAGAAGCAAAGCATTCATTGAAACTACTTTATATCTTCCAGAAATAGAATCTTCCTCTGTGGTTGACAGTAAAATCCAGGAAGTGCATACCTGCTAAAGCAGCACTCTCCTCAAAAAGCAATGGATAGAGTATAATGCCACAAGTAGATATACTTTGTACACTATTGCTGTCCCCCCCCCCAAAAAAAAAGTATTTTGAGAGAGTTTTATCCTTACATATTTATGTAGCATTTTTTATGTAAGCATATGTATTTGTACTCACTTGCAAATTAAAATCCCCACTCTTTAGTCACTCAGTTTTAAAACTGGATACTGAATCACAGTAAGATCACATATAAACTTATATTAAAATATGTCACCTTAATATGCTAATTAATATAATGATAATGTAATAGATAACTGCAGCAGGAAACATGACTATTGTGGGACCCTAATTTAAAACTTCTTAACTTTGAACTTTCTAAAACTTTTCTGAAGGTATTCCTTCAGCAATACTTATATGAAGCTAAGTCTGTTGATTAAAGACCAATTACATTTCAATATATGAGACAGGCCAAAAGAACAATCCAGCCTGATGAATCTTGACATAGACAAGGGTCTGTACATGAAAAAAAACATAAACATATGACAACAGCTTAACAGCCTTGGTCTGATCTAGAAATGATTATCTGTGAATGTTCTCTAACACATAAGGCATACATTTTTTTGCCATTGTAAAAGTGAAAAGAAAAGTTAGCCATTTTATCTGTGCACAGTAGAAAAATATATGGAAATACAGAAAACATTCACAGAACTTAAAAGAATGAAATTCTATTAAATGTGCCAGATTGAATTTATGTATACCATAAGATGTTTTATTTTGCATATTAACTCTTTCATTGAGACCATTAACTTCTGTTTGTGCGCAAGACAGAGAACCTGCCACCTTCTTTGAAGTTTATATCAAATGTTAATTACACTTAGCGTCTTATTTTACCTTTAATTTTTCAGATTACACTGAACTATTTGATGCTTCCTCTTACACACCACCACTTACACTGTTTGTTCACAATAATCCTTACATATTTCCCTGAATTACTCTTTTGAAAACACAGATGAGGCAGGTATGGTCTGTCTATTTTCAAAAGCATTAAGAAATAATATTCTTAAATGTATCCTTGCACTTTTTTGAAGCCCTGCCATCCATGGATTCTCTTCTGATTTTTTTCAGGTTTTTAAAAATAAATTTTAATTATCTCATAATTTTTACTTTGTACTGTTAATGATTTCCTGCTTTTTTACTTTTGATGTATCCTCTTTTGCTTCCAATTTAGCTTTTGGGTGTACTGTTGAAACAAATAAGCTTTTAATCAAAGTTATGTTCTTTATGGATTATAGTCTTTTCTTGGCCATCCATAACTCTCAATTTTCAATCTGTTCCTTTTTTTAAGCTGTTTCTTCCTTTGCCTAGGTTTGAAAAAATTAACTCTTTTGAAATATTAATATATATTACTGTATCCATATTTTGTTTGTCAATATTCAACATGTTACAGATGTAATCACTGGTCCTAGTTAGTCAGCAATTCCAGATTATCGGACCATTTTTTAAAAGACAAATAGAACTAGCTATTAATCAGGCAGTAATTTTTCCTGGAAAAATACATACATTTAGTAGAAACTCTTTGTGATGTTTTATTACTGGATGCTCTAAATTCCAGCACTATGTCTCCCAATTGCTTGTTCATCAAAATATAATGGTTTTTCTTTTGAAGTCCCTCTTTTTTTGCACTTTAAATATTTTGTATAGAACAAATCTTCATCTGAGCATGGTTTCTCAGACTTGCCCAAGCTGAAAGTATTAAATAAATAACCTTTTGTATCCTCCAGGGACAAGAGAAGGGAAGGGATGGGAAGGGAAGTCACATGCCAGATTTGTCTGTTTGATTGATCATTACAGTTCCCTTCTTTAGACTTTGAATATAATCTTCTGGCCACATAATTAACTTCTATTTTATCAAAGAAAGGAAAAAAAATTACTGTGACCTTATGTTACATGTTGAAGTATTCAGCATATTGTATGTTTTATGAATGAACATTGAATGTTCATTCTTCCAGTATGGCATAAAACAATTGAATGAGATCATCCGATGTGTGATTAATTCCATGAAGCCACATAATGCAGATCTAGAGTGAGCCTATTGTCAAGGAAGGGTCAACTTTTGTGATAGATGGTAGTGGGAATCTCACACAGCTTGTGCGTGCAAGCAGTGATGGATTCTGCTTTTGGTGAGATCACTAGTTACCACTGTGCATCAATGCCCTTAGAAGCATCTGTGAGGAATTCATCTGAAGTTGCATTCACACAATTATGCCTGGGTTACCATGGTAATTCTCTAGAGCATCTCTGAAAAGGATAACATTGCTGAAGTGAACTTGGATTCCTTATCCTAAATTGTGAAGTTTAGAGGTCAGAAGTTCACCACCAGGTGTCATATTTAAAAAACTTTCTCTGAACAGGAAAACCAACATTGTGTTCAGTACCAAGGTATGTTGGAGGCTAAAATCTTTTGTTTGTGTCCCTTATCATGAATCTTCGCTGTTCACTCTCTCCTCTGCTTTACATTTATCTACTTCAAAGTAAAGAACGTTATCCAAAAGCATTATTTAGAGTCAAATACTTTGACTAAGGCAGACAAAACAGAACCCTTGTATTATATGACTGTTGGCCTATTGTCCAAAATTATTAGCTGTCAAAGTGATGATTACATATTCCTTTTCACTGTTTCTTACCCTACAACACTTACTTAAGCATCACTCAATCAGTGCTTTGTGCCATTTCACATAATCACAGAATAGTCACATCTGGAGGACTGTCACACCACTCTTCAAACTATCAAGCTGCAACAAGGTCTTTTACCATCTCATACCAGCACGCTCTTCATACAGTCCCTTTGCTGCCTTCTCTTTGTCTCTTCTCATCCAGAACCCACTTTTTCTTCTCTTGCTTCTTCTCTCTGCTTCTTCCTCGGCTGCTCTTTCTTCATTGGCTCTCAACCACTTAACAGAACCAGGCACAGCTGCACCTTATCTGTATCGGCCAACTCACTGCCCCTGAAGCCAACCCACAGCTGTTTGTTATCAATATTAATTAACCCAGCTTCACTCCTCTACAGAGGACTTCTCTGGAGGTCAACCAGTCCAAACCCCTGCATAGAGCAGGGCCACCTAGAGCAGGTTGCTCAGGTCCATGTCTAACAGGGTTTTGAATATCTCCAAGGACTGGGACACCACAAGCCCTCTGGGTAACATGTTCCACTGTTTGACCACACTTACATTAAGAAGTTTTTTTCTTATGTTTAGATAAATTTGTTGATGACCAGGAACCCCAAGTCATTTTCTGTAAAGTTACTTTCCAACCAGTCAGCCCACAGCCTGTCCTGGTATATGGGGTTTTTCTTCCCCAGCTGAAAGACTTTACTATTTCCCTTTACTGAACTTAATGAGATACCTGTCATCCCATTTCTACACCTTATCAATGTCCCTCTGAATGGCAGCACAACCTGGTGTATCAGCTGTTTGTCCCAATTTGGTATTATCCAAAAACTTGTTGAGAGTGCACTCAGTTCTCTCATCCAAGTCATTAATAAAGATATTAAAGTGTTGACTGCCAGTATTGCCTTTGGAGTATTCCACTAGGGCCTGGCATCCAGCTGGTCTTCACGCCACTGATCGACCCTCTAGGCCCAGCTGTTCAGCCAGTTTTCAATCCACTTCACAGTCCACTTACCAAGCCTACACTTTATTAATTTGTCAATAAAGGCATTATTGAAGACAGTGTTGAAAGCCCTGCCAAAGCCAGGATAAATGATATCCACTCTTCTCCCCTTACCCACCAAGCCATTTTATTGAAGAAGCCTATGAGGTTAGTCAGATGTGATTTTCCCTTTGTGAAACTATTCTGACTACTTCCAATCAACATTTGTCCTTAGTACATTTGGGAATTGTATCCAAGATTATTCTCTCCACCACCTTCCCCAGTATCAAGGTAGGCTGACCAGCCTATAGTTTCCCTGATTTTCCTTCTTGCCCTTCTGTCATGTCCCACCAAGAAGGAGGGAGGAATGACTAAAGTTCACTGATTCTCTTGGTTGGAATAAGGTATACACAATACCTGAGGTCCGCAGGTAGACAAAAACTTTTATTTTATAGTTAGGTTTATTGGTAAATAATTGAGTAGCAGAAATGCTTATCACTTGCCATCCATATAAAGTTCTATGCCTTGCATTAATTACTAGATAAAGGTAAAAGAATAAGCAAAATGTAGGGGTCAGGGGGAGAGGAGTCCTGGGTCCATCACCGGGCCTGCTGGAGAGGAGTATTTCTTATAGAAGTGCTCATCCAGAAGTCCCTTCTCCTTTTATTCTTATTCCCCCCCAAATGGCACTTACTCTTTTATTCTTATCCTTCAGTGTGGACCACCTTTTCATTAAATCAGCCTCACCTGCCAATTGACACACATGCATCTTACAGGCATGGGGAGCCAAGTCTTTCTGGTCTTGAATTGAGTCAGTGGTTGCAATCTCCTCCCGCCACATTTACCTTTCCCCCAGTTACTGCAGCAATCTGCTGATTCTACTGCTACTTCAGCCATTATTCACCCTTCTCCAGGCTGTCCCCTCTTATCTTATCTTTAGTTCCTCTTTCAGCTCATACAAAGTAAACTTTTATTTCATCTTGCAAGTGTTTGAGACTTTTCTCGGACATGCTCAGGGGATCTCTGCCCCCTACTCCCTTAACAAGTTTTGTCTCCTGCTGTTTTTCACAGCCTTTTCTGCTTTCCTTGCTGTTAGTTTGTTCAGTTGGTCTCCTACATCTTCTCGAAGGCAGTTGTGACATGGGTTTTCTTGCAGCCTTCAGGAACCTTCCCCAGTTGCCATGACCTTTCAAATGGCACTGCAGTGACATCGGTCAGCTCCTTCACCACTTGCTTTAGATAGTTTAGAATGCTGATGTTGATGAATGCCATGAACCCTTTAGTGGTGGGCTTGGCAGTCCTGAGTTAACGGTTGGACTTGATGACCTTAAAGAGCTTTTCCAACCTAAATGATTCTATGATTCTATCTTACAAAATGGAGAGGGCATATTACTGATACTGTCTAGTCTTCACTATGTATGTTTTTTAATGTTAAATGTTTTTATTAAAATTTTTATTTAATTTTTAATTTAATGTTAAATTTAATTTAATGTTAAAATGTTTTTTAAGTTATCTCCTAGTTTCCACTGTGTGAGCCTTAAAATAGAAGGATGGAAAAAATCTGTTCTATGAAAACTACAGAGTAGTGTGATACAACATGTATTAGAATATTATACTGAATCATAGAGCATGGTATTTAGAGTGTGTAATAATTACTTGGACTTGGAAAAAGTTCTTAAAATTCACAGCAGAAAACATCAGAAAAGGGAACTAAATTCTAGTAAATAATTTTGAATAAGGTCAGCTTTAACAAGATCTCATTTATATCTTTCAAAGAAAACAGAAATTAAATGTTTGTGCTTTTTTCCAGAAACTTTTAAGTATTGCTGAGTTCTACTTGAGTGTCACATCAGCTTGGCAATATCTGACAGAATTCCACAGATCAGGTTACATCCTCCACTTTTTTTGGCATTTGGCCTGGTGATAAGGCAGAGATTATTAGAGAGGTTAGAGGTTGTTTAGATCTTCACAACCTGAGTTCCTGTCAGTGCAGTATGTGTTCTTGTATCATGCACTGCCACCAGCCAGCCAGCTCCACTTCCAGCAGACCAGTGCTCTCTGCTGTTGGTCAGAGACAGAAGACTTGAGATAGAACTTGTATCAGTCAGCATAGTCGCTATTTTATGGAGAGATTCATAATGAAAAGACTAGTTTTAGCACATTGGAATTGAGAATGCTGAAATTATTTTAGATATCATTTTCAATTAGAGAATAAAAACCTACCCCAGATCACCCTTATCTGTCAGTTCTTAAAGCATGGTTTTAAACAACATTTGTTTAAAAAAACAGATTTTCGATAAAGGACAACTACATTTAGAGTAGCATGCACTCCATAGTAATCTTTAAGTGTCATTCTTTTTCAAAACTGGTGACTGAAACAATAACACAGTTGATTACTAATGACTGTGTACTGTAGACAATTAAATTTCATATAGTGTCACTTGAGAGGCATGTGGCATGGGATGTTCCTCTAAGTAATGAAATAGAGGGACAGAGATATAGTATAGGACATACATTTTAAGGTCAAATGTGGAGGTAGAAAAACTGATTTTAGGGCACCAGGGACTGGTAAATGAGTGAAAAAAGAGACAATATTGTCAGACATTCATCTCCATTTGCATCAGTATCTATTCCATCTTGTCCATGTCTTTTGAAGGAATTATCTAGTCTAAATATACTGTAAAGCTAGATTAGCTTTATACCTGTCATTCCTGACAAATGTTTGTCTCACCTGTTCTTAAAGGTCTCCAAGGAGGCAGACTGCTTAAACTCAGGCAATCTATTCCAGTCATTAACTATCCATTTTGTAAGATAGTTTTCCTTCATGTCTAAATCTGAATTTGCTTTGCTACAGTTTAAGTATCAGCAATACTTCTTGACTTCTCTTGTACAGGCATAGAAAATAAATTACTTTCAGCATTTACCATTTGCATACTTGAAGAGTACTGTCAGAGATGGGAATCAGCACACTTAAATATAGCAATCTCCATGTGGATTTCCACAAGTGACGTGTGTGTCAGCTCCCATTATAGTTATTTATAAAATAAAGGATGACTCCCTAGAGAATACAGAATGCTCATGTGGGGTTGCCAAGTACAACAGGTCCTAACATACCCTCCCAGAACAGCAACTGGAGGCCAATCAGAACACATAGAAGCTTCTAAAATAGTCCTGGATTCCTAGGTTTAGGTGACTGGCTTATGCCCTTAACCAACCCAGCAAACAGTATAGTAAACACAGACCTGCATTGGTAAAGAGTAATGTTATTCAAACCTGTAAGTAAATAAGAACTTAGTGTAATGTTCTCTTAACATTTTAAAACCACCCAAACAGCAAGTGTTATTTCTGTAAATTACGGTGAGAATTTTAGCATAAGAAACTAAGCACAGCTAATTGTCTAAGCTTAGCAAAGAAATCTGTCATAGATTCAATTTATCAATTAATATTAAGTATTTTTGCTGAACAAAAGAAATCTTACTGGTGCTAACATGTCTAAAGCCATATTTAAAAAATAAAGCTAATTAGATCTTTAATAGGCTAGTTTAGTTTGAGAAAATTGTTGCTTGTGAATAATTACAGAATCACAGAATGGTTGGGACCTCCAGAGGTTATGTCATCCAACCATCAAGCTCAAACAGGGCCACCTAAAGCCAGTTGACCAGAACCATCTTCAGACAGCTTTTGAATATATCCAGCAAGGGAGATATGCCACTGTGCTGGCATTTTAAATAAAATGGTGGTCAATAAATTGGTATATTTTTGGTGTGCGAAACGTCTTAAAGGAAGGTAATAGTTTCAAAAAGGGAAACAATGGGAAGTGTACCCTTGCTGTAAAATGTAAAGCCCAGTCAGACATTAAACTTGTAACAGTGGGACATCTTCAGCATATGGAATTTTCTGTAATCTTTACAGTGAAATATAGGAAATAATCAAAAATCTATGTAGGAGCATTCAGAAATACTTTTAATTATACAGCAAGATACCTTGAAACTAGCTTAAATGAATCATGCTTAATTTGCATTAAGTGAACTACAGAAAACACATAACCTTTTCTATCTTTTCCCATTTTCTCTTCATCATATCCAAAGATTCTGTAATGGATCTTGAAAACAAAAAACTGTTACAGGGAAACTCCAGAACAGTTCTACCATTTAGTAAAATCGCTTTTGTGCATATATTGTTAACTTCAGTAATAGCTAGGTAGTATTAAGCTAAGTACTTCTCTGTTAATTACTCTATTTAAAGAGCTCTGCATAACTAAAACATGTTCCATATTGTGCAATTTACTGAACTAACAAATTTACAGTAACTTATGAACTTGAATCACAACACTAAGCTTGGGAACATTAATCACATTAATAACTTCAGCATTATTGAATAGGAAACATACTGGTGTTGCCCATGTAGAGCCCTGAATATTACCCAAAAAAAAAAAAAAAAAAAAAAATTGGTCTGAAAATTCAATGATTTTGGACATAAAAGGTTTTTCTATAATGAAATTTAGATTTAGTTTAGGGAAAGATTTATGGTACTTTGACTCATAGTTTAAAGTTGTGAAAAAACTTACATGAATGTTGAAATCCTAGATAAACTAGAAATGCTTCGAACACATTGGTTTTATAAATTGCCTTAATCAATGATTTCACAGTTTTGAATATCTGTGTCAAAATTTGGTTACATATATGGCATTTAGTGTAATTAGCCTATGTTTCCAAATCCTTAGCAATGTTTGGTATATGGTATATTGGTTTTTAACAATGATATATTATTTGTAAGTGGATACAGTGCCACATTGATGTAAAAACCACAAAACAATTTATAATACAGTAGAATAAAAGTTTGCCTGGGTAGCAGATTTGTGAGAACATTTTGAATTCATGAAAATGACTTATGGCCTTTAAAAATTCTCCTTTCCCATGGATCTTTCCTGTGACTGCCAAATATCATACATGTTGATCTACATGGCTGTCATTGTGAATTTACCTTCTCTATTTTTTTTTTCTAGGAATCTGTCTGCTTTCAAAACTCCATTGTCTAATAAAAACTGATTATATAGTAGCATTAGAGCATGTCCTCCTGCTAAGAAGCACATGCCCAAAGAACAGTGAGAAACATAACAGAGGTTATGGTTGATTACATTATTTAACAGGAAATATTCTCTTAACTTTAAGTCTATTGTTACTTAAGCCATAAAATATTTACAAGCAAGGTACTGCTGCTTTAAACAGCCTTTGTTAGAAACCCACAGTAGATTAACAATAAAGTGGGAAGGACTCTGTTTTGAATAAGCAATGAAGACCACTTACTAAGATAATTGCTTGATCCAGCCTGTACCCAGCATGCACAGCACAAGATGTTTATTTACCTGAAGCTGCTTCCCTATAGACCATCACAGAATTTCGCTCAGGTGCTGATTTTAAACACTGGAATGTAAAGACAAGCTAATGAGGAGTATTTTCATTGTGGATGTTTAGCTGGCAGGAATACAGAATAGCGGAGGTCACTGGTAACCAGCTGAACTCTGCTGCTGAAAGGACAGAAATAAGATAAACAGTGGTTATGCTACTGACTTAACTTGTTAGAAATAAAGGCGTAGCTGATGTCAGAATATTATTTTAAATATCAAGTAGACCTTGTAATCTCTGTGAGGCATAAAGGTCAGGAAATGCAGAAAAATTATGCCATGTTCCTACTGTTTTAGAATAAGGTCTTGTAAAAATAATTCCTCTGCAGAAAATCACCTTAAGCAGAGTGAAAAAGGAAGCTAGATCTGCACGGTGACATCTTGTCTAAATGTAAGGTACTTCTCTTGTACTTTTAAGAAGCTTACTCTATTTACAAAGATTATACTAATTTAGGAAATATTACCAGTGCTGAAAATGTAAAAGCAGCATTCTTAAATATTATAAATTTTCAAGGAAAATGAAACACAAGTGTTTCCTTTTCCCCCTTAGCTTTCAGTTTATTCAATTTGCGTTGAAATACTACCACTCAAAATCATGTGTACATGTGAGGTTTTGATTCTGGTGGGATTAAGGTTTCAAATGAAGGGAATCAACAGACTTCTTTTGATTGACACAGCAGGTAAACCAAGATAGCTTTGGATAAAGAACTCTATAGAAAAAGACATGACTGCAGCTTACTAATACAGAAAGAATAAGAAAAATAGAGCTTGTTTCTTCCTTTCTCCCCTTCCAGTGAAAGGAGTAAATGCAGAGACACATTGCCCTTGGAGAGGATTATTTCAGCCTCTGTGTGTTCCTCTAACATTGGAGGTAAAAATGAATGCTCATTTGGGGCAGATTGCCAGCTCTCAGGTTAACCCATAGTAAAGGGAAGAGTTTGAATTAATTGATACATAGCATGCATCTGAATGTATGCTAGAAATTAAATCAGTGTCACCAGAGATGCATTGAAGGTAGATTTTAAACCAAAAATTCTAGTAATGTAAAAAGACATTACGGCAGAGAAAAAAAGAAAACAATGGTATGACTTCAAAATCACAAGCAAAATATTTTTTTAAAAAAATATTATTTCTGAGACATACAATCCCTCAAAACTTTATGTCCAGTGAACTTTTTATGACCATGATGTGCATGTGGAAATAATCAAGTTTTCATCATCACCTCAAAATTCAAAATCCAGTCTTGTGAAACCAGAATAGTATTTTAGTTCATTAATATCATCAAAGCAAACCTGAACCAATGTTGCAAATCTAATTTTAAAAGTGAGTGCTTTCTGTTAGTCTGTATTACAAGAAAGAGACAGATAGAAAGAAAGAGAGAGGGAAGGAGAAGGGGGGAAAAAAGAAAGAAAAAATATCACAGTAAAGCCAAGCAGAGGCTGTTAACAGTCCCACACAATGTAAAAGCATTTTCAAAATACATAGCTCTGCCCTTTCAGCCTCACCAGGAGGTGCATAACAGTACTGCAAACAGCAGCCTTATTTTGTCATCTTCACAGCATCACCAATATCCCCTTCCACCTCAGCAAGTGCCTACAAAAGGGGCTTATTTCTGTTGAGTAAGTGGAGAAATTTGATGCAAATGTGTTTCAGCTGTTTTATGTAATTACTAGGAAGTGTCAGATTTCTCCTGCATTCTGCATTAGAGTGAGAGTGTCTGTTATCACTAATGCTGTTTTACCTGTGTTAATGTTGTGATGTTGCAGCGGTTGACCAGGAGTATGTTGTGCTGACTATCATACACCTGAAAAGTAAAAACTTGGTGCACGCTCCAGAAAGCTGACCAAGAAGGGAATCATGGCTTGGTGTAGGCTACCACTGCTTTTGATGTGGCAGTAGGAGGGCGCAGGGAAGTATGATGAATAAAAAGAAGGACCAACAGTTCTAAGGGACAATATCTCTCTGGTAGCTCTGTGGTACCTCTGTTTGCAGGGATAGGGATGGGGCAGTGATGGTGAGATGCTTGAAAAGACTCTTCAGGTCTTCTTAACCATGATCTTCACTGGGAAATCTTTTCCAAAGTTTAAATTTTGACTGAAATTTTGAAACACCGTGTTTCATATTTCCAGCAATGAATGGCCAACAATTAATGCAGGACTGTTTTTTTATTCACGCATTAGTTTGTACAACAGGTTCTCATGCTTCACTCACGCTGCCATTTACAGCCATTCCTCCTGACTGATAGGCCATGCACGATTGATGTAGAGCCTGTTTATACTGAGATATTTTGGGGCAGGGAGCCAAATCTTTTATATGAAGTATTACCATCCAAGGGATCAAGATGATGAAGCATTCTCTGAAATGCTCAGAGAACACTACTGCTGTTAAATTAGGAGTCATGCTTATAACCAAGAACTTTACTTAGCCACAGGTCATTTGGAAAACTCAGTCTTGAAGTGATTAAAAAAAAAATAAAAAAGAAAAGAAAAAAAATAGAAAGGCTGAGATTGTGCTCATTTTAATTCTAATAGCAATTACAGGGAGGGATCGGGCTTTATAGCAGCATCTGTCATCCATGTCAAGAGAGTACAAGTCCAGGTAGGGAGGGAATAAATTACTTCTGAAGGAGCATTAGGGGAGAGGCATTGATACTGTAGCCCCTAAACTGCAAAGCAGTTGTGTAAACATTATGTTCAGTGTTATTATAATAGTTTTTTAAGGAAGAAGAGCTTTTGTAAATGCCAAACTTATCAAAATCCTGGACAAGATATTAAAAGAAAACAGCAGTGAAATTCAGGTACGTGGCCAGAGAAGCTATAAATGTAACTAAATAATGACAACTAAACGTTTTGGTCAAAAAAATTTCAAGGATTTAGATGGACCAGTCACTCCTCAAAACTCTTATTTTTTCCATAGTTGTGGACAGAAATATTTTAATACAATACAATACACAATACAATAATAAAATACACAATGAATTTCAAAATATATTTTCAGAACAAGTTGTGGGGTGGTATTTTTCAGTTAAATATTTTTTTAGAAAAAAAATAGTATTAAATATATAGGCATTTGCAGGAATTCAAAAAAACACTTTCATTTGGAATAATTTATAATGCTTTTGAAATTTTTGAAAGAAATATTTTCAACTCCACTAGAAAAAATACTTTTTCCTCTAGTTTAGTTTTGAAAAATTACTACGGCACTGAAAAATCAACTACTCAAAAGTCAAGTATTTGCACTTTAAGAATGAGAAACTGATTACAGAAACATGACTTTTAAAACTGGCTCCCTAATCATTTTCATTGTCACAAGAAACAGAGAGGTTCAGGCTCTGGTTTTAGCCAGAAGAAGAAGTAGTGAAGGTCAGTTAACTAAGAATGCCAAGACAAAAATTAACTGATTATTAATTCATGAGGAAATTTAAATATGGGAATATCAATGGATACATTAATAGAACAACATATAAAGAAGGTTTTTAAGAAGAAGGCATGGTGACAAATGACCTCATGTTTTTGTATTTAGGTTTGGAAAACAACGTATCAACAACAATCCAATAAATTATTTGATTTTAACTGCATGGCTGAGGAGAAAGTGGTATAAGGTTTGTAAGGTTTTCTGCTCAGATGCTTGTTTTTCCTATCTTTATCAACTGGTCTAATAAAAGGTTACTTTCTTACAAATCTTACATCCAAGGGACAGGTTGTCTGTGGATACCAAAGGCAATGAAGTCAGAAAGCATAAAATCATGATACACAGAAAATAAAAAGAAAAATATCTTTAAATGTGTCAACTAAAAAAAGTGGTGTGCTTGGCCACATTTTCAGGCAGCATATGAGAAATTCATGTTTAGTTCTGTTGCTTAAGACAGGTAATTCCCGAGAAAAGACTAAATATAGTGATCTAGAAGCCATGCATGTGTGTATGCATCTAAGGAGAATTTTAGGACCAAGCTTTAGACAAAAAAAAAAAACAAAACAGATATGCAGTCTCCTGGATATGGATTACAGCAAGGAATTAATAGAATTCTAGGGCTGGGGTTTCTTTGGGTGTGCTAAAACTTAGCCTTGCCCAGCTTTCTAAAGATCAGGACGATAGGATAGATTATTTTGCTTGTCCTTTTTATTTTTATTATTCATGATTGCATTTGGAGACTTTGCTTTATGTCTCTTTATTCTTCTCACAGAGGCATACTTATCTGTGAAATTAAATAAACTAATTTTTTTTTCACATGGTGACTTTCCTATACACATGTGAAGCTTATCCAAGTCTTGCTATTCATGCCACCACACAGTTGCATACATACATATACCTTTTGCTTGTAAATGCAGAATGCACAAACTAAAAACATCAGCTCTTTGAAATATCTGCATTAATTTTATGTAGATTCACATCAAATACATTTTAGAATTATTTATGCTTGCTGAAAGTATAAAGGTGGAAAGAAACAAAAATACTTTCAAAATAATAAAAACTGATAGAACTGGCATATCCTAAAAGTGAAGTTTTGTCCTAGTAAAAGAAGTTACTGTACATGCTGACATGATTAAACCATCTCCAAATTGCTGATCTCATTGTTTTCTACTGAAAACCCTCCCCAAAGACTGGGGAGAGGTGCAGCTGTGGCTGTGCTTAATGAAGCCTCTCCCCCATTTTTGGACCAGTGGACTGCTGACAATCCTCCAAATCTCCAGTGGACCATCCTGCACTCCTCAGCAGCCTGCCTTCAAGCTGACTGCCAGAAGAGCATCCAAGAGCCGCTGGTTTGAAAGGCATGCCCAGGAGGACCGAGCCATAGCTTCAATTCCCTTGCAGCCCGAGGGGGCTCAAACTGCCATGCCTGAGACAGAATACTCATTACTGGATTGCAGACTCAGAGTCCTTTTTCTGCTTTTTACAGCACAGGGAATCTTTCATTCTTTGATACCTGGGGGCCTGGAGGCAATTAGAGGTATACAGGTACTTTCTCAGCCAAGTGTACAGCCTGATGGTTAAAACAGCTCCTGGGGAGACATGGACTTGGAGCCATGTAAACTATCACAGAAAACAAATCTGAATCTCTCCCTCTTTATTTACTGAATTAGGTCACTGCAAAAAGGGAGAATAATTTTGCCAGTTTAGTCTTGGAAAAAGCAGTGTTGGTCTTGGCCTCTGATGTGAATACATGGATGAATTTTGAGCATGTATAGTTGAAGGTAACTCCATGCTATCCTTCATACAGATGCCTACCAGGAACAGTTGTCCATATACACCAATGTACTTCATGTTTCCTACTCTAGAGAGGTCCTTTAAGTTGGGTCTGTCTTGGATTGCCAAATGGAACGGCCACATCTTCCTATGTACTTCACAAAGAACGTAAACTTGGGCCTGCATATGGCTCTGAGGGTTAATAATCTAAACCAGAATGCCATAATGAAGTCCTTAACTAATATGACACTTGATTCAAAATCAAAGAGATAAACACATATTTAAGGATTACTTTAAACTAAATCTTCAGTAACTGTATGATTATTTCCCCCCTTCTTTTATCTAATTATCAATGGTTCAGAGAGATAATATTAGCAAGTTTTTTTAAAAAAGGAGTTAAATTTAAAATTAAGTGAATTATTTTGTGTTTGGCTTTCTGATAAATGCAGAGGATAAGTTATAGATAAGAGGATGCTAAAAAAAATAAATGCTGAAAATTAAAATCCACAAATCATAATGTATGAGCTGGAGTACGAGGAGACATGTTTATTCAAAGTAAAGAATTTATGACATGAGACTGATGTCCAATTAAATTTTAAAAATTACCTAAATATTAAAATTGTTCAGCTTAACATTTACCACCCCCTACGTAGCATATTGTTCAAATATGTTAGAAAAGAATATTCCATTAAATATTTATTAGTAAATTTAATCATGGCAAATTATTTCCCCCTCATTCAATGTATAATAGTGCAGCAATCAAGCTGCTTTTGTTTTACAATAATCCCTGCATCAGCAATCTCTAATTATATATAAAGCTGCTGAAAAATTAGAGAAGTGAAGAAAGAGACACCTCCTTTGGTAACTAGTTCCCCTTCATTTCTTCTGAACAATTAAAATACCCATATACATTAACAAGATGGAACATTCTGAGAAACAGGTCTCCAGTAGCAAGCGTTTGAAAATGCATTATATTTGTTTGTTTTACTTCGTGGGTGGAAGTAGATTTATTATTTTTTCTTTATGAATAAACTGAACACTCTAAGACAGTTTTTGATGCTGTTTATTTTTCCTCAAAAGTGAGATTGACTACATGGTTTAGGAAGAACTTCAGATATATCTAAATTTTTTGTTCAATAGAATAATTCTTCTAAGATTTCGCTTAACTTCAGGAAGCCACATCTTCCTTTGGAAGACCAATTTGCTTAACAGTAGCACAGGGGGTTAGTTCACACCTAGCTAGCATCTAAAAGCCACAGAGAGAAACAGAATTTGATATTTACAAAGTCATTACCAAGCTGGATCAGCTTCTCATATTGAGCCAGCAAAAAGCCAGGTATAATTTGAGTACAGGGGTGCTTTCAGGCTCGATAACTATTGTTCAGATGCCAACAGAGGGCTAAACTTGAAGTTAGCTAACATTAATTTCAATAACAACAACAGCAACAACAATATTATTAAGGCTCAAAACCAACAGTATAATTAGTACTCCAGGGACAACTGGAATTCAAGAAGAAATTTTAACCATATAACGTACATAATCCTTTTCTTAACAAAAAAAAAAATGTCTGTGGAAAGACCTTTTAAAAATGTTGGTTGTGGTTAAGTAAACTGTAAAATGTGACACATATGCCTTGTAAGGTGATTTACTTGCTTTTCTGTTACTTGCTTTTCAGTTTTGGTTCTTGATTTACTTCTTCCGCTTATGTTTGGTCAAAATCCATATTTTAAGTTCCTGAAGGCAAGGAGTGTCTTTTTAACATCTATCACCCAGGGGTCTGGATTGGTATTGGTAGGTGCAATAGTAATTCAAATAAATAATCTTTTTTTCAGGATTTAATCTCTGGAGTTGCTCAATATAACCTTGTTCTATCACAAAAACTGAAGCACAGAGGATGGGGATTTTCTCATTTCCTTATGTAAGAGTTAGTATCCAAGGACAGGATTAGTGAAACTTTTAAGATATCTCCATTGTTTTGGACCTAGACATGAAAGGCAGATGAAAAACCAAAATGTTACAAACTTCTTATATTTTTTCCAGCAGTAAAAGAAGAAAGAGACCTGCCAGAATTACCCCGGTTCTTACAGTTCATCTTTGGCCATGTCATGTATCCAGCTTAATTTTCACAATCCAACTTCATGCAAAGCAAATTTAAGAATCTTGATATAATAACAATGAGAAAACTCTTGTAGAAAAGGAAACAAAGCTCTGGAAACCCCCAGCTAGCATGAGGCAATGTCCAATATTTTAATGTAATTACAGCATAAGAGGTCAATGCTTCTGGAAGCTACAGAAACTTTGTAAATAGAATGTGTTCACCTCATTTGGTAGGGTAACTAAATCAATGTCAGGTACTCAGCTCGGAGCTAAACATATGTTTGCACAAGCAATGAGAAGTAAAAGTATTCAAAGAAGAAAACCTGATTGATTTTGTCTGAAAAGAAACATGGAATAGCTCGTTGAAAGATAATTCTCTGCTTTCAAATGAAGGAACCTCAACTCTGTCTTTGGATTAAGATCTGTAGTGATGCTTCAAATCTTTATTAATCTCCACTTTAGGTTCTTAAATTGATAGTTGTGCTCTCAAAGCATCACTCTGTGCTTAATCTGAATAGCAACAGCAGAAGAAGATTTCTGTAGTACTGTGAAAGATGTTCTGTACTCAGAAGTAATCCATTTGTTAATACATAATTTTGTTAACATTTCAATGAGTAATATTCAGAAGTTTGAAATACTGATGATGCTTTTCACTAGGTATCAATTTTTGATGAACGATTAGGAAAAACAGATAAATAACAACACATTTCATTATTTTTCCCCGAGTCTCTTGTTGTGCCTTCATTAGGATATGTGCTTACTGAAATAAGTAATAGTAGGAAATTCCAAAGAAAATTGTTATAAACATAACTTATCTTAAAAAAATTATTCATGATAATCATGATGTGAAATAACAACTGCGCATGTCCACCTTAATATTCATAGAGCTCGAACTCATGAAAGGATGAAACAAAGATGTCAATAAACAAGCAAAATTTCTAGATAATAAACCAGCAAAACTTCTAAGTAATAAGTACATTTCCAGCAGTCAGTAACAGTATGCACATTTCCTCTCACTACAAGAGACAAAGAATTGAAATTAATTATTTGAGAATGTGTCTATATGCCTTCAGGAGCTCTATTCACTTCAAGAACTATAACAACTGAAGAAGATTTGTCTGGGCTGAATTCATTCTCCAAGTCTGCGTTATATTTTGCCTCCTCATTGATTTAAGAAAAAAAAACCAAAAACACACCAAGATAACATTTTTAACAGAATTATTTGCTGTTGTATCTGAGGTGACAAAGAACAAATTGCATATAATCCCCCAAAGCTAAACATAGTTGTAGCAGAAAGTTGTGGGTTGTTTAATTAATAAGCAACGAGAATACAAGTACAGAAAGGATAAAAAGAGCATTTTCTTTTCAAGAGAATGCAAGAAACACCCTTTGTCCTAGACTAAAACACCATTCAGCTGACTGACCTGTAAGTGGCCGCATAGGACACTGTGAGAGAGGTTTGCTAGTTTAAATACAAGTAGTTTCTGTCAGTGAGTCCATCTGTGCCAGCTAAACATCATTGCTGTGTTACTGGGAAATGACCAGTCAGTTTATCACGCAGATCAGAGGACTGATCAAAGTTTCTCTGCGGCACCATTCCATCCCCAAAGCTTGGACAAAAGGTATATGGGTTTCATCTTTGAGGGGTGAAATTAAATTTGTGCAATATCAGTGTCAGCCTGCCCCATGTATAAAAAAGGAGAAAATCTTCATAGCTGGGGGAGCCGCATGTTATCATTTTGTTTCCTAGCTTACAAGAGATGGAATAGTGGTAGACAGCAAGAGAGAGCAAGTTAGGTATACTTGCTATCAGAATACAAGAATTTTTTCCAGGTAGTACAAATAAAAACTCTTCAATTAAGTCTGTCTTCTTTGTTATCTTTTTTATCAGTACAGGTGTAGGTCCACAAGAAGCACAGGTAGGTTAAGATGTGGGATATCAAACTGAATCTTGAGATAAAGCAGGAGGCATAATGAGCAAAAAAAATATTTCAGATATCTTCAAGGCACAGCAAAATAAAGTCCAGAATTCACTTTGTCACCCTATCTGTCAGAAAACTGAATTTTCTTCTCATTCAAGCTTTCCCTTTCTAATTTTACTTGTCAGTTGTCTGGTTTCACTACTTGAAATACTGGAAAAACATCTGAAATACGGAGAACATATTTTGCATCAACATCTCTGTCTTTAAACTTCTAAACCAAGTCAAAAATATTTTAAACAAGTGAAAGAAGGAAAACTTACATTGGCACTACATAAGCAAGCAAACAGTAACTCACAAATCTATAACACGGGACTCTGAAAAAGCTTGTAGAACTTGCCAGTTTTATTTCTGTAATGACTTCTCCTTAAATATGAGCCCCATTCTACTGTGTATGAACATCAGTTGTGCAAAGTGTATGAAAGTCTAAATTTCATCTAATGAGATGTTCCTTACCATGATTTCTGAGCTGTGGCTCACACAGGTAAGCTCAGACAGTGTGGCTTAGATGAGCGGACTGTGAGGGGGACGGAGAACTGGCTGAATGGCAGAGCTCAGAGTTGTCATCAACAGCACAGGGTCTCACTGGAGGCCTGTAGCTTGCGATATTCCCCGGGGGTCAGTACTGGGTCCAGTCCTGTTCAATTTATCCATCAGTGACCAGGTACCCCCAGCAAGTCTGCTGATGATGCAAAACTGGGAGGAGTGGCTGGTACCCCAGAAGGCTACGCTGCCATTCAGTGAGACCTGGTCAGGCTACAGAGCTGGATGGAGGGGAACCTCATGAAGTTCAGCAAAGGCAAGTTCAGGATCCTGCACCTGGGGTGGAATAACCAGTACAGGCTGGGACTGACCTGCTGGAAGGCAGCTCTGTGGGGAAGGAGCTGGGGGTTCTGATGGACAGCAAGGTGCCCATGGGCCAGCAGTGTGCCCTTGTGGCCAAGAAGCCCAATGGCAACCTGGGGTGCATTAGGAGAAGTGTGGCTAGCAGGTTGAGGGAGGTGATCCTTGCCCTCTACTCCACCCTGGTGAGGCCACATCTGGAGTGCGGGGTCCAGTTCTGGGCTCCCCAGTTCAAGACAGACAGGGAGCTGCTGGAGAGGGTCCAGCAGAGGGCTATGAAGATGATGAGGGGACTGGAGCGTGTCCCTTATGAGGAAAGGCTGAGAAAGCTGGGCCTGCTTAGCCTGGAGAAGAGAAGACTGAGAGGGGATCTTAATGTCTACACATATCTTAAGGACAAGTGTCAAGATGCTGGGGCCAGGCTCTTTTCACAGTGGTGCCCAGTGACAGGACAAGGGGCAATGGGCATAAACTGCAACAAAAGAAATGCCTTCTGAATATGACGGTCTTCTTTACCTTGAGGGTGACAAAGCACTGGGACAGTCTACCCAGAGAGTCTGTGGGGTTTCCTCTCTGGCGACATTCAAAACCTGCCTGGACATGATTCTGTACAACCAGCTCTAAAGAACCTGCTTTAGCAGGGCGTTGGGCTAGGTCATCTTCAAAGCTCCCTTCCAACCCTGACGATTCTGTGATTCTGGCACGTGCCAGCCAACATAGTCCCACCAGTCCCCCCCAACCCACCACTTTGGGGGTATGGCTCAGGAGACGAGAATATCCCAGGAGACACAGCAATGCCAGTGCTGTGGAAGACTTGGGCAGGGTAGTGGGCTAGACATGAGCAATTCCAGCCCACCTCAGTACCTGGGAATCTTCCCAGACTTCTTCATCTTGCGAATTATGTTTCCACTATGCTAGCATAATGCTTCTAACACAGTTGTGTTTCAGGTTACTTCTACTATTAGAAATATCTGTAAAGCTTTTCAGCAAAACTGCATGATGGAGAATGCTAGGAAATACCCACTGCCACTAACATCTATGTATTCCCACTTCAAGCAAATGGGTTGGGCAACTGTGACTTCAAATCTTTTTTTCTCATTTTCCTAATTGATAAAAGGATTCATAATCTATAAATGAGCTGAAGAAAAACTTTGGGACTATATGAATTCAAGCCATAAAATACCATGCTGGCCAGCTCTGTGAATGTCCTGGATCTCTACAATTTCTCAAGGAGGACTCCAACATCCCACCTCAAAAATTAACAATTATTTTTTCAAATTTTATTCGTAATGAACAACCAAGACACAGTTTTCAGTCACTGTCCACTTCAATCTCTTGAATAATTTTCTATCTTTTGAGACTAACCAGAGGTTTTCTGGCTTTTTAATAAATTTTAAATAAGATTTTAGAACAAAGATAAAGAATAAGAGCAAAATAAAATTGTATTGGGAATGGGAGAAGCCTCCCACAAGTGATTAAGTACCTTTATTCAGTGCAAGGGTGAAGTAAAAGACATTAAAACTCTAGGAGGTCAACACTGCAGTTTTGTTCCCACAGACTCATATCGCCTCAGGCAACACACTGTTGTTATAGACAGTTTCAACCCTGCTCAGTTTGTGTTTTGTTTAGTTAATTTACCAGATGTGCATAGCTTGCAATCATGATTTTGTATTTATTGTATTCTTTAATAGTCTGGAGAGAAGATGAATGATGGTCAGTCACTCCCTCCTTAGGCAAGTTAGATAAAGATTTGGCTGTGAAAAAATGGTATTTCTTTTACTAGCAAAACTGAAATTACAAATGTTCCTTCTCTCCATTTCTCTTCTGCCCCTCTCAAAACTATGTAAAGTCCAGGAAAAGATTGGCTGTTTAAAACCATATTTCAGATTTTAAACTGTTCTTATATTTTTGCAAGGAAAGAAAATCAAAACTGTATTTTTTCTGAGCAGTTCTCCACAGAAGCAGGGGATGTTAAATCTTATTAGTGTTCAAATAGTGTTAAAGCACAGAGAAGTGTTTCCTGCAGAAATGAATCACTACATGTTTTTCCTTCAGACAAGGCCAAGCCTTGTCAGTATTTGTTAGTTGTCCTCATTGGGATACTGTGTATTTTTAGTACCATTCTAGTAGAAACCAGTACATATCTCCAAGGGGTATTTTTGTCAGGATATTCTGATTATTGGAACCTGACTATTCCAGTACTCTTCTATCCTCTGGCTGCAAAATATCTACATTCTAGCTGTCTGTTTTAAAACCAGCAGGACCACTATCCCCTATCTGAAAAACTTTGACACTTGAATTATATTTGTGAAGCTTCAAAGCATCAAAGTAAATGCAAAGTGAGTATAAAAAAAGCCATCTCAAAAAATTTCTGCTTTGACATACATCAGGGACATCAAATATTCAAAAAGCAAGAAAGCAAAATATATCAACAACAAGATATAAAATGATGGCTTATGTCATTTAATGGAAATATAGGAGCAATGCAGTATCTCTGCCCATAAAGCCATCAGTGGGTAAATACTGTATTAAAGGAATGTGCTTCCTTAGAAATGCATTTCTGCTGATCTAAATGTCAGTGTGTGTGTCAATGTGTAAGGCATTTCATCCTTAAATTTTTCACTTAAATACATGCTGTCAATTAGACATACAAGCTTACCTAGGAGAGCCTCTTAACTAAAGCAGTAACCGATAACCAGCAACTAAAACAAATTAAAATTGTGTAAATAAAGGAACAAAACCCAAATAGCAGAGCAATTCCATAGGTTGTCCTTCCTCCTAATCTATGTCCTCCATCCCTTTACCATCTGTTTAACAGGCCAGGAATTTGATGTGGGAGAAGCGTTGCTGTCCAGGCCAGCCTGGCTGGACACTAGAAGCACTGTTCCCTCCTGGCAGAAAGCTGGTGTGTTCTCACTGCACCCTGCTCCCCGCAGCTCAGCCTCACCGTCCTTTCTGCTGCGTGCCTCCCATTTCCCCCCTTTTCTTGAGTTCTGGTGGCCAGCCTCCATGTGGTTGGTGCTTACCAGTTTGTAAATTCTTGCTCTTGTGTTGCTATCAAAGGTCTCTTCACCTTCCTCTTTCATGCCATTTTTACAGCTTAGAAAGAAGTCATCAGATGGCCAATACAACCACTGTTGAAAGGAAGGGCACAGTGAGGTAAGGTGGTGTCAGGGCCCTGGGTAAGGTGTGGGTGCAGAACCCCACCCCCCCCCTCCTAGGGGTGCAGCTGCCTGCAGTCTGAGCAGCTCCGCTACAATGCAACTCCTGTGAAACAAGTGTGTGAGAAGGCTGTGAGAAACCTCATCAGGGTCGCACCACCTTGGCTGTGTTTGAGTACCATTTGGAGAAAGACTGGTTTGACACTGAACCACAGATGACTGACTGCAGATTGATGAAGTTTTCATGGTGCTAATCAGGAAGGAGCCTTATGTGAATGCCAGTTCCTCCTGTGATTTTTTTGGGTTTTTTGTGTGTGTGTGTGATTCCACCAAAACCAATTGGTAACTATTCATCAGCAGCATTGCAAATAAGGAATAGATTTCAAGACATTATCTGATTTATCCTTCCATATCAAGGCAGGTTCAAGTATTCCCAGAATATTGCTGGTGGAAGATTGTCTATACTTTTTAGAAATCTGCTATTGATGTTCCGTGACTCTCTCCAATAACCTGTTCCAGTACTTAAAGTTTTTACAATTAGCATTTACATTTGCCAGAATTTTACCTAAATTTTTTTTAAGAGCGTGGTATGCTCATTAATTCCTGCTTTATTGTCTGATGACATAGCAGATACATAGCACACCAATATTCCCTGTAGAAAGAGCTTTTGTGTACTGGAAGTACATTAAAATCATCACCACCTTCTCATTAATAGTCTTTTAAAAAAATCCTTTAACCTTTTTCATAAACTGTGTTTAACAGCCTCAGCATTCTCACTGATATTTTGTGAAGTACTGCTCATTTGTCTTTAATGTTTTAAAACAACATTTCTAAAACCAGACAGAATGTCAACATGAGGCCTCAGAAGTCCCAGATAGAATGGGACCATTAGTTAGGTTTTCTACAACTACTTTTTTGTCTTGGAAACAGAATAGCCCAGAACAGAACCTAACTTCTTCTTTTCAAAGGACTAATATCTAGATCATAAGCCAAAATTTTCCCTCTTACTTAATGGGGTGTTTTTTGTGTTTTTTTAAAGGCCAAGTTTTGGAAGCTAATTTTCAAATCCTTTGCCATGCTTCTGCTTAGAAATGTCTTGCCATTATAAAGTTGTGTTTTCTCCTTCCTGCAAGTAATTTTCTTTGCTCACCTTCTCTGAGGTTTTCTTTTAGTAATTATGGATGGTTTGGTCAATTTCTGGTTGTGTTTTATTCCAAATTTCTGTGGTTTATTTCATTTTTCATCTAAAACTTCGATGTAATTGTAGAATTAAATAATTTACATTGAAAAACACTTCTACTCCTACCTCTTGCTCCAACAAGAGCATGTTCAATATTCCATGAGGTTTATCAGGTCAGGTCAGGTCCTCAATATACATACAAGAATGGAGATTCCACAACCTTGCAGAGCAACCTGTTCGTTTTTGACCATGGTTACTGTGAAAAAAGATCCCTCATACTAAATGAAAATTTCTTTGTTGCAGCACGTGTCCTTTAATTGTGCATCTCTCAGAACAATCTGACTGTATCTAAATACAATTTTTATTCTATTATTTAAGTCATTAATGAAAATAATCAGTAGAACATGGTTCATCTCAAATCCATGTGATACATCTCTTGAAATATTCTTCTAGTCTGATGTTCCGTTGCTCATAAACACTTGATTGGGTTCTTTAATCAGTTGCACATGAAAATATATTTGCAGCCTGGTCTTGAGCATACAATATAGGACAGTATCAAAGAATTTGCTAAGATATACTCAACTATTTTTTTATATAGCCATGTAATCAGTTCAAGTCTGACTGCAGCTGAGCTTACAAACCTATGTTGTTGTGCAATTCCTGAAGGTTTAAAAAGGTAAACTGGTTTGTCATATATCAGAAAGTTCTGATGCCCCCAACCGTCTTTTATTATATTTATCTTTCAGAAGTCCACTTGGACATCCCTCATTCCTTATGTGTTGTCAAGGATGATAGCTCAGTACTTATTGAGTAGCTTCGGTTTTTAACTTCTTCTGGGACTGAAAGTGAGTATAATGAAACTAAATTGAGTATATATATTTTATTTAGCTAATATTTTTCTAAGCAGTTCTTTCCTCATATTCTTTTTCTTAAAAATTTGCTGTTTCAGACCTTAACTTTATTTATTTTTTTATAAAAACTAAAGGGTAGAAAGTTATGAATTAATATTTCCACCTTCTCTAAGGAATGCCTAATTTGCTTTCCTTCCCAGTCACATGATGGAACTGTCTTTCTTTTATTGATAAACTTTTATGAAACTTTTTATTTTTGCTGCTTCTATTTTTGTTATCTACAACCTGTTTTCCATATTGTCCATTTTCATTTTAGTCCTACCTGGTGGCTTTGGTTTTCTCACCGCCCCCACCCCACCCCCCTTATATTTATTTTGATTGTGAGATTTTTCTTCTACTTTTTGTAAATTACCTTCTTTCTTACAGATAATCAGAAAATTTTGGTAAAACCATTAGCTTTTCTTTCTTTTATGACTCAGAACGTCTTAGAATATTTAGATTGCTCTTGTGCCTTTAGTACCACATAATAAAGATGAAAATTCACCTTTTATTCTGCAAACCTTCTTGCCCAAAGAGCTTTTCTACTAGTGCCCGAGTATGCTGAATGCTGTTCTTCTCCTGATTTCATTCTTTCTTACTATTAAAGTCACAAATGCTGTAACTTCATGATCACTTTCCCATTCTCAGACATTCTCTGAGGTTTTGGTAGTGATTAGATTTAATGTTGAGAAGTTAACCTGTTACAAGTAGATGTGTCATCAGTTTGAGAGCATGCCCTTGTAAATTTGGCAGAGTATTAGTTTCCACAAATGTGTCAGCTAAATTGTTCCAGCAGCTCTGCTAGAAATGCATCTCTTTCTTCTTCTCCAGCCGACAAATGGATTGCTAAGTTTGATTTAAAACTGTCACTGATGCTTGTTTTTTTTCTGGAATTGGCACTGTATGGCCCAAGGAGTTGAAGCAGATATTCTGCATGGAACCTTCACCCAGAAAATTACACTGTTAGCCGTACATCTCTGAATAGTTCAAGGAGATGGAAAGACATGTTGGGAAGAATAGGAGAAAAATGTTCGGTCGTGTGTGTGTGTCGTCCCCCCCCCCCCCCCCCCCCCCCATTTAGTTTTTTAATTTAATTTTCTGATTGGGGAAGTGCTTCAGTGCAAGATCTGACATTAATCAAGCTAGTGTACCTATCTGTGCATTGCTTATATGATCATTACCATGCTATATTGCATCAGCTGCCTAGAAGGTATGAAACATGCAAATGTACAAAATATATGCACACTTATTTGCCATTCTTAAAGCATGCACTTGGGCTAGATCCAGTAAGATGCACAGCACTTAATTCTTACTGACATCAGATGAGAGGCTGAATACTTTAAGGAGCTGGGCTGTATGAGCCCAGTTCTCCACTACTTTTGACTTTATCATTACTAATAATCATGTAAAGGACAGTCAGTCATCACAGGTTGAAGTAGTGGCTACTTCTCTCAGTTAGATTGACATGAGTGACAAGATGAATCACTGGCAGTGCAGAATCAGCTGCATAATGGGTATATTCCATCAGAATTATTTAAATTTCCCAGTTTATGGTTCCACGATTAAACTGAGTGTGAAAAAACAATCATTTTAGATATTATTACAAAGCTAGGCAGTGCAAATGGTAAACTCTTCTCCAAATTCAATCAAATACTTGGATTTTGCTCTGATCCAAACACTTGATGTATCCTACTTTCTTGCACTTCTGACCCAGAGGAAACAGAGCTCAAGCTTTTGTTCCTGTTGAGCAGGTCTTAGCAATGGATCTCAGTAAGTCTGAAGCAAGTGCTCTTATTAAGGTTCTTTATAAGTTTTAAAAAAATAAAACATGTTTATGAGACCTGTCATATACCTACTTTTGACCTGTTGCATTCTCTATTTCACTTCTCTTCTCTCTACAGCAGAGACAATATCCAAGTAACTGTAGCCGTACCTACTCTAAAACCAAGATTACAGTTTGAGGTCTATCTTTTCATAGGAAGCAGCTTCTCACCTTCGAAAATCCCAGACACTTTCATGAACCTGCATTTATTTACTCCTATCTATGCAAATCGGTTGTTAGGTTTATACCTTAAAACAAAGTTAATCCATCCTTCCTAATTATCAGAATGAGAAACATCAAATGCAGAGGTCATATGCCCTACCCGAGACAGATTTTTCTGATTTAAAACAACTGGTAGAAATTTAGCTTGATGAGTGATAATATATTTTCAAGATAACACTTTATCAAAGCATGACAGCAGCTGTGAAATCTCAGAGTTTCTCCTCTCTCTTCTATGACACCTTGATAAGGCAATTATGGCATAATTACCTTAACAAGTGGCATTACAGGAAATTATTGTCATTCTCCTGTTAAAATAACACATAATCATCAGCAAGTGTATTCTAGAATCCCCAATCAGCATCTGATTAACTGGAGCTAACTCAGAAAAGAGCCTGTAATAGGTGGGCAATAATTGACAAGTTGGAAAAGGGTAAAATATACATATATACACATATATATAAGTAGATAGACTTCATTAGGGGTTAAGGTTAAGTTTACCTGATAACTTCCAAAACAGCTTTCTTCAAAGCTTTTATTATTATTTTGCATGTAGGAAGAAAAACCTAAAGAAAGCTATTTAAAAATACCCAGCAGCCAGCCTAAAATGAAAAATACATGTCTTATATTCAGTTGGCCCTACCTGTGAACCTGCATTACATTTTGGTACTTTTCCTCTAATTTACTGCTTTATCATGTAGATTCCATCAAGGTAGACAGTACCTTGCAATTTATATTATTATATTCTATGACACCACTTTTACTTTCATGTCATCTTCATAAAACCAGGTTATGGAACCTACTTTCCTCTTCCATCATCAGTTGGCCACTTGGGTACAACTCTACTATAGTAGTGGGCTACACCCTGAAATATCATTACAAATGGGTTTTTGCCCATCATGTCCTAAGCTCTACTTACAAAGCTGATGTAAAATAACATTAGCTGTTACAGGATGAGTTCTAATTCTTCTAATTGTGAAATCCCATTAGTCTTCAGTGTACAGAATATATTTTTCTTCTAGATTACATATTTTCATGATTTAGTAAGAAAATTAAAAAAAGCTCCACCCAGACCCCAAAAGCAAATCTCACACCATGATGATCAACATAATGCTATCAATGCTTGTTCTCTAGGAGTCACCTAAAGGGTTCAGACGCCGAACAGGTGTATGTGCAATCCATAATTAATTTCCATACTTTAACTATAATCAAGAACAAAATAGGGAAGCATAGCACAGATCACAGCAGCATGAATTTATTTAAACACCCGTATGTCTTTCATGTTTAAGTATGCATCTGTTATACACACTCACATGTATGTAAAAACAAGGTTGGCTGTTTTTATAGGTACCCAAAGGCCTTGTTAAGAATCCCCTCAGACCAGCACTGCGTACCTCACTGCTAGGCTTAGTGAATTCATTAAGTTGGCGTGACCCAGCCTGCAGTGCTCCTCAGGGTAAAATCAAGCCTACAAGGCTGGATTTTGTGCAAAAGATCTACCAGAGGAAGAGATAATACACTTTTTTTCATCCACTGTCTTAGTAGTGGAGCATTCATCCAGGATGAATAAAGTAATCATAGTTAAAACATCAGACAGCAGAACAGTTGGGAAGACTCTTCAACTCTGTTCTTGAGATCTGTCCATTTTGACTTTAGATATCAGAGTACTCAATGGGATGAAGCCATTCAAATCTACCAGTGTCTCCAGGTGATCATTGTGTGTTACAGGCTCCACTTTGACAATCCGAGTGATTTTCTATTTGATAGATAGGGTTCACTATTACTGTGCTTGTTTTTACACATCTGCATCACTTACTGTTCTACTCAAGCCTGAAAACCGGGAGAGGGAACTGTGTTTCACAGTGGGCTCCTGGCAAAGGCACTGCAGTGTTCGAGACTCAGAGGTTAACATTTGTCTCATATATACCTGTCTGTGAAATGACATCTAATGTAAGTCACTCATCAAGACTTGTGAGGTCAATGGAGGCAGATAGGCACCTCTCTGAGACACCTACCTTGGGATGAGATGAACTTTTAAATGGATAAACTTAGGCAAGGACAGGTGTGTCCTATCATGTCTTCCCCCCTCTTCCATTACTGGCTTACACTACAGGGAAAAAGTTCACCTCTCAATAGAGAAAGTGAAATCCAGGAAATCGGTCATTGTCTTACATCTCAGGATACATAAAGTGTATTCCTGGTGCCACAGAGCTTCAATATATGACTGTGAGAAATGACATATTTCCCATGATACTACCTGGATATTTCTGTGAGTATGGACCAAAGTGTTTTTAAATGCACCAAGTAAAACCATACTTAAGAAATAAAAAGTTAATGCTGCTTTAGGTTTTGTTTGTTTGGTTTTGTTTTTTAATGAATCTGAAATATAATTTATTGTTATAGGTATTACTTTATAAAAAAAGATTCTAATTTTGTTTGAAAATACATCTTTAAAAATTCAATAAAAAGTAGAATTATTTTAAGTGCTCTTCAACAGCAGAACCTAAATTATCTTTCTCTTTCCAATAGTGGTTTAACTGTCAGTTTGGGAAAGGAACAGGACTTACATTTTTAAGTTGTATTAAGAGAGTGCTTTCCAAACCAGTGAGTCAAGTTTTCTTGTAAATGTGAATGTAGGGACTGGCAATGCTTCTGAATTTCCTCTTGTGAGAGATATTTTTTAACGGGGATTGCTTGTTACTTTGCTCTTGTCAAAATAAACATTTAAGTGTAAAAGGACAAACTGTCAAGTTTAAAATAAAGAATATAACGATCCATGCATATGCGGTAAACTGTGTGAACAAAAGTGCAGCTGGTGAGAGAAATGATGCAAAATTGATGGTGCCTTTGGAAGCTCCAAATGAAAAATCTATTAAATATGATCCAAGGTCATAGCTTTCTATGTACAGAGGAAATGATACCAATACAAAAAAGAACTCTGGCTGCTGTAAAGCACCCTGTATTTAGAATGAATGTGTCTTTAAATAAAAGCTGTTATGACTAATTGCTAGTTAAAAGCCTTTCCTATCTCCATTTTGAGTAACTTTCTCTCATATTACTTAGTGTAAAAAAAAAAAAAATAAAAAAAATCACAATCTGAATCTTCATTTCTTCTGAAGTTGCCAACCCACCCATTTTATCCTAGAAAAAGATGATTAAATATTCCTAGAATGAAGACTATAGGTTCTTCTATCCTATAAAATCCTCAGTTAATGAAAGACTTGCAAAAGTTAACTTCTTTTTGTGCCTCTCTAGCAGCCTTCCCCCACTTTCAAAAGCCAGGAAATGTAAAGCTCTTCAGTTTCAAAAAAATCTGGATTAAGTGAGGTCAGTATTTTGTCCCCTCGGGGAGTTAGGATAATCTTTTGTTTTAACATACACAAGATTGAGAAATAAATTGTAGTGTAAAAGTATACAGCTAAGAGTGAGGAAGAAAAGCAAGGCTGCAGCAGAGGAGAGCTCTCCATATACATGAAATGGGAAGGGGAACACCTCCATATAGTTAAGTAAATCTGGAGGCTCATCCAAAAATTCTTAGTGCTTACCCCAAGAGATCCTTTCACTGAAGGATCATTCAAATGAAAAAAATGTGGAGATATGATGTTGGGGAAAAAAATAATCTCTAACTTTATGGAAAATAGATTTGGAAATGAGGAACTTAAAAAAACTTTTTTCACTCTTCATGCACTGACTCCTTTTAAAAACAAATTTGCTGTGAATGAGTCATGGACATTCAAGTCAATTAAATCTATTTGCTGTGGTGAGCAATCCACCATGTACACCTACTGAAAAGCTATTTTCATTCCATGGGTAGCATTAACAATGTAATTATGGTTAATTCCAGCTAACATCCAGACCTCTTTACCCGCATGACTCCATGATCCCTGCTTCACAGGTAAATAGATCTGGTTTTGTTGGTATTATTTTCAACAAATAAAATGACTAAAATACTCATCAGAAGGAACAACCAGAAATCACGTAGAAGGCAGTTTGTAATATACTTTTTCTGATGAAACCTCTCTAATGGAATAATCCTATAGAGATCAATAGGGTTGAAGCCAATTTAAATAGGATTAATTAAACTTCCAAGAACTTTTGCAATCAGAAGCTTCAAGCTCCTTTGTATTATAAATTTATCACTAATTGAGGTTATTTTCAGTATTCAGGAATACTTTTTCCAGGCTGAAACTGTTACATAAGTGTATTGAATAAAAGTGCTGCTTTTAGATCAGAGCAATCAAAATGGTGACTGCATGTAAGGGTATCTGGTATGAATCAAGTCAGATCTGAAGATGAGCTAGATTTTTTTTACGGGGCTAAATTTTTAGCTCATAGAGTATAGCATCATAATACAAAATAAAAAAAAAAGGATGAAGAATACTAAAAGCTGATATGTCTTAATCAAGATATAGTCTTTGCATAATAAATGAATGCCAATAGTGAAAAATCCAGAAGTCTTTCTATATGCAAAATTGCATTTCAATGTCAAGGAGAATTGTCAGTTAACTAAGTAGCATCAGTTCTTATTTTATATTCTGTAGTATATAACATGCAATAATGAACATGCTAATTTAAAGAACGTTGTTTAAAAATCCTTCTGTAAAATCACCTCCTTTTTCCTTGTTATTAGGAGGGAAAACATTGATTCTTCAAGAAATGTTTTAATGAGTACCACATTTCTTTAACATACGATTTAACAGCACTGGATCTATGCTTTTAATGTTTTCTCCATAACACATGAAATAAAAAGCCTTTTGAAAAGACTATGTTAGCCTATTGCGATCTTTGATGAACAGTATTTTCCATACAAGCAGTATGCCTTTGATAACAACATAGGAACCAATAAAAATATCGTATGGGTTAGCTGACTGCAATAGGTCATGAAAATTATATTAGAAAATGTCCCCACATTGGTCTTCATTTCATTTGATTTCATTTACACATCTATTATATTTCAAAGAAAATTAATTATATATTAATGAAAAGCAGGGCTAAAAAAATGCTATAGAAAGTAGTAACTATCTAACAGTCTGTTTGTTATTAACAATTCCACTCTACAGTTTGGACCCTTAGCTTCATGTGAGTATAACTTAAAATTATTCTGGATTTTTACCGTGTAACTTAGAGGTTTTAGTAAAATATATAGAGAGGAAACATACTTGCTTCCTAATCAATTTTTCAATTATACTATGTAGATGTCTATTAGCTAGTACGTTAAAAAGTATTAAATTTATTACAGTTTTAAATCAGCAACTAGACCATTTCTATAACTTATAATTCATAAGGTTGTTCCTAAAATATGTAGGTCTGCATGCACTCCTATACACTTTTTCTCATTCTGTTTCAAATTTTGTTGTTTACAATCTTCTGTGTTTTTTCCTTAGTTTTTCATGTCCATTTGCAAATAATACATACAGTACCAAAGTGTAGCAAACAATGCCAGACTACAGCTATATTGTTTGCATAGAAAAAAAAATTTTTTTGTATGTTTTTATTCAATATAAAGTTTATTTTCACTGACACAAAGGGATTTTTACATCAATTTCTCTGACAATGTAAAAAATCTTACATCCTGCTTTTGTAACATTATACTGTATGCTGTTTCAAAAGAGTAAATAAAAGGATCTGTAAGGAAGGGTGTTGTTATTCTACTGCAATTTTGTAATGGTAGAACAAAAATACTTTGTGTGTTTGAACACATCTGATGCTACTGAAGGACAAATTGCCAAAAAAAACGTCCTCAAGGTTTCATCTTAACACCCAAAAATGCTTTTTCAAATAAGAGCCAAAATACATGGCTGCACGGTGCTGTAGGAGAATTAATCACTGTGTAAGCCAGAAATGCTCCAAAGCATCTTAGTCACTAAAAAAAATTACTAAATAGTCATAATCAAATAATTAAATGATTAAAAATGGAAGCCTCCTTCCCATTTTCTTTTCCCACCTCTCTCTTCCCAAAACAAACTAACTAAAAATTAACTTGGGAAAAATTCTATCTGGATATGAACAGGATGTTTTATAGCATTAAGTGCTGTTTATGTCAAGATAAACTGGAAAGGCAGAAAGGATAATGAAAGAAGGTATCTCTGCAGAGCTAAAACATGATGAACAAGATAAAGGGAAGCTCACTACAGAAGCTGTTGAATTCTTAATCAGTGTGGTTTTGTATCCTGCAGTCAGTCTCTGGATGTATGTATGTTATCCATACCATTCAGTAGCATAAGTAGTATTTGTTTTCACGGAAACTGTTGAAGAGCCTCAAACACTTTAAACTCGGCGTCAAGGTGAATTATATACCAGGTAAATTGCTCTCATCTAGCCAGTTCTTTCTGCTTTTTGAGATATGTTTTACATTTTCAAAATAAATATATATCAGGTCATGGTCTTACCCATCTAGCAGCTTCCATTCACCACCCAGTAAACCTTTATATACATGCCAGCACTGGGACATATAGTTTGGTTGAAATAGACTTCACAAAATCAGTCATATGTTAGAGTTTGTGGTGAAGTATTTTCACTGAATCAAAGCAAAATACTTAACAGATCAACAGACTGTATTTACATCATCTCTAGACTGATGACCTTATTTTCAGAACTTCTTTTTTTTTTTTTTTAACCTTAATTCCAGATGAGTTAAGCTATTGGTTTTAAAAAAAATCTTTGTGCAAATGACAGAAGTCCACGGTTCTTGGTATCTTCCATTCAAAGTGCATTGCAACTCTCTTCTTAAATGCATTTCACTTTCAGCTTAATATGAACATTAACTGAACTCCTTTCAGATCTTTGCAGCATTAGATGAATCTGAGGATAGCCATAAAGCCTTTCCTTAGATTTATGCTACTGTATCCCTAACTGTATGGTAGTTAAAAATAGCTACAATCACTTAGTTTATTCATTTTATGTTGCATCAATGTATCTCTAAAAGAAAATCACACTTGTGCTTGAATATATAATGAAAAAGTCTTTCTGTTCAACATCTTATCCATAAATATTATCCTTTTAAACTGATAGAGGTCTGCTCTATGGCTGAAGACTCATAACCCTTCTTTTTCACTCATGATCAAGTTACCTTTTATGTACTTGATCCAGTGATATTCCATGGCAATGACAAAGCTGTTTAATATTATTGTTGCAAGATCAGAGCTCAGACCTCTAGAAGAAATTTTCTTATATATGGAGCAGGAGAAAGGGGAAAATAAAAGGCAGTTTTAAGGACCAAATTACATTTCAGGAAGATTTTCTTTTTGTTATCAATCAAACCAACAAATGAAATTTCATGTCTCAGTTCACCAGTTTTTAAAAATGGATTGCTAATATGGATTCCCCTTTTTAGAGTTAGTTTTTGTAAAGCTAGATTTAAACCATCAGCAACAACTTAACTAGATACTTACTTTATAAATTACTGACATCTTAGAGGAGATTTTGATCATGAAAAAAATCTGGCACAGCATTACAGCGAAGACCCTAAGGGGATAATATTTACCTCAAGCAGGACCCAAGAACTTCAGCTAAGACTTGGATACGTAACGCCTTTCACTGTGACAAGTAGTAAGAGACTACTATATGAATTGCTTTGGGGATGTGTTGATTTCTCATCACATATTGAAACCTAGAGAAACCAGCTTCACTGCCTGTTTTCAAGTAAAAGGGTCTAGCCCTAATATCACAGAGTTTATGCCATTTATTTTTAACTTCAGAAAAATGTATGAGAACTCTCTAAAAGTCAGCATCCTTTGTCAAAACACCCTGTTAACTGAAATCATAAACAGGTGATGATAATTGAGAATTATCATCTGTAAAGAATTGTCTGGGGTATTCACATTACAGATCCCAATTCCCCTTGATTGCAAGCTGCTAGGAAATTATACAGATTTTTTTAAAAATCTTTTTAGCAACAAAATTATAGCATTGATAGGATGGTGAAGGATACTCAAATCATAACTAAGCAAGTCCAGATTTTTACAATTACCATAAAATAGACAGATTTTCAAGAATGCTTAGAATCTATTTATGAGTTGAAATACCTTTCCCTTTTAAATAGAAGCTGAGCAGATCTGCAAAAATTGTCTATTTTATTCTAAGAACACAATACTTATTATTAAAGTGGAAGCTGCTGCTAAGTTGATTTTTTTTTTTTTTTTAGTTTAGTTTTGCCTAAGTTTATAAACAATTCCTGTTGACATCTTCCCTTTGGATAGGCATCAAGCTTTGTATTTGTTATGTTCTGAACATATGCATAGACAAATAAAAAGAAGAATTATGATTCATAAACCAGTAAATGCTTCAAAGTCTGTTGGGCATAGAAGGATAATTGACCTCTACTTAAAACCATTAAACATTTTACATTTTATATGGAAACAACACTGAAGGACTAACCAATCAATACAAATGTAATGGATGTGACCAAGACACTGATGTACAAGACCTACAGATGGAAATGATCAAACTGACATCCTGCAAAACCTATTACCTTCTTCCTGCTGTTGGAACTGCAGGTGCAACTAGTGGCAAAATCTGTCATTGTAAAATGCCATCCTTGACCAAGAATATGTGCAGAGATTATTACTGTCATCTCCCTTTCAGAGACACTAAGGAACAGTGGTGGCCCAGTTAAGATCCTGATCCCTCCTTTAGGAGAGGGGAATTCAGTTCACAGACTTAGTCCTGTGATCTTGAAAAAACATCCAAGTTGGGGACCTCTAGAAGTACCTAAGGATCAACTTAAATATGGCCAGTCTCCACTAGAAACTCTATATTCAGCCTGTCTTTCCGTAAAATGGGTGTCCTTTTGTCTATTGACTTACAAGTTCTTTGGAGAAATTCTCCTTTACTGTGTGACTAGAAGGCACTTGGTATAATATGTTTACATTTATCGGTCAGGGCATTAAATACTACAGCTATACAAATTGTCTTGCAAACTGGAAAACATACAGGACATTACTCTTCTAAGTAAACTTCTTAACAGTTACCAATGTCATACAGCTCAAATACAGCTCAAAGTGATCATATGCACCATATGCAAATTGACCAAATTGCATCCATATGCAAAGTGAAATCCTGCTGATTAGTTTGCAATTAGTTACAAAGACAGACCTTGAAAAATGGCAACTATTGTTCTCATAGATTAAATGAAGAACTATCTATATTGTAAAATTATTCAATAATCAAAATAAAATGAACATACATCTATCAGAGATGTGAGATTGTTACTGTTCCCTATGGGGTTATTTGTGGATGGTGGAAGTTGAAGGGACTTCATAATAATAAAGAGTCTCACCCCATGTTGAGTGCCAAAAAGGACTGTTGTGTTTTAACTCTGGCCAGCAGCAAATCTGAGAAAACGCGTGGGTTGAGATAAAGACGGTTTGAAAGGTGAAGTAGAAGCTGCATGTGCAAGCCAAGCAAAACAAGGAATTCACCCACCACTTCCCACAGGCAGGAGGTGTTCAGCCATCCCCAGGACAGCCAGGCTCCATCACGCGTAACGGTGACTTGGGAAAATGAACAACTGTAACTCCAAATATCCCCCCTTGCTCTTTCTTCCCCCAGGTTTTATTGCTGACCGTGAAGACATATGGTATGGAATATCCCTTTGGTCAGGTGGGGTCAGCTGTCCCAGCTGTGCCCCCTTCCAGCTTCTTATGCCCCCCCAGCCTCCTTGCTGGTGGGGTGGGGTGAGGAACAGAGAAGGCCGTCATGCTGTCTAAGCACTGCTCAGCAACAGCTAAAAATCCCTGTTATCAATACTGTTTTGGTCACCAATCCAAAGCATTGCACCATGCAAGCTGCTATGAAGAAAATTAACTCTATCCCTGTCAGACCCAGTACAAGTTTTTAACCCTCTTGTTCAAAAAGAGGCCAAAGCATTAGTTTCTTTGTTGAAGTCTGGTATGCAGCTGTGGTTTCATTGAAGAAAATTAATATTAAATTATTAATTTATGCATAATAAAATGCATTTTTCCAAGTTTCTTTTCCTTTTGTTGAAATGACCCTAGAATGACCATGGAGATATTCTACTTTAATTTGAAATTTATTTGCCCAGATGACTGATTTCTGAAAAAAAGCAGACTTGGACTATTTGCAGACAGTTTGTACATAAGCTGTCTCATAGACTGGACAACTTTGCTGACATAAACCAGTTTTTCTTTTCATACTTTCTTACAGCATCTTCAGCTTGCATTAAAGAATGCAGTAAAGAAATGAGAAAGAGAAGGAATTGCAGAACAAGTCAATGGCCCGTAGTCAAACCACAACCCATTAATTGACAATTCAGGGAGAAGAAAATTCTTCTTGGCATTGCATGAACTAAAGTGTTTTGCATAGTTACATTTTGCATAGTACAATATTCTCAAAATATTGTGAAGTTATATTTTGGGGTAATGGCTTTTTACTGATTCATTTTGAACAGACACCAGAGAAGAATAAATAATGAGATTGTTTAGCATGAGAATTAGGAGAGTTATTAACCAAAAATACAGAAAGCATATGAAAATGGTATGGCTCTAGACAAAAGGAGCGGTGGACATTCAGCACATAAAGGTTGACATTATTGGCAAATCATACAGTAGAGAGTTGAATAAAGTTTTATTGTCTGACAGTGATGCAAGTAGTTTGATTCAATAGAGATATCTGTAATGTGCCTTGTACATACTACTCACAGTAGACTCCTTTCATAGTTGCTACTATTAATTTAGTGACATTCAGCTTGCAGGGCCCCTCACTCTGGGTGCTGACATGTAGGTGTCTGCATGTGTGCTGGATATGCAATTCAGTGATTAGTACCTGGAGTGCTGTTCGGCAGACCAGATATAATTGCCTGCCTCAGAGTCAGAATGGCTCATTAGGCACCATAGACTCATTGACTGCATCGACTAGGTGTCCAGTGCCTAACAGCAGCTTGGACTTTTTGCTCACTTGTAGAGAGACCTAAATTCATGTGCATTAAGTGAAGAGAGTCCCACGTATGACATCTAAGGCACGACTTTCTTCCTAAAGAAAACATCGAAACAGGTCTAGCAAAGCAATGCTCCGAAGTGCCTGATTTTCTGTTTTGACTCTAAAGTTAGTCTAGGTGATGGTTAGCTCAGTTGACCAGAGCTGTGAGACTGATGATTAGCCTGAACTTTAAATTGAGATTCTTAAACCATTTCTTGTTTTTTTCCAACTTTTCATACCCATCTAACTATGTTTTTGTGTGTGGGCAGTTCAATTTCTGATTCGTGTACTCCAGAAGAGGTTGAAATAGTCCAGATAAAGTCTACTTTTGGTCTCCAGGGTAACAGCAATTTCCCAAAATGGCTATATGACATTCTTAATGAGTATATCAAACCATTGGTCATGTTTCATATTATGTATGGTATGCCTCTAAGCAGAACACACAAAAAAGGCAATCTGAAATAATTTCAGTCTCCTGTGAAGCAGATGTGTGGTTTTTTAATACCAAATCCTCTTCTTAAATCTGTGCACTGTTATGATTAGCTTGAAGTATCTGTTGAAAAAGAAGGATACTGTATATGTAATGCTTTTATAATTGAGACATTTTCCCCTGTATATAAAATTGCCAAACACCACTTTCCTCACGGTTCCGTCCCATATTGTTTGTCGAATATTCCTAACAGTTCAGATAATATTTTAACTAATACACTGTGATTTTCACTCTTCTCAGCTTTGTGCATTAAAAAAGCCTAAGTATCACTAAAGATACCTCTAGAATCTATTTTAAAATCTTTTATGCCCTGCAAAAGACTATTTCATCTGCAGGAATCTTGTGATTAGATCCTTAGATTAGGTTAAGAGCCAGAACCAAAGTATTTCTCCTGCTGGGCACTGCAGCAAGGTACTGCCCTTAATGTGCACACAGGATTGATCTTTGCGGGCCACAGTGGCGGTACAACAGAAAATATAGTCTAGATGGGAGACAGTCTGTTGAAAAATGGCACAGTACAGCTGTAGCTCTACAGGAAACTTACGGCTTTAGAGAACAGCAGTTACGTTTAAGGTGACCACAGTTTAGTTTAATCTGTTCTGAAAGGAAATATATTCTTGTGTTCTCCTGTGGAAATTGTGTAACGGTGGGGGTGAGTGGATACATGCACAGACTCACACACATGCGCACAGTCACTGCATCCAGCAACGGGAATGTAGACCAGCCTTCATACCGTCACAACGAATCATGGTGTAACATACAGAAGTCATAGATCAGCTGTAGTTTAATGTCAATATTATTAAAACCATTGCATTTTTAATTGCTTAGGCTTTCTAAAACGTGAATTTTTAAACACATTATTACTTCACTTTTCTACTGCTAAGTTCTATTACTATTGCTCTATTTGTTCAATTATACACTCAGAACATTTATAATAAGTAGGTTTGCTCTTTTTTTATTTTATTTTTTAATTGTACTACAGGAGAATTTCAAAGGTACTATGGAAAATCAAGTGTGACTATATCTGTAAAGCGTGTAAAGCATACCCAGCCATAGCTAGGAAATGACAGCCCCTCCATTCAGTCCCTTGTTGATCTCAAAGTTGGTTATTGTAGTTACACTTCAGCACCAGAGTTTATACAAGAAAAAAGAAAAACCTCTTTCCAGACTGGAATGTCAGATTCATTGCTCACAAAAGGACAGATAATAGCTGATTACAGAGGATAAGAATTAACTTCAGAAACTGATGGATGTCCCATTGTCACAACATGTGGACGGTCCATTGTCACAATGTATGTATAAGAACAGAAAGAAGATCCACAAATGGAGAATAGGTTTGCTACCACATTCCTACTCAAGCAAATTAAACAGACAAGATATGAGAAAAGGCATTCATACAGTTCAACAAAACGGCTTAAAGAGTTGAAGCCAACTGACCTGTTTATAAGCAAAAAAGTCACATCCTTCTGATTAAGTTTTTGCAAAAAGAACAATAGTTACAATTCATGGATTACATTCTTCCAGGTTCAATTCTGCTGACATCAGTGGAATTATGTTACATTTAACTCTTTACATTAATTATGATCTAAGTAGTAAACCACAATTTTCAGTAAGCTATACTACAATAATTTATCAAATTACAATCCTATAAAAAAACTGTGATGCTTATTTATATACAGGGAGAGCATCATATTTGTTTAAACTCTGATCTCCCAGGGGGAGAAAAAAGTTTGCTTGAGAAACTCAGTTCACATTGTGCTATTGTCTTATTTTGAATTATTCAAATGCTGCAACACATTTTTAATACAGTTCATTAATTTTCAAAGTCTGCAGGTTAGAAGGCAGCAAATTTTTATAATCACGCATGTAACATTATTAGAATTTTTTACTTTTGCTGATTTCAGCATGCTTGAAGCCACACAATACAGCCCTAAGCAAAATGTGTACGATCTAGCAGAAAAAGGACAAATGATTATTTTTTCCAACTCTGAATTTTCTGTTTCTGTAGCCGGAGCTTGAATGATTAATGTTAACACATTTTTTTTGTCTTGTAGCTTTAACATAAAGTCAGAATTAACAATTTATGTGTAACTCAGGACTGATCTAAGGAATTTCCCCATTTTAAATATGAAGCAATTCAGTCACAGAGCACTGAAGTCACTATTTCACAGGTAAAGTTATAATACTTAATAGATTTTCTTTCAAAAAAGGTATAAAAACTACATTTTAAAGTACATGGGATAACTTAGTCATTCTATCACATATCTTTAAGCATGTCTACCACTTCCATAATTGCTTTAATGAGCTTAGAAAACCTGATACATATTCCTGATTCGATGTGTTTATAGGGTATGTATGCCAATGTGGTTTCTGAAGAATAATGGGAAGTTGTCAAACTAAAAATGCCCAAGCTGGCTGCATTCTTCTTGGTATGAATATGGTGAGGGACCAGGGCTGAGACACAGAAGCTGCTTTAATCCCTGCAACATGCAGGGACCAGTCATACTGAGCTTTCTGCATTTGTATGGATAGGAAGACCCAGGGATCGTCTGGAGATCTCCCTGTGAATGCATTTGGAGGGGAGCCAGCTGTCCCACAGCTCCAGAGGTTCATCCTGGGGGTTAGTGATGCTGTTATGAAAACCTCTGCTGACTGTTCTCTCCTACCCGAGCTAGATTCTGTAGGCTTCAAGAAACTTTGGTGGGATCGTTACTGCCTTCCTAAAGGGTCTAAGAACAGGACAAACATAAAGGGTATAGAACAGAAAGGCTGCTGGCTCTTTCTGACCTGATTGAAGGTCTTGTTCTGTGCCTCCCAGCCAGCTGCTGGGCAGGCTGGATGTCTTCACAGCAGTGTGACCCTGGGAATGCCTGACTGAAGGCTGATCTGGTATGATGGTTTCACAACAACAACTCCCATCTTTGTGCTTTGATTGGTCTCTGCAGATATTTACCAAAACATATTTATGTTCATCCAACTAGCTAGCTGCATACCTAGAGGTATACCAAGGGTAGTAGAGTACGTGATAGCTGGATGCTACAGAAACTTGCAAGGAAAATAAAGGGCAAATCTTTAGCAGTTGTCGTTCAATATTTGAGAAGAGTGAGAGCAAGAAACTGCTTTGCTGCAAGAGAAATGGTTCTCTTGGTGGTCTCTAATGCTGGCAACTGAGCAACTGACTGTAGCATCCACCCCACCACAACCATCGGGATAAGCGCACTGGCCTTGGGAATCAAAAGAGCTGGGGAAGGATGACCATAACACCAGGAAAAAGGAGTAGAACTTTAAAAGGGTGTTTATTACGTTACTGCATTATCATTCTTTCTTTTTCGGTAACAATTAGATCTAGACAAATAGTGATCAGACTCTTAAGGTATCAGTTATAATAAATACATTCTGGAATTCAGATGTAGGTATGTTTCCTCTTTGACCATAAACAGGATTTTCAATTTTCAGCCTAACACTTTGTCACAAAATATCCTTTTTTTTAGTTTAATTGCACATTAAAGCCTTTTCAGTCATTACTGTAATTCGCAGAATGCGGTACCCATTGACTATTTTTTCACCATTTACCTTGGTTTCTATATCATATCACATCACAAAAATAAGTATTTCAGATAGGATGCTTTCTCTGCCCTCACCATGGAAACATTTCCAGAGTTAACATCACTGCAGGAACGTTGATGGTCATTTAAAGAAATATATGAGACAGATACACAAAAGTAAGTATGCTATTCTGCTTCAGGCTGGTGTACCAAATGCTGTTGAACACTATCCAAATTCAGATTTCTGCACTTTAATATCATTAATAAGACAAAGGGCAAAATAGTTATCAATTTTTTATGGAAAAAACTTTTGGAGAAGAAGTCATCAAAGATTCCACTGAGAACTTCTTAAATTTTGGTGCTGATGTTACAGTAGATAATATGATGCTGGTCACAAGAGAAATACCATCACGCACTATGCTTGAGACCTTGAGCTTGCAGCAGGACTAGGGGAATGGCTCCAGATCCTCATTAATGTGTTGCAATTGCAATAGGCTATTGATACCTGAAATTCCTTTAGTTGCTTGTCAGTATGCCCAGCCTGAAGGAGAGAAGCTCAGATCTGAATCTGCAGAGGAAAATCTTTCCCTGCTTGAACAAGGTTCTTTGTAGAAAGCTCTTAGCATTTTCACTTTTTACACAGATTTTTGGGTTTTGTTTTGCTTGTGGCTAAAAGCGCTGCTCAGTTGGGATTACTTCTTATTCGGCTTGTTAAAAACTACAGTGAACATTCAGAAAGGGAATCCAAACTCTCAATTAAGAGAAAAGCATTTCCCCAGGCTGTTTTGGGGTTTGGATATTTTTTTCCAGTCTCACATAACAGATCCATAGTCATCTTTATTGCAAGACAGAGAGGAAATCATTCAACTTTTTATTACTGTTTTTTGTGGATGGAATTATCTGTGTACTTTGCAGTTTGTCATATGTATTCATTTCTCTGATGAGTATGTAAAACATGTAGGATTTTAGTCTTATAAATGATTTAATTTTTTCTTTTAGTTATACTTTTCCAATAAAACCAGAAATTAACTTTGTTGATGAAGGGATCTTTAATGCAAAACACATGAAAGAGTATCATGTGAATCTTTTCATGGTCAGCACAAAAGCTTATTTATTAGCTGTTTTTCAGCACTCATGATTAGACTTGATGTACTTTAAAAGACAGTACCCCCTTTTTGAGGGATTATGCTTTTGATATGTGGTCTTATGGCTAGCAGTAGAGCTTCTGTTACACTGATCTGCTCATCAAGTATAAATTATCTGTTAAGTTTGGGAGACTCAGAGCAAAAAGAAGGGAAGATACTAGATACTAAGCATATGTGAGTCTATGAGGTTATTTGATCACTCAGCTAAGGCTGGTAAGGCTACCGTACCTTTAGATAAAATCCAAACTTTATTATCTATCATAACTTTCCAACTCAGATTTATTGTTGTGACCTATCTGTTCCCTGAGGTACACAGTGGTTCAGTTCAAGACACAGAAGACAGTTAGACTTTAATTTATACTATATTCTATATTAAACCCAAGCAAAACAGATAAGGATTAAGATAAATTAGATATGGTGGAGCTACATAATAATTCTCTAGCAGTAACTTTCATATCAGCTTCATTCAGTTTATGAATCAAAATGATATTTTATCAGGGACAGAATCTAGAATCTAGAAATCAGCAGGTGCTCTTTGGGCCTTGACACATCCTCACAAACCATCCCCAGGAATAATGAGTCTGAGATCAGAAGGGAGCATGCAGGTTTTTTGAAGACATCCTGAAATAAAAATCATAACTTTTCTTTCCAGAGATCAGATGTCAAAAGGTGCTGCCAGAAGAAAAATTCTGCCTTAATTAGCAAGTTAATCAAATATACTTTGTGGTATTACTATTACTTGACATTTACACAGTGTGTTTAATTTATGATTGTCCAATTATATTTACAATATTAATTAAATCAATCTCAACTTTTACTGTTAGTGATCCATTTTATTGAATGGTACAACAAGGTACAGAATATTGCTACACATATAGAAAACAAAGTCTAATTCTTGATTTTCTAATCACATCTATCATTTCACTAAATAATGAAAGACAGCATCAGTAGCATGTGACTTTCCAATCACCTATAGCTCCAGACATAGCCATTTAATAAAGCTAACTTTTATTCACCACTTTTTCCTAATGACATAACAATAGTGATAACACTGTGATTATCTTGGATTCATCTTGAATCTCTTCAACTAAAGTGACTTCTGGAGGCTTATTTCTGAATGATTGCAGTCTGACTGAGGCTTGTTCCCCTAATGTAATGGTTCTACTTAATTGTTTTTTTCTTCTGAGTTGGTTCTTTATTATTTGTACAAATGCATAAGAAAGGGGGGAAAAAAAAGAAAAAAAAAAAGAAAAAAAGCCCTACATAGATTACAAACTATCTGCCAAAACCTTTTATTGGAGCATCTCTTTTTTATAACTCAAAAACACTCTGGAAGAGTATTGGAGTGTTTGTCATCTAAATAGTTGTCCTTGTTTTAATCTTCCCAGACTAGTGAAGTAAAGCAATCTGCTGAAGCACATGTTTCTTTAGGAGGAAATTTGCTAGGTAATAACAGATGGGTTTCTTTGACTCAGTAGATTAGTCTTTCAGTGCAGAGAACAGGAACATCCTAGAGCATTATATTCCTGTTTCTTTGAGGTTGTGTCATGTGTGTTCAGAACTACAGTTAAGTCACAGTATGTGCTTCATCGATTAACCATGAAAAGAGTAATGCATGTGGCATCAATCCCTGCAGCAGCTACTCTAAAATCCCTTGGGGTCTCCAGAGGGCCACTACTTCTTTTCCACTTGAAACCAACTGCTCAGTCACCACTCTTAAACAGCCACTTAAGAGCTGGCTTGTAAGGCAAGGCATGAAAAGAAAATCTTTTTTCCAAGATTAACACACAGTTTAGGATCTAGTTCTAATGTGATATAAGCAACTAGAAGGTAAATATAGCTGCGGTAGTTTACATCATAGCTCAGGTTTGCCTTTTCAAATATATTTTTCATTTAACTCTAATTTGGCTCTGGTGTCTGAGAGGGCACCTGATTTTGACAGTTTGTGGTGTGGCTCACCTTTGGAGCAATGTGCAAGAAGTTCAGAGAACGCCACTAATTCATATTAGGGTGGGAGAAAAATTATGGGAGGAAAACACTGCTCCACAGGAGTTTTCTACAAGGTATCTCATTGGCAAGTTCTTTTCAAAAGACTGGGCTGGAGATGAAAGAATAACAAGTTCCAATGATCTGTTGAGTCCCAATAGCTCTCCAGTAGCATCCTGGGAAGTGTTGAAGGCATTCAACGTCAATGTGGGACAGCCACTTTCAAATCTGTCCTCATGGTTAGACAATGAAACCAAATGAAGAACCTGCTTACATTTTGGTTGTACATCCCATCACAGGTAAAAAAAAAAATCTCAGAAACAAAAATCTGCACCTGACAGTCTTGAAAAAATGAGGACACTTGCACTGGTGGCTGAGAGGGGTAAATCCCTGTTAGGGTGTTGAGTAATCTTAGAAGTTTTAGAAGTACAGCTGGGAAGCTGAGCAGGTAAGACAACCATGGTCCCTAAAAATTTGCTTTTCAGGAAACTGTTCACTTAAGCCACAAAGTCAAAGAGCACACTGGATGAAATCACCAGCTGCTGCGTTTCCTTCACCAGTTTAGGATAGGGTAGGATAGGGTAGGATAGGGTAGGATAGAATAGAATAGAATAGAATAGAAAATATTTTAATTACTTTGATGGAAGTTTTCTGTCCACCCACGGTGCAGCTACTTGGCTACTATGGAAGGAATTTACCCAGGGAAGTGAAAGTCAGAAGTTGTTTGGAGTTGACAGGAGAGGTAACATTGTGTTTGGAAACCAGAAATGATAGGTTAAAGGAGCTTTGCATGTAGGTTTGCATGCGCAGTTTATGTGAAATCTTTTCTTGCCCGTAGTAAAAATACTCAACATAAGTAAAATATAAACAAGCAAACTACAGACAAGGCAAATCCAGGAACGACTTTTTATAGTAGGTGTTTTTGTTGTGATAATTAAGCTTGGAGCTACAGTTTAAATGCATTTCTTACTACCTAATAAAATAAAATAAAATGGAATTATTTTTTTTTTTTTAATTGCAGAATCACTGAACATGCAACATGTAATTCACTGAACAAAGCTAGAAATTTTCTCTTGCAATGAAACTCTTTGACACTGTGGAAGGGAAAATTTTATGTTTCTTGATTTGCTCTCAATCTGTCTGGGAAAACACGGTGTAATTCCTTTTCAGGATAGCTACTGCGACATCCTAGAACTATTACTAAGGATGTTGTAAATGTGACCAGCACATTGTCAGGCAAAATTTCCTTACAGTTTTTATTAGTAGTGCTAAAACATGGGGATGGCTGTAGATTTGGGTTCACATTATGTTTGTGACATACATTTCTGAAGCAAGCCTCTTAAATCTAGACAGGATTATAACACCATTAATTGCCCACCTGGATCCTGAGCCTTTATTCTGATGGAATAAAGAGGGTTATTCTTCCTTATTATCTCATTACAGCAATATGGGTAAATGAGGTTTCGGGTAAAAGGAGTAAGACAGCAT